>NC_055696.1:0-723125 GCF_017639745.1 Melanotaenia boesemani | reverse complement strand
GATTAATTAATCTGTAAGAATAAGATTAATTAATCTGTAAGAATAAGATTAGTTAATCTGTAAGAATAAGATGAATTAATCTGTAAGATTAAGATTAATTAATCTGTAAGAATAAGATTAATTAATCTGTAAGAATAAGATTAGTTAATCTGTAAGATCACGGTTAATTAATCTGTAAGATTAAGATGAATTAATCTGTAAGAATAAGATTAGTTAATCTGTAAGATTAAGGTTAATTAATCTGTAAGATTAAGATTAATTAATCTGTAAGAATAAGATTTATTAATCTGTAAGAATAAGATTAAGTAATCTGTAAGAATAAGATTAGTTAATCTGTAAGATTAAGATGAATTAATCTGTAAGATTAAGATTAATTAATCTGTAAGAATAAGATTAGTTAATCTGTAAGATTAAGATTAATTAATCTGTAAGAATAAGATTAGTTAATCTGTAAGATTAAGGTTAATTAATCTGTAAGATTAAGATGAATTAATCTGTAAGATTAAGATTAATTAATCTGTAAGAATAAGGTTAATTAATCTGTAAGAATAAGATTAGTTAATCTGTAAGATTAAGATTAATTAATCTGTAAGAATAAGGTTAGTTAATCTGTAAGAATAAGATTAGTTAATCTGTAAGATTAAGATTAATTAATCTGTAAGATTAAGGTTAATTAATCTGTAAGATTAAGGTTAATTAATCTGTAAGAATGAGGTTAATTAATCTGCAAGATTAAGGTTAATTAATCTGCAAGAATAAGATTAATTAATCTGTAAGAATAAGATTAATTAATCTGTAAGATTAAGATGAATTAATCTGTAAGAATAAGATTCAATAATCTGTAAGATTAAGATGAATTAATCTGTAAGAATAAGATTAATTAATCTGTAAGATTGAGGTTAATTAATCTGTAAGATTAAGATTAATTAATCTGTAAGAATAAGATTAATTAATCTGTAAGATTAAGGTTAATTAATCTGTAAGAATAAGATTAGTTAATCTGTAAGATTAAGATGAATTAATCTGTAAGATTAAGATTAATTATTCTGTAAGATTAAAATTAATTAATCTGTAAGAATTAGATTAGTTAATCTGTAAGATTAAGATTAATTAATCTGTAAGATTGAGGTTAATTAATCTGTAAGATTAAGATTAATTAATCTGTAAGAATAAGATTAATTAATCTGTAAGAATAAGATTAATTAATCTGTAAGATTGAGGTTAATTAATCTGTAAGATTAAGATTAATTAATCTGTAAGAATAAGATTAATTAATCTGTAAGATTAAGGTTAATTAATCTGTAAGAATAAGATTAGTTAATCTGTAAGATTAAGATGAATTAATCTGTAAGATTAAGACTAATTAATCTGTAAGATTGAGGTTAATTAATCTGTAAGATTAAGATTAATTAATCTGTAAGAATAAGATTAATTAATCTGTAAGAATAAGATTAATTAATCTGTAAGATTGAGGTTAATTAATCTGTAAGATTAAGATTAATTAATCTGTAAGAATAAGATTAATTAATCTGTAAGATTAAGATGAATTAATCTGTAAGATTAAGATTAATTATTCTGTAAGATTAAAATTAATTAATCTGTAAGAATTAGATTAGTTAATCTGTAAGATTAAGATTAATTAATCTGTAAGAATAAGATTAGTTAATCTGTAAGATTAAGATGAATTAATCTGTAAGATTAAGATTAATTATTCTGTAAGATTAAAATTAATTAATCTGTAAGAATTAGATTAGTTAATCTGTAAGATTAAAATTAATTAATCTGTAAGAATTAGATTAGTTAATCTGTAAGATTAAGATTAATTATTCTGTAAGAATAAGATTAGTTAATCTGTAAGATTAAGATTAATTAATCTGTAAGATTAAAATTAATTAATCTGTAAGAATTAGATTAGTTAATCTGTAAGATTAAGATTAATTAATCTGTAAGATTAAGGTTAATTAATCTGTAAGAATAAGATTAGTTAATCTATAAGAATAAGATTAGTTAATCTGTAAAATTAAGATGAATTAATCTGTAAGAATAAGATTAAATAATCTGTAAGATTAAGATTAATTATTCTGTAAGAATAAGATTAGTTAATCTGTCAGATTAAGATTAATTAATCTGTAAGATTAAGGTTAATTAATCTGTAAGAATAAGATTAGTTAATCTGTCAGATTAAGATTAATTAATCTGTAAGATTAAGGTTAATTAATCTGTAAGAATAAGATTAGTTAATCTGTAAGATTAAGATTAATTAATCTGTAAGATTAAGATTAATTAATCTGTAAGAATAAGATTAGTTAATCTGTCAGATTAAGATGAATTAATCTGTAAGATAAAGATTAATTAATCTGTAAGAATAAGATTAGTTAATCTGTAAGATTAAGATGAATTAATCTGTAAGATTAAGATTAATTAATCTGTAAGAATAAGATTACTTAATCTGTAAGATTAAGATTAATTAATCTGTAAGATTAAGGTTAATTAATCTGTAAGATTAAGATTAGTTAATCTGTAAGATTAAGATTAATTAATCTGTAAGATTAAGGTTAATTAATCTGTAAGATTAAGATTAGTTAATCTGTAAGATCAAGGTTAATTAATCTGTAAGATTAAGGTTAATTAATCTGTAAGATTAAGGTTAATTAATCTGTAAGAATAAGATTAGTTAATCTGTAAGATTAAGGTTAATTAATCTGTAAGAATAAGATTAATTAATCTGTAAGATTAAGATTAGTTAATCTGTAAGATCAAGGTTAATTAATCTGTAAGATTAAGGTTAATTAATCTGTAAGATTAAGGTTAATTAATCTGTAAGAATAAGATTAATTAATCTGTAAGATCAAGGTTAATTAATCTGTAAGATTAAGGTTAATTAATCTGTAAGAATAAGATTAATTAATCTGTAAGAAAAAGATTAGTTAATCTGTAAGATTAAGGTTAATTAATCTGTAAGATTAAGATTAATTAATCTGTAAGAATTAAGGATTAATTAATCTGTAAGAATAAGATTAGTTAATCTGTAAGAATAAGATGAATTAATCTGTAAGATTAAGATTAATTAATCTGTAAGAATAAGATTAATTAATCTGTAAGAATAAGATTAGTTAATCTGTAAGATTAAGATTAATTAATCTGTAAGATTAAGATTAATTAATCTGTAAGAATTAGATTAGTTAATCTGTAAGATTAAGGTTAATTAATCTGTAAGATTAAGATTAATTAATCTGTAAGAATAAGATTTATTAATCTGTAAGAATAAGATTAAGTAATCTGTAAGAATAAGATTAGTTAATCTGTAAGATTAAGATGAATTAATCTGTAAGATTAAGATTAATTAATCTGTAAGAATAAGATTAGTTAATCTGTAAGATTAAGATTAATTAATCTGTAAGAATAAGATTAGTTAATCTGTAAGATTAAGATTAATTAATCTGTAAGATTAAGGTTAATTAATCTGTAAGATTAAGATGAATTAATCTGTAAGATTAAGATTAATTAATCTGTAAGAATAAGGTTAATTAATCTGTAAGAATAAGATTAGTTAATCTGTAAGATTAAGATTAATTAATCTGTAAGAATAAGGTTAGTTAATCTGTAAGAATAAGATTAATTAATCTGTAAGATTAAGATTAATTAATCTGTAAGATTAAGGTTAATTAATCTGTAAGATTAAGGTTAATTAATCTGTAAGAATGAGGTTAATTAATCTGCAAGATTAAGGTTAATTAATCTGCAAGAATAAGATTAATTAATCTGTAAGAATAAGATTAATTAATCTGTAAGATTAAGATGAATTAATCTGTAAGAATAAGATTCAATAATCTGTAAGATTAAGATGAATTAATCTGTAAGAATAAGATTAATTAATCTGTAAGAATAACATTAGTTAATCTGTAAGATTAAGGTTAATTAATCTGTAAGATTAAGATTAATTAATCTACAAGAATAAGATTAGTTAATCTGTAAGAATAAGATGAATTAATCTGTAAGATTAAGATTAATTAATCTGTAAGATTAAGGTTAATTAATCTGTAAGAATAAGATTTATTAATCTGTAAGGATAAGATTAATTAATCTGTAAGAATAACATTAGTTAATCTGTAAGATCAAGGTTAATTAATCTGTAAGATTAAGATTAATTAATCTGTACGAATAAGGTTAATTAATCTGTAAGATTAAGATTAATTAATCTGTAAGATTAAGGTTAATTAATCTGTAAGATTAAGGTTAATTAATCTGTAAGAATAAGGTTAATTAATCTGCAAGATTAAGGTTAATTAATCTGTAAGAATAAGATTAGTTAATCTGTAAGAATAAGATTAGTTAATCTGTAAGAATAAGATTAATTAATCTGTAAGATTAAGGTTAATTAATCTGTAAGAATAAGGTTAATTAATCTGCAAGATTAAGGTTAATTAATCTGTAAGAATAAGATTAGTTAATCTGTAAGAATAAGATTAGTTAATCTGTAAGAATAAGATTAATTAATCTGTAAGATTAAGGTTAATTAATCTGTAAGAATTAGATTAGTTAATCTGTAAGATTAAGATTAATTAATCTGTAAGATTAAGGTTAATTAATCTGTAAGAATAAGATTAGTTAATCTGTAAGAATAAGATTAGTTAATCTGTAAGATTAAGATTAATTAATCTGTAAGATTAAAATTAATTAATCTGTAAGAATTAGATTAGTTAATCTGTAAGATTAAGATTAGTTAATCTGTAAGATCAAGGTTAATTAATCTGTAAGAATAAGATTAGTTAATCTGTAAGATTAAGATGAATTAATCTGTAAGAATAAGATGAATTAATCTGTAAGAATAAGATTAATTAATCTGTAAGATTAAGATTAATTAATCTGTAAGATTAAGATTAATTAATCTGTAAGAATAAGATTAGTTAATCTGTAAGATTAAGATGAATTAATCTGTAAGAATAAGATTAATTAATCTGTAAGATTAAGATGAATTAATCTGTAAGATTAAGGTTAATTAATCTGTAAGAATAAGATTAGTTAATCTGTAAGATCAAGGTTAATTAATCTGTAAGATTAAGATTAATTAATCTGTAAGAATAAGATTAATTAATCTGTAAGATTAAGATGAATTAATCTGTAAGATTAAGATTAATTAATCTGTAAGATAAGATTAGTTAATCTGTAAGATTAAGATTAATTAATCTGTAAGATAAGGTTAATTAATCTGTAAGAATAAGATTAATTAATCTGTAAGATTAAGGATTAATTAATCTGTAAGAATAAGATTAGTTAATCTGTAAGATTAAGGATTAATTAATCTGTAAGATTAAGGTTAATTAATCTGTAAGATTAAGATTAATTAATCTGTAAGATTAAGATTAATTAATCTGTAAGAATTAGATTAGTTAATCTGTAAGATTAAGGATTAATTAATCTGTAAGATTAAGATTAATTAATCTGTAAGAATAAGATTAGTTAATCTGTAAGAATAAGATTAGTTAATCTGTAAGATAAGATTAATTAATCTGTAAGATTAAGATTAATTAATCTGTAAGAATAGATTAGTTAATCTGTAAGATTAAGATTAATTAATCTGTAAGATTAAGATAATTAATCTGTAAGAATTAAGGTTAATTAATCTGTAAGAATAAGATTAATTAATCTGTAAGATTAAGATGAATTAATCTGTAAGAATAAGATTAAATGATCTGTAAGATTAAGATTAATTAATTCTGTAAGAATAAAGATTAGTTAATCTGTCAGATTAAGATTAATTAATCTGTAAGATTAAGGATTAATTAATCTGTAAGAATAAGATTAGTTAATCTGTAAGATTAAGATTAATTAATCTGTAAGATTAAGGTTAATTAATCTGTAAGAATAAGATTAGTTAATCTGTAAGATTAAGATTAATTAATCTGTAAGATTAAGATTAATTAATCTGTAAGAATAAGATTAGTTAATCTGTCAGATTAAGATTAATTAATCTGTAAGATAAGATTAATTAATCTGTAAGAATAAGATTAGTTAATCTGTAAGATTAAGACGAATTAATCTGTAAGATTAAGATTAATTAATCTGTAAGAATAAGATTACTTAATCTGTAAGAATTAAGAGTTAATTAATCTGTAAGATTAAGGTTAATTAATCTGTAAGATTAAGATTAGTTAATCTGTAAGATTAAGATTAATTAATCTGTAAGATTAAGGTTAATTAATCTGTAAGATTAAGATTAATTAATCTGTAAGATTAAGGTTAATTAATCTGTAAGATTAAGGTTAATTAATCTGTAAGATTAAGGTTAATTAATCTGTAAGAATAAGATTAGTTAATCTGTAAGATTAAGATTAATTAATCTGTAAGATTAAGATTAATTAATCTGTAAGATTAAGGTTAATTAATCTGTAAGAATAAGATTAGTTAATCTGTAAGATTAAGATTAGTTAATCTGTAAGATAAGGTTAATTAATCTGTAAGAATAAGATTAGTTAATCTGTAAGATTAAGATGAATTAATCTGTAAGAATTAAGATTAATTAATCTGTAAGAATAAGATTAATTAATCTGTAAGATTAAGATTAATTAATCTGTAAGATTAAGATTAATTAATCTGTAAGAATAAGATTAGTTAATCTGTAAGATTAAGATGAATTAATCTGTAAGAATAAGATTAATTAATCTGTAAGATTAAGATGAATTAATCTGTAAGATTAAGGTTAATTAATCTGTAAGAATAAGATTAGTTAATCTGTAAGATCAAGGTTAATTAATCTGTAAGATTAAGATTAATTAATCTGTAAGAATAAGATTAGTTAATCTGTAAGATTAAGATGAATTAATCTGTAAGATTAAGATTAATTAATCTGTAAGAATAAGATTAGTTAATCTGTAAGATTAAGATTAATTAATCTGTAAGTTTAAGGTTAATTAATCTGTAAGATTAAGGTTAATTAATCTGTAAGAATGAGGTTAATTAATCTGCAAGATTAAGGTTAATTAATCTGCAAGAATAAGATTAATTAATCTGTAAGAATAAGATTAATTAATCTGTGAGATTAAGATGAATTAATCTGTAAGAATAAGATTCAATAATCTGTAAGATTAAGATTAATTAATCTGTAAGAATAAAATTAGTTAATCTGTAAGATTAAGGTTGATTAATCTGTAAGATTAAGATTAATTAATCTACAAGAATAAGATTAGTTAATGTGTAAGAATAAGATGAATTAATCTGTAAGATTAAGATTAATTAATCTGTAAGATTAAGGTTAATTAATCTGTAAGAATAAGATTTATTAATGTGTAAGGATAAGATTAATTAATCTGTAAGAATAACATTAGTTAATCTGTAAGATCAAGGTTAATTAATCTGTAAGATTAAGATTAATTAATCTGTAAGAATAAGATTAGTTAATCTGTAAAATCAAGGTTAATTAATCTGTAAGATTAAGATTATTTAATCTGTAAGAAAAAGATTAGTTAATCTGTAAGATTAAGATTAATTAATCTGTAAGAATAAGATTAGTTAATCTGTAAGATTAAGATTAATTAATCTGTAAGAATAAGATTAGTTAATCTGTAAGGTTAAGGTTAATTAATCTGTAAGATTAAGATTAATTAATCTGTAAGAATAAGATTAGTTAATCTGTAAGATTAAGATTAATTAATCTGTAAGAATAAGATTAGTTAATCTGTAAGAATAGGATTAATTAATCTGTAAAATTAAGGTTAATTAATCTGTAAGATTAAGATTAATTAATCTGTAAGGTTAAGGTTAATTAATCTGTAAGATTAAGATTAATTAATCTGTAAGAATAAGATTAATTAATCTGTAATATGAAGATGAATTAATCTGTAAGATTAAGGTTAATTAATCTGTAAGAATAAGATTAGTTAATCTGTAAGAATAGGATTAATTAATCTGTAAGATTAAGGTTAATTAATCTGTAAGATTAAGATTAATTAATCTGTAAGATTAAGGTTAATTAATCTGTAAGATTAAGATTAATTAATCTGTAAGATTAAGGTTAATTAATCTGTAAGATTAAGGTTAATTAATCTGTAAGAATAAGATTAATTAATCTGTAAGAATAAGATTAGTTAATCTGTAAGATTAAGATTAATTAATCTGTAAGATTAAAATTAATTAATCTGTAAGAATTAGATTAGTTAATCTGTAAGATTAAGATTAGTTAATCTGTAAGATCAAGGTTAATTAATCTGTAAGAATAAGATTAGTTAATCTGTAAGATTAAGATGAATTAATCTGTAAGAATAAGATGAATTAATCTGTAAGAATAAGATTAATTAATCTGTAAGATTAAGATTAATTAATCTGTAAGATTAAGGTTAATTAATCTGTAAGAATAAGATTAGTTAATCTGTAAGATTAAGATGAATTAATCTGTGAGAATAAGATTAATTAATCTGTAAGATTAAGATGAATTAATCTGTAAGATTAAGGTTAATTAATCTGTAAGAATAAGATTAGTTAATCTGTAAGATCAAGGTTAATTAATCTGTAAGATTAAGATTAATTAATCTGTAAGAATAAGATTAGTTAATCTGTAAGATTAAGATGAATTAATTTGTAAGATTAAGATTAATTATTCTGTAAGAATAAGATTAGTTAATCTGTCAGATTAAGATTAATTAATCTGTAAGATTAAGGTTAATTAATCTGTAAGAATAAGATTAGTTAATCTGTAAGATTAAGATGAATTAATCTGTAAGATTAAGATTAATTAATCTGTAAGAATAAGATTACTTAATCTGTAAGATTAAGATTAATTAATCTGTAAGTTTAAGGTTAATTAATCTGTAAGATTAAGGTTAATTAATCTGTAAGAATGAGGTTAATTAATCTGCAAGATTAAGGTTAATTAATCTGCAAGAATAAGATTAATTAATCTGTAAGAATAAGATTAATTAATCTGTAAGATTAAGATGAATTAATCTGTAAGAATAAGATTCAATAATCTGTAAGATTAAGATTAATTAATCTGTAAGAATAAAATTAGTTAATCTGTAAGATTAAGGTTAATTAATCTGTAAGATTAAGATTAATTAATCTACAAGAATAAGATTAGTTAATGTGTAAGAATAAGATGAATTAATCTGTAAGATTAAGATTAATTAATCTGTAAGATTAAGGTTAATTAATCTGTAAGAATAAGATTTATTAATGTGTAAGGATAAGATTAATTAATCTGTAAGAATAACATTAGTTAATCTGTAAGATCAAGGTTAATTAATCTGTAAGATTAAGATTAATTAATCTGTAAGAATAAGATTAGTTAATCTGTAAAATCAAGGTTAATTAATCTGTAAGATTAAGATTATTTAATCTGTAAGAAAAAGATTAGTTAATCTGTAAGATTAAGATTAATTAATCTGTAAGAATAAGATTAGTTAATCTGTAAGATTAAGATTAATTAATCTGTAAGAATAAGATTAGTTAATCTGTAAGGTTAAGGTTAATTAATCTGTAAGATTAAGATTAATTAATCTGTAAGAATAAGATTAGTTAATCTGTAAGATTAAGATTAATTAATCTGTAAGAATAAGATTAGTTAATCTGTAAGAATAGGATTAATTAATCTGTAAAATTAAGGTTAATTAATCTGTAAGATTAAGATTAATTAATCTGTAAGGTTAAGGTTAATTAATCTGTAAGATTAAGATTAATTAATCTGTAAGAATAAGATTAATTAATCTGTAATATGAAGATGAATTAATCTGTAAGATTAAGGTTAATTAATCTGTAAGAATAAGATTAGTTAATCTGTAAGAATAGGATTAATTAATCTGTAAGATTAAGGTTAATTAATCTGTAAGATTAAGATTAATTAATCTGTAAGATTAAGATTAGTTAATCTGTGAGATCAAGGTTAATTAATCTGTAAGATTAAGGTTAATTAATCTGTAAGATTAAGATTAATTAATCTGTAAGATTAAGGTTAATTAATCTGTAAGAATAAGATTAATTAATCTGTAAGATTAAGATTAGTTAATCTGTAAGATCAAGGTTAATTAATCTGTAAGATTAAGGTTAATTAATCTGTAAGAATAAGATTAATTAATGTGTAAGAATAAGATTAGTTAATCTGTAAGATTAAGGTTAATTAATCTGTAAGATTAAGATTAATTAATCTGTAAGAATAAGATCAATTAATCTGTAAGAAAAAGATTAGTTAATCTGTAAGAATAAGATGAATTAATCTGTAAGATTAAGATTAATTAATCTGTAAGAATAAGATTAATTAATCTGTAAGAATAAGATTAGTTAATCTGTAAGATCAAGGTTAATTAATCTGTAAGATTAAGATTAATTAATCTGTAAGAATAAGATTAGTTAATCTGTAAGATTAAGGTTAATTAATCTGTAAGATTAAGATTAATTAATCTACAAGAATAAGATTAATTAATCTGTAAGAATAAGATTAGTTAATCTGTAAGAATAAGATGAATTAATCTGTAAGATTAAGATTAATTAATCTGCAAGATTAAGGTTAATTAATCTGTAAGAATAAGATTTATTAATCTGTAAGAATAAGCTTAAGTAATCTGTAAGAATAAGATCAATTAATCTGTAAGATTAAGATTAATTAATCTGTAAGAATAAGATTAATTAATCTGTAAGATTAAGATTAATTAATCTGTAAGAATGAGGTTAATTAATCTGCAAGATAAAGGTTAATTAATCTGTAAGAATAAGATTAATTAATCTGTAAGAATAAGATTAATTAATCTGTAAGATTAAGATGAATTAATCTGTAAGAATAAGATTCAATAATCTGTAAGATTAAGATGAATTAATCTGTAGGAATAAGATTAATTAATCTGTAAGAATAAGATTATTTAATCTGTATGATCAAGGTTAATTAATATGTAAGATTAAGATTAATTAATCTGTAAGAATAACATTAGTTAATCTGTAAGATTAAGGTTAATTAATCTGTAAGATTAAGATTAATTAATCTACAAGAATAAGATTAGTTAATCTGTAAGAATAAAATGAATTAATCTGTAAGATTAAGATTAATTAATCTGTAAGATTAAGGTTAATTAATCTGTAAGAATAAGATTTATTAATCTGTAAGGATAAGATTAATTAATCTGTAAGAAAAAGATTAGTTAATCTGTAAGAATAAGATGAATTAATCTGTAAGATTAAGATTAATTAATCTGTAAGAATAAGATTAATTAATCTGTAAGAATAAGATTAGTTAATCTGTAAGATTAAGGTTAATTAATCTGTAAGATTAAGATTAATTAATCTGTAAGGATAAGATTAATTAATCTGTAAGAATAAGATGAATTAATCTGTAAGATTAAGATTAATTAATCTGTAAGGATAAGATTAATTAATCTGTAAGAATAACATTAGTTAATCTGTAAGATTAAGGTTAATTAATCTGTAAGATTAAGATTAATTAATCTGTAAGAATAAGATCAATTAATCTGTAAGAAAAAGATTAGTTAATCTGTAAGAATAAGATGAATTAATCTGTAAGATTAAGATTAATTAATCTGTAAGAATAAGATTAATTAATCTGTAAGAATAAGATTAGTTAATCTGTAAGATCAAGGTTAATTAATCTGTAAGATTAAGATTAATTAATCTGTAAGAATAAGATTAGTTAATCTGTAAGATTAAGGTTAATTAATCTGTAAGATTAAGATTAATTAATCTACAAGAATAAGATTAATTAATCTGTAAGAATAAGATTAGTTAATCTGTAAGAATAAGATGAATTAATCTGTAAGATTAAGATTAATTAATCTGTAAGATTAAGGTTAATTAATCTGTAAGAATAAGATTTATTAATCTGTAAGAATAAGCTTAAGTAATCTGTAAGAATAAGATCAATTAATCTGTAAGATTAAGATTAATTAATCTGTAAGAATAAGATTAATTAATCTGTAAGATTAAGATTAATTAATCTGTAAGAATGAGGTTAATTAATCTGCAAGATAAAGGTTAATTAATCTGTAAGAATAAGATTAATTAATCTGTAAGAATAAGATTAATTAATCTGTAAGATTAAGATGAATTAATCTGTAAGAATAAGATTCAATAATCTGTAAGATTAAGATGAATTAATCTGTAGGAATAAGATTAATTAATCTGTAAGAATAAGATTATTTAATCTGTAAGATCAAGGTTAATTAATATGTAAGATTAAGATTAATTAATCTGTAAGAATAACATTAGTTAATCTGTAAGATTAAGGTTAATTAATCTGTAAGATTAAGATTAATTAATCTACAAGAATAAGATTAGTTAATCTGTAAGAATAAAATGAATTAATCTGTAAGATTAAGATTAATTAATCTGTAAGATTAAGGTTAATTAATCTGTAAGAATAAGATTTATTAATCTGTAAGGATAAGATTAATTAATCTGTAAGAATAACATTAGTTAATCTGTAAGATCAAGGTTAATTAATCTGTAAGATTAAGATTAATTAATCTGTAAGAATAAGATTAGTTAATCTGTAAGATTAAGATTAATTAATCTGTAAGAATAGGATTAATTAATCTGTAAGATTAAGGTTAATTAATCTGTAAGATTAAGGTTAATTAATCTGTAAGAATAAGATTAGTTAATCTGTAAGAATAGGATTAATTAATCTGTAAGATTAAGGTTAATTAATCTGTAAGATTAAGATTAATTAATCTGTAAGAATAAGATTAATTAATCTGTAAGATTAAGATGAATTAATCTGTAAGATTAAGATTAATTAATCTGTAAGAATAGGATTAATTAATCTGTAAGATTAAGGTTAATTAATCTGTAAGATTAAGGTAAATTAATCTGTAAGATTAAGATTAATTAATCTGTAAGATTAAGATGAATTAATCTGTAAGATTAAGGTTAATTAATCTGTAAGATTAAGATTAATTAATCTGTAAGAATAAGATTAATTAATCTGTAAAATTAAGATGAATTAATCTGTAAGATTAAGATGAATTAATCTGTAAGAATAAGATTCAAAAATCTGTAAGATTAAGATGAATTAATCTGTAAGATTAAGATTAATTAATCTGTAAGATTAAGGTTAATTAATCTGTAAGATTAAGATTAATTAATCTGTAAGAATAAGATTAATTAATCTGTAAGATTAAGATGAATTAATCTGTAAGATTAAGATTAATTAATCTGTAAGATTAAGATGAGTTAATCTGTAAGATTAAGATTAATTAATCTGTAAGATTAAGGTTAATTAATCTGTAAGAATAAGATTAATTAATCTGTAAGATTAAGATGAATTAATCCGTAAGATTAAGATGAATTAATCTGTAAGAATAAGATTCAATAATCTGTAAGATTAAGATGAATTAATCTGTAAGATTAAGGTTAATTAATCTGTAAGAATAAGATTTATTAATCTGTAAGAATAAGATTAATGAATCTGTAAGAATAAGATTAGTTAATCTGTAAGAATAAGATTAGTTAATCTGTAAGAATAAGATTAGTTAATCTGTAAGATTAAGATGAATTAATCTGTAAGATTAAGATTAATTAATCTGTTACAATAAGATTATTTAATCTGTAAGAATAAGATTTATTAATCTGTAAGATTAAGATTAATTAATCTGTAAGATTAAGGTGAATTAATCTGTAAGATTAAGATTAATTAATCTGTAAGATTAAGGTTAATTAATCTGTAAGATTAAGGTTAATTAATCTGTAAGAATAAGATTAATTAATCTGTAAGATTAAGGTTAATTAATCTGTAAGATTAAGGTTAATTAATCTGTAAGAATAAGATTAGTTAATCCGTAAGGTTAAGGTTAATTAATCTGTAAGATTAAGATTAATTAATCTATAAGATTAAGATTAGTTAATCTGTAAGATTAAGGTTAATTAATCTGTAAGAATAAGATTAGTTAATCTGTAAGATTAAGATTAGTTAATCTGTAAGATTAAGGTTAATTAATCTGTAAGAATAAGATTAGTTAATCTGTAAGATTAAGATTAGTTAATCTGTAAGAATAAGATTAGTTAATCTGTAAGATTAAGATTAGTTAATCTGTAAGATTAAGGTTAATTAATCTGTAAGAATAAGATTAGTTAATCTGTAAGATTAAGATTAGTTAATCTGTAAGAATAAGATTAGTTAATCTGTAAGATTAAAGTTAATTAATCTGTAAGATTAAGATTAGTTAATCTGTAAGAATAAGATTAGTTAATCTGTAAGATTAAGGTTAATCTAACACAGACTGAGACAGCTGAGTAGAAATGTTGTTTTAAAGAAAAGAAAACCTGCGTTTTACTGCCAGTTCTCTTGCCGCCACAACGCTCCTTCTTGAGATTTTGATTGTAAAGATGAAAAAAATTAAGTTTGCAAATCGGGTTTTTAAAATTTGTCATGTTTTCTGATAATCCAGCTTTTTCCCTTCGTTTCCTTTGTTAGATTAATGGATGCTGGTATGAGCTGTCCGTGTGGAACTGCCATCTTTATTGCTGTTCATCCTTAAAGGCCTGCACTGACAGCCATGTCTAAAGTAGCCGTTTTAAGCTAGCTGTTGCTGTAGGTCTTTAACCCCAGTAAGATGAATGGTTGACACACATTTAATAAAATAATGGAGTACATAAGTGACAGTTTCTCGCCGTCATGTTCTGAGTTTGAGTTTCTTTCCTGTCAGATCATTTTTCCTGTTTCGGGTCTAATTTTCTCAGCCTGTTCTTTAGCGTGGAGTTCGGCTTTCTTGAGTTCAGGCTGGGTTTTTCTGTGTTTTGATTTTGATCTGTTCCTCATGTAATCCTTGTTTTTCTTCTGGCTGCATCTTATATCCTCCCTGACTAGGTTAGTAGCTCCTATCCTCTGGTGTGTACTTCCTGCTCCTCGTTTGGCCGTTAGCTCCTTCATCCATGTCTTGTCTTGGTGTCTTCTTATAATTACTTCATCAGTGTATTTAGCTTTAGTTCTTGTATTTGCAGCACCTTTATTTTCTTTAAATCAAGACTTTGTACTTGTGTTTGGGTCCTTCCTGCTCACCTCCACCATCATTCAGCCTTGAAGAAAATTTGTGTACTTTCACCCTTTTTTCTCTCTCTCATATTTATTGTTCAGCCTTTGGTCAGCTGTATGAAGTTGTTTTTAAAGTGCTTTGGAGATAAAATGGTATTATGCCTGTCATTCTGTTATGTGTAAATAGCAAAATATTTCCAGCAACTTCTTGTTGCATTGATATAAATCCTTGTTAATAAGAAATTCTGATGTCTGAAGTTAGTAGAAGAGGAGCAAAGTGAGAAATTGTCTTCTGTGTCTTATACTCATTCTAAATTAGCACTTGCCAAATGTGGATTATAAATGGCTATAAATAAAAACTTCTCAGCCACTTTGCAGGTGATTAAGTCTTTAGACTAGGAAAACTGGTTCTCAAGCTTCTGCTGCTCAGCTGGCAGGTGCAGGCCTTCAGTTTCACAGCATGGAGCTAATCTACTAACATCGTGCCATTATGTGAGGGAGGGAAGGAGAAAAGGTGCCTCGGAGACAGCAAATGTAGTGATACAGACCAGATACAGACTAACAGACTTTAATGACACTGTTTTCAAGGTAAGTGAGGAAATGAGTGAAAACAAGCAGCATCTGGCTGCATTTGAATGACATCAGAGCTCCAGCAAAGCTGAGCAAGGAATTTGTAAAATTTCCTTCACTTTATGTAAAATGTGAAATAAAAGCAGAGGTCTTAACATTTACGTTTGATTTGTTTGCTGTTTCAGTTGTTAATTTAGTGCTTTGATTAAAGTCGTAAAATAAGTTAGCGTCTGAAAAAATGCATAAAAATAAGGCTTTTATGAAAAGAAATCATTCATAACTGCTAAATTAAGCTAAAGCAGAAGCTCATAGTTTTACTAAATTAACCATTTGTGAGGCAGATGAGACAAGTCCTTTATTAAACAGAGCCAGACCTCATCACTGTGACAAAGCGAATCACTTCTCATGAACTCCATGATGCGTGTAGCATGCGTCCGACTGCGTGCTCACTTTAGCGTGTGTGGTGTGATTCAGACAATACCGCCTGAACCAGTGAAACTTACAGAAAGCGGTGTGCAGCTGGACGCCGTGAAAAGTGAGACTGGTTTTAGGTTACTTTGTTCATTGCTGGAAAAAGAATTATGTACATTTTCATGCAAAACTGTTTAAAGAAATGTATATCGATGCATTCAGTTGCATTTATAATCTGGATTATCTTCCCCTGGGTTAAAAGTTGGCTAGTTAAATTCTGATTGACTGCTAATTTGAGGAATCTACCAGAAATATTATCTGCTGATCATTCAGAGCCCTGCTTATATTTGTGCCCATAGCAGTCTGGTCATAACACACATCCTGCTGAGTGTGTGCTGATCACATGATCTGTGTGAAAGTTGTCAGCAAAGCTTCATCCTCCTGCAGGCTGGTTCGCCGCTCTGCTGCTCTCACCACAGCTTACAATAAAAAACAAGGATAAGGCAGAGCTTTCAGGTATTTCTGCTAAGCATCTGTTTATAAAAAGAAAAAGTCCCTCCTCAGACAAAGCAGTGCCTGGTAATTAGTCATAACACAACAGCTGTTTCAGACCTCATACTTCCTACTAAGGTGAGCAGCACAGATGAGTCCCAGACGTAGAAGGAATTTACTTTCTGTAAAATCCTGAGCCTGGTGCTGGCTTGTGTTTGTTCTGTCTCCTCTTTGGTGAATTAAGCTTCACATTTGAAAGCTGAGATGAGTTCAATATCACTGAGTAGGTCTGGGATGAAGAAACCTTTTATCATTCATGACATGTCTCCAGGAAAGGGAAGACTCCGCCAACCCTGCTGGTCTGAGATGCACCAGCATTTATGGATGAGAGGGATGAGGCCAAATCACAGGGAGCCACTCTGTTAATTCCTTTTAGTGTTTTTACAGGAGGTATCTGACTGAAGTCAGGGGTGAAGCGGTTTTTGTAGTGTACTAGGATGACACTACTTGAATTTAAGGAGCTGGCTGCTGCAAGGAAAACAACATCCTTCAATAATGAAGTCTCAGAGCTTTAGTAATCCAGCAGATGATTGTGGTGTCGTCTCAGACATTCAGGCGTTGACCTGCTCTCACCATCTAGTCACTGAATGGCTGCTGTCCGAGTCACTGGAGAAGTCCAGCATCCAGCTGTGCTGCAATCTTCTCGACACAAGGAGGTCGCCAGTTTCTTTCTGTTCAGCCTCCAACAGCACATTTTAATTGGACAAATTAAAGGAAAAATCAGGTGTAAGATCATCACATGCAGCAGAACAGCTCCATTATGTCATGATGTTGCTTCTGTTGGACTGTAGGACTGTTCCAGGTGTTTTTGATGTGGGTGCAGAGCCTGTCCTGAGGTTCGTCAGAAGCTGTCAGGACTGTTTCATCTCACTGTGTGTGCTGCTCAGGTAACAAGCTGAGCTGCTGTCCATCTGATGGGAAGGAAAGAATCCGCTCCAGTTTGGCAGCAGCTCTATTTTCCTGTGTTTTTATTTTATTTTATTTTTTTATTTTTTTGTCATAGAAGTTTGTATTCGTAGCTGTTTTACATTTGTTTTAAATACTTTTCTGGTTCCTTCTCAGAAGAAAAACACTGCGAATCACTTCTGACTTCACATGCTGCTGAAGCAGATGGTGCAGCATTTAAGCTAGCCTAGCTGTCAGTCCACGCCGCGTTTATGACAGACACCTGACTGTGAAGCCGTATGGTGCTGCCACACCAATTAAACTAACTTTCAAACTCCTCTGATCTTCTGGAAATAACAGAACTGTTAAAGGCGATCAGTGTGATGATTCTTGTCAGTGAGCTACTTTTAGCTTTTATAGCAGCTGGTTTTTATTCACTACCATCTATAATCTGTTTTTAATGATCATATGACTGTTTTTGTCTTTATGATACTTAAACAACTCAACGTTTCATCTCCACTGGAGACAACACAAGAAGCTAAAGGCTTTAGAAAGAAGTAGCTTTAACTTTGCAGACTAACGAAGGCTGATGTTTCATGCTGTCTCTTCTCTAACTCTCTCCAGCCAGTGAAGGCCAGGCTCATGTTGACTCTTGTCCTGTCTCTTGCTTTGTCACTTTCTCTCTGTCTTGAGGGAGTATCTGGTTGATATCCAGTTGCTGGCGTGTGACAATGTGCTGTAAAGTAAAATGCAGCTATGGTAGAAAATAAGTTGTAAAATGAGCTTTCTCGGCTCCCAGATGTTGCAGAGCAACGATGAATCCAGGAATGAAATGAATGTCAGTGGGTGTGATGGCTCAGGCCCCACGATGGGAATGCTTGTCACAGTTTTACACATTTATTTGTAGACAACTATTAAACAGTAAATGTTTTCATGTTTAATTTCGTTGGTGGTTTGGAATGCACACTTAGCAGCAATGGAAAGTTACGTATTTTATTTAACATGCTTCTCTTGGGGTGAGTTACCGTGGCGGGGCAAGCTTCATTTCCTGGTTCAGGAACGGCGTGGCAACGGGCTGAGGGGCCTTCAGTCGGGGCGCCGGCTCGCCAGGCCCCACCACATGCTGCTGGATGATGGCGGGGTTCAAGTTTAGTTAGTTTTGAGTCTTTGTGTAGTTATTTGGTTTTACCAAATCACTACAAGTTCATTGTGTCATTGTGTTAGGTTTTTCTTAAAAGCTACACTTTGAGTATCATTAAATTTAGTTGACCTCTTTTATTGGCCGGCTAGTTTATTCATTCGTTTGGATTTTTGAATGAATTTTGGGTCAATAAAAACCCAAGTTCTGAATCACTTTCTGTCGGCGTTGCTTTACTGTTTGGTCCCTGACAGCAAAACAAATTAGAAACACAGACTTTTAAGATTGGAAAGTTATGTAATGTTGCTTTAAGGTAATCTCACTGTAGAATAGAATCTCTAAAATAGAATGACTGTAGAATAGAATCTCACAGGTGGTATTTTGATTTTAAAACAAGCATGTGCTGTTTCTAATATATCAACTGGTCCATAAAAATCTAATCAAACAACTGACTGGAGATCTTCGAACACCAAATGCTGGCTTGCTTGTGGTCCCTTTCCGGAGGAATATGGGAGCGGTCAAACCCCTTTCCTTTGGAGCTTCCACTCTGGGTTTGGGAGGCTGATGCTGTTTCCACTTTTAAAATTAGATTAAAAACTTTCCTTTTTAAATAAAGCTTCCAGGAAGGTGTAGCTCATCATATTGGATCCTTAATTTCCAATCAGCCTACCATGTACTGTATGTTGTCTTGAGAGATTAGTATTTAAAGTTATTAACCCCTACAGGTGATTACTGAGACAAATGACAAAAAAATAAAATAAAATAAAATAACAAGGAGAAATAAAATGAGAAGTTGATGCTAATTTATTTAGTGTGCAAAGAATTAGAATAAAATTTGACGGACAGACCTGCATCGAGGAGCAAAGAGACATGAAGGAAAATGGGAACGGCCAGAGTCTAGACTTTGGTGGTGGTCTTAGCGGAAACAGATGTCTGTTTAGACGCCTGATGAAGGTGGTGTAGATGGAGGTGGGATGCCCAATGCATGGTCTGGAAACAGAGTCTGATTTAAAAAACTGGAGGACCAATGAAAGGCTTGAAAATGAGGGAAAGATGGAAATGGGAAAGCAGAGCAAAAGTCAAGTAGAAAGAAACTGATCAGAAATTACTTTTTTTTTCTTACTGAAATTTGAGAAAGCTTCATCACTTTGTATCTTGGATTTGGTGTTTTGTTGTTTTTCTTTTTGTTTTTTCTGTATTCAGTCACATGAAAAGCAAACATTTACTGTGCACTTATGGTATCTTTAAATCAGTTTAATTTAAATATGGGCCACACAGCCTATTTAGCCCACGTTTATCCATCTATATATATATATGTAGAGCTCTGGCGTCAAAATGTTCAGGCCTATTACCAGAAGATGCACAGCTTTAACCTGCAGGACAGGTGTCAGTATGACTAGTTTACTGGTAAATAAAAATAAATATCTTTAAAAGGAATATTCATGTCATATCTTAAATCACTTTTAGACAAATACTGAGAAATGTGAGAGACAGCTTTTACCAGTTATAGAAAGCTTTTGTGCTGGATGGGGAGGTGTTTTTGTTAGAATGATCCAAATCATAGCAGGTACATACAACAGCTCATAAAACGCTTTTTGAAATTTTAAGCAAATGTTGTTTATTTGCGTCTCAGCCAGGTGTCAGGAATCAGCAGCTTGTGTTTAATTCCAGCTCAACAACTGTAAGGAGGAACTTTCCAGATTGCGATAATCCTCTGGAATATATCCATGTTCAAGTTTCTTTGATATTTTAAGTAAAACAAGAAAGATCCTCAACCATAAGCTTCAGAAGTGAAGACAGTTTGCAGACTATTGCACCAAATTGTACAAATACTTTCTTTTTAATTCTTAGACATAATTGCAGACTGACTCCTAAAATCAGTGTATAACCAGTTTAAATGTATTTAAATCAGAACCTGCTTCACAGTGTTTTATATACATACATATATATATATATATGTGTGTGTGTGTGTGTGTGTGTGTGTGTTATGTTTATTCTGGGTTTTGTTTCTTTATTTTAAAGCAGTTTGTTTTGGTTCAATATCCATAAGTCAACCAGCAGGTGGCACTGTTATTCCAGACAACTCTACACTGCCACAGCATTTAAATTCTTTTAGTAGCTCCACAGTGGACACAAGTCTTCTGTTTTCTGTGTGCTTTAGTTTGGGGTCACATGTTGATCATTGCCTTTACAACAACTCTCAAAGTCAAACTCCTACAGCTGCAGACACACACACACCTGCTGAGACGATGCCAACCTTTGTCACTTGGGTCTATTAAGGTGAAACAAATTTAGCTCATTAATCTTGACTTGGATCAAACTGAACACATTTAATGAAATGAAATTCTGATAGAAATTCATACACAGTTTAGAGGAGTTTCCACACAGTCGAACACAAGTTCTGAGACTTTATCCATCTTGTTCATAAACCTGTGGTTGAAGCATCTGTTTGTGTTCTGTTAGTTTAACCAAAGAACATTAACAAATGCTAAAAATGCAGCTTGTATACTAAAGCAAATGAAAAGCCAGACAAGGTTTATCCTGTATTTACACACTTAGCTAGATGATCCAACACTGCAGGCTAACAAATCATGTCAAATCCTCTCTGAGTATTTGCAATATTTGCTGCTCTCCAAGACGTGGTCAAGGCCCTGAGGCTTACACTGTTCACTGCTGGATTCCTGGTGAATTGTGATGTTTTTCCAGTGACCCCTGTGTTTCTATGACTGCACAGCCATTCACAGTGCGCCTGCTTTGCAAACAAGTCAGGTGGATCTTTTTATATCAGCTGCGTTTCCTGGCTGAGGATTTGGTGCAAAACTTCCGTCTTCAAACCCCTGCTGAAAGAGTCATTTTAAAGGACTACACGTGACATCTTCAGGTCATCATCTGGGGAGGTATTCCTGTGGAAGACCACTAAAGTTCCTGCTCTGCAATGCCTGGTCAACAGTCTGAATGAAGGAGTCAATCAGCTGTCTCATGTCAGGAGTGAACGGGTCAAAGGAAGACCGCTGGGCTCCTGAGCGCTTGAAATGCCCGTCTTGGTTGCTTTGTGCACAAAGCAGCCTCTCTTCTGTGATTGTGACGTTTAGAAAGGACGTGATGAGACGGAGCTGTGGGAGGAGATCTCTCTGCAGCTCTTCGTAATGCACCACCAAGAGACGGCGTCCAAACTTCAGCCAGCTCAGAGCGTGAGATGCCCACCAGGGGGCATAGCTGGAGACGAATTCTGGCCATTCTGCAGGTAAAAGAGGGAACAGTTCTGGGTCATTTACTTGTAATTTAACCACGGATACTTGCAAGATCATGAATTTGAATTAAGCAGGATCTTCTTGTGTCGTGGCTGTAAAGATGAACACTAAACAAAAGTTGGATTAGCAGCATTAATTTGGAGTAAATTTTCCAAATGTGTGCACGCTTCAGTTCATAACCTTTTATTTGGCATTAGCATTTTATTTTATTTAAACTTGTAATAGGACTTATGAGATTTTGGGATTTGACTTCTTAACAGTTCTCTCACCAGCCACTTCAGTAGATTCACCTGTTCAATTCCTTATTTACACAAATATCTAATCAATAATAATCCAATCACATGGCACCAGCCCAGCACATTTAGTCATTTAGACGTGGTCAAGATAACTTGATGAAGTTCAAACTGAGCATCAGGATGAGGAAGAAATCGGATTTTAGTGATTCTGAACATGTCTTCCACAGCCACCAGATCTCAGTCCAGTAGAGCAGCTTTGGGATGTGGTGGAACGGGAGATTCTCATCATGGATGCAGCCAACAAACCTGCAGCAACTGTGTGATGCTGTCATGTCAATATGGAGAAAACCTCTGAGGAAGGTTTCACCACCTGCTTCATCTGTCACACCAGGGTTAAAGCAGTTCTGAAGTAAAAAGGGTTCCAAGCTGGTACCATCAAGGTGGACTTGATGATGAAGTGGCCGTTAGGAGCAAGTTCCGGTCATAGGTTTACAGTTATGAGGCTGCAACCACTTTTATTTAATTCTCTGCATTGTGTGGAGAAAAACTTGGAATTGCTTCTTTATTTTTATTGTTTTGTTTGTTTGTTTTAAGTCTTTTAAAGCAAACCTTTTCAGTGGCGTCAACACTATGAATATTGTTCCCTGCTCCCCCATCATTAGGAAGCGAAGACAAACTCTTTTCCAGGAATAAAGCATATATTTATGCAAGCTAATCTTTTCTATCATTGAAACTGTGTTTTTTTTTTGGTATAAACTTCAAAACATAACATGATTTTTATTTGTGTTACCTGCCTAGGGACTATGGATGCAAATTAGCATTGTTGCTATAATCCAGCATGTTTACATCTGTCACTGACTGAAAAGATGTTCATTAATGTGCACTGTCCCTATTAAATAAGAAAATAATAAAAAAAAAAAAATAAAATAAATTTATTTACTTACCCCTCACATTTATGCGAATATTTAATTATACCTTTTCAAGGGACAACACTGAAGAAAAGTCAGTGTACAGCTTGTGTAATAGTGTAAATTTACTGTCCCCTCAAAATAATTCAACACAGCCATTAATGTCTAAACTGCTGGCAACAAAAGTGAGTATACCCCTAAGTGAAAATGTCCAAATTGGGCCCAATTAGCCATTTCCCTCGCTGATGTCATGTGACTCGTTAGTGTAACAAGTTCTCAGGTGTAAATGAGGAGCAGGTGTGTTAAAATTAATGTTATTGCTCTCAGACTCTCATACTGGTCACTGGAGATTCAACATGGTAACTTGTGGCAAAGAACTCTGGAGATCTGAAAAAGGAATTTTTGCTCTACGTAAATTTGGCCTATCCAGAGGTTGTTGTTGGAAAATAGCCGTATGAGCGCTGGCACCACTGCAGCAGAGGTTGAAGGGCTCAGACCATACTGCTTCAAATTAGTCTGCATGGCTGTCGTCCCAGAAGGGAGCTTCTTCGAAAGATGATTCTTAAGAAAGCCTGCAAACAGACAAGCAGACTAAGGACCACAGGAACCACGTCCTGTGGTCTGATGAGACCAAGTTAAACTTATTTGGTTCAGATGGTGTCAAGCATGTGTGGCAGCAACCAGATGAGGAGAACAAAGACGTGTGTCTTGTCTACAGTCAGACATGGTGGTGGGAGTGTCATGATCTGGGGCTGCATGAGTGCTGCCGGCACTGGGGAGCTACAGTTGATTGAAGGAACCATGAATGCCAGCACGTAACGTGACATACTGAAGCAGAGTTCAAGAGTTCAGGAATCTTCATTATCCCCTGGAGGTTTTACAGCCAGTAACATGTATAATAAAAGCAACAGACACGTCATATCACAACAGATCATTTAAAAACCTAATTGCTGCAGGAATAAAGGAATCTTTTAGACCTCAGCAGTGGGTATATACATTCGGAAGGAAGCAATCTGAACTGGTCATGGTCTGGATCTGACAGCATCCCCTCCCTTCATAAATTGGGCCACGTAGCTGTATTCTAACATAACGACCCCAAACACACCTCCAAGACAACCACTGCCTTTTTCAAGAAGCTGAGTGTAAAGGTGATGGACTGGCCAAGCATGTCTCCAGACCTGAACCATATTGAGCATCTGTGGGGCCTCCTCAAACGGAAGGTGGAGGAGCGCAAGGTCTTTACATCCACCATCTCCGTAATGTCATTATGGAGGAGTGGAAGAGGATTCCAGTGGCAACCTGTAAGGCTCTGGTGAACTCCATGCCCAAGAGCATTAAGGCAGTGCTGGAAAATAATTGGTTGCCACACAAAATATTGAGACTTTGGGCCCAATTTGGACATTTTCACTTAGGGGTGTACTCACTTTAGTTGCCTCAAAAGTAAGAATGCCACTGCTTAGTAATTGCACCATGCATCGGAGAATAAACCATAAACCACTTGACTCCATGGGAGAGCATTACCTTTACTGTTCCATTGTGTGTCTGTGGCGTGTCCCAAGTGTCCGGCACACTTTCGGTTGAATTCGGCCATTAAAGAGCGATAAGGGTTTCGGATCAGCAGGATGGCAGACTCGAACATCTCTATCTCTTTCTGGCCACTTTCATGGGTCTTTACACAGATGCTGCGGCCGCTCTTCCAGTAGTCCTTCTCGCCTTTAAAACCTGATAACAAGGAATAAATGGAAAGCTAAAAGTCATCTACACTGAAATATTTCATACATTCATTTAAATGCTCATTTTCTCCTCACCTCTGTTGTACAGAGTGCCATCAAAATAGAAGCTGCCAGTGTAGAAGCCGGTCACAAGCTCAATCAGGTGACGAACCCAGGTGTTTCCTGCACCGGGGAAACTAGAAAGAGCCACCAGGGAGGTGGATTTCTGAGGCAGAAACATCCTTTCTTTGCACCTGGAGTCTGGAAGAAAAGTTTTTTTTTTTATTTTTCTCTTGCCAGCTGTGTCTATACCAGAGGAGAATCAATCAGGAAGCAAGGATGCAGAAAGCCACAGAAATTGAGTCATTTTCAGGAACAACTAACACAGAAAGGCTTATGTGACACAAACTGCAGCATGATTGCAAGAGCGATGAAATGGATCAGACTTGAGATTTCAGGAAATTTGGGATGAAGACAGCTTTCAAGTGTAATTTCATCCTCTGTCATTCACTCACTGGCGCCTCCCTAAGACAAGAATACAACATTCAGAGGCAGCCCCACGATATAGGCTAACTTTTATCGTAGGCTGTTCTTAACAGGACGTGTTAAGGCTGAAATCAGGGCTGGAGATTTACTGTGCTGTGTGATCCATAAAAACTATTTCTGACATGACAGAACGGGATGAGAATAAAATGATCTGGTAATTATTATGCCATCCCATCTGCCTCTGGAAAACCAAACTACTGCATCTGCATGACAAAAACCTCACCAAGCACAGGAGTAAGATACACCTGGTAGTGGTCATCGTGTGTAGGAACAGTGGGCGCGGAGGTGGTGTGGTTCACAGCAGCACTCTCTGCACACTGCTGGTTGTCCGACTGCTGGTTGATGCTGAAAAGAGACGACGTCCACGTACAAAAACAGTTGGGCCTCTTGAACACAGCCAGCGGGAGCTCCTGCTGACCAAAAGCACAAATATTCTGTTTTTCTCCGACTGATTTTCCTCACAGATCTCTATCCTAGCTAAGGGTGATGTGTCAGCACCGTTCAGCAGGGTAGTGTGCATCACATCCCCATTACTCGCTTTGTTTTTGTTCATTATCATTTCACACGTTTCCAGCCACAGGAGGTCACAGTGTTCAGTGTCAAAGCATAGGAAGGCTGCAGTGAATGTTTTAGAGTAGTTATGCATTCGCACATACTACATGATTAGAGTAAATCACATTGCTGTCCACACCAGCTAATCTGCAACATTTCCACCAGACTCTGTTTTTGGAGGAGCTGCAGCCAGCAAGATCTTAGTGCAGGATTCAGAGAATCTTTTTCTCATTAGAGCCACATAAAAGCTTAAATATTCAGTAAAATCCAAGGATCTCTGCGCTCCCACGTGACCTCGTAGGAGTGGAGACGACTCTGCGAGCTGGTCTCCTCTGTTTGAGGGGAGAACAGCCCATAGGCTGCTGTGTGCGATAAATTAATGATAAATTTTTACAGTTTTTAGAGCAGGGATTCAAACCTTATCAGTACAGGTCTCGATGCAGGACTGTGTGGTTAGATTTGGCTGAAAGGAGTAGATGGGAAAGGTGCCAATACTGCTTTTTGTCAGCTTGAAGCAGCCACGGTAGTGAATGTTTTTGACTGAAAAGAGAAAAGCACACAAGGGTAAAGAACAAGGGTGAATGCTAGATTTTCAGAGACGTCTAAATCCTAAGTGTGTCTGCAGTAATTATTTTCTTGTACTTGACTGAATTCTGGTGCACTCTATAATGCATTCACAACTCTGCTGCTAATCTCCAGAGAGAATGAAGCTTCCAATCATGAATATTAATATTGTTTATGATTATGAACTCCTTACATAACATATTTGCCCTTGCCAACATCAGGAAGGAGGTGCATTTTACACAGCTGAAACAGTTTTTATCAGAGCAAACGAAGCATACAGAGCAATGAAGTACACTGGAGTAAATTTTTTGGGACTATTTTCAGCCTCAACTTCATAATTGGTGTTCTAGTGCATAATTTCTCTAAGCAGACCAGTGTTATGGCTAGTTTTGTTTCCAGCTTGCCAAATGTGTTTTTAATAGCAATTCATTACATTAAAAATATGAAGCAGCACTTTTTAATTCGTCCGTTTTCATGTGACATGTTGAAAGGGATCACGACACCTTGACAATTGTGAATTTTTGCCATGTCTCAGACTGCTGATGACAGCTCACAGACAGCGTTGGTGCACTTTCAGGCACAAGGTTTAAGATTCACATCAGGTAGATATACTGACTCAGAGCAGTGGTGTAAATCCTAAATGTCAGAGATGACACTACAGAGGATCGTGACTTTGGGCTGAACAGAGAAAACTTTGCTTTCTGCCTTTCTTTTTTTCCTTCTGTTCATCTTTTGACCAATTCCTCAAGTAGAATACGAAATTATTTTTATTCAGTTATTTGTATATATTCAATATATCATTACTCTTTTGGGCAAGTGATATTTACACTACCAGTCAAAAGTTTGGACAAACTGGAATTAATGGAAACTGTGTCCAAACTTTCGATTGGTAGTGTATATTACAATAGCAGAAATCTATGAAAGAAACAAAGACAGGGTGAGATAATGTCCCACCCTGTGAGATAATTGTGTGAGATAATTCTTTGTTGCTTTCTTTATTCATTCTCTGAATTTAATCTGCTAATTATCAGCAGGTTACTTTTAAGCTCTCACTGGTGCTATCACTTTAGATCAAGTTAAACATGTATGCATGTGGGTGACTGCAGATGTAAATTAGCCTGAGGCTAACTCTGGTACAATGGATCATATAGAAACTTTTAAGTTTGAAATCGTACATGTTTTCAAATAAATACCTTTTATGTGTGTTATTTTGTGACAGAGAAAGTACTTGAAATATTAAAATTATTTGAAATATTAAAATTATTTTCATATTGTGGGGGTGAGCCAGTTTTCACGATGCAAGCAAATGGCCCAGATCTGATGTGACAGTTTGGTGGTTTAATCAGCAGTCACTAGTTGATGTGTGAACACTGAAGATTTGTGAGATTTGCAGACTCCTCCCAGTCTCTGACCGCGATGGTTGACCGTTTTTTAGTCTTGTTTTTTTTTTTTTTCTAGGAAATGTATACTGCCCCTCAGTTTTAAATGCACACAACACACACTACCTAAACAGTCAGGAGCGGGGAGGGAGAGGGTATTGGGGACCTCTCACACCCCTGTTCCCCCTGTGTGTGGCCAGGGGTGGGTGGGGGGAGGTGGTTGCCCTGGGGTTGGGTCCCGGGGTGGCTGCGCTGGTGGGCTGCTGGCTCTGTGGGTGTTGGGTCAAGGGGGGGTGCTTGGGGCTCGCTGTCCTCTGGTGCGCCTGGGGTGTCCCCCACGGGGCATGGTGGCGTGACTGTGTGGTGGTGAGTGATTGTGGGTGCGGCGTGGGGGAGGGTGTGAGCGTGGGGTTAGATAGGGTGCAGGTGGGGAGTGGGGGGAGTGGGCCGATAGCACCCTGGTTCCCGGGGTGTGCGGCTGGAACATCGGGGTGTGTGCTGGCCTACGCCGGGTGGCTGTCTGGGGGGGCCTGGTCCTCCTAGGCATGTTGCGGGCCCTCTGCCTTTGGGGGGTGGGGCGGCTGCCTCTGGGCTCCTGGGGCCCTGGGCCCTTCGCTTAGGCTGCCCTGGGTGGCTGGTCCCTGGTGGGGCCGGCCGCTGCTGATCTTGGCCCACTGGGACCTGTGCCCCAAGACCGTGGGGGACTCTTGCTGGGGATCTCCTCTGCCGCCCTTCGGGTGGGGCTGGAGTCGTCTTCGTGGTGGGGTGGCTTGGGTTGGTGCTCCGGGTCTGCTGCTGGGGGCCCGGGTCTCTGGCCCCAGTCTGCCTCTGGCCTCCGTGGAGGCGTAGTCGCATTTGCACGATCTCACTCACCACTCTTCATCACTGATCACTCCTCTTCCTCATGCTCTGCATGCTGACACAGTCATTGAGTTGTCCAGTGGGTTTTTATACTAAGCGATAATTATTTTTTTTGTATTTTTCCTGTGAGTTAGTATCTGGTCGCTGTTATGTCTTTTTGATTTGGTTATTATTTAAAAACTCTTAATGACTTGCAGCCCTGTTTTTTCTGTGTGTGTTTCTGTTTTTGTAAAAGTTGTAGGAAATGTTCTGGTGTGTTCATGTACAGGTGTAACAGTTTGTTGTCTGGTGATGGTGTGGATTGAAGGGTTGTTTCCTTCTGTCTGTGATCTTTTTGTCTCCTTTCTTCTTTCCCTTTTGCTCTTTTTGCTATTTTCCATCTTTTTCTGTCCCCTCCGGTCAGGTCCAGCAAGATTACATAGATTCCGTGATTCAAAGTAAATAAATAAATAAATTAATCACATTATCAAGAGGAGCCTTACCCATAGGCCTCCCCTTGGCAGAGCAAATTTGTTCAGCACGATACAGCAAGCAGATTATCATTCTGCTGCTATGATGCTGGACAGGACAAGTTAAAAAAAAAAAAGAAAAAAAAGGAAATGTATACTGAAACCTTTGATTTGTTATATAGTGCACTACAAACTCTTCATATTACACAAAGGCTGGTGTAATGAAGACATCCTGGAGACATCCGGGAGGCAAGCTAGCAGAGGATGCTAACACTAGCTAGCACTACTGCTAACACGCACCGCTTCCTTTTGCAATTTTTATAACCTGATGACCAAATAAATAAATCTGTAAAGAGTGATGTAGAGATGTCAGGGAAGCAAGTATTGCTATTTAAAGTGTTCTAGTGTATTTAAATACTCTGTGTTAAAGCATTGTGTTGTCAGGTCTAAACATGTTAAGTAATATTCCTTGTTTTGAAAAAATTTACACTCGATCTACAACAATGGGGCAGTCAAACTAAGGTCTTGGAAACTGTTGTTTTACCAACGGTTAATTTAATTTATCTTTGCTTTTTGTGGGTAATATTAACTCATAACTCATTGTCAGATACAATTATTATATAGTAACAGCTGTAGACAGCTTGACAAACGAGGAGGCTGACCAGGAGTTGCAGACAGTAAGTGTAACGATGAGTACGATGACTGCATGAGAGGCTGGACGAGTCAGGGGTTAAGCCTGGAGTAAACGCTTGTATTGTGGTGCAGATCATTTGTGTAATGTAAACTCACTATGACTTCAAAACTATCCTTCACCAAAGAAACATACACATAAACATGTGAAACATTTGCATGAACAACACAGCAATAGAAAGAGACTAAATATTTTCCAGTGGGAACTTAATTTATCTCAGGGTAAGTTACCTCTGATGGAGAATTTCATAAATTAGAGATTGTTTATGTGGAATTGAGAATCAGCTTGTCTGTGCAGACATCCAGGGCGTGAGCACAGTCTCATAGCAAACAGTACTTCCCCAAGAAAAGTTCACTCACATTTTCTGTGACCTGGAAGCTGCTCCTCCACCTTGTAAATGGAGAGACGGCCCACGCCGCCACAAGGAGACCCCCTCTCACCTCGGCACACCAAACTACAGTCCTCTTCTGGAGCTTGTTGGCTGCTGATCCGGTTCCCACAATGGCACTCAGCTCCGTACTCCAGACCAGCAAACTGGTACCCACTAACACACACACAGAAATACATAGACGGGTTTAAATAGAAACACAGTTATTGCCTCAGCCATATCTTCAAACTGTTCATCTCAGGCTAAGCTATCCCACAGGACATGAGGTAGGTGTTCAAACTTCTCATTCAACTCAAACTTTCCAGATTAAGTTTACTTTTAACCCCTTTGATGTTTGCCAGTGCTTCTCCTTCTACACTCATCGAACTGTGCAATGTCCTCCTCTGGCTGACCTGCAGTCACCTCTGATCTGTACTTTACATATCCCGGCAGATGTGACTCATCCTCCTCCTTCTCCTTTCATCCCACCTCCTTGGGAAAGACAGAGACCTCATCAAAACTGACCTTTTCATGAATGTCCTTTGAAGCTTCCTCATAAATTGCCTTGACTTTTTACTTTTGCTCATCGCAGTAATTGGCCCGCTCAGGTAACGAGCGCGGCAGCTTTCCATGTGGATGGGTGGAGGGTGGGTGTATGTGAGCTCAGCGGGCTCGGAGATGTAAGCGCAGACTCAGTCTGACTGCATCCATCAGTCCTCTGCTGCTCTGTGTCGGTGGGAGCTACATGGCTGCTTCACTACGATATATAAAGGAATAATTCAAGCGGGTCATTCCTGGAGTTTGCTTTGAAACGTTCCACCTGCCACGTCACGTTTCCTTGCAGGTTTGTAGGAAAGTCAAAACTAATGCTGCATGTTCAGCTCAGACTGGCTCTGTTGGTGAATTTTAAAGCATGGATACAGAAAAAGCACATTTTTAACTACTGATTTATTCACCAACTGCTATGGTTCCCTCATTAAGTTTTCCACCACATACACACTCAGCCTTCCTTCTTTCTTCTGAGACTGATCAAGCCTTCTGTCCTGGCCTGTTTTTCACTCTCCCCTCACCCGCTCCCCTCATCTTTTACTGTCACCCAGCCACCTGGCTCTCCACTAGCTCCAAACACTGAAGCCATTCATGGAGAAGACTGAGATCCAGAGCATTCACTCACACAGCAGGCTCTCTGTTGTCCCTTCACAGGAGATGACCACAAAGACGTTACCTTTCTGAGCAGGTGTCCTGACACAGAGAGCTGGTCATTTTACGCAGGTCATAAAGCATAGTTCCTCCCAGGGCTCCGTCACTGGCATTGTGCATGAAGCACCCCATGTATGTTCCTGAATGTGTCAACGAGAAAAAGACAAGATTAAAACTCATTCAGGCTGAAAAGTTCCTTGTCAAGACAATCTGTTCTTTAAAAAGCTGAGGCCTTTGAGTGAAACTGATATTCGTTAACCATGAAAACAGATATTGACAACAATGCAAGTAATTATTATTTTCAAAAACAAATTCTCTGCTCACAGCTCGTCACGTGAAGAAAAAGTTTTTTTCTCCCTTTGGTAACACAAACTCAATAGTTTTGGGTTTCTTGGATAATAAAAGCAATTTGAAACTCTTACCTTGAAAAGTGGTTGCTCTGGAAAAAAGTAAATGTAATTTATTCTGTCATTTAACTGAGTTATTGGTTAAATTAAATCATAGAGACATTTATTTAAAAAATCTTTGGTGCGCTTAAGCTGCCAGATCTTATTTAATATTTGTAATAAAAAACATTTTTCTTAAGTCTAACAGTTACAAAAAGCTGACACACACACACACACACACACACACACACACACACACACACACACACACACACACACACACACACACACAAATGTCGGGTGTAACCATGGAGACTCATTGACACAATGCCTTCCCAGCTCCCCATCCTAGCTCTAACCATCACAACTGAATAATTAAACTGAGTCCTAACCCTTAAACAAACAATAACCTAAATCTAACCTTAAAACCAAGTCATCAGCCTTAAAAATATTTTTGTACCTTTCAGGAAAAAATCGATGTCCCCACATTCACGAGAAATTCCCACAAGTTGTTGATGAATGTAAAGAGAGTGTTTGTACTGACTCTGGAGACGCTCTGTTGACCCGAGAGTCTTATCCTAGCCCATAAATAAATTCTAACACTGACCCAAAAACCAAGCTTCATTCTTTTCAGAATTCATTTTGTACCTCTGGGGACAAAATTACTGTCCTCACATTCACAGGAAGTTCCCAAAAGATGGTTTGCATCAGCTTTTCATCTCCATCAATTAGGAACAACAAGTGTGTTCACACGTTCACCACAATGTGTTTGTAGGGACATGACAACTAAATGAAGTCTCAAATAATCACTTTAGACTTAGACGTTCCCATAAGCTGGTATTCTATTCTATTCTATTCTATTCTATTCTATTCTATTCTATTCTATTCTACAGTCATTTAGCAGACGCTTTTATCCGAAGCGACTTATATTTCAGACGAAGAACAACACAAGCAAGAATTCAAACAAGATGGACGTCATCATTAAGCGGTAGTCAGACTGCTGGAGTCCAGGTGGACCAGGTGCTGTCATGTAGTGCATATATATACATATATAAATATATATATATTTTTTCATTTTCTTTTTTTTATTTTTGTAAGTCATTTTATTTAAATACAACATCACAGTTTCATCAAACAACATCATCTTGGGCATAAGTGCAGCAGCTTCTTCAGTACTTAGTCGAGCCAAAGAGCTGTCCAGTGGTTCCCATCATGAACACAAACAAAAACACACACAGTTGGCTGTAAATAATTTTTGTTAGACTCTGCTGGATTGATTTGGACAAAACCAGACTTGAAGTGTTGGACTTTGGATACATCTTCAGTGAGTAGCAGCCCCAAAGCCGCCCTCGTATTTTCACTAATAGTAAAATTACACAGCAGCATTTTATTTTAAGCCATAACACCAAACCAATAAGTAATAAAAGATGATTTATTATCTAATTATTGAAGTTATATCTATACCTACATTGTGTTAAACCCTCATGCCTTTATTAAAATAGAAACCATACATGCAGAAAGAAAAAAATGACACATAGGCTACAACAGACTGTTATGATGTGCTGACAGATCGATGCACCGTATAAAATGTCATCCAAATTCAGTCTTTGATGTTATCCTTTTCTTTGCCACCTTTCTACATCGACCTCATTCAGCTGACACATAAAAGCCTTTTTTATGAATACAATTTTCTCTGTGGAGGGTAGCATATGTATTTCTTTTGTCTACACACTTCATTTGCATCTTTCCCCGGGTCTGAGGCTGGTATATTTTTAGGTTATATGGAAAATGCCTTTACTCTTCCAGAAACTGTATACTGTGTGCATCTCTTGTAGTTTGTGTGTGTGTGGACCGCATGCTGATAATTCCTCAGTTTTGGCTTTTATGCTCAATACACACTTCCTAGATTAGTTCTGTATTTGTAGATGATTTACAGGTTTCAAGGGCATTGGGGATTTGGCTTTCTATGTGAAGTTTACCCCCAGCATACAACAGATCGATGCCAACTGCTCAAAAAGGGATTTTAAAAGGGCTGGAAGAGATACACGCAACTGGTACTGAGATGTGGCAGCAAGGTGCGCAGACTGGATGCAAGCAATAGACCGTGAAATCTCTGGCAGTCAACCATCACCATATCGAATTAGTGATTGAATCAGTCTGTGATGTCCTCTGTAGCCCGTCCAGCCTGTTGTGCTGGGGTGAGGCTGAGTCACCAGCCGCCTGTGCCTCAGGAAACTAATGCTGAAGAACACCAGCAGTTGCTGCTTGAAAGCACTAAGAGAGGGGCTGCCAAAGTCAGTGGAGAGGAGTATCTCAAGAGGTATCACCCAAGGTGAAGCCCCTTTCGTCCTTCAGCCTGCAGACAGGGTAGGTCATTGCTTTAATCAAAGTGAAGGAGAGGCCCGAGGCAGCTGAGGCTGAGGTTTAATGGAGGGAAGAAGCCTGAATTCCCAGACATGGTGGAAATGGCTGCACTTAGGCCTGACATGGGGTTGTGTTTTTGAAACACCAAGACAGATGGCTGTGCTGGAGCTGATTCTCCTCTGCAGGATGGTGGAGACTAATGACAGGACGGCCATATGAGGACACGTGCCAAACATAGCAATTGTGTATGACCATCAAAGTGGGCAGAAAGTGGTTCACAGTGAGCCTATTTACATGACACTAGAAAAAAAACCCAACAAATTATTGTCTTTAGACCAAAACCATCTTTAAACTGCATGTAAACATATTGGTCCAACCAAAACGGAATTAGTATGAAGCTCTCAAGAAGTTTTCCCCCTGCTGTGATGCAGTGGACCATGAGCTTATAGTTGGAAGCGTAGCCTGCCGCTTCTAACTTTCATTATATAAATGGAGCTGAATTCGATGCATGGATTGTGACTTTAACTTACTTGACTTAGATTATGCTGCGTTTATGAAATGTTGATTGTTATAAGAGTAATGCAACAGTCTGGAAAAGCTTTAGGCAACTGTACGCTGACATCTAGTCTTAATGGGCTGCTTTGTTAATATCAGTTCTGGCACGTTTAAACACCTGACAAAAGAAACAGAGAAATATAATTTATAGCTTATAGTTTATTGGGACTTCAGCTAAGATTAAAGTAGTCTTACACTTTACTGATTTAACTTGAAGGATGTGCATAGTCTCTAGGCCCATTTGCGCCTTGTTGAGCATAAACATGCAGGAATTACTCGACCTTCAACCATGCTAACTGGATATGTTAGTCCAGTTTCAAGAGCTTTAATTTCACATGAGTTTGATTGGAGTGACATATTCACATGAATAAAAAGTCAGATTTTGGTCTGATCTGGTCCTTTTTCTAGTATAATGTAAATGTGCTGTGTGAGAACAGACATCAGAAGCACAGCAAGCATAAAAGGTTTTATTAAGACAGTCAGAGAGAATCATCTCATCATTAGAGAAAACTCTTCACAATCACTTACTGGGACTAGAGGAAGTTCTAACTTAGTGCGCACTTTGTACAACTACATCAATTAAATCACTATCTTTGCAACACAATCTTGATAGAAAATGCCACCACAGAGATTTTTGCTCTTACTTTGCTTCTCCTGTCAAATTTCTTACTGCTGACACATCTGCACACCTCTGGGTTTTGTAATACTTTTTAAATATATTTTACATTTCAAGGAATCCCTGCAAGGCTAAAAGTTTCCACCAGCAGAACCGGTGTGCATGTCTCATTTTCATTCTAAAATGTTTGACTAGGTAGGGAGCCTGAGACTGTGATTATCTGAACCTAAGCAACATGTGCACATGTGAACCTTTCCACTGTGAGCTGTGTAATACCATGACATGCTCTGTATGAGATTAGCCTCTGAACAAAGATGAGGAGAAAGAGTAAATAAGGAGAACTCTTTTTGATATTTTTCAAGCTTTTGGCAGACAGCTTGAGTATGACTTATATGTCAGCATGTTACAGTCAATAAAATATGAGTAAGTGTGCTACAAGTATACCAAAGAGAAATGTTTAACCTCATAAACTGCAGCATCAAACCAGTGGATCATCGTATATTTTCCTCAGTTTTATCAAATTGTTTTCACCTTGTAAGTCTATACGTGTATCATCATGACAGTATTTTTTAGCACTCAGTAAACCTGTGGATAGGAATCTGGCCCTTCATATTTGTCGGCTGGAACATGCACATGCAATCCTTAACCTTTCAGGTGTAAAGCTAACTCTAAAGTGATGGCTAAGGTTGAACATGGGTGTGTTTTTGATTAAGTTTTATTTGTTATTTCCAGTTTATTAAGATAAATTCTTGGACAACCATATTAAAGGATTTTCTTTTACTTTTTTGTTTATATGAAATGTGTTTTTCTTTGTTATACAGCTGAAACATACAGTGACCAATCAGTTTTTCTTTTTTTTCTAAGATTTTCAAAACTAATAAAAAAAATCTACTGTCTCAAATGTTTTGGGCTCTCATCCAGCGACTTCAGCTGTGAGATTTGGATAATGAGATTGTGTTGGATGGATGAGAGCTGTTAACTGACAGCAAAGCTCGGCTGAATGCCTTATAATAGCTGTGATTTAGCATCTTACCATTTCTTTGTGACTCACTGAGTATTACATAAAAAAGTGATTCTTGAACCATTTGACACCATGCTACGAATGACATGTAACACCAATAAAGCTGTTTTTATCAGCAACTGATGATTTTATTATTATTTTGATTAGTTTTTCTTTCAACTAGTTTCATTTGAACTAATCTCTTCAAATTAAACATTTGATGTGACGAACAGAAATAATCAGTTTACAAATCTTAACATTTGAAGTGAGATCTCTGCATTTTTCCCCCTTTTGGTTTTGCCACAAGTATATTAAGAGGATTAATGCAGCACCATTTGATTACATAAGATATCACACAGTTAGCTGTGCTAGCTTAGCCTAAAGATTAAAACTCTGGGGAAAAGACTGGTCTGGCTCTAAAAACAAAATACCTCTTCAGTTCAACCCTTAACATGTTTAAAACTATTAGTTTATTCCATACAATTTTTAATATGTAAAAAAGATCAAGTTTAATGACATGTGAGCTATTTTGACAACAAAATCAGGAAAAAGCCATGCTGCCTGTTTTCACCTTTTTTTAAATGCTAAGCTAAAAGGCTGATTAGCCAACCTGTTCCTAAAGGGTTTCGAAAACGGCATAATTTACTAATCATTTAACGCAAACAGAGTTTTTTTAACCATATTTAACATACACTGTTCTTTAGCTTTTTTTTTTGACTAATTGGTTTTACCTCTGCGTCCTTCTGTGCTAAGCTAAACACCTGCTAGCTAGCCTGTATTTCCTTACCAGACATATTACCTGTTTTCATTTAATATCTTTAATGCAATTTAACAAATTTAGAAGAATACTTGACAAAATGTTAGACTTTATTTTCAGTGACTATATTTCAGTGAGAATATTAGGTGCACAAATTACACCACAATGAAAATGCTCTTTTGCTGAAACCTTCAGCCAGTTACTTCCAGGGCAAGTGGCAAAACAGACTTGAGTAATTTCATTCTGTGTCCTGAGTAATACTTTAAAATAAGAGCCTTTGCCAGACGGCTCTTACTGAAACTGATCTAATTTTTGCCTCCAACATTTTTCATCAGTATTACCCTATTTAGTGACTGAGCCTTCATGTAGTGTCTGTTTAAAAAAAGGATTAAGAGCTCTTGTAGGGTGCTTTTTAAGAATGAGCTGGAAGAACAAATGTTCCACTAGAGGTAATTGTGTTGTATTTATCATTTCAACAAAGGGCCAAAAGCACTGACAGGCACCACTAAACAGTAGAGTAAATCTCAAGGGATATTTACGTTATTGTGAAGGCTACCTAGCCAAAGGGTAAAAGTAAGGTATGGCATTGTTTCATCTTCAGGGTTATTTGTTTATTTTCTAAAAGCTCCTTTTGCTCTGACTTTTTCTCCTGTGGTCTTGAAAAGAATTGGTGAGCTCATTCCCTCATACAAGAGCTCAAGCACTTACACATTAAATTTCATGAATGTATAATAAACCTTACATGCTCTAAAGTCATGATTATCTGTTCTACTGAGTCAAAACCTGTTGAGAGCTCTGTAAGCATGGAGTCCCTTTCAGAGAGTGTAAAAAAATCACAGAATGGAGAATAAACCTGTGGGCTTTTTTTTAACAATATTGACTAGGACAATAACACAGCTTTACACAGCTTCAATGATATCAGTCTTTCTCTGCCCTCTGCTGCTTTGTTTCAGCTAACAGGAGCATACATGTCTTCAGACACGTTGTAATACCTCGTTTACTTCAGTGGTGAAAGGGGTCCACTGCCTTGGCTGCACATTTGCAAAGGCATCGAATAATTGGTAAAAACCACATTAGCTTTTGTGAGAAGGCCACATAACCACAGTCCTGCTTTGGAAGATATGAAATATCTCACTTTAGAAAAAGCAAACACTGAATTTGTTAAACTGCATTTTTAAATTCTCAACTGAATCAACTGAGTTTGCTTTTTTTCATGTTAAGGAATCCTTCAGTTTGCATTCACATAATACTGGTGAATCAGTTAAAAGCATCTTTTTTATAGCTGATTTTCACTCCTGTGGTGTTAACACTTCACTAGTGCACTAATTAATGTAAATAGGGCTATCAGTGGCCAGTGGTCATGTTTGTTATGTAGCTTGTCCTCTTACCTCTTGGCTAGTCACAAACATGGCAGTGATGCTTGTGAAGCTATAACTCAAGTGGTTCTTTTTATTTTATTTGTTTTTATTAAATAATCAATTTAAAGAGATGACAGTGTCATCTTCATATTTAGAGGAGTAGATGAAATACATGCAGGATTATTTACCTTTGTGCCTGTTATTCCTGTGCAGAGAGACTCTCTGTTCTGAACTCTCTGGCAGCAGATTGTGGAACCAGCGGCGATGTAAGTGTTGGACCCCCAGGCTTCGGGAAGCCGGCCAGTGTCGTCCTGCCTTGGCTCCCGCTCCAGGCACAGCCTGAACGGCAGCCCATCTGGAACGTGCCCTCATGCCTAGGCCTCCTGTCCTGAAAGCGGTTGGAGGCGCTGCAAGAGACAGCAAGGGTGGCAAGCTGGCGAGGTTTAGCTGAGCCACTCTGACGCTGGAGCGCTGCAGGAGCAGGATGCTGCCTGCCATCAGATAGGCGATGCCCAGGCAAAGCAGCAGCATCTGAGTCCTCTTCAAGAGACAATGCAGTTTGCAGACAGGTGCCACCATACCTGCACGGTTTCACTGTCTTGTCTCAGTGAAAGGCTGTTTAATGAATTAGAAATTGAGAAAATCTGTATGTATTTTGCAAAGACTTGTGGCATCTACTGTGGGTGTGCATATTAGTCCATTGTTGCCACACAGACCAGAAGTGGAAGAATAGATGTGTCACAAAGCGAGGGTGTTAATCTCCAAAGCTGTGGACAGTAACTCCAGAAACATCCTCGAGGTAAATCTGGGGAACAAAATGAAAAAAAAAAAAAACATAAGCAGATGGTTTAAAGCACAAGAATATGTCATTGTATGCCAACGTATTTCAAAGGAAAGGAAGTATATTGCTGGTGGATTAGTCACACAGCTCTTGTTGACATATGGGCTTCTGTTTCTGTCTTGCAGCATCTTGCTACATATCCTTTAGTGTGTGCTGCTTCACTGGCTTCATTCCTGCCATTTGTTCTCAAGTAATATTGTTTTTAAAAAAACTTGAAGTTTTGCTCTGCTTTTCTTGTTTCTTTTTAATTGTAATCACACCAAATCCAACAGTTTCTTTAATGGATGTCACTCAGGTCCTGTATTGCCAGATTATATGTGTTTTGATGCCAGAAATATCTTTCTGCCTCACAGTCTAGGTCTTGGTTATCACAGCAAAATAACATCAAGTGATAAAAGCTGTCTAGGAGGGCAATATGGGTGCTTATGAAATGGGGATTATGATAGCAGCATGCACACCAACTCTGGCATCATCCGTGGAGAGATGGATAAGTGATGAGAAATAAAAATAAAAAAAGGAGATGAGATGCTGAGGCTGTCTGATAATTAGGATGCAGAACACCCAAGAGTCCGCACTGTTTTATGAAGCCTGACACTTTGAGGAGAGGAGCAGTGAAGTGAATATCTGATGATGTCCATTAATGCCTCGTTGTCTTGGTGGCCCTCACTTTCCGTCATGCCCTTCAAGCTCTACTTTTCCCAAACAGGGCTCTCCGGACACGCTGCAACCCCATCTCCCTCCGAAAAAAGAAATAAACCAATAAATAAAAATAAATAACAGGGGTGCGGTGGTGTTTCGGAGGACAGAAGCAACAGTTTGCACAATGAACCGTCTCCGATCAAGTCCGGATACCCAAGTTATGTTAAACTCCACATTTTACTAATAAAACTGGCCTAACTCAAAAACGCACATTCAGTCCCAAAAACACTCAAAACGTGTCTGATTTGTTTTGGTGGGATGGATGGACGTATGGATGGATGGCACGATGAAAGACAAATGAGTGTAAAACAACACCACCTATTTAAGACAGCCGAGGTCTTCCATCTTAAAAAAACCTGTCACTGTGCCTCCACCATTTACAGTAAACGGGGGGTTTGAACGTCGGCTTACCTTCCGGCATCCTTACGATCACTTCTCAGTTCATGGCCGTCATGGTCGCTGTTTTTCCTGCTTTATTGTCCAGCGAGGGTCCGCGGGGCTCTCCAGTATCTCCCAGAGCTGGTGTTATATAAGCTCTCTCTCTCTCTCTCTCTCTCTCACCGGAGCTCTGTTACTGAACGAGCCAGTGCTGCGCTGTGTCGCTCTGAAAACGCTGCCACGGTGATATAAAGCACAGGCAGGGTGGATGTGTGTGCCTGATTGCCTCTGTGTGTGTCGGAGAGGAAGAGGAGGTGATGGGGAGGAGGAGGAGGGGTACTGGGGCTTATTTGCATTGGTGATCTAAACGCGTCACAGCTCGTCCAGTCCAGTGTGCAAAGGGGGTAGAAACGTGTCCAGCGGTCCGCAGGTTGTCCTGTTCAGAATAAAAGCAGCGGGCTGCCGCAGATCCTCAACCACCGTGACCGCGACCTTTAAACAAGTTCCGTCAGGTCGCAAAGTCCCCGAAAATACATGAGTATAGTTTGGAAATATTCATGGTTGCATTTCGTTCATTAGACGCACTTAATAAATCACCACGAGTCAAGCCTGAGGAGAGGTTGATGACCTAGCGGACTTCAGCACCACGAACAGCGCCACAGATGCTGCGTTCACGGACGCAGTGAGTCCAGCGGCAGTTATACACCGAAAAATAGAGAGATGTACGAAACTCATTTTTATAGTCTTTAATTATGTGGGTTCTTTCAGATAAATGGGACATTTTTTTATTTTTTGTAGTTTAGACCTTTATACCAATATCTCTAATATGTAAATAGATAAACAACAAACCACATAAATACTTGAGATTTCTCTTGTTTATACAAACAGAAAGTTGCATTTAAAAAAAAAAATGAAGAAATCATCCCCTCATTTGATATTATGTCTGTTTTATAAAAGTCAACTCCTCGTTCATCCAGAGTTCAAAAATAACAAAAAATATTTTAAACATTAGCTCAGATATTTATGTAACCAAAGATCCTTTTCTTCTCTAAAAAGATCTAAATAATATCTTTAAAAATGACATTTTTTACTATATTAACATAAAACAGGGATTAAAATGCTTTTAAAGATCTACAATTTAAACAGGAAAATTTGGATTAATCTATAATCTAATTTAGTTATTTAGTTTAAGTTCTCACTTATATGTAAATTGTAGGGTAGGGTTAGGGGTTAACTGTTATCTGTAAGCTTCTGCAAATGACTTTTCCTCCATTTGCAATAACTTTATTTTTTCAACCAAAAACAGACTGCAATTAGTTTCTAATGGTGTTTAAAAAAAGTGGGACAACTAAACACATTTTTTAAAAATACATTGTTATGAATAACGATCAGTAACATTATCTTATTTCTAATAGATTTATCACTTACGCATCAGTGCTGTTAAAATCCCACGTCTCTAACCTCATCCTGTAATAATAGAAGCTTTGTGTTTAAAATCAGCTCCATAACATTTTAGTGGGTTAGGGTTCCACAATACTTGAATTCATCCCCGTTGAAATCTTCCCTCCATGCTTTCAAATAGGATGTAACTCCCCTCCAATCTCCCTTTTAAACTGGGAGTTGAGGATGTTGTTATTATAGGCATAACTTCAGACATTTTGTCAGTTTTTCATTTTTAGTGCAGAAACTGGGAAAAGTAGCAACTTTTGCCATGAACAATATTAAAAATGAACTTTTCTCTCCCTGTTTCAGGTCCATTACTTCTTTTTCATGTTTTATAGATAGAAACTGCAGCAAGACAACAGAAATTTAACCTAAGATTAGGAAAAGGTCAAGAATATGTTCAGTGAAATATTTCTGATACCAAAACTGCCTCTTTTCCCCTCGTTTTAGAGCCTCCGCCCCGTTTCTGCTAAGGCATGTGTCCTAATGTTCTCACAAGTTTACATGATCACCTACTTCTCTCTGTGAAAACATTCCTTCACTTCACATATGAGGCTTGTAGCCGCTTTCCGAACCAGTCACATCATTTTTAAGTAAAAAAAAAAGATTGCCATACTCTTTGGGTTTTTGGTTTAATAGTTGTTTTACTGTTCCATAGGTTTTCATTGTCTGTCCTGGTTTCCTGTTTTATTTTGTAGTTCCTCCCCTTATTGTGTTACATTCTGTTTTACTTCCTGTTCATTAGCACACCTGGTTCAGTCTTCTTCACCTGCTCCTCGTCAGTTGTCCTCGGTGTGTATATATACCTCTTGGTTTACCAGACTGTTCATCTTTACCCTGTGCTCTTCGTGTTTCTGGTTTCCAGCCTTCTTTGCTGAAGTTGTTTCATTAAACCTGATCATTGCACCCGTCTGCCTCCTGCCTCTTCAGCCTGCATTTGGACCCACTTCCCCTTCAAACCATGACATTGCTATCCTGTGCATGTGGGAGAGGGCATTATAAGGACTTTGCTGAGGCGTTATCTTTGAGTTATGTGACAAATTTTAAATGCCTGTTCTGGTGATATACCCCTTTTACAATGATGGCTGCCACCACTCCAACATTAAATATTTTTTCATTTGAAAGTAACGCACCTCTTGTCTAAAATGTGCCTAATGGAAAAGCAAAGGTCTCTTCCCCCATATTTTAATGTCAGTCATAACGCTGGTAGAGCTTCGTATCTTCTGAGGTCATAAAGTTTTAGAACCACTGCACTGCATGAACATGATTTAAGATTCTGTTTAACGTTATGTTTTACATTCTCAATGTTTAGGTAAAATAAATTAAAAAGATCTCTGATGTTTTCTGGAGTCAGTGTTTCCTCTGAGTGACTGGTGACTGACATTCCAAAAAGACTAACACACTCCCTAAATATTAGCATGTAGAGCAGTGGTTTCCAACCTGGGGTTGCAGAAGAGCACAGGGTCTGCCGGGCTGAGTCTGTACAAAGAATGTTAAAAATAAGGCCATGTCCACATGGAGACGAGTTCATATCCATTTAAGTTTTTTATCATTTGGACGTTTTCTTCACCTGGCACTGGCGTCTTGGGAACCCCAAGATGCAAATTATTTATACTGGGCCCCAAAATGAATAAAAGGGGGTCATCAAAATTACACATTATTTCACGTTTCCATGTTCATGTACTGTGTGGTTTAGTTAGGTCAGTGTAACCATGGTAAAGGAGCAGTTTATGTCTGGGAAATACCGCAGTGCAGATGGTTCAGCTCTGCTAACGGTAAGGCTATATGTACACAGTCACCTTAACTTGGGTTTAATCAAAGGACAGGACAGGACAATGCATCATTTGTTGCAAGAAGCTAATGACAACATAAAGTCAAGCACAGACTCTGCATGGAGGGTCAAGGCCTTTTTGATAGTTTTGGGGGGGGGTTTCAACAAAAATAGGTTGGGAACCACTGATGTACACGATCAGCTATGAGTGTAATTGTTCACACGCTTGCTTGTGTGCTATGCTTGTTAAAGGACGATTCAACCAGGGGGCAAGTTCAGGAACTCAGAGCAGAGAAATTTACTAAAACTGTGTAGTGTAGACCATATGTGTCAAATTCAAGGCCAGCCGGCCACATCTGCATGATCATATCTAATCATTATTGGCCTGCTGATAGAGAGCACGCACCACCATAAGTCCCACAATGCACTGCCAGTGTGTTGGTGCGTCAATCACGGGCCTGTGAGCATGTACCACGCTTGTTCTCGCTTGTTATGGATCTGCTCACCTTTGTCAACAACCCCTCTCCCCAAAAAACAGCTAAAGGAAGAGTGGACAGAGAATATGTTTGCGGATGTAAAGAACAAAGCTGTGTCTGCTGTGTGGAGACAGTGAGGCTGAAATGAAAGAAGACAGCGTAAGAAAACACTTTGAAACGAAGCGCCAAACATCAGGACAAGAAAGTAGAAGAGCTATTAACCATTTAGACACCAGGGTTTTTTAAAGTTTTCAAAGGAAACTGTAAGTGAGAAAAAAATGCTGACTATGAAACAAATGCCAGAAAAATTATCTATGTTCATATGGTGGCTTCACAGATTGGCGGCTGTATTAGATTAGGTGTATGTGTATATATACAGTATGTGGTATGGCCCTCAGTGTGTCCCAGTTTTTTCATCTTGGCCCGCTGTGTATTTGAGTTTGACGCCCCTGATGTAGACAAAACAATAAAGACGGCAACAACAGAGGAGGTCAGCATTTGGCTAATTTCAAGATCAAGGTAGAAAAAATACATCAGCAGTATTTTAGATTGTAGGTAAGTTAAGTACCTTTGTTTGTAAAGTACTCTGGGTAGCATGAGTTGTTGGAATTTGTAATACGTAATAAATTTGACCTTAAACTACTGAATCAAACATGCTCTGAAAATAGTGAGTATCTCTCGCTCATTTTGCCTACATTAGAAACTGATAGAGGCAAACATCATTAATTTCCAATAATAATAATAATAAAAATAAAAATAGTAACAATAATAATAATAATAATAATAATAATAATAATAATAACAATAATAATAATAATAACAACAACAACAACAACAACAACAATAATAATAATAATAATAATAATAATTACAATAACAATAATAATAATAACAATAATAATAATAACAACAATAATAATAATAATAATAATAATAATAATAATAAATATAGTAACAATAATAATAATAATAATAATAATAATAATAATAATAATAATAATAATAAATATAGATATAAATGAGTAATAAAAAGAAAACATTAAAGAGTAAAATGTAAACAGAATAACAGAATGAAATGCAATAAAAGGGTCACCACATTACAGGGCATTAACAGCCATCTTGAACTAATAGGGTTAATGTTAAGACTTGACAAGTACCATCTGAGATAAGACACAGATCAGGGGGCAGCGAAGTCCAGATCCTCGGAGCAGCAGCTGAGGACATTGGGTCACCCAGTGTTTACATCTAGGTCTGGATACGTTCAGTAGAAGCTGGTGGGATGACCTAGAAATTCCTGCTCGGGTGGTGCTAGTTCATTTAGAACTCAAAAAACAAACAATAAAAGTTTAAAATCTTTTCTAAATTTGATAAGAAGCCAGTGGAGAGAGAGGGTTAGGGGTTATGACACATCGTAAAGATCCAGGTCATTTTGGACTTGTTCTCCAGGCTCCGAAACTTTGCATCATTTTTACCCCCGTGATCTTACAGCCAGTCAGTTTGGTCCCTACATTGCACCTAGCGGTTACTTACACATTGCAGCATGCAAATGCATCGTATTCATTTCTGAGAATGTGCACAAAACACTAAGTGTTTATGTTTTTTGTTTACTGGATGCTGTGTGGTTTGTCAGCTAGTGTTTGTGTGTTTTATTTAATACATTCTCATGACACTTGCACTTGAAGGTGAAGCACATTTAACTGCCCTGTAGTAAAATGTGTGATATAAATAAAATCCCATTCCCTGCCTTGAAACCCACTGTGTATTGTGCATTACTGTCTGAGTTTGCAGTGTTGCCTAGTGGGAGTAAGCTGTAGAAAACGTTGCCCTCGGATGGCAGGTGCTTTGATGAGGTTTGTTGTACATCCAGTATATGAGGAAAAATGCTGCCTCCCCCACTGAACAACCTTGTTATTAATCCAATCAGCATTAATGTTGCTAGATCTTAACTTGGCCTCCCGCGGTGACACTGTAGCTTTGCAACTCGCCCTCTGTGCATGAACGGCTTCATGAAAACAAGGCAGCTTTTCCACAGCATTCTTCTGGGAAGGACAAGTAAACCCCTAGCAGTGTGTCTGTTTCATCTATCTCTCCTCTAACCCCCTGCTTTCTTTCCCCCAGACAACAGGACCATCTGTCCACCTGTGTCGCAATCAATTTAACCTTTTTCAACCCTTTAGGTCAGCTAGCTCTCAAACCAAAGCAGTCAGCCTGCAGTCTAGACAACAGAGCTCATTTCTCCCGTCGCTGCCTTTCTGCGCCGCCTCAGACATTGATCACCTCAGACAAGCCAGAAACACTTGCTGCTGTTACTCTGCAGCACTATCTCAGTCTCTCCTTCATCCTGTAATTCTTCCGCTGTCCTCCTCGCTAATGCTCTTCTATCTTTCTCAAAGGGAGAGTCGTATGTGTGAACTGAAGAGGCTACTTTATGATCACAGACTGCACGTTTTCCCATGCAGACATGAACAGTGGAGATTTATTTAAATGCAAAAGTTTTTGTTTTGTGTCCCTGAAAATATTTGGTGAACATGTGCATAGAGATAAAATAGGTCAGTTTGAGTTGGGATTAGCATCTAAATTTATTATTTTAGTGAATTCAGCAAGAATAGCTGAGCAAGCTCGGTACTGAAGAAAATAAAGAATGTTCCACATTAACAGTATTTTATCAGATCCAGAAACTGGTATAACAGATACAGTATGATCCATTTTTAAGAACTTTAAACATGTTTTTATCCAATCTTGTAAGCATGGCTAAACATTGGGACAGAAGTTATACTCTGAGAACCTTAAAATTCTGGGCTTCTGGCTTGTTTCACTGGGACATTTGTTATGCACATTCCTGGAGGCTGAGAAACTACACTTCACTTTTCTTTCTTACATTTTCATTTCTTTTCTTTTAATGACATCTAACATCAAAAGCTAAAGTCCAGTCATTTTAAAAATGGCGAAAAACAGATGTGATGCCTTTGTGCCATTCACTCGCTGGAACAACTAGAAGAGTCCATGAAACCAGACTAACACGAACAGAGTTGGTACATAATTTACATGGAAATAAAGATAACTTTTTTCTCGTGATGTGTTCATGTGACGGTTTAAATTCAACACACCCGAAAAGAAGCTTTACATGAATGATTGAAGGGACTTTTATTTCTGTGATTGACCTGAACTGCTCTGGCTTGTTAACATGGGTTGGATAGTTGCATAACGACACATGAAATGTCACAGCTAGCTCTTGTCTTTGTAATCATCGCCACCAAAGTTACGTCTTTCATTTTGTATTTGTTTTCAACCTTTTAATGTGGCAAACATCCGCTGTGCATTGTGAATTGTACTGGTGTGGCTCCGTTTCCATATCATCTTACATTCTTAGCAGAATCTGCAGGCTGCTGCAGTTTTCTTTACTCATTCACTGACTAGCTTTTGTTCTTCTTTTGATCTTCATTGTTACTGCAAGACTTTGTTCCTACAGCTTTGCATAATTATTCACATGATCCTTCCTGCTACTGGTAAGGATGAAATCCAGCAGAAAAGTAAAGAAAACTCTAAACTTGCGACGTTTCTGTCTAGATGAGCACGCGGCCTTTTTGCTAAGCAGTAAATTACAAATAATTTAAACTCATTATATATTTAAAGATAGTTCAAATACAAAACATCAAATTCAGTTTACATTTCACACAAGATCCCAACTGTTTTGATAATGGAGTTGTTCATCTCCCTTTTTATCCTTCTTTGTCCCCCAGTAACAGGGGCGGAGCCAGTAGGTGGCCAGGGGTGGTCATGACCATCACTCTTAGGCATCCCACACATCTGGCAACTCTAAACATCCAGTAGCAGAATAGAAGTCCTTCTCAGGATTTTTCTGTATTTGTATTTGATTTTTTTTTTATCTGTTATAAGCTTGTTATAAGCTTGTTACCAGAGGTTTCCACTAGGAGGCACATTAAAGAACTCAGACCATACAGAAGTACTAAATTTCTAAGGTGTAAACAAGACTTTAAAGATATTTACAAGGTTAGTTGGTTCATTTTAACATAATGGTAGAAATAAATGCCAGCAGCAGTGTGGTAGATGGTATATAAAGCCCCTTAAAACAAACACACTGTGTCTTGACTTAACCTTCCCTTATTTTTACAACTGCCAACCCTGTTTTGCCTGACCAGCTTACTTGTGGTCAAAGTGATGGCGACACTGCTCCTAAGAGTTACTCACACATTGCAGGCTGTGGACGCATTGCATTAAATTCTGTGGACACACACAAACAACACTTCAAACAAATGCAAAATATGCTAAGCGGCCACAATAATTAAGCATATGTGTAACTAAAGGGAAGTATAGTTTCGGCCTAAGGGCAGATTAAACCACTTCAAAATGGAAGAGTTAATTAATTATTGACTAAGTGAGTGAGTGATGTTTCTAGTGAAATGCAGTAAACCAGGTGGCCGCCAGTGCAGACCTTGACAACTCACGGCGATGGACTCTCAGCTGCCTCCTCCTTGGGCCGCTGTCTATTGACTTGCTCTTCATTTGCACAGATGGGCAATAGTCAACGTTTTTGGTGTAAGCAGACCGGAGACTAAGTGAGCGGACCCGGTGCTAGGGCATCACCTTCCTGTTAATGTGGCTGATACCACAAATCCAGGCTGTTCGCTGGTGTTTCTTCATAGGAAACTGGTGAAAAGGTTTGCGTGCCTTCTCGCCTCGACAGTTTGATCAGTTAAATTCACAACTGTCCAGCATTGCTCTAATTCACTGGGTAAAGACAAACTCAGTGACCCCACTTCAATGAACAGCCCGCTTTCTGCCTTTGAATGCAATTTTTTCCATTTCACAAATGAATTTGCATCATATTTTGTTTACATGTTTGATATAAATTCTTTAAAAACAAATATGGAAGTGTAACAGCATGTAAGGTTGTCACAGGAAGGACTGCCGGTGGTTGGAAGTTAGCAACAAAAGCTACAGGCTAAAACTGTTTAATAGAGACAGTGATCTCCAAGTTTGAGTTTAGCTGTGTGAATAAACCCCAGAAACAAGAAGGATTTGAAGATGGCTGCAGCAGAGGCCTGGCAGAGAATCACTGAAGAGGAAACTAAGTGATGTCTGTGTCTTGCAGATGACGTGCATTACATATCAATGATATAAAACTTCATTTTCCTCTTTAAAGAAAATAGTCTAATAAAAAGTGCTGTAATTTTTTTCCAGGTCAAAGCAGTTTGTGCACAAATATCCTGGAATTTACATTTGACTCACGAAAAATGTTGAAACATTTATTTATTTATTTATTTTTAGTTTTCTTGCATTTTGCAAATCTTCGACTTTTAGATTTGAAGAATTTGCTAAAAACAAACAAAATAAAAACAACAAAAAATCTATCAAACTGAAGCAACAGCTGGTTTGAGGTGAAGATTATAATGAGTAAAATATAGGTTAATTGTTTTAGAGCCAAACCTTCAGATCATTGGAATTATGGATTTAAATCTTCTAAAAAGAAAAAAATCATCTTTTTATAAGATAGGTTGAAAGATGACGGCTTCTGACATTTCAGCTCACCAAAGACTTCATGGTGCTCACATCTTAACTGATAAACCTTTCTGCTCTCACCTGGTCTCTGCTGCCACTTCCATCCCCCAGGCTGCAGTTCCATTGCTGCTTCTCTTATCCTCAGTGCTGCTGTCAGATACTGTACCATGGCTAATGCTGACAAGAGGAAACCTTTCTTCCATGGACACACATTTTGAGACTTGCACCTCTGCTGACATTTGCAGCTGGACGTCTGCCATCCACCTTCAATCCCAACAGATTTTTTCCCTTCAAATCCCTTTTTTTCTCCACTTACAACTCCGTACTGTCAGGCTAGTCTTGGTTAGGCCAAGCATACTATTCAACTGTAGCTATGTCCTCTTCCTTTGCTATCTGAATTTCAGTCAGCTTGTCTGTAGCACAACAGCTTTCTACTGGCTGTGCTCCCAACCGACCTTTATTCAGCCTCTACAGCTCACGTGGAAGGCTGCAGCCTGTCTCATTTTAATCCACACTCATTTCTTCCATTTCATCCCCTTTTCGCTCAGTCTGCAGCTCTTCATATTGAATTCAAAACCTCAGCTCTCTTCTCCCTGTGTTCCCAGTAGTTCAATGACCTCTCACCCTGACAGGACTACACAGTCACTCTATCTCTATTTCTAAAAGGAAAATTCTGCCCAGCTAAAACATTTCACGTCCACCTTTACCTATCTATCTTGTTTATTTGCATCTAATGCCTCTATTTTCACTTTAAAACGATACATGAGAAACCTATCTCTTTCCCCTCAATTTCTTTACTACATGATTTTCTACACCTGAAGAGTCAGCATGCATGAATATCAATGAGTGGGTTGAGCTTTAACATAACTCATTTCCTCTGCAGAAAGACCTTTCCACCAGGACTTATGTAAATTGTATTATTCAGTTTACAGCCATGTAAAGGAGAAAGTACATCCTCTTGCAAATCAAAGGTTTACACATCAGTGATATTAAAAAAAGGTCTTAAAATTGGGTAAAAGCAGGTGAACAGCACTTGACATATTTTATCATATCACTATTTATTTAACAAAAACCTGTGTCAATTTGCAGCAAAAGGGCACAAAACCCTGTCCACGCCCTCCCTGCTTCCTCAGATATTCAGAAATTAAATAGCTGCCAGTCAGATAAACTGGATTAACTGGTCATCATCACTATGAGTTCCTCTCATTCTGATGACTGAAGGAAGGTTTGACATGCTGGAGCATACAGGTGTGTTTTGTCCCAATGCCAAAGGAGAAAGATCAATGATCTTAAGACCCATTTATGCTCTGTGTAAAAGATGGATGTGGAGCGCTTCATCCGTCTTTGCTACCCATTGTCAGAGAAACTGCATTTATGTGCATAATTTGGTCTGTTTTTAGAGCTCTTGTGGATCCGTACCCTGGCACAGCAAATACAGTAGTACCACTGGAAACCCAGGGTCAGTGTTGAGCAGTATAGCTGATGTACAGCCTGCGAAAGGAACAAAGAAAAATGAAGAGCTGTGATGTATTTAACTGCTGCACAGAGCACCTCTTTCACTAAGCTGCCTCTTTTTGTCTGACTGGGAATATACATTATCATGATCTCCTCCATCATCTTGTTTAATATTGAATAAAACTGACGTCATAACTCAGATGTGAGCGCTAAATTCTGCACTGCCCTCTGGTGGACGTATTGTCTAACAACCATGCTCACGCAAAAGACACATGGAAGTAAGAGAGCAGTAATGTTTGAAACAAATGTACCAGTTTACACAGTTAAAGGGAGTAAATGGGCCTTTTGAGAAGCAAATGTTGCTGCCATGCATCTGTGAGGTTTATAAGGCAATTTCCAAATATAGGCCATAAGGTCAACCCTGTTTTCGTTTCATCTCACTCCACAGTCTGGGGACCACACAATTCTTCCTAAAAAAAAAAAAAAAGACCGTCATGTGTGGGTCCCTGTTCTGCGTTTTTAAAATATACCCTTTTTCCTGCACCGATTCTGCCTACTGCCTGATTCTGCCTGCATTTGGGTCCTCACCTCCGCCGCCATTCGTGACAGAAGGATCTGACCAAACATGGACCCAGCAGACAGTTGGGACTGGCCACATGTGGACTCAGATGGCCATCTCTGTATCACGTCATCAGAATTGGTGAGTTGGCTGAATTGGTGTACCACTCTGATGGATAATGATCCCAAGGGTCCGTCGTTCTGGGGATCCAAACTGGAAAGGCAACCATTGCTGTTTGGTTGCTATTCATCTCAGGGGGCTGCCTGGACAGCGGGGATAGCTAGAAGAAGGCAAGCTCCAAGGTCCATGTCACGAGTGTTGCCACTGGCTCCACAGTCAAAGTCTCCGGAGTCTGTGCCGGTTCCACGCCCCACATCCCCCGTGTCGCCACCAGCTCCAGTGCTTCAGTTCCCTAAGCCTGCTCCCAGGTCTGCTCCAGTGCTTTAGCGTCCGACGCCTGTGCCCCAATCCTGCCCTGCTCCTCAGCGTCCGATGCCTGTGCCCAGATCCACATTGCTTCTGAGTCCTGTCCCTGAGGGGGGTCCCTGGTCAAGCTGCCTCTCTTGTGATTCTTGTTCCTGAGGGGGTCTATGGTCGAGAATCTCCTCACCCGCTTCTGGCCCTCTGCGTTGAGATCGCCCCTCCTCCGCTGCCTGTGGTCTACACCACCGAGGGGTTTGCTGCTCCTTCGCCGCCTGTGGTTTACGCTGCAGTGGAGATCGGTCCTCTTCTGTCTCTGGTTCTGGGGCTCATCATAATGCGGATACTCCAGTCTGCATAGCCTCCAGAGAAGTCGTCTGCACAGCCTCCTAAGCTCTGGGCTGCATAGTCGCTACTCCCAAGCCTGGTGTTAGCTCAGCTTAAGCACCGACCCCAAGAGCCAAGTCGGCCATCTGCCCGGCCTCTGGGTCGACCTCCTGAACTGACCTTGTTGTCTGCCCGGCCTCCGGGGCATCCCTCTGAACTTTGTTGCCTGACCTGTTTTTCGTGGGCCTAAAAAATATGACGGTCCAATATAGTTTTATTTCACAAAACCCTTTTAAGGAGAGAAGATAAGTTAAAGGTGAGGAGGCTGTGGAAGGGTCGAATATTTTTGGCACCTTTTTCCTCTCAGGCAAGGGGTATCATGGTTTTTTAGTACCTGGATTGTACTGATAGTACCAATAGTACCTAGATAATATTTGATAGTACCAGAATAGTAACTGATAGTACGTGGATAGTACCTGATAGTACCTCTGTCCAATCAGAGGTGGCCAGGGTCTAGCTCCACCCCTGCATGACTTATTCCCGGCAGCAGCTCACCTGTGTGTCAGTCTGTGAAGAGGAGAGTCTTCTTCTTCATCGCTGGACAAACTGTAAGTCTGTGCTTTCCTCTCTGTTTCTGGGATGTTTGGAGAACTTGTTCACATCATGTTTCTATTTATATGTGCAAGATCTCGTAATTGTTTTCGTTATGTTTTGTAGTTATTTTAATGTGTTTTTTCAGGTTTAGATGCATCCATTACAGTTCCAGTTCCAGTACATTTTATGGGATGTGTGTATGTTTGAGTGTTCAGGAGGAGGTAAAATGAGGAAAGTACCTGAGAGTTCCTGGATGAACTTAATGGTATTAGGACAGTAGCAAGGTAGGACCTCATAGTATGTATCTTTAAAACCACAACAAGTTCCAATCATCTACATCAGTGTTCCTGAGAAGGGCTGAACTCCATGAGTTCACTTCTGATGCACGTTCCAGGGTAACAATGCTGCTCTAAATGATCATATGTGCTGCTTCCTGTAAACATGCCACCGTGACGCCTTCATGTAAACACCGCTGAAGAATCCACTGATTGTCTGGATTGATTTTCCACTAGTGGACTGAATTCCCAGAGCCAGAAATAAAGTAAAAAGAGACATAAAATAAAAACTGAACTAAAAGTGGATCTGACATGGATGGCCACAGATATGAAGACTTTAAGCACTTTTCTTCTGTGGAGCAGAAAATACCTGTCACACCTGGACTGTAGAGAAGCACAAGATGTCCTAGAAATGTACAGCCTCCTCCTACCTGTCACTCACCTGAGGTGTGAGCTAGGGTGTCCAATCAGAGGTGGCCAGGGTCTAGCTCCACCCCTGCATGACTTATTCCCGGCAGCAGCTCACCTGTGTGTCAGTAGAGATGGGATTTATGGCTCTTTGAAGGGAGCCGGATCTTGAGGAGCCATTCCTTTCAAAGAGCCATTCAAAAGACTGGCTCATTCTCACAATATCTTACAGAATTTCACAATATATAAGAATGACAAACAATCAAAATATGTACCTATATGAAATCTACTATACAAAATTAAAAAATTATAGGGAAAATATAGATAAAAAAGGATAAGCAGTCAGAGCAAATTCTAGTAAATGTTTTGGATAGAACTCACAGTATTTGTTTCCAAACAATACTCTCTGCCCATAGATGCTTCACATGAATGGAATGTACTGGACATCAGACTTCTATGATGTCACAAATGTTATTTATTTTATTTTCATTTTACTCAACTGTACTACTTCTTATTTACTTATTTATTCATTTATTTATTAATTCATTCATTTCATTTTTAGCTTGAAGGGGTGTGTGTGTGTGGGGGGGGGGGGGGGGGGGGGGGGGGGGATTGGGCTTGGCATGTGTGAGTGTGACATAAGTGTGACATGCGACTGTGTGAAAGATTTCATTGAGTGTTTTTATTCTTATGTTTTTAATCATGTCAAGAACTTTGTGTTGCCTATGGCATGAAAAGCGCTTTATAAATAAAGTTTGATTTGATTTGATGAAGGCAGTGTCAAAAATTTGTATATAAAAAGAATGGCTCACAAATGAACGACTCACGGCTGTGAATCGGTTCCCATCGTTCATTTAAAAGAGTCGTTCAAAAGAATCGATTCGTTCATGAACGTCACATCTCTATGTGTCAGTCTGTGAAGAGGAGCGTCTTCTTCTTCATCGCTGGACAAACTGTAAGTCTGTGCTTTCCTCTCTGTTTCTGGGATGTTTGGAGAACTTGTTCACATCATGTTCCTATTTATATGTGCAAGATCTCGTAATTGTTTTCGTTATTTTTTGTAGTTATTTTAATGTGTTTTTTCAGGTTTAGATGCATCCATTACAGTTCCAGTTCCAGTACATTTTATGGGATGTGTGTATGTTTGAGTGTTCAGGAGGAGGTAAAATGAGGAAATGTTGCTGTTGTGTAGGAAAGATTCCAGCTATACACGGACCTAATTTCATTCTGTTAATCTACATGGTTATTAAAGGAACCTGAAGCTTAGTTTCCTGGAATTAAAGTGTTGTCTCCACCAGTGAAGTCCCTCGTTGGCTTCCCGCTGCTTCACATGGTCTTTTTGAGAGATCCCGGGCTCTTGTTTTCTGGAAAAGGAGGCAGAAAAAAGGCAGAAATGAGTAAAAAATGAAGCAGAAACTATACAGAAAGGAGTGAAAAATGAGGCAGAAACTAAACAGAAATGAGTTAAAATGAAGCAGAAACGAGTGAAAACGAAGGGGAAACGAGGTAGAAATTAGTCAAAAATGAAGATGATGTTGTGTCTGAATAAAGGCTGAATTTATAGCTTCAATGTCGGTCTGTGCTACCCCATCAGAACAGAATACTGCTCTTATTTTTCATACAAGTCACATCAAGGATGGTTAAAGGATCATTAATTGACATATGTGTGCACTAATGATCTAACTGAAGTGCTCTCTAGGAACGATCTTAAGAAAAATGTCACGGTCATTTTAAAAACTCAAACTTCTAATAAATGAATGGAGGTAGAATGTCTCAGCAGTATAAATGGATAAAAGTTTCTATTATTAGATAAACAAAACTCAAAGCACCTTTAATATAGGCCCACAATTTCCATGATAAAGAAATGCCGATATGGAAAGAATTATAGAAGTTATCTACAGGATTTATGGGTGTGTCCTAACTGTGCATTGAAATGACGTTTTTGTGAAATGTGCAGGCTTAGATAGCAAAAGTAGGATGTCTCAATGGGTAGGATGAAATGTTAGAAACCCAGAAGCCCGCAGGAGGCAAAGGGCTAATGTGGACTACCGTCACGCTGAGTTTATCTACCTATAGCGTGAGAGGAATGCAGCTTTGCTCTATAATCACATGAACAACCAATCAAAACTTGAGCTGGCCTCAGAAAAGGTGTGGTTGAGAGTTTAGTTCTACGCTGGAGGCCAGATGTAATGGTGTCTCCCTGAGGACCCGGAAATTCAGCCACACACTCAGTGATTGAGATTACAAAACAATGTAATTTATTGAGACCGGGTAATGGAGGAGATGAGCAAGGTGTGGTCCGGTAGGAAGTGGTGGAGACGTCCTCAGGTAATGCAGGGTACAGGATCCTGAAAAGACTCCAGAAACAATCAGAAGGGTCCACAACCCAAAGGAGCAGAGAATTAAGAAGCCAAGAGTCATAAACAGGGGCAAGAGGCAGACTACTTAGCGGGGGCAGGCGAATATCCGCGGTCGTTCCAAAACAGGTCAAAATCCAGGAGAGCACTAGGGAGGAGAAGTCCGACAAGGGCTGTAACAGGGTCAAACACCAGAATCTGGGAACAAGAGTAAACGCTGGACATCAACAAGAAAAACAATGCTGACCATCTGGCAGGGAAGCAAGGACTGGAGTGAGCTTAAGTAGGGAGGGGAGCAGGTGAAGAGAGTGAGCAATCAGGATTGCCACAGGTGGAGCAGATGAGCGTGATGAGGGACTGGAGGCCCAGCAGAGCAGCAACCATAACACCAGATGGACACGATGGAGCAGAGATGTTGGGGAACATGGGCTACGTCAGTGTTAAAGGGGGGATGGAGGGGGAGTTAGTGAAGCTGCTTATCAGCTGTTATTTAGAGCCTTAATTTGGTGCATTTTTACATTAGAAGATAGAGTTGTGTTTAATACCTTAACCAAACCTTTAAACAAACAACTGAACACAGAAACACATGGAGAAAAGACCGAAGTCTGAACATTAGGACTCATTCCTCCATTTTTCCCTAAGTTCAATCTGGCTTCCAGCGCTCTCTGACCCGGTAGGCACCGCTACACTCCCAGTCCTCCGAGAGGCCCGTCCTTCTTTACGTGGTGGTGTGATCCTCGTCTTTCTATAAAAATAAAGTCCTGTCCCTTCTGAAGAGTCAGCTCTTTTAGACAAGAATCGGTTCTTCTGGTTCACTATAAAGAATCAGCTCTTAGAGCCGACTCGTTCATGAACAACACACCACTAACGTGTGTGTGCATCAGCTTTCAGAGAAAATCTTTGTGTCAGAATGGATTTTCTATTAAAAGTCACAGATAAGCCGGTGTCAGGTTTTAAACAAAGCCTCTGAAAGACTTCATGTCACCATGGAAACCTCATTCATAGAGACAACAGACCACCTCAGACCACAGCAGAACCCATCCAGAACACTGGACCCTAAACCAGGACCAGAGAGAACTGTAAATGAGTCCAGAAGTGATGTGACTCTGATTCATGATGTTTTTCAGAGGCGAGATGGAGACGTCAACAGAAGACCAGACGGATCCAGAACCTTCAGCAGGTAGGACTCAGACCACATGAAGCCCAAACTGACCAATCACAGCCCTCGTTGTTACTGTGTGTTGGAGGAAGTCCTCCTCAGTGGAGCTCCCTGTCATAGACTGTAGCTACAACGTAAACCCTCAATGCAACATCATCATGGCTGAGCAGGAGGCGGGGTCACCTGTCAGTCACATGTCTGATAGCACGCTGTCCTCCACCAAGTCTTCTGACAGCCAGATCAACTCCTTTCCTTCTCCAAGTCTGCAGATGAGGGCCCACTTTTCATGGATTACAGATCTTTAATATATATACCCACCAATGCAATCCACACATGCAGAGAAATCCACACTTAGATGTCCATAAGGTCTGTGTAATAAAACGGAATGACAGGAAAAACGTATTGAACTCAAGAAGAAAGGGAGGTGCAAAAAGGCTTGGAAAGCCAAATGAGCTAACCTGTCAGTCTGGTCCAGTGATTATTAGCAGATTTGGTAAAAAAAAAAAAAACATATTTATATATACATAAAACAAAAAGATAAAATATTATAATAATAATAAAGAATAACCTTTAAGAGAAGGAAGGAGGGCGGACTGTGGAGGCCTGAGACAGCGAGGTGCAGCAGGTCCTGACTGCTTTTACTCTCCCAGACTGCTGTTTTTATGTAGTTCTTAGTGCCTTGCCCACTCATTTTCTGCATCAATCCCAGATAACGTCACATCATTACTTTACAGAACTACTAAACTGTCTTAAAAAAACCCAGACTCCGCATTTAGTGATGAGTCAGTCCCCATCTTTTTCTTCTAATGCAAACCAAGCAGAATTTAAACAAAGCAGATTTTATTGGATTACAGGCACAGTCAGGCCCCTCACTTTTACAAACAAAATGCAAAAGCTGAAATCATTACAGTAATAATGCCTGTTAACATCTCAAACAAACATGGTCGCCCTATTTTAGGTGTCTGCGACCAAGACGTGGGTAAGGGGGGCCCAACGGTCTAAATCAGCTTTGCTGGTGAAATGAAAGAATAAATGAGTCCTGTCCTGTTTGTCACAGTGAACTGATCAAATAAATGATGCAAATGTGAACATGCTGTACCAGTGAATGGTCCTGATTCAGACATTCTTTTTAAATTCCAGAAACCAGAAATGTTCAATGATTTTTACTGACAGGCCCACATTCTGAGTCACACTTGTTGTCTTCTCCTTCCTGCAGAAAGTATAGCTTTCAAGATTCGTCTTGAGTTTGTGTCGAGGGTTTCATTAGAAATCCTTAAACAGCTCTTAGATTACCTGGAAAGAGATCAAGTTTTAAATGCAAGTGAGACCAGAGCTATACTTGAGAGTAACCAAACCAAGGATGATAAGGCCCGCAACCTCATCGACTCCGTGAGACATAAAGGGAATGAAGCCTGCCAGAAGATGATAAAACATATCCAAACCTGTGACATTCATCTTTACTCTGAGCTGCTTTTGACCTCTGATCCATCTGCTCAGAAAGGTAAGGCCATACATTTCTGTAAGAATACTGTCTTTACTCTTTTTTGCTTGAACTGTTGCAGCGTTGCAGTTTTTATATTCAGCTGTATTTAAAGATGAGTTTATTTAGCTAACAAATGAATAATTTACATCTTTTAGATAAGGAAGAGTCATTTACAGAACAGAATCTTTATCACGTTGAACCAAAAATCAGATCAGGTGCTGCTGGAACCTCAGAAGAAGTCAATTTGTGGGTTTGAGGCAAAAAACATGTAGCTTACCACGTTTCAATCAGTCTGTCCCAGGGCAGCTGTGACTACACATAAACCCAAAAGGGAGTTTGAAACCACTCACTGATGATTCAAACAGTTAAATTTTTACATTAGTCAAAAAAGAAAGATTTACAATCAGAAATAGAAGCTCTCCTTCACTCATTACTGTAACTGATACAATTACAGTAATATTTCACAACTTTTTATACAAAAAGAGCTGATCTGACAGTTAAGATGTTTTATTAATAACATGCCCAGTAACAAAAAAAAAAAAAAAAAAATGTGCTTTGTTTTTTAGGAGCTCTTCAGAAGTGTCAGCCTAAACTCAAATCTGCTCTGAAGAAGAGATTTGAGTGTTTCTATGAAGGGATTCCTGTAGCAGGAAATAAAACGTTTCTTAATCGAGTCTTCACAGAGCTCTACATCACAGAGGGAGGGACTGCAGAGGTCAATAATGAACATGAGGTCAGACAGATTGAAACAGCATCCAGGAAACCACACAGACCAGAAACACCCATCAGACAAGAAGACATCTTTAAACTCCCACCTGGAAGAGATGACCCAATCAGAACAGTGATGACAAAGGGAGTGGCTGGCATTGGGAAAACTGTCTTAACACAGAAGTTCACTCTGGACTGGGCTGAAGACAAAGCCCACCAGGACATCCAGTTCTTGTTTCCACTGACTTTCAGAGAGCTGAATGTGCTGAAAGAGGAAACGTTCAGCTTGGTGGAACTTGTTCATCACTTCTTTACTGAAACCAAAGAAGCAGGAATCTGCAGCTTTGAAGAGTTCCAGGTTGTCTTCATCTTGGACGGTCTGGATGAGAGTCGACTTCCTCTGGACTTTAAAAAAACTAAAATCCTAATTGACCCTTGGAAGTCCACCTCAGTGGATGTGCTGCTGACTAACCTCATCAGGGGGAAACTGCTTCCCTCTGCTCGCCTCTGGATAACCACACGACCTGCAGCAGCCAATCAGATCCCTCCTGACTGTGTGTGCATGGTGACGGAGGTCAGAGGGTTCACTGACCCACAGAAGGAGGAGTACTTCAGGAAGAGGTTCAGAGATGAGGAGCAGGCCAGCAGGATCATCTCCCACATCAAGAATTTAAGAAGCCTCCACATCATGTGCCACATCCCAGTCTTCTGCTGGATCACTGCTACAGTTCTGGAGGATGTGCTGGAAACCAGAGAGGGAGGAGAGCTGCCCAAGACCCTGACTGAGATGTACATTGAATTCCTGGTGGTCCAGACCAAAGTCAAGAAGTTGAAGTTTGATGGAGGAGCTGAGACGGATCCAGCATGGAGTCCAGAGAGCAGGAAGATGATTGAGTCTCTGGGAAAACTGGCTTTTGATCAGCTGCAAGAAGGAAACCTGATCTTCTATGAACCAGACCTGACAGAGTGTGGCATTGATATCACAGCAGCCTCAGTTTACTCAGGAGTGTTCACACAGATCTTTAAAAAAGTGAGAGGACTGTACCAGGAGAAGGTGTTCATGTTTGTCCATCTGAGTGTTCAGGAGTTTCTGGCTGCTCTTCATGTCCGTCTGACCTTCATCAACTCTGGAATCAATCTGATGGGACCAAAACCCTTCCAGAAATCTGAGACTAGAGAGGAGACTCTACTCTACCAGAGAGCTGTGGACGAGGCCTTAGAGAGTCCAAATGGACACCTGGACTTGTTCCTCCGCTTCCTCCTGGGTCTTTCACTGCAGACCAATCAGAGTCTCCTACGAGGTCTGATGACACAGACAAGAAGTAGCTCACAGACCAATCAGGAAACAGTCCAGTACATCAAGAAGAAGATCAGTGGGAAAGTGTCTGCAGAGAGAAGCATCAATCTGTTCCACTGTCTGAATGAACTGAATGATCGTTCTCTAGTGGAGGACATCAAACAGTTCTTGAGACCAGGAAGTCTTTCCACAGATTATCTGTCTCCTGCTCAGTGGTCAGCTCTGGTCTTCATCTTACTGTCATCAGAAGCTCTGGAGGTGTTTGACCTGGAGAAATATTATCCTTCAGAGGAGGCTCTTCTGAGGCTGCTGCCAGTGGTCAAAGCCTCCAGCAAAGCCCTGTAAGTACATATATAGCAGGATGTGGAGAAATATACTGCTGTTGGTATAAGGGTACATCATGGGACAGATTATTACATGTCCTATTATTTCCTCTCCAGACTGAGCAGCTTTATCATCTCAGGTGAAGGATGTTCAGCTCTGTCCTCAGTTCTCAGCTCCCAGTCCTCCAGACTGAAGGAACTGGACCTGAGCATTGAGGACTCAGGACTGAAGAAGCTTTGTGATGGACTGCAGAGTCCAGACTGGAAACTGGAAATGCTCAGGTCAGGTTTCTCTGCTGCTCTCACATGTTCTACTGTTTCAGCTTCATACCATCTCTGATGCAGTAACCTGCAACATTTCCAGAAATATTTTATCAGTTTTAGTCCACATAACCTAAAGATGTGAGCTACTTTGCCACTTCCACACCACTAACAACCCCCCACACCGCCCCTCAGGCAGGTGTACAGTCTTTCTGCTGAGGGGACGAAAGCCTTCCTCAGTTTGTCTGTGGAGCAGTTCAGAGACAGCAGTGTGTTGCTGCATGTAGTCCTCCTCTGTGTGGAGACGGAGCACAGATGGTGTTGTCCATGATGGACTGAAACCTGGACAGTATCTTCTCCTCTGTTACTGCATCCACAGAGTCCACCTTCAGCCCCACAACTGAGTTCTCCAGATCTCTGTCATTTCCTTCTGATCTGGTCTACACTGCACAGCTCACCCACATCAGATCTGGTTGAAACACACCTTTATTTATTTATTAATAATAATAATAATAATACATTTTATTTAAAGCACCTTTCAGGGCACCCAAGGACGCTGTACAAAACAAATAATAAAACATTAAGAGTACAGGAAAGGCAGACATATACAACACAATCTAAAAACCTAAACATAAAAGGCAGAGTGGCGAGGATGTGATTGAAAATAATGTTACAGACAGTATGCTGTTCTGAAAAGATGAGTTTTGAGTTTGGAGATGAAGGTGAGGAGAGAGTCGGTATTGTGGAGGTCAGGAGGAAGTGCGTTCCAGAGCTGGGGAGCAGAGCGACTGAAAGCTCTGTTCCCCATGGTGCTGAGACGGGCAGGAGGGACAGAGAGATGGATAGAAGAGGAAGAGTGAAGACATCTGGAAGGGGTGACTATGTGGAGAAGATCTGAGAGGTAAGGGGGTGAGAGTTTATGTATGGATTTGTATGTATGGAGGAGGATCTTGTATTCTCTCATGAAGATGGCTGATATTGCGCAGATGGAAATAGGCTGAGCGGGTGATGTTATTGATATGTGACGTGAATGATAAGGTGCTGTCGAGGATGACACCCAGACTCTTGACCTGGGGGGAAGTGGAAACTGAGGCACTGTTGATGGTGAGGGAGAAACTATTAACTTTTGAAAGGGTAGATTTGGTGCCAATGAGGAGAATTTCAGTTTAATTACTGTTCAGTTTTAGGAAGTTGGTGGTGAACCAGGATTTTTTTTCCAGGAGACAGGCAGAGAGGGAGGTAGGTGGGAGCGTGGAATTAGGTTTACAGGACAGGTAGAGCTGGGTGTCATCCGCGTAACAGTGGAAACAGATATTGAATTTACGGAAGATGAGACTAGTAGAATGACATTAAATCTGTCTGTACCGTTTTTTCATTCACGTGTTCAGTTTAATCTGTGCTGGTAGACATCATGAACACAAAGATCTGCAGCAAAAATATCCATCAAAGTTCCTGCAGTGATGGTTCCAGTCAGGTGGAACTTTTCTTCATGTCAAACATGAAATCAGGAGGAAATCAAAGTTTTTTTTCCACAAGTCAACAGGACAATCAGCAAGTTAGGGGATGGTTTGATCAGAGCTGGTTTCATCTTTGAAGATCATCATGGCTACTGGGAGCATCCATAACAAGCTCTAAGTGCAGTCCATGCATGTCTCTGGATGGTGGGAGGAAGCCAGAATACCCGGAGAGAACACACCCATACACAGGGAGAACATCACAGAGGGAGCATTTGACCAAATGTTAGGATCTCTTCAGTGACGTAGAAATTTGTGTTGTTTGATTGTCCCTGGAAGGAAAAAACTGCATCCTGAAGCCTGGACTAGAGATGTTACAGTCTACAAATGCCCTTCATCTCCTATACGGAAAAGCCAGAAAGTCCACTCTAGATCCAGGATCTGTAGACTCCATCCTTATTTTATGGGTTTTTATTTCTGTAGCTGCAGATCTGAAGAGAACAGCGAGTTTATGAGTACAACGTCAATCAAAACAAAGTCAGAGATCATCTCTGTAAGTTCAGAGCAAAAAACCCAGCAGAGAAAACAAAGCTTATTACGATGATTCATTATGTCCATCGTCTCTCCAGGCTGAGTGTCTCCAACCTCTCAGAGAGAAGCTGTAAAGTTCTGTCCTCGGCTCTCAGCTCCCGGTCCTTCCGTCTGGAAAAGCTGCAGCTGAGAAACTGCAGCCTGGAGAAAACAGGAGTGAAGCTGCTGCGTGCTCTACAGAGTCCATCATGTGACCTGCAAACTCTCAGGTGAGGTTGGTTTGATGCAGAACAGAGTGGGATGAGTTTATATCCCAGTTTATTATACAGCCAACAGGTATAAATGATACTGACAAGAACAGAACAGATTCAGATGTGAGCAGAACATGGATCTATTACTAACAACCTGCAGCGATTAAAGGAACAAACTCTGAATTTTTTTTTACAAAGTGGTGGTGGAAGTTCATTTTAAAGGAAAAAAACATTTTAGTTAATATCAATAGTAAAAATATCTAAAAAATCTTATCAGTTATATTAAATTATCTGCAGAAAAAAATATTTCCAAAGATTCTTTAAAACATGTCCAAGCTCTCCTAAACAGGCGTGAAGATTCCTGCTTTTACTGATATAATGACTCGTACAACTTATCAGACTTTAATAAGCATATTGTTGTCCTGGTCTATGATCTGGGGTCAGGTCTAGGATCTATGGTCAGGTCTAAGATCTGGGGTCTGGTCTAGGATATGGGGTCAGGTCTAGGATCTGTGGTCTGCTCTAGGATCTGGGGTCTGGTCTAGGATCTGGGGTCAAGTCTAGGATCTGGGGTCAGGTCTAGGATTTGGACACTCATCTAGGATCTGGGGTCTGGTCTAGGATCTATGGTTAGGTCTATCATCTAGGGTCAGGTCTAGGATCTGCGGTTAGGTCTATGATCTGGGGTCAGGTCTAGGATCTATGGTGTGGTCTAGGATCTGCAGTTAGGTCTAGGATCTAGGGTTAGGTCTAGGATCTGGATTCAGGTCAAGACAAGGAGGTTATAAAGCCGATTTTCTCTCAAGTCTTTCAGTCTACATCCATGAGGAATGATGACTCTATGATGTCATTGTTTTCTCTTTGGGATTAATAAAGTTTTTCTGATTCTGATCTGATTCATTTTATATCTCACGAGTCTTTTTCTCCTAAACTGTGTCTCCAGGCTGAGTGCGTGTGGTCTCTCAGAGAGAAGCTGTGGAGCTCTGTCCTCCATCCTCAGCTCCCAGTCCTTCAGTCTGAAAGAACTGGACCTGAGCAACAACGACCTGCAGGACTCAGGTGTGAAGAAGCTGTGTGGTGGACTGAAGAGTCCAGACTGCAAACTGGAAGCTCTCAGGTCAGGATTCATCAAACTGTTTACAATGAGTTTTTATTAGAGGTGGACTGATCTTTCAGTGGCTCGTGCTGACTTTGGAGATCAGAGACATGGACGCATGATACTTAATTTGCCATTTTTACTAATAACAGCTGTGTTTGCACTGCTACTGCAGGGTCCGTATGTGACCTGGTCGGCTTCACACATGGAGAAAATTATCTGAAACAAAGAGAAAATGAAGGGACACCTACCAGCTGGTCTAGGCAGACATCTCCAACTGCTGTGCAGGTCAACTGATTTCCTAGGACAGGTGTGAAGATCCCTGCATTATTTTCCACAGGGAATCCTAGGAAGCAGTGAGGAGAGCAGCCTGTTCTGTTACTACAGACAGGAAATGATTGGTGTATTATAATAGTTCCATCCAGCAGACATACAGAGTTGACCAGCTCCAACACATCAGTTTGGATCAGAGCACCGATCCTCCCCCATATTTCTTTTCTTTTTCTTTCATTTTGAGGGTTTACTTCAAACATGTTACATTACAGTCATTTAGCAGATGCTTGTCTCCAAAGCAGTAGCTTTGAGGGTCTCGCCCAAGAACCCAACTGGAAGGGGTTAATATTTGCACCACTGTAATATGTCCTTTGTGGGATTCGAACTTGGATATCTAACTGTGTCCTGTCTGAGGAGGAGGAGGAAGCATGAGCTTATTAATCCACCACATCTTTCCTGTCTCAGCAATTTGCTGATCGTCATTTTATCCACTTCCTGTTTGTTCTCCTCCAGAGATGTTCAGACATATAAACCGCTATATTTACACGTTACCTCCTACAAACAAACAAGTAATGAAAATGTCTCATATGAGAAACCCCGTATGATTCTGTCCTGAAGTGAAGTGATGCTTCAACCCCAGCATGTCTGTTTCCCTCTGCAGGGTCCAGTTCTCAGAAAAGATGATTCTTCTCTTTCTTTTTCCTTTCAGCAGATTTTCTTCTGATCACAGCAACAGATCACCAATAAAACATGTTTCATTTCCTCCTTTTCACTCATAACTGCCTCCATTTCATTACAACTCTGCTCCGTCTCCTGTCATCATGTTTCATTGTGCTTCAGATTATATTTTATATTCAGATGTTAAAGTAGTTTCCTCACATGGAAAGTCGGCTATATATCACGTGTTATTGAAGAACTTCGATCAGAACAATACTATGCAGAGCAGGGGCTCCTGGAGGTCTACAATCCTGCAGCTTTCAACGCACTAGAGGACGTGTAGAAATGTCCATGATGTTCAGCAGCATCAGTGTTACAGCACTTCTGTCATATGTGTTGTTTTCTGCAGCCTGTCAGGATGTCTGATCACAGAGGAAGGCTGTGCTTCTCTGGCCTCAGCTTTGACCTCCAACCCCTCCCATCTGAGAAAGCTGGACCTGAGATACAACCATCCAGGAGACTCAGGAGTGAAGCTGCTGGTGGCTGCACTGAAGGATCCACACAGACTCAGGTATGGAGAGGCTGCTGCAGCCACCCGATGTCTGATAGAGGAGGAAGATCTGCAAATATTTTCTCTGTCCTTCACTGTGACGATGAAAGAGCGACCCGTTTCTTTTCACAGTTTTAACCCATAAGGGCCCGACGTGACATATATGTTACATAGAGTTTCTGAGACATCAGTTTTCAGTTTTTTTCAGAAATAAAAGACAAGAACATTGTGAGAACCATTCACCATGACCAGAAAGGTTTGTTTCATGGTGGCTGAAAGCAGGTAGAACCAGGAAGCAGGGGAAGCTCCACCTGAGGAGGAGACTGAGACGTGACCTCCAGCAGCCTGAGATCAGATCCAGGATTCTCCTGTTGGTAGTTTATTCCACCAGGTTTCTGTTTCCTCCATCAGTCGGATCTGATGTTGGGTTTTATCAAGAATACATGAACGTGCGGATGGATGTGGAATTCTGTTAGAGGAACGTATTTTAACATAGTTTTAAAAAGTAATGTTACTTTTCCCAGTAATTTGTTACTTTTATAATCCTGTAGCTCGTTACTAACGCCTGTACTTTCTGCAGGAAGTAACTAGTACCTTTTTAAAGCAGCGTGCCAACGCTGACGTTGTACTCATAAACTTGCTGTTCTCTTCAGATCTGCAGCTACAGAAATAAAAACCCATAAAATAAGGATGGAGTCTACAGATCCTGGATCTAGAGTGGACTTTCTGGCTTTTCCGTATAGGAGATGAAGGGCATCTGTAGACTATAACATCTCTAGTCCAGACTTCAGGATGCAGTTTTTTCCTTCCAGGGACAGCAGCATGTCTTCATCCACTGATGGATGCTTGGTTTGTAGCAGAACTTCAGCAGGTTTTCCTCCAGGTTCTCCTTCTAGCCACCGAATGGTGTGATGATGGAAGAGTCCACATTAGAACCTGGTTTCAGGCCTTACAGAGGACTGAGTGGACCTGTAGGAAGACTCTTGTGGTCCGGGCTGGTAGAAATCCTCTGAAGTCCCACTGAGGGCCATCTTTTAAATCTGAGAAGTGTTCTTTCAGGTCTAGAACCCTGATGGCCCCTGCAGAACTAAACCTGGACCCTTCATGTGCTTCATTTAGTCTCTCTTGTCTGAAACCAGATCTGTATCATGGTTTTAGTTAAATTCTTATTTCCACCACTTTGGTTTGAAGCAGAGTTCCTGTTTCTGAGAAGAGAAGCTTTCTGCTACTCTGAAGGATTCTTCTTCTGGAACTTTTCTTCCCCTGGTGGCAGATTCAGTAATTTGATTAAAGATGATGTGATTGGAGGTCAGGAATATTGATCTTCTGGTTCTGTATTCAGGGGGTGTGTCCAGATGTAGGACTGGTCTTTTCTCCATGTAGAACAAAGTGTGTATGAGAGCCATGTAATGTCCATGTTAGCATGCTAACCCCCTCCTCCTTTCAGGGTGGAGCCTGCTGGAGAACCATGGCTGAGACCAGGAGGTCTGAGGAAGTGTAAGTGTGTTTTTCATTGGATTCACACTGTCCTATAACTCATTGATCAGTCAGCATCAAATTGTAAACAGATCAATAACTGCTATCAATCAAATTTTATAGCACTTTTCATACAAACGAGCACCACAAAGTGCTTCATATAAAACCAGCAATAATTAAATACGTTAATGGCGGGAGCTAAGTTATGTAATTAACTGAGTTAATATTTTTAACGCATTTAACACTTGCACGGCTGTACATCTGTCATTTATGATGTAAGACATGGAGGTGATCAGCTGGTTGGCTTTATGGATGGATTTGAGGGTGTCACACCTGTTGGGGATGAGGATGCTTTAACACCCACATTTTTCCCACATTTAAAAAAAAAACCAAACTTTTGATGTAGTTCTTGGTAGGATCTTCTCTAACACAGTAGCTGGCTGGTGGTAGACCTATGCAGGGGCGGGTCTAGAAAAGTTCTGATGGGGGCCAGGCAGGAGCATTGACCAGGAAAAGGGGGCACTGATGAGACCTTTTTTAGGTCTAGATTTTATGAAATATTGAACTGATTATTACAACTAATCTGATCATCTGTATAACTTAAAGAAAAATCCAAGTGAGCTTCGGGCCGTTCTGTTGATACGATAGAGTGAAAACGGGCAGATTCCAGACATAGTTGCAAATGGTGACTAATCATGATTAATTCATTTGTAAGCTGTGAGTAAACTGATTAAAATTTTAATCACTTGACAGCTCTGATAAATACTAAATTAAAACAATTTCAACATCAGATAAAAAAATGAAAGAGAAACCTCCTCATACCCAAGTATCCAACTTAACCTAATTAAAATCACACACCTAGTCATTATTTCTCACACACTCATACAGGTAAAGCACACCTAAGCCCCTCCCACCCCTGATAGCAGACTTGATGCAGCTGGATTGTGTTTGTTCTCGCCATCAGATTCCTGCCCTCTCACCATCGACATGAACACAGTGCACAGAAACCTCAAACTGTCTGACAACAACAGGAAGGTGACATATGTGGAGGAGCTTCAGTCATATCCTGATCATCCAGACAGATTTGGTGATGATGACGATGATGATGATGACGAAGATGATGATGACAATGATGATGACGAAGATGATGATGACGATGATGATGAAGATGAAGATGAAGATGATGACGAAGATGATGATGATGACAAAGATGATGATAACTTGTTTCCTCAGCTGCTGTGTGAAAATGTTCTGACTGGTAGCTGCTACTGGGAGGCAGAGTGCAGAGGAGACGTTTTAATATCAGTGAGTTACAGAGAAATCAGCAGGAAAGGAGACGTTGGAGAATGTAGGTTCGGATACAACGATCAGTCCTGGAGTCTGGAGTGCTGTGAAAACGGTTACTCAGTCGCTCACGGGGGCAGATGCACATCCATCCCCATCTCCTCCTCTGTCTCTAACAGAGTAGCAGTGTATGTGGACTGTCCTGCTGGCTCTCTGTCCTTCTACAGAGTCTCCTCTGACTCACTGATCCACCTCCACACCTTCATCACCACATTCACTCATCCTCTCTATGCTGGATTTGGGATCTGGTTCTCTGATTCCTGGTCTGGTTCCTGTGTGTCTCTATGTTGAGTGTAAAGAGTGTGATGGTAGCAGAGAAACTCTGACTGGTGAACAGTTTGTACATGTCTGTCTCTTTCACTCAGAAACATCTTTTCAGATTCATGGATTCAATCAGTTTGTGTGTGAAACTCTTCTAAATGATTCCTTGAAAACTTCTTCCTCTTCCAGTCCTTTAAAGATGGAAGCTGTGCTTCCTCCAGGATCCACATGTTGTTTCCAGTCAAAACTTCACACTGAATATCAGGATGTTGTGTTCCCTTCATGTCAGCTGCAGTTAGTTCCACTTCATGATGCTGGAAATGAAAATCCTCCCAGTGTTTCACTCCGTTTGTCTCTGTTTGTACTTTTGGACATTTTCATGATGAATTGTTGATTTTTACTTCATAAAATGGACTTTTTCCTGATAATTCTCCATTTCTTTGTTTCTTATCCATCTCCAGATGTTTGGCTTTACATGTTTTTTATTTTTATTTTATTTAACCAGGTAAAAATGTTTGAGAACCAGTTCTCATTTGCAAACATGACCTGGCCAAGAGGCCCCAGTAGGAATAAATAATGTATATACATACAAACATACAACTGTGCATACACAAGAACCACAATACAACAATACAAAAAATACACCTAACAACATGGAACATGGGATGAAGACCATCAAGGCCAGCAGATTTATTTGGATCCAGCTTAGAGAGCTCATCCTGCACTTCCGAGATGGAGAGAGGTGTGAAGGAGAAAGGTGTGTTGCTCAATGGAGAAGGCTGAAAATCTAATGAGGCTGAGTCGGCCTAACTTGCTGAAGCCAAGTCTGGACCTGAGACAGGGGAACGTAGAAACGTAGAATTTATTTTTAATCTCTTTAAACTCATTCTGGGCTTTTTGGTCTTTAATCTAATGATTTTCATTTATTAGTAGTTTATAATGTAACCTCATATTTTCTCTTTATCTCACAGATGTAAACTTGATCATTTAATCAGTTTGACAGAATAAAAACATTTGATCTGAGTCTGTTCAGCTGTCTGCTCACAGTGGGTATGGAAGCTTGATGCTTCCACCCCCATGCTCCATGGGTATGGTGTTCTTGGGATGCAACTCAGCATTCTACCCCGCTCCAAACACGGTGAGTGGCGTTTATATGAAAAAGACCACATGACATTCTCCCAATCCACCTCTGGACTATCCAGATGGTGTCAGGTAAACCTTAGAAGAGCCTTTTTGGTCCATGACCACGTAGTGTGTTACTCAGAATAACCTGCGTGACTGTGGTCCCAGCTCTCTTCAGGTTCAGTTTGTCCATGACTGTGGCTACTGTGTGGCTCCAGAGACGGGGGTGAGAGCGCCAAAGCTGGCCAATGAGAACGAAGCCGGGGAGATAGATGACGACGACTGACAGTGAAGGGCAACAACCGACGTGGACATGTTGGGAGACCAGCAACCAAATGCCCAGGTTTGTAAAAATAAAATTCATAACAATATGTGTACGTACTCAAGCAACTCATTTGTGAACAAAAGCGCTCTAATACCGTCATCATCATCTTAACTGCCAGACTAATAGGCCATAAGGTCAACCCTGTTATCGTTTCATCTCGCTCCACAGTCTGGGGACCACACAATTTTTCCTTGAAAAAAAAAGAACGATTCACCTTCAGCTTAACTCAGAGGCCAGCTTCTGGTAAACAGGAAAGAAAGACTGCTGCCTCTTGGATTCACTGAGCAGCACCGATAGAGAAGAAAATGTCCCAAAAATCATCGAAATTGGACAGACAGAAGCTGTAAGCATCTAAGTGGGTGGTCTCATCCTGGTTTTGACAGGAGTTTTGGTAGTAGGGCTAACTGGGTGTTCGCTGTGCTTTGTGTGGGTGATCCGTTTGGTTGCAGACCATTTTGTGGAGTCTGGTGTGGGGACTCGGTTATAGTTCTGTTTTAGTTTAGATTCACCTTTCTACACTCAGTTTCGTTTAAGCTTTGCTACACCTTTATTTTGTTCTGTCATAGCGGGAGTTTTGTGTTTAGTTTCAGTGTTGGGCTAGGTTAGTGTGTTTTTGCTTGTGACGACGGTCACATTTGTTTATGGATCTGCTCTTTTGTTTGGTTTTAGTTTCCCCACCGAGTTTAGTCATTTCTTTATTTGCACTCGGTGGGTTTTGTATAGGGTTTTGGGTATATGTTTTGGTTTATTTCTTTCAGCAGGTCCGCAAACCCCAACACTTGTTTCTTTTGTGTATTTTTCATTACAGGTTTCACTCATAGTTTCACTGGAGTTTAATAAAATGTGCTTATTTTAATTCACCATCTGTCCTCAACGTTATTTTTTGTTGCGCCCAATTTGTTGCGACTGTGGAGCGAAAATCTGTTTCTGAATGTCTTTTCTGGGTTCACCTTACGGCCTAATAACTGGGACTTAATCATTCTACAGATGGACTGATTGTTCACAAGTGGAAATCTTCCCAGGAGTGGACATCCCAACAAAGCCACCCAGGGTCAGAGAAACTACAGAAAAACCCAGGGGCTACATCTCAGACTCTCCAGGCCTTAGTTAGCATGTTAATGTTAAAGTTCATGACAGTGCAAATATGAAAAGGTTGGACAAGTATGACTTGTGTGAAAAGGTGTCCTAGATAAAACCTATTCTCTCTCTAAAAAAAAAAACATGAAAAAAGACTTGCCAAGTTGCATCTTAGTGAACCTTCAAGACTTCTGGAACAATGTCTTTTGGACCCGTGACCATATCATATTTTGGATCATAATGGCACAAACGTCTGGCAAGTGTTAAGCATGTTGGTGGAGGGCTGATAATTTGGGCTTGTTTTGTGCCAGCAGGAACTGGACACCTTACAGTCATTGTGTCAACTATGAACTCCTCTGTATACCAACGTTTTCTAGAGACAAATGTGATACCATCTCTCTGACAGTTAAAACTTGGCCATTCAACATTATAATGATCCCAAACATTCAGCAGATCTACAACAAAATGACTGAAAATGAATAAAAGTGTTGCAGTGATCCAGGTCTAGTCCCTCAACCTGATATGCATGCTGTGGTGGGACCTTGAGAGAGCTGAGCATAAAAAGTAGGGCTGTGCGTCTTAGCCGGTGTCACGATTCGATTCAGCGATGCATCACGATGTGTTGCATCCCCTTTTTCCTTACCACTGCTCATTGCTACTTTCAATCAAGTTTTCAGAAAATTATAAACTGTTGTTTACAATTTTTTCAAAAATCAATCTGAATGTCCTGATATTGTCAAACACCATAAGCAAGTAAACAATGATGTTATTTTCAACTTCATTATTGAACCGGATAATCAAGAAATATTACTATAATATGACACTGTTATCAAAATTTCTTGCAGCAAAGCAGTGTGTTTTATCCCTTCAGGGTTTCTGTGGTCACTTCCACCCCCTACTTTTTGCATAACTCCACCCACTGCTGAATTTGAAAAATGCCTTAACTTGCAAGGGTTGGGGTGGGTGGCAGGTATGGAGGGGGGTGGAGAGTGGGCGGGTTGGGATACACACACAGAAATGATTGACAGACAGCGGCGAGATTCAAAGTAAGATTCACAAAGCAGCTACGCCACAGAGCGTCTTTGAGGTGGAAGACTTTCCCTCCTGAATCTTCTCAGCTACACATGAACCAGGTGGTCCTGAACGCATCGGTCTGAGCCATCTGTTAGCTGCCTGTCAGCAGCTCCAGCAGCTCTGCTGTACTTTGTTTTGGCCTTTTTTGCTGTTAAGCATGACCACTGAATCCAGCTCAATCTGTTAAATGTACGAAACTGTTAATGTTTGCACTGTGACATAAGTGTCAACTGGATGTAATTAAACATAATGCAGTCAGCTCATGCATAGATTAGACCCTCATTAACTCTAAATGTTGTTTACTTCTTACTCAGAATAAACCTAGAAAATATTCTGTTTTTATCGCTACTGATCCCAATTTTCTGTTCCGTGTTTTTAAAGGATTAGCTCAGCTGGAGGAACCTGTTACAAGAAACACAGCAGTGGTTACAGTTTTAGCAGCCTGGCTCCCTGCTGGATGTTGAATCAATTATTGACTTGCCAATATATGCAGCACGCTGTACAAGAGACATGTTACACTGAAACAGGCCATAGCCAAAAGCAAGATGAGTTATGTGTAAAGCATGATTCCCATATAAAGTAACTATACCAAAGTCAAAAAGATGTAAAATGAGGTATGAAACTTTTTTAAATGTCATTGGTCATGTCACACTATCTTTAATTATTAAAAAGTTTATTGGATAACATTTGTCATTTTTTTAAAAGACTGATGTTGTGACATAAAGCTATCATACTGGAAAGTATTTTTACACAGATTGTTAGGAACATGCACATTAGGTATGCATCTGGGGCACCAGTGGCTACACAGTGCTGCACCCAGTCTGGCTGCACCAACTCAGACACCCATACAACACACACACAGTGTGAAGTATTTTAATACCTCTTTCCTGATAAATGGTCAGTGTGTGGTAAACATGTTCATGAATCCACACGGACTCACACGGAGTGTGTTGAAATCATCAAATGTTAGTCTGGATCACAAAAACTAATACAAAACAATCTGTTAGTGTAGATCATTAAAGGTCTCTGTACCACTGTACCACACATAATTTCTGCCAGTGAAGGGCTCTTAATCAAACAACAAAAGACGAAGTGTTCACCATGCTGGCATAGCTCCTTGCTCACATTATTTGTGTTGCTTCCTTGCATCTTAACTCCCTCCAGCAGGGATGTGAAAGAGAGAAAAGAGGTTGGAGAAGCCAAAGCAGCCTAAGGGAAAATTCTTGGTTCCACTTCATCAGATTAAACTGTCAAAATGTTGCGACATGTAGAGGCATGAGATTTATATGTCAGGCAACCTGGTAAAAAACCGGTCTGTCCTTTAGGTGGAAGTTCATGTGCATTGTTTAAAGGATGGAAAATGCTTTAAGATGGTAGAACGGATGCAGTTTCTGAGTTCCATTCATTTGTTTATTTTCTTTTGCTGCTCGAACTTGGAAAACAGAGATTCCCCAGACTTCCTTCTTTTAGTCTACCTCCAACAGCTCTTCTGGAAAGACACCAAGGCGTTCATAAACAAGCTGATATGTCTTCAGACAGTCCCGATGCCTCCTCCTGGTAGCACATGTCCAAAACACTTCCTTTGGGAGACATCAGGACGGCTTTCTGACCAGATGCCCAAACCACCTCTGATTCCTTTTGATGTGAAGCAGAAGCTCCACTCTTGATGAATAAGCTCCTTACCCTCTCCCTAAAGGTAAAGCCTAAATAAGTTACTGTCATTTTGTTCAGTTTAATCCCACTGAAGAAATACCTGCTCTCTCACCTGGATATACTGTGTGTGTGTATATATATATATATATATATATATATATATATATATATATATATATATATAATGTTATTTAAGAAGGAGCAAATTTGGCAGGTGTCTGAGTCCTTCCCAGTGAATCAAGAATGAACCAACAATGTCGGACAAGAAATTATATGAGAACAGCTGTGCTTAAAATGATTATTTAAGGTCAGTATCTCAGCATCAGGAGTTAATTATCTCATTATTACAAGATGATAACACTTAATTTGATGTGATAAAATTTTAATTTTATGTTATCTCAACTTAACAAAGATTGCTTTTTCATGATAAGAAATTAGAGAAAGCGCAAGGGATTCCCGTTGTGGTTACCAGACAGAGTAGAAAGTAAAGTGAATCCCATCTTGACAACAGTAGCAACGGATGTAGCTGAAAGTGTCGGATTACAAAGGGGGGTGGCCTGATGTCTTCAGTAGATTTTGCTGCAATTTGTATTTTTTATTTATTTTGTTTCTTCGGCTGCCGGCTAAAAGATTGAAGCCCGAGTTATTTCATGTCTAAAGTTTGCATAGTAAAATAAGACCCTGTCTGCAGCAAACAGACCTTTCTTCCAGGATGCAGCATTCACTGACTGATTCACTTCAATTCACATGACAGTGATAGAAAAAAGTAGAATCAATTTTAAATTCTCAATTATAATTATGTCATCAAAGTTGTTTTTCCCACTGAAACTAATATTTTCAGAAAAATACATGAAAACTGGAGAGAAATTTGAGACAAGATACATTAATCCTTTAATGTAAAAAACAAAAGGTTTATTATCTCATGTCAACATTCAAATAAATATTTGAAGGCAAGCCATTTTCAAATGAAATAATTATCATAGTGTGGCTGTAATATTTGATATTATGTTCCCAACAACATACCTAAAACCGATTGTTGTGACGCTGCTAGACCACAGTGACAAACCAGCTATGTAAACTTGAGCTGGACAATCACGTCCAGTTAGAAGATGTACACCTAGTGGTTGAACATTCGGGATACCATACACAGAAGCTCAGAAATATATTTACCACTGATCTACTTGTTGTTTTTCTTTTTGACCATTTAATGCAAATGTTTCTTTGCATTAGTGATGGGAAGATTCAGTTGTTTTGGCTCGGCTCCGCAAGGGCTCATTTGTGCTCAGTGTAAAATATATGCATATGCATAAAGCCTTATGCTGATATTCTGCGTTAATTTTGTGCATATTTGCACATGCCCGCCCTAATAAAGCATTACCCCAGGAAATCGTGGGGGCAGTGTTGAGCAGTATAGCTCACATGCAACCAGAGAAAGCAGCAAAGAAGAGGAAGAAGTTGTGATCTATTTAATGGCCGCACAGACCACAGCCGTCTACTGTGCTGCCTATTTTTATGCCCCTTTTTGAGAATGTGCATTATCCTCCAGCATTGCAATGATTGCAACTTAAGCTGATGTCAGACCTCAAATGTGAACTCTGAACTCTGCACTGCCCCCTAGTGGATGTGTTACCTAACAACCATTGCTTGAAGTGCACATGGAAGTATGTGAGCATTTGACACCATTTAAAAGGGGATGCATGTATTTAAGCATGTAAAGAGAACATAAATTAGCCCTATGAAGAGCCGACTAGCGGCTTCCAAATAGTTCCCAAACGGCTCTTTATTTAGTATGACAGTGAGCCTTCTATTTTACCCTTATTAAGCAATTAGGCATGTTTTGTGTCTTAGTAAGCCATATTTTATTCAATGTTTTTATAAAGCTTTATTTTCATGCATTTTTTATTACAAAAATACAGTTACTATTGTTTAATATTTTAAATAAACTATAAATGAATGACTGAATACAGACCACAGCAAACAAGTCGCATAATAAAAAGCCTCCATAACTATAACAATGAGCTGTGAAGGCCAGAGAGCTGCATTTATCTGAAATGATTAATAGGAACGTCAACAATTCTCACACTCTGTTTGCTATGATTGAAAAACTTACTAATCCTCATATACAGATAAGCCCAGAGCTCCTTCCCACTGAGAAATGGAACCAATTTGCAAACTTTTTTAGCCAAAAACACACACAAGAAAACTAGTCTGTGTCTAAAACCCGGAAATAATTCTGATGTTATGTCACAATTTAAAATGGTGAATTTAAAAGTCCTACAAGAAACAGTTTGGCATTTGAAATCAACAACATGCACTCTGGACATGATACCATCCGACTTTTTAAAAACAGTTTTTACCTCAGTAGAAAGTGATCTCCTACTGATAGTTAACAGCTCACTGGCATCAGGCATTTTTCCCAAGTCACTAAAGATAGCTGCTATTAAGCCTCCTAAAGAAAAGGACTCTAGACGCCTCTATAATGAACAACTATAGACCGTCTCTAACCTCTTTTATTTCCAAGATTATTGAAAAAGTTGTATTTCACCAGCTTCATGACTTTTTAAATGAAAGTGGAAATCTTGATAAATTTCAGTCCGGCTTCCGACCTCATCACAGCCCTGAAACAGCTCTGGTCACAGTGTTAAATGACATTAGGTTGAATACTGGTTCTGGTCAAGTATCAGTCCTGGTTCTGTTGGATCTCAGTGCTGCGTTTGATACTGTAGATCACAGAATCCTGTTGCACAGGCTGGAAAACTGGGTTGGACTTTCTGGAGCGGTCCTTAACTGGTTCAGGTCCTATTTAGAAGGCCGGAGTTATTTTGTTACGATCAGCAGCTATGAATCCGAGCGAGTGGCCATGACTTGTGGAGTCCCCCAGGGGTCAGTCCTTGGACCTCTTCTGTTCAACTTGTATATGCTCCCTTTGGGTGAAATATTACAGAACTATAGCATTAATTATCAAAGTTATGCAGATGATACACAACTTTATGTGTCTCTGTCACCAGATGACTGCAGACCAGCAGACTTATTGTGTCAGTGTCTGGAGCAAATAAACACCTGGATGAAGGAGAATTTTCTACAATTAAATGAAGACAAAACTGAGATTATTCTGTTTGGTAGAAAGAGAAGAGGGTCAGCATTGGCAAACACCTGGAGACTCGGGCTCTTAAAACCACCGACCAAGTTCGTAACCTGGGAGTGTTGATAGACTCAGACCTGACTTTCAGCAGCCACATCAAAGCTTCACTAAGAAGCTTTTTACCATCAACAGGATTAAAAGTTTAGTCTCCCAGTAAGACCAGGAGAAACTCCTCCATGCATTCATCTCCAGTAGGCTGGATTACTGTAATGGTCTTTTAACAGGACTTCCTAAAAAGAGCATTAAACATCTGCAGCTCATCCAGAACGCTGCTGCTAGAGTTTTAACCAGGACTAAGAGATCTGAACACATCACACCAGTTTTAAAATCTTTACACTGGTTTCCAGTCAGTCACAGAATAGATTTTAAAACCCTTCTGCTTGTTTACAAATCCCAGAATGGTTTAGGCCCAGAATCCATCTGTGATATGTTCAGAGAATATAAGACTCTGGTCAACTAGTCCAGACCAGAGTCCAGACCAGAGTCCAGACCAGAGTCCAGACCAGAGTCCAGACCAGGGTCCAGACTAAACATGGAGAAGCAGCATTTAGCTGTTATGCTGCAAACAAATGGAACAAACTGCCAGTGGAGATTAAACTTTCCCCAAATGTAGACATTTTTAAATCCAGGTTAAAAACATTTCTTTTCTCATGTGCCTATGCATGAAATCTGCACGTTAACTTTTTTAACTTATCTTGCTTTTAATCATTTTAATGTAATTTATTATTTTATTGTGATTATGGGTTGATTATGTGTTGATGCCTTTTACTATTCTAAATATCTGTAATGTCTTTTTTTTATGTAAAGCACTTTGAATTGTCCTGTACATGAAATGTGTTATACTAATAAACAGCCTAGCCTTGCCTGGCCTAATAAGCAGCCAAATGCAGATTTTTTTCTCAGTTTTCAAAGGATTCTTAACTTTTCCGGACACTTGCTTAAATCCCATCCCATCTCTCTGTTTCTCTGTGTACCTGACCTGTACCTCTACACTCACCCTCCACCCCTCTTCCTTCCTTTCAGATACTGTGGCCATGCATGTGATTGGCCACCATGTGTCCATCAGACTAAAGTCCAGCCTCTCCCTGCATGGATTCTCAGCAGAATTAAGAAGGAATAACTGAAGTTTTGACCACTCCCAACAGGAGTCTGATCTTCTTGTTTGCTACAAAGAATCATCTCTTAGAGCTGGCTCATTTGTGAACAACACATCAAACTTTCATTTTTCAGCTAAAGCAAGGATATAGTTTGTTGGGCTTAACATAAACTCTAATGAGAGCAGAACTGGCTAATTTCCTGTCGTTAAGTAAGGTTACTCTGTTAAAGTCACCACTCTGTTAAGAAATTATACAACAGTTTACACCAAACACATTAAATTAGAATAAACAAATTACATGTACATGCACTTTGGTTGTTTACCTGTAGGCTAACTGTTCTCCCATGTTTTCATTCTTCATGCTATGCTAAGCTACCCACAGTCATGATCAGCAAAGTTGTGTTTCCACACTTCCTTTCAGAATGAAACCATTTTTCTGCCATGAATTCAGTAACATCGTATTTCTGTTTTACACAAAAACAAGCGTGTTGATTGTTTGAATGTTTAACAAAGCCTCGTCTCCACGAGGCTGTAGCTGGACTGGAAGGAATTCCACCTCCCCCACAGAGGCCTCGCAATGGCTGCAGCAGGGAAACAGAGGCCTTGTAAAGCTTGAAATGATGACAGAATTACTAAAGCTGTAGGCTAATTGAAGAGTAATTATCCTAAGAAGCATCACAGTTAGCAAATGTGCTTAAAGAGTTAAAGTCAAATATCAAACTGCCAAATGGTACAGAGTAATAAGTGAAGAAATGAAACTCTTACAGTAACAGGGCTCTTTGTGCTTCCATCTCTGCCATGCCAGTAACACATTTAAGCCTTTCTGTCACAATTTCTATTGGCATTCCTGTTTGTGGGCAGAATGTGACTCTGCAAAGCTGAACCACCATTGGCAAGTCCTTTATGCAGATGGTTCCTCCATTTTTCTGCTCTTCACAGAGGTATTACTTCTGCCAAGTGCTTTCCTTTCTTTGGACTGGGAATAAATCATTGTTGAAGGAAATCGTTTTGATTTGTACGAGTTTCTTTTTCTCTATAGGACACATTTATTCCCTCTCTCTGGTATATCCCTCTGACCTTGAAAAGAAAACTAAAATGAATAAATAGCACTGCTTTTCTTTTATTGATCTTTTTTTCTGCACATTAGATTTAAACAAGTGTTTGATTGCAGTATGCTAACTAAAACACTCAATTTACCCATTCATTTTTCTTCCTTTGCTGCTGGATAGTATGCTAATTTTTCTCATTGTAAATGCAAGAGTGTGAATGCAGTCTAAAAGAAAAAAAGCTATAAAGTGAAAACCATTCCCTGAGCCCCAAAATGTCCCCCTCCTTGTGGAGCAAGAAGATTTTACAGAAATCTGGCGGATTCATTCTCGGTGAACTGTGAGGGTCTGCAGTGAAAATTCATACTAATCCATTAAATGATGTATTGATTTTTTCTCAGTCTGGACCAAAGTGATGGGTTGACTGAACGTTACAAACATGGCTAGAAATGTCAACTTGCAAAGGAAAAATGTTGTATATTTTTATGACAAACTGTAACTACTCTGCTCCTTGGTTTTTCACTTCTTTACATCCATCTTGCCTCTGGATGACACAGCGACTCAGGTTCCTGCTTTCTAATTTAATCAGCATGTTTTAGTTTTAATGAGAGTAGTTTTTTTTCTTCAGGTGTCCATCTCGTTGACAAGGCTCTGCCGTGCGATGGCCAACGCTAACCGAACAATCTTATTATTTGCTTGCTCAAGGTCACTGAACAATCAAGAGATTGACTAAAAGCAAGCTCGCTGTTTTTGCTTTAAAAAGGATAAACTGGATTAATGTATCGGGAGAGCTACGCAGTTAAAGCTTCAGAGATTGCAAACACAATCAGCATGTCTCTACATGCCTGCCTTCTTTCAGTCGTCCACATGCAGTCATGGCATGAATGGAAACTCCCATCCTCTGCAAATCAGACAGAGAGGAGACAGCAGCGATATCATCCTGGTAATGTGTCTCTTATGGGCTTTGTGTGCATTTGAGAGAATTCACATCTGCCCTGCTCAGTTTCCATAATAACACTCAGCAGGCATGTACATTAAAACTTAATCATAGGAAGTGAGTCACCCAAAGTGTGACACTCAGTTGGTATTAATGTTAAAAGCAATAATCTTAAACACAATTAACCTTGATATAAATATTCCATGACACATAATCCACATCTGACTCTCTTGGGTGTTTGAACGTGTGATTTAACAGCACGCATGAATGCAGCATTTTGAACCACCACATTATTTCTGCTCCATCTATTCTTTCTTTTTTCAAAACTTTGTTTTTAGCAGCTTCCATTAAATTTTACAGCTGAAATTTCACTTCCTGTCGAATAGGAATTGTCATTATTAATTTCAAGTTAACTGAACCTGTTGAAGAATTTTGCTGAATTTTGTGGGACAAGGACACTTTCTCTTACCAGTTGTCTGAATTACTCTGTAACTTCTCATTTTTCCAAGGAAGAATCCCGTTATGTATGCCAACCAAGTAATATATCAGCCACCATAAAGTGCAGAGGCATGTCCATACAACCAAAGGACACTCCTGTGGATCATTCATCCGCCTCTGAGTGTGTGGTGGAAGCATATTTTCATCTCAGCAGTGACCCATTTTCCCTCTCTGTTGCTCACGTGTCTCTTCATGTCAAACATAGTTCAGCTTAAAAAATGGCTCCAGTAATATTCAGGATATCAGACAGTCATGAGACTCAATGTCACTGTGATGTCCTTGTCTTTATAAGCTGTGTACTGCAAAAATCCTACCTTACTTTAAAGGATGCTCAAATCTTTACAAGACCCTGCAGCTACAGGGTATAAAGCTCTGCATTAAATGAAGTCAAGAATGTTATACACAGAGAAAATGCATAGGATTATATTGTATTTTAATCAAATCTCATTTGAGCATTAGAGAACAAAGTCATTTTATCTGTGTATGCTTATAACCAAATTAAATTTAACAGTCCTATGAGCCTAAAGAAGAACATTACTCTTAATATAAAGCACATACCTTGGCTCACGGCTCAGGTCATTCGGACCTTGCCGCTCCCCGTTTTTAATTATAATAGATTATATCCTGTGGAACCTGTGATGGAATATGGAGGATAAAAAGCTGCCTGTAAAAATACATTTGAGAATGATTTCATCTTTGCTAACTGATGCAAATAATCACAAAAACGGACCATTTAGTACATTTCTGCAAACTTCACCAGACATGTTAGCTTCACTGTCACTTCAAGAATACAGTTACCACCCAAGAAAAAGAACGAAAGAAAAGGAAAATGTCCGTGTCTCTTCTGCCATACATCGCTGTATAGGGTTTCCGTTTAGTCACAGGGATGTTATTTGGCATCCATGCACTACTATGGATCAAACTTCGCTCCTGCATGTAAACTCAATGAGCTGTGCACTATACACCGAGGAAGGTCCCACAAATGAAATGAAAGAAAATTTTTCAATCCCTGAAAGGAAATGATCATGTTGTGGTGTTTTAGTCCCGTCCATCCATTGAGTGGAGCTGCTTATTGAAATAAAATGAAGTTAAAATATTTTAATAATTCTAGAGGAAAATTCCAGTGTTGTAGTAACATGATAATGAACAATTAATTAAAATATAATGCCTTATTCTTGAGGGTTATTTATTATTTTTATGATGCAGGGCTACAGGGGGGGGAGCATGCACCTTAGGTCGCCAGCAGGTTTTTCTTATTCTGTTTTGTTAAATAATTTGGGGTCTATTTTTCAGAAGCACAATATTACCTACCATTGTTTTGCTGATGATGTTCAAATCTACATCCTCTTAAAACCACAGGGGGATTCTCTGACCGACCTTCTCAGTTGTTTGTATGATCTAAAAGCCTGGATGGATTTAAATTTCCTCCTCTTAAATAAGGAAAAAACTGAAATGGTGGTTTTTGGAAATCCGGAGCTTCTGAATGGTACAGTTAGTGTTCTCGGTCCGCTGACTTCGTTTTGTCGAACCCAAGCCAAAAATCTGGGTGTGATCATAGACAATTCCTTTAACTTCCACCAGCAGGTCAGTTCTGTAGTAAAAAGTGTTTTTTTCCGTCTGAGGCTGCTCAGCAAGTTAAAGCCGTACCTGCCCAAGCATGACCCACCTGCTCATCATGTCCCGCTCAGATTACTGCAGCTCCCGATATTACGGCATTGACCAGTCATCTCTACATCGACGGCAGCTTCCCAAAACGCTGCTGCTCGGTTCCTTCCAGGGACAAGGCGGCGTGATCACATCACCCCCGTGCTCGCCTCCTTGCATTGGCTTCCTGTTAGTTTTAGGACCCAGTACAAGATTTTATTGATTGTTTTTAAAGCCTTAAATGGTTTGGCTCCCTCATACTTGTCAGAGTTGCTACACCAGCAGGCTCCAGCCAGGACTCTGAGGTCCTCTTCACAGCTCCTACTGAAGGTCCCGTCTGCTGGACTTAATCCAGGGTGACAGACTTTCTCTGCTGCTGCTCCGAAGCTGTGGAGCAGCTTCACATCAGAGCTGCTCGTCTGTCGCTGGTTTTAGTTTTATTCTAGTTTTTAATTCTAGTTTTGTTGTTTTTATTGTTTTGTTGCTGTTTCCTTGCTGTTGTGTAGAGGATGTGAAGAACTGTCACTATTATATTCAGCAGCTTGCGCAGCACTCTTCTTGGACAAGTGTTACATGCATCTCCAGCACAGAACAGCCTTCCTGATCAGTTTCTTTAAGGGTGCATTTACACGTGTTTTGTTCAGCCCATTGTTCATCTGGCCCCAGCGCTCAGGTGCAGGTAGCTGATTCGCCTCGTATTCTGCCATCCAGCTTGTGTGATAAATTGCAGCAGTGCAACACATGATCCTTTAAAACTATATATTCCACAAGATGGCATCAAATGGCAACTAAAATCAAGCAATGGCACCACCTCAGTTTTTTTAGTATCTACTTGAACAGCGTACCTACTGCACCGTAAAATATCTGGTTTAGGTTTAGATCCATTATGTTCTTGAGAATTTGTTGTCTTTTGAATGAATTTTTTAAGTTTTACATGTTTTATTTTTGGGAAGAGTGAGGACTGCTAGAGATAATATTACACTCTGATATCTTGTGTAACTTTCCAAAAGCTCTGTCTGAGGGAGAAAACAAACTAACTATCCTCTAAATAGTGCAATTCATTTTTTGAGTTACTGGAAGAATTTAATCAAAGCAGGCCTCACGGGAGCGTTTCCTCTGCTGGTCTGGTGCTTCCTCCGTTTGATTGTTGTCAGTATTGGAATATTGACATCAGTCTTCAGAGACCAAACCAAACTTCAGCTTGTAATCCTTCTGCAATCAAACTCTGACTCCTTGGGTAAAAAACAAGGTGCAAAAGTGTACCCCTCAGCAAACCAGAGCCTTTTCATTTTCAGTTTGATGAACTTCTTTTTATCCCCCAAGGAAAACATTTACAACTGTAGACTCAATTCTTTTGCACACCACAGAGATTAAACAGTTTTGAATTATTATGATATGTTGAATCCACACAGTATTTTGGACCTAGAAGATTTTTTTGCCAGATGGTTTGTGCTGCAGTGTTTTAACTACTGTTTTCAGAGTTATTGCACTGGGATCTGTTTGGCTTCCAGAGTCATGCTTTGACCTCTTAGGATAAAAACAGAGGGACATGTTTTGATGTGCACAGTTACATCTCTGTCTGCGAGGCCTTTGCTCTTTCACCCTTGTTCCACTATTCTCCTCAGCCTGTCTCTCACGCTCTCTTGAGCTGCATTGATAGCCTCCAGTGTTTAAGTGTCATACCACATGACTTATACATGAGAGGCTGCTCTTTATTCATCTTTGGGACTCCAATAGAGTGAGTCTGGCTCTCCACGGTCTGTATCACTTCAGCTGTTGTGTCTTTTCTAACCTTTTCGGCTTCTTACTCATAGATGAAGTCTGCATACAGTGAATCCTCAGTCTCTGGAGACCCCCAAGTAAATAAAAATGACAAAAAACAACAGTCTCACACGCTAAAGCTTGGATTTGTGTAAATATGTTTGTGTGTGTGCATCTGTGTTAGCATGGAAGAGTAGCAGAAGTGTATTAATAGTTTATGTAATAACAGGTATTTCAACTGTGATGTAAAATGAAAACGACTATCTTTGTGGGGAAAGTAAAATGTGTATAAGTAGGTTGATGGGGCCCTTTAGCTGGCCCCTCAAAATATTCCTGTAGCCGACTGTCTACTGGTGGTTTGTACCATGTGCTCAAGAGCTTTAAAGGTACAGTGTATAAGAATTACTGACATCTAGTGGCAAAGACAGGCATAGCAAGGACTTCAAATACAAAGCACAATTGTCAATGGATGGTGGCCATCAGTGGCCAAAATTTTTCCAGACATCTGGGGCTTCATTTCTAAAGCTGGTGTAGGAACAAAAACCAGCGTACGCCAAATAAAGTCAACTTTTGGGATTTTAGGAAAACCAAACTTGACAGGAAAATGTTCCTACCTCACGGCAACTCTGACTCAGGCGTACGCACAGAATCTAGAAAAACGGGAAACTGCGACACCAACGGTCCAGAATAAAATCAAGGAGATGATGAGGTGGAGAGTCTGCTGCCAACATTCACCAGTCAGTAAAAGAAATGCAGAAAGGAAGCTTTGGTCATTCATGCTGAGACCCAACAGAGTGGGACAGACTGGAGGTCTAGAAGTGATGCAACGCTTATGAAACACACAAGAGGTGGGTTTCCTTTATTTATTTATTCTTACACAATCCTTTTGTAATTGTTGTCCCAATTTCCATCAAGACCGTCTCCATTTCCTGCAGCTCCTTGTCCACCTGGTTAATAGCGGCGATGGTTCCCTCTGCACCTGCGGGACTTCCTCTGAGGACACGGCTGCTGCGGTGCTGCAAGTCTCTCCGACCACAGCTGCAGCACTGCCATCATGAAAATGATGTGATGAATTTGTATTACAGGCGTCCACCATTTATAGCCACCATGTGGGCGGGGCAAGGCGCTCCCTCACTTGCTCCTGCTTTAGAGTTGATTCTGATTTATAAACGGAAACAGGTGTAGGACGTACTTGCAGCATTTCCTTTTTGCGCAGCAGACGCCACCTGTAGTTTGCTTTGCTACGCACAGTTTTATAAATAAAGCTCCTGGAGATCAAACCTCCAAACTGGCTTTTTAATTCAATTCCAGTCTTGCAAAGTCGCCTTAATAAATTGAATACAGAGTAAAGAGGCAACATGCTTGAAATTTATGGCCCAGAATGATAAAAGACAGCATAGAAGCAAAGTGATTAAAAGTGTCTTTTTTTCTAAATCCCACAGCACATGCATCTTAAAATATTCTATTCCATATCCTGCCAGCAAGGTCAGTGAGGAATATTACAACAACTTCAGCAAAGAAAAAGTCATCACCTTTTCTGATTGCACGTTAAGCATTTTCACACTAATTTTCACGTTTCTGCAGCTCTACAATCACATCACACCCCTGCCAGAGGTCTTGTTGCTGCTCCATCTTCACATTATACAGTTTAACATCAAACATAGAAGCATTTTTACTTGTTCTCTTTAAAGTTTCTAAAACACAGATGCTTTATTTCACGTTGCTTAGACTTGACAGGTAATACAGTATGATATGCCTGCTGATTCTGGATGGGCCACTGGATTCATATTAGTGTCACAGTCACTATCAAAAACATCAGCAGGATGGTCACCCAGGATGAAGCGATAAGAGAGTGCCTCAGGCAGCAGAGAATAAAGGATGTTGTGGACATAAAGGAAGAATTAGGGAAGACAAAGCTTCACTGCAAGCTGTATCATCAGCAGATAAAGAAGTGGCCAACATTAAGAAATCTCACCAGGGGCAGTAAAGGCTGCTATGAAGGACAGCACTGAGGCTCTCATCAGCAGCACAAAAGCAAATCACAGTCACCAGAACTATAGAGACAAGGTTCTGCCACAACTAACAGAACCCAAGGTACAGGCTTTAAAGATGCCTCTGGAACTAGATCACAGCAGACTGTAAGCTACTAGCTGAGATGATAAACACTGAGACACATAAGCAAGCTGCAGGAACAGGAATATCTGTGCAAGATATTAGTCAGATGATCCAAAGTCCTGCTGGGACACGCCACAGAGAGGGACTGAGAAAGAGAAAGATTCCTTGACAACCACATTGAAAATCTGGTTTTAATAGAATATATCTAGTGATATAACTTCATTTTAATCCAGTTGGTAGTAATATTAATCTTAAATACGTTATATGAATGTTGAAAAAATGACGGTACTTAAGTTGAATCAGTGTAATTAAGATAAGTTCATGAGGAATGGTGACAGTGAGGGAGCGGATTGCCCACAATGCAGGTCACTTCTATCATCAACAAATAAAAAGATAATTCACTGTAAGAAAATTTGCACTGTTACTTTTACTCTGAAATTACACAGTACTTTTTTCAAGTGATTTTTTGTTTTTATGTTCAGTTATTCAATGAGCCAAACTTTATTTATATAACACTTTTCATGCAGGATTGCAGCACAAAGTGCTTCACATAGTAAAAAACAACAGTTCCTGAATCTTAAAAACACCAGTAGTGACACACCAGTTTATCACAAAATCACAGCACACACACACACACTTAAACATGCTCTCTACAAACACACACACAGATTAAACGGAACCCTTCCCCCTCTACAAGCTGTCTCTAAAAATAACCGTATAAACGAACATGTCTTGCACCGGTGAGGAAACAAAACCCTTCCACACCAAGAGCCCCCCCACCCACGACCAGAGGCCGTCACAATGGGAACCCACCCAGACACAGGCAGACCATGCCCAGGCCACGAGGCTGCAGCGCAGGGCCCTGTGCACCCAGACCGGAACAGTTACCCTGCTTTGGGTGGGGTCAGAGCAGGGGTAGCTCCCATTGGCCCCATGTGGAAAACACTGGAGTTAAAAAAATATATTTTTATCTTTTACTTCTTGGGTTTATGAGTAATTTAACTGATACAAAAGGCTTAGATTGATTTCAGAAAGATGTAAGAAAAAAAAATCTAAAATAAACTGTTGTGTTTATTTTCCAACCATTCAAGTTATCTCAAATTAAAAATAAAGTCTTCAAAATTCTCTAAAATAAATTCTCTCAAATTCTCCAAAATGTCTAGAATTTTTTCTTGTTTAGTTTTCTTCTATCTTCTTGTTTTGTATTAACTAGGAATAATAACATGTTAACAAAGAACATTGGATAACATGTTCTAGACATAAAACACGGTTTACCTGTTAGAACGTTGATTGATGATGAAAATAAAGGATAATTAATTAATGCTGGATTGTCATGTGACTGTTCTCCAGCTTGCCTACTGGTCATGCTGGTGTTTAAAACCAGCTGCTGCACCGTCACAAAGATGTCTGTGGTGTGAAATTAGTTTTAGCAGAAACCTCGTCCAGGCCAAGTTCCTGCTGCAACCACAATTTTGAGTCCATCAGTTACTGTAAGTAAGATGAATGTGTAAAACTTGAAAGCAACATTTTGTGAAGCATCTCTTGTAATTTATGTGAATTTATTATGTCATGTTTCTTCCAGAAATTCATGAACTTAGAGCAAAAGCAAACAGATCAAGTTTGTGAAAGTTTGACAAACATTTTTAGTTAATTCTATTCAATCACTCAAACTCCTCAACATTATTTAAACTGTGTGGGATCCTCTGGACAGAGAACGGAACAAAAGGCAGAAATATCCAAAGAAGAGCTTTGGAAAGTCCTTGAAGCCTGGAGAGCTGGAGACTACTCAAAGAAATTACAAGCGAGCTTGTCTAAAAGAATAAAGTAAAGCGGCTCAGACCAAACATTGACTTTTAAGCCGATTCGTATTTTTGGCTTTGCACATAATGCACCTATTTCCTGTTTTCCTTCGAAATATATAAAGAAATGAGGGTGATTCAAGTCTTATGCACAGTATTACCCTTCATGTCAGTCAGCGTGATGTCACGTCATCTTTTTTTTAGTAAATATATATATATATATATATATATATGTGTGTGTGTGTGTGTGTGTGTGTGTGTGTGTGTGTGTGTCCATTACATTTGGAAAACAATATTCTCTCCTATCCACCCTCTTTCATTAGAGGAGACTTCAGACTGTGGATGAAAAGTGCATTTAGAAAATTATCCACCACAAGGACCATTAAAACAGTCTAGTCTCTTTTAATCACCAATTCATTACAGTCATTTATTTCTAATCTACTGTAATTCTATTTCTGTGCAAACTTGATTGATATTACAGCTTTAAGAGATTTTATTTGATTGCATCTCCTTTTCGAGAGGTATCAGGGTGAAACAGATATCAGTGCCTTCATGTTTCTCATGTGGTTTCTCCTCACATCCATCCATCTAGTGTTTAGTTAGATGTGAAAAGGAAATTTCAGAATTTGCTGAGAGTGGGTGCTTTTATTTACACGTTTCTACCTATATCTTCGTTTGATGCTAGTAGGTGACAGAACTTCAATAAAGCCACAAGATAAACCTGACAAGAAAATAAAAAATCAGCTGAATTTGTGCCAACTTACAGATAAGTCATTTATTTAAAATCTGGAACACAAGAGAGATGGAAAAGACAATAGTGATTTATCATAGTTTTGGGTCATATCTGCTCCATCTGATATGTTTGTTTACCAGAAATACACCATGATTAATTGCAATTCCTCTTGCAGAGAGCTTAATGGGGACTGTGATGGAAAAATTAGTAATGCTCCACAGGAAGTGTCATTCTTTAACTCCTGCATGATACATAATTCAGTTAATATCATAATAAGCCATCTGACTTGGTTCATTCATTTATTTAACAGACACTTTTATTCAAAGTATCTTACATCAGGGGCAATGTGGGGATGAGGATGCTACTTTGTTGACTTCTGCTTGGGATTTGGGGAGCTGAGGAGTTTAATTTGCAACCTTACAACAGCAAGATACCTGCCCTGCCTCTGAATCATCATCAGACAGCACCATAACACGAGACTGCACCACATCACCATTGCCAAAGGCCCTTTTGTCCTGATTTTTCATTTAAAAAAAATGGTAGTAATTCCTATTTTTCTCCTTTAAAAATCATGAAATAAAGGTTGGTTTGAGAGAAGTCAGTGTTCTCACTTTTGTGATGACAAAACTCGGCTCTAGATTTCCATCATCAGTGTCAACTGATGAAACCACTCACAAAGCAATTAGTCTGATATAACCCAGCCCTCTCCTCCCCGACATGTTATTACTCTGCTCTAATGGGCTCACAACCCTTGTTAAATAAAGGCTGTGGAAGTGCTAAAAAGTTTAAAATGTTTCAGAGCTGATTGTACCTGATAATTAGCTGATTATAGTTGTAGGTGTTGCCTCTTATAAAACGCTGACCAAATGCAGCAGCAGCAGCAGCAAGGACCAAGTTTTATTTAATGTGTTTGAAACCAACGAACCTGTGTCCACCAGATAAGTACAAGAAAGGAAATTTGTTCCAGTGTCTCATTTCCTGGACATTTTCCGATAAACTCGCAGCCCTGGAACAGCTACTCTGTTCAGTGTAATGATAACCCTGTATTACTGCACCTAGAAAACCCACAAGCAGAATTTCCCCTGACATGCTCCAAATGTGCTTCATTTTTCTGTCACTTTCATCACTGTTTGACGTATTTGTCCTCAAACAAAATTGCCTTTCACACCTGTGTGCAGACCTCATGCAATATGTAAGCTTTGCTATTTTTATCTGCAGATTTCCTGCCAGGAATGCCAGATGATAAACCTTGATGGGGCCACAGCTTCCGAATGCGAGGGGTTATTGAGGTCTTTTAAATCGGTAGTCTTATTCATGCCTTGGTTCAGAAACACAGAGATGATATACAGCAGATTCAGTGAATCATTGCAGGGCAACAACAGATTTATTTTTCAGCATCTTGCCAGAAAAAAATCAAACAAAACTGATTTCTGCGGTGCTCTTTGCAAACAGATGATAAAATGTCATTGTGCTCTCCACCACACTTTTTCTATCTTCACCTTCTGGTCTGAAAGTCTTTGATTATATATATATATATATATATATATATATATATATATATATATATATATATATATATATATATATATATATATATATCACAAGATTATGGCTAAATTTCTGTGCTAATATGAGTTATCTGCTTTGTTTTTGTGTTTTCTTTATATTTATATTTATATTAGAAAGCTTTATTGTTTGAATTTTACAGTTGGCACCATGAGTGAGAAGGACAGTAAAGGAGAACAAGTGTGCATCATAGGTCACTACCAATCATACACATGGACATACTCTGCCACTGAATTTAATGGAAACTTTATTCAAAGATCTGACTGATAGCGGCAGGCGTTCACGTAAATATATATAAATATTTTGTTACACCGCAATTTCCATGAGCCTTTGTGGTCTGGGTATGTGGAGTTTTCTAAGTAGCCCCGCCCCCTGCAAGCGTCAGCGTAGCAACATTAGTTCAATCAGTGACAACCTGGACAACAATCAAGACAACTTCCAACTATGTGTTAAACATCCGAAAACACATTAACTTAAGTTCTGTACACAAAACTCATTATAAAAAGTGGAGTTTAAGTAATAAAAGAAGTCCACATGACCTGATGGGGCTGTCTGTTTTTACAGTGGAGGAAGTCAGAATTTCTTTTTGCATGTATCAGAAATTTATCCTAATTCTCATCAGCAACTAATCAGCTCAATTCTAGCTTTATAATGCTGTAGCTGCATGGTAGAGAATAGTGTTGGTTTTGTCATGGCCTCTGGGGTTTTTGGTTTAGTGGTTACTCTTTTAGGTTGTTTGGTTTCCTGTTTTATTTTGTAGCTTATTTCCTTTGTGTATTACATTCAGTTTTACTTCCTGTTCGTTAGTTCACCTGGTTTGATTTTTACCTTCACTTCACCTGTTCCTCATTAGTCTCCCTGTGTGTGTACCCCTCAGTTTACTTTTCACTTGGCCAGGTCATCGTTGCGTTTCCCCATCGTGTTTCTGCCAGTGTCACCTGTAAGTAGTTTTATTCTGTTATTAAAACCTTGGTTTTTCCTGCACCAGTCTGCAGGACAAAAAAAAGACAGAAAGGAGGAGTAGCAAAAGGGGGTAGGAAACATGGGAAGAACAACACGGACCTACAGGAAGTCCATTCTGTTCTATTTTTATGGTCCAATCTGGACTTTATAGCTGTCCCTAAATCAGCCCGTGATCTTGGGCTACAGCAGCTTTTAACTCTAGTGGACATTTTAATTAATCAGTCAGGCTCCAGTGAACAGGCAGAGGGACAAATGCAGAGAAATGTCCTCTTCGAGTGTTTTCTACATCTGACTGTCAGATAAATCTCCTGTGGCGTAGGTTTGTTCTTTGTTATAAATAATGTGGTGGCTCATCAATTCCATTTCAAATGAGATTTCTTAATATGAAAACCATCTGAAAACAAGGCCTTGCTATAATTCCTAAAAAGTTCTTTCCTCTATTAAATCCATGTTTTCTACAACCTTGGGCTGAATCTGCCTTTGAACGTTGAGTACATTAGTCGTCATTCAAGAGCATAATGACTCACCATCCACTGTTCCTCCAGGCGCCATCAAAGGTCATCCCTTCAACAGTGTCACGCTCACTCATCAGAATACAAAGACTGCTGGAAAACATGTCTCATCTGCTCTCACAGGTGCTTTTAAAGCGATATCTCACTGCACAGCAGCATTTTACCATTTGTTTTAGGTGCTTAGTGTTTGTGTTCAGGAGGGAATTCAAAAACCCATCTAAACAGGGTCCAGTTCCCTGCCATAGGACTTAAATAAAAAATGGGATGAGAAGGAAATAGAGACGTCCAACAGCAGTCAGTCAGGATAGAAGGATGCTGCAGAATTTCTAAAACTGACTGATGATTAATTGGAACTGATGGCGTGGCCGCTTTACAGTGATGATATAAATATAGCCTGAATTTTTGAAAATGGTTTCATAATGGAAGGTTTAAATATAAGATTCTTAAGCATGAAGTTGCATGTGTGACCCAACCAACACAGGAGTTTTATGGTTGTTGTGAAATCACCTGAAATGAGTAAATAAATAAAGTTCTAGGCCAATATCTCAGAAGATTTACTTGTTAAATTCTATCTGGTTTGTGGCAGAAATGTGGACATGGACCTGTCTAATTTATTAAAGAACGTTTTCATGATGAGTACAGGGATGTGCTTGAAGAGAAAATGAAATGAGGGGTCATGACTAAACAGACCAGGCAGGAATGCTTTCTGTACCTTTCTGATTTAAGTGAAATGGAAGAATCCTCTCGCTTAACACACCCTGGTGTTTCTTCACTGAGCTGTGTAAACAATGGGAGGACTGAGTTATCCCAGCAGCTTGTGCAGCATTCTTCTCTGTATAATCAGCTATTCCCAGCACACAACCAGCCTTCTTGATCAGTTTGTTCAGTTTCTTTAAATCTCTGGCTCTGATGCCCCAGCAGATGGCTACAAGGCTGCTGCACTTTCCGCACAGACCTGTAGAATATGTTACCCTCATTATTTTACTGGAAACCTGAGAGCTAAAAAACAGAAGAGGCTCCATTTAAATTCAGTAGAAATGGATTCTAAGTTCAGGGCATAGGTAAAGCATGCAGTCCTGGACCTAATGTGACAGAGGATCATCTTCTTGGGCCGGGACCGCCCAGGACACAGGTTGGACTGACATGCAACTGACTGTAATTGGCCAGTTATTACTGACATTAGCAGGCCGACCACTGCTCAGGTAATAGATCGGGTTATGCTGTTTAATGTGTTTGTGTGAAACTCTTAGGCATGTGTTTAATACATTTTATTTTCTGTTCTGATTCGGTCTACTCTTCTACATCGACACGCAGTGGAGCTGACGTTCCCCCTGCCAACAAGTTTGTGGTGCTAGAGGAACAGTTTGGGAGCAGGAGCTGTTCAGACTGGATGCATTTCTGCTTGGCTGCTCTTATTTCCAAATCACACAATGAGCTCATCTCTGTCAGGCCCACTCTACCCACGGGGCTGTCCTAGAAGAAAGCTAAAAACACTTCATTCTGCGTTATGCTTTGTTCCTTTCATAGAGACATGAGATGAGAAGTATAATGATTTCATCCTTTTAACAACTGAGTTCAGCCTCCCTCAGCACAGCTTCTTTGGCCATCATGTTTATTTGCACTCTACCAATTCCACCTTTTGTAATGTCTTGTTTGATTCCTGCATCAATCACTCAGCGCTCCCTTTTGCTCGGGTATCGCCCACAGATTGATTACCTTTCAGGAGTTCAATGTAATGACAGAAGGCCAAGCTAATTTCTGAAGTGATAAATGGCAAGCTAAGTGACTACAACCCTCTGGGAGGCAAATAGGCATAGAGCTGCTCTCTGAAGTGGTCCAATCTTTTTTCTGTGATGGTGATCTCTGAACCCTAATAGAATATGAAGAAAATAGAAACTCACACTGAACAAATATGTGTGAAAAACAAAAAGATTAAATCTGCCAGAATAAGATTTCCACTGTTTTCTTTTAAAAGTGCTTTTGATGAGAAGCCTTTAAGCACAAAAGAAGTGATGTCACATCAAGCATTGCTTGAGAGTATTATGGGATTTTAGTGATTAAAATGTTCATAATTTCAGGATTAAACCAGGCCTACAATGGAAAAAATGTGAGATTTTTTAAAAAATTGGATTACATGCCTGCTGTCATCTGACTTCTGAAAACTTTCGATTAAGCAATTTTATCACAAATTTATGCTGAATTGATCACTTTGAAGTTAAGATGAGAAGAGAATTCCAGGTGCAACTAAACTTTTTCAAGTACAAACCCGTCCAAGAGTAGACAACAACGACATATAAACACACAGGATCAGGCAGACTGAGGCAGCAGCTGCCGAGCAGATGGAACAGATAACATGAGGGAGCGTAACGGGATGAGGCTAGAAAAAAAGGCGTCTCTACTTTGGGCCTTGATGGGCCCACTGTACGGCCCGCAAACGTTCCATCAGGACAAGCGGGCTCCCCTACGCCCGTTTTTCGGTTTGAATAAATTTGGTCAATTGCATTGAGAGACCAGCTGATCAGATCCATGGTTCAAGATGGTTCAGATTTAGAACAGAAATGCAGAGAGAAGCTCAGATAAGACAGGACAAGTAGCAAGACAGAGTGTGGAGGGAGAGAGAAGAAAAAGCGTCTGCCTTCGTCAAGAGCAGGAAGAGAAAGAAAAGAAGAACACACTCAACGAAAATTTAGGAGGACTTTCATACTTTATTCGACCAACAGCATCTGTGACCGACGTCAGACTGCTCACACAACCCATTCTCCTACTTAATACTGGTTATCTAAAGGATTTCAGCTCTAATGATGAACAGCAATGAGATAAGGTTGTGCTATAGAAAACTGCCTCTAACATAAAAAAAGTCCTGGCCCTTGTTATCTCAGTGGAGATTAAATGTTGGTAATCTCCATTTTAATTAATGACTCGCTGTACAAAGCAATATCTGTAATATTTACCAGTGAGCAGATAAGCAGAAAATGTTTACCAATTTTAGCTGGTAGGAGCTCAGGCTAGCCCTATTTATGAATATGAAAGAATAATTTATGGAAAGAAATGATGAGCTTCTCTTTTGGATTTTACTTTCTGCAAACGTTTTCTTATTCCCACAGCCTGTATGTGTGGTAACAGGCAGTGCTTTCTCAGAGCACACAGAGACCTCACCTGGGACAAAGGTGGAAAAACGTCAACATTAACTACGTGAATCTTATAGATTTCAGTCCTATTTTTTCCCCTCTTGGAGCAGGAATGAGTTTGTGAAGCAGCCCAACAATGTCTCGCTTAATTTTTAACAAGACATTATAAATAATCACTGTTTTTGCAAGTACATGGTAAATGGACTGTACCTATTTAGCTTTTCTAGTGTTCACCACTCAAAGCTCTTTTACACTTCATGTCACATGCAGCCATTCACGCACACACCTGTACAGCACTTCTATTGTTATATATAAGTGCTTTCTACTATCACACACGTTCATTCCCCGAAAGTCAAATCAGGAGGCGACATGGGGCTCAGTGTCCTGACTTTCCAGTTGGTGGACAACTGCTCTTTCTGCTGAGCTTCAGCCCCGCTGAGACAAATCTGAAACCCACTGGCCAGATTCTTCTGGTCTCAACTTAAATCTCATTCTTAAACTTCTAAATGCTTCAATTTAAATAGCTAAACAAAACTCTCTGGAAATATTACAATTATTCATAAAACACTGCAGCCAGAGTCTGATCGATGATGTTTCTCCAGCGTCCGAACTGGCTCACTGTAAGCGCCAAGAATCAATCCATCACTCAAGAAATCAGTCAAAGCTTTATTTATATAGCTCTTCTCATACAAATAAATAAGAGAGAATACGAGATTGTGTGCAGACACACACCGATGCACACACACACGCACACACACCTACGTGCATACATATATACACATACACACACATTTAAGAACAATGGGACAGTGTGGAAGCGCTATCTCACTCAACGCTTTGCAGTAAGGAAACACTAGAGACTGGATTAAAAAATAGTTTACATTAATAGATAAGAACATCCAGTTAAGAACGTTTTCATTACTACAATAAGTTAAATAGGACAGTAAGATAAAAATGAGATGAATAAAACTCTTAAATTTAGTAAAAACCTACCTATAACATTTTGTTAAAAGCCAGACTAAACGGATAGTCAGATCTGGTTGCTGTCAGGTCTTCAGGTAGGCTGGTCAGCACAGGTGAGGACTGTAATAAATAAAAGCTGTCTCATCGTATATTTTGGTTCTGCGTTTAGAGATTGATAAAAGACCTCCATCTGAAGACCTGACCATTTTGGAGGGCTTACAAGTTAAAAGTAAATCAGATAAATAAGTAGGACTAGAAACATCAAGAGCTTTAAAATCCAGTAAAATCATTTTAAAGTCGATCATAAGGCACACATTTAGCCAGTGCAGTCACTTAAAAATGGGGTAATGTCAGCAGACATGCAACTGAGTCCAGCAGCAGCTGTAAAGGTGAGACAGTCATTTTGAGGAAGACCAGAAAAAAGAGCATTAGTGGTCAGTTCTGCCGGTAATAAAGCATGAATTTAAATTTCTGTTTATTTTTCTAAACGAAGAGCTGCACTTTGGTAATGGTTTTAATTCTTTCTTATGTGACAAATCTGGTTATCGAAGTTTAAATTTGAGTCAAATAAAACCCCAAATTTCTTCAATTTTTTTTTAGATGGACTGAGGGCCAAAGATTTCAGTTCAGTATGTAGTTTAACTCTGTGCCAGTGGACCGATAGCCAGTATTACAGCTGGTTGAGCTGTAAAAAGATTTCTGCCATCCATGACTTAACGTCTGAAACACAGTTAAAAAGAACCTCGACTGGTCCTGTGTCAAGAGACACAGTAATATAATGCTGCATATCGTCAGCATAACTATGGAAATTTATAAAGCGCATATACAGAATGAAAAGAACAGGACCTAAAATTGGACCTTGGGGCCACAGTTGAGGTTATAGCTCCTAGATCAGATTAGATTAGATTAGATTTTCCAATGTTTCCTGCTTCAACACACCTGACTCAAATGAAACAGATCCAACAGCCTATTAAGTTTTTCACAATGACTCATCAATTTGGGTCAGGTGGTTTTGGAGCAAGAACACATCAAAAACCTGCAGGATTGTGACCCTTCAGGACTGGAGCTGGGCACCCCTGTCCTAGCTGAACATTCATTTATATTTCTATAAACAAAATTGTCCATTGCTAAGATATGACTGAAATCAATTAAAAACGGTACCAGATATTCCAATCATGCTTTAACGATGGTTTAAAAGAATTTAACGATCAACAGTATCAAATGTTGTAGTCAAGACTCTTTGTGTAAAGGCTGACAAACAAGTTGATTAAAATTCATATAATTTAGTGTTCTTAAAAAGTCCAAGGCAAGTGCATCTGATTGTCAGTGTGTAAGTTAAAACCACCTAAAACAATAATTCTGTTAAAATTAATGTGGATGCTAGAGCAGCTCAGAAAAATCCGAAATGAAGGACGGACATCTTTTGGGTGGCCTGGAAACCACTGAGATGTAATATTGTTTTTTAATTGAATGTTGAGAAGATGCTTAAGTATTAGTCATTTCTTAGATTTTATAACAGTGCATGCATTTGTCCTTGTAAGTTTTGCTTTTTGCTCGATATGGCTAAACCTAACGTAAAGCTTGAGAAGTGCTGTTTAAATAGTGTTTGGGTTTGCAGAAAATAAGGTTGGAACAAACTGCCGATGGTTTCACACAATGACTGTACACAGTGCAACCAGATGCTCAGCCAGTCTTCCTGTAATCAATTTATTAGTGATTTTCTGTCATGGTGTTTACCCCTCACAAATACGATCATTTGTTTGATTTCTTTGTTTCATTTCAGTGGACATGTAAACAGGATTGTTAGCTACACAGTGGTATCAGTATTTCTTGACATTTTATTTTTACTCAAGACAAAGTTACTGAGCAATAATGAAACAAAGGTTGCTATTACATCTTCTGTTCCCTCTATGTACATGGTACGTTTGTCCACACAGCTGAAATGTATTATCACAATTCATGTTAGGGAAATATGAGATGGCATAAAATCCCTAGGTTGTTGTTTTCTGTCAGGTAGCAGTCACAAAACATGACAGGAACTGCAGGCAGTGAATGAAAAATCGTGTAAGCCTTAAATATGCATATTTTGAAACTGTAGACCCATGTAGTTTATAACAAATCTAAACATAACAATGTACATTCATCCTAACTGATCACCATCAGACCTGCTTGTACATATGCACACACAGGAATTAATGAGAGAGAGAGAGAGAGAGAGAGAGAGAGAGAGAGAGAGAGAGAGAGAGAGAGAGAGAGAGAATGAATTTCTTTCATTTTTAAATGTCGATATATCAGGATGATCAGGCCTTTACCATGGTTTAAATGAGGTAGATAAAACTGTATTATTCGTTTAACAAAAACTAAGCCAAAATGGAAAAGCAGGAAAGAAAAAAAAATACAGTAACAGGGTAAAAGCTGACATTAGATGGACTTTTACTGGCAGGAAAGAGCTCAAAGAAGAGACAGGATGCAAGATGGATGCTGAAGTAGCCTTTGTTAGGAAGCTCAGTGATTAAGACATCTCACAACCCAGACCCGTTCCTATGGTACACAGATTTTAGACCCAGAACCGTCTTTTGTGTTAGTGTCATGGCTGATGGTGTTTGTCTTGTGTTTCTGTTCTGGGGTCTGATGTGTGTTTTTGGTTTCTTGGCTTATTGTAGAGTCTCACTCTTGTTTTTCCTGTACTTATTGTTCCTGATTAACCTCACCTGGTTCAGTTATGTCATTCACGTCACCTGTTCGCTGTTAGTCGTCCTCAGTATACAAACCCCTGGTTTCTCTTACTCAGTGCCAGATCATTGTTGTTCTCCCTGTGTTCCACTCTGTGTTCGTCAACTGTGTTCTTTGGAATAAAGCCTGGAATGATTGCATACATCTGTCTCCTGCCTCATCGGTCCACTTTTGGGTCCTCACCTCAGCCACTCCATGACAATAAGCTCTTTGGGAATCACTTTGTTGTTGGCTTTTTTGTCGATGCAACTGAAGAAAGTAGAAGAAATGATTAGAGGTGTAATCATACAATGATCAACAAACTAATAGCACTGATTCTACAGATGTCTTAAAGAGCGAAAGAAAGAAATAAAGGTTTAATTTCGGATTTAGCTCAAGCCTTGTTTTTCTTTTTTTTTTAAACCACATGTTGATGTGAAATCTCTGGTTTGAAAAGAGGATAATTTCACTGTTGTCATGGTAGAGGTCCATCAGTGATGCTCCATGCCTGTAAAGCATAAGTGGGATGGTCATTATGTGCATTAGGAGCTAATTAAATAGATTAGCAGTGAGTTCTATTCCCTGGATGCGACACGCTCTCTATCTGCCTCTGCATCAAGATAAAAAGCGGCTAGATACAGTAACGAAAAGGAGCCCAATTTTCAAAAAGGCTTTCTATTTCAAAACCTATCTTCTAATGAGGGCTCTTATCGGGTTGAAATAATGCTCAGATAAAGGACATGCTCTCAGACAGCAACCTCCACTGACCCACAGTCATGTCCTCATCAGGGTAAGCCTACATACAGGCAGGTAAAGAGGCAGAGTCCACTCTCCTAGCCCTGCTTTTAATGTTGTCTCCTGCTCATAAATAACTTTAATGAATTGCAGGCTGTACTTAATACATCCCATTTAATTTTGTGGGCAGGTAAATTTATTTGAACTGTATTTCTTCAACATGCTTTGTGGATTTTTTTTGTCATCATCTCTTGTTTTGTCATAGCCGTTCACTCACCCCTTCCACCTCATATCAGGAGAGGAGTTCAGGAAGTTTTCCTCCCATGTCTTGGAAAACAATTCCGCATAATTTGTGTATCTTTTAATTTTGTCTGCAGTCTCCAGTAAACATCACAGTCAACTGATTTGACATGCATGCGGGTCCGTGTTGGTCTCCAATGTGCTTTGGTGTGGAGATTGGGGTGGATTGTGAGAACTGTTTCAATATGTTGCTTCAGCATGCTAAAAGTCATAAGACCTCAACCCTTCTCTCCTATTTTCCCTTTAAAAACCCTGGTTTAGCAGCAAAACCTTAGTTTTTACAGATGAGTTGCTTTAAGTTACACTATAATCTCTTAATGTTAAATCATAGTAAGCTAACAGTATTTTCATCCTTTTGATGTTAACCACAGAAGGAAACAGTATCATGGAGGTTGGGAGTATATCCTTTATAAAACACAGAGTTTAAGATGAAGCAGCCGTGAAGAAATGAAGTCCTGTCAACTGTCCTCATATGCATCACACACACAGCCAGCAAATGTTGCTCTTTGAGTGGATTAAATACTTTGAAGCAGTGGGTCGATTTCACAGTGGACACATCAAAATGATTCAGTGCTTCATAAATCTTTGGCCTCACCATCCTTAGGCATGGGGCAGGCCTCTGCCTGGGGCCTGGGTAGTTCATGGGTGTGCAAGGCCCCAGGACCATGCCTCGACACGTGGTTGGGTAGCCATTGTCTGGTGGGGCTGGTGGTCTGTCATCCTGGGGCTCTGGATTAGGCCTTCCTCTGCCATCTTCTGGGTGGGTGCATGATTGTCCTGGGCCGCATGGCTCAGCAAGGTAGAGCGGTTGTCTCGTAACCTGAGGGTTGCCGGTTCAATTCTCAGCCAAGTCGAGTTCATGTCGAGGTGTCCTTTGGCAAGACACCGAACTCCTAATTGTTCCTGATGGGTCGTGGTTGAACGCCTTGCATGCAGCTTCCACCATCAGTGTGTGAATGTGATGTATAATGTAAAGCGCTTTGGGTATCGTTCCAGGTACAGTGAAGCGCTTTATAAATATGGACCATTCACTATTTGTTCCCTCAATCTACCTACATTTCATGCTCCATGGTGGCTGCTGGCTGCTCAGGCCTTGAGGCCATCTCTTTCTGCTTCTGGAGGAGGCATAGTCACATTTTCACAATCGCATCCATCATTACAAATAATTCAAAACATACATTTACAAACACACACCTACACACACTAACACACATGTTGCTTTGTTGTCTTGTGGGTTTAATCACCAACAGCTACAGGTCTGTTAACATTTATTTATTGCTGGTGTTCATGTTGTTTCTTAATTTGTCTTCCTGCAGGTGCTCCTGATGGTTTTCTGCTTTGTTTTCCTATAGAGGCTTTTGGGTGAGTTCTGTACAGTTTCTTCTGGTTTTCCTTTGTACAGCTTTTCTCTTCTTTCACTCTCCTCCTTTCCTTTCTTCCCCGGTCGAGTCCAGCATCTGGTCAGCATAATTCAGCCATTAACAAGTACAAAAATTAGAGAAAACAATAGTGCATAAGTATCAAGATGATTCTAATATCCGTTAAGCTTTGCATCCTTTATACCTTTAAGCTTCTCTTTGTTGATGTTTTTGACACAACAAGGCAGCCAGTGAATCATTCTGCCGCCCTGATGCTGGGCAACACATGGCAAGAAAAGAAATAAATACCATGAAAAAACTCATAATGAAGGAATTTTTTTCCTCATTAGTAAGCAGAAATGAGCAGGGTCCATATAGAAAACTGCTCTAACTCCTGCATTATTGCATGAAGAAATGTGATAAATGTGTGCTACCCATTAATTAACTGCCCTGTCTCAAACAACATTATCCATTTCTTCCTCCAAGAAATCAATCCCAGATATTTTTCCAGCGTGAATGTGATCAATGCCCTCAATTATAAAGGCTGCATGCTGCTTAGTCTTTGTTTTTTCTGTTTTTATCTGGTTGCTGAATCGTGATCACAAGTTAATCTTGCTAATGTCACACAGCAAGTATTTACTGGAAAGTGTGCATCACAAATAGCGACACTTAAAATTAGTAAGAGATTCGGATAGAAATACAGCCCTTTTTAGTGTTGTTAAGAATTTTAAATGAGATCTATTGTAATATTTCATTGTTTCCTTTTTTATATTTGCAGCAGTGATTTTCCTCATAAGATATTTATTCATGGATTTTTACTGAGACTTAATAATAAGCTGACTTAGTAAAAAGCTTTACAAACACAGCATATTTATAGCTCTCATTTGTGTTTTCAAGGCTATGCCCACATTTACAAGATCAAACAAAGAGTCCTGCTTCTTGGCTCACGAGTGCAAGTAATTTTCCACCATAAACTTTGGGCTATGGCACAAAATGATTCTCCCCAATGAAACCAGCTGAAACATTATCTTCAGCTGGTTTCATAACATCTTGATTCTGCTTCAAAATCCATCATCGTAATGAGAAAAGTATTTCTTTATGGTTTCAATAAGTGATCGTTTGTCCCATTAACATTACAAGCCACCAAATTATGCTAAAGCTCTTTAGTCATTTTTGTTTTAACTGAACTGGTTTTCAGTTCATGTTCAGCTCTAAAAGCTCCAAAGTAGCCTGATGAGCCTCTCTCAAGCCCCCACGCTTTATCTACTGTACCTCTTGTGATGATATGCCGTCATGTATCTCGCTGAGTAAGAGTGCAATTAGTAGTTCCTTTAGAAAACCGTTAGTCCAGGTCAGATGAGGCTAAAGGAAGGTCCTGGTATGAGGGTACAGTCTAGGCCACCTTTAAAAGATTATTCTGCTGCTTGAGATTCAATTGCTTTGAGGATATCAAGTTTTTTTTTAAATAAAAAGAGAGATAAATAAATAAACAAATAAATGGTTAACTGGTCAAAGTTAAAGTTGGGCTGCACTGAGATCAATGTGACTAACTGAAAGGAAAACAATGTTTATCAAGGATCTAATGTCGCAAATTTCAGCCAGTCTTTAATTTGAAGAATATGTGTTAATTTTTTATACTTGCTTCATCCTTTTCAGGGTCAGGGGGTGGCACTTATCCTCTCAAAAATAGCTATATTATTTCTAGTAATTCCAATTATCCCCTATCAAAATGATTATCGGTACAATTTTGCTGTGAGACATTTCAGTCTGGACCTAGAGGTTTATTCAAGCTGGAAAAGGCCTGAAATGTGGCCCATATGTTCTATGTTCTTATGTACTTAATTTGAGCTGCTTTCCAGTACTTTTTATGACAAATTTTACTGGGAAAAACTAACTTTGTTTTTTATGGTTTTCTTTTTAAAAAAAAAGTCATTTAAAATTGAAAATATGTTTTAAAGATATTTCTGTCAGAAAAGTGAAGAAGATACCTTGATCTGCCATTATATCATGACCAGTATTGGTTAAAGTGAAAAAACATGAAATTCTAACCACCTGACAGGGTGGATATATCTGAGTGTTAAAAAGCTGATGTGTTGGAAGTAGAAAAAATTGGTCTGGTTGTTGAATCACTGTGCAGGATGGGATGTCTCCCAGGAGCATAAGCCTAGAGCAGCATAACTAAAGGGTTGTTAAAGTTCACCCAAGCCAGTCCAGAATTCAAGAGTTATCCAAAGGGAAAGTTTTAAGCTCTTATCTGAAAGTATAGAAGGTGTCTGCTTCCTGAACCCAAACTGGGAGCTGGTTCCACAAGAAATGGGTCTGATGACTGAAGGCTCTGCCTCCCATTCAACTTCTAGAAACAGCAAGAGACCTTGCAGTTTGAAAGCTACATGATGCTCTATTAGGAAAAACTGAGTTATCAGATCTTGAAGATGCAATGGAGTTTGGTTTTTAAGACTTATGAGAGTAGAGAGAATTTAAAATTCAAATAATTTCAGGGAGCCAATGAGGGGAAGCTAAAATAGGATAAATATCATTTCAAATTCTCATCACTGCAACAAAAAAAACAAAAGACTAAATTAGCTGATGAGCTGAAAGGGGGCAAGGTGCCGTGAAGCAGAAACTCCTGGAACACAAACTACCAAACACACAAACACACCTACACACACACACACACACACACACATAAAAAAAAAACCTAGCAGGAATGAAGCAGAGCCAGAACAATGGATGAAGGAACACAATGATCTGCCACTGAACAGGGAATCCAGGCGGAATAGATCTTGTGGAAAAATGACAAAAGAACAATAGACGGGATGACAAAGCAAACAAGGACCAGGCATCACAAAACTCCTGATTTAATCAAGAATTCAAAGTATAAATTAATAGGAAGTAAAGTTTTTGGTTTTTTTATTTAACCTTTATTTAACCAGGAAGTCCTATTGAGATTAAAAACCTCTTTTGCAAGGGAGTCCTGACCAAGAGGCAGCAGACAGTATCAGTTACAACTAAAGTATTAATTACAACAATTAACAGTTAAAATAAACAATTAAACATACTTACAAATTATGAAAACATTTACAAGTTAAAGAATCTGTCTCAAGTGCTCTGTCTGGATTTAAAGTCATTCAATGACATAAGTTCTGTTAATTTCCTTTTGCATCATGTTCCATGTGGACGGCCTAGAAGACAAAGGCCCTTCTTCCCAGTTCAGTGTGGGCAAATGGTACAGAGAGCAACAAATGATTATTTGATTGCAAACCATGCAAATCAACATTTCTCCATGTGATTAGGTTACAAATAGAGAAGGGCAGTAGTCCAAGCATGGCCATTGTAGATAAGTGTACAAGTGTCCCAAATGCCGGGTGGACAAAGAAGGCCAACCCACTCGAGAGTGATAGTCAGGGCTCTACACTTTGTAATGAACCTCAAAGAAACAGATAAACAGCGTTAAGCTTTCTTAGACATTGAGCTGAAGCATCCATATAAAACAGATCTCCATAATATAAAATGGATAAAAAGATGCAATGACAAGCTGCTTTTTCACCTCAAAAGAAAAACAAAATTTTTTTAGAAAGAAAAAAACCTAATTTCAGTTTGAGTTTCCTCACATGATTATCAATGTGGGGTTTGAAAGTGAGAGCACCACCAAGCAGGATACCAAGATACTTGTACACATAAGCTACCTCAGTTTCATTTCCCTCAAGAGTGGACACTGTGGGGATAATCTGAGGAACCTTATTAGAATTTGAGAACAGCATTAATTTAGTTTTGTCAGCATTAAGAATTAGTTTTAGTTGCAAAAGTGTGTGCTGGACCACGTTGAAAGCCTTCTGCAGAGATTCAACAGCTCTAGCAGGATTTGAGCCAAAGCAGTAAATAATTGTGTCGTCAGCATAAAAATGCATATTAGCATCGGACACATTCTGTCCAAAGCATTAATGTACATAATGAACAATAGAGGTCCTAATATTGAACCCTGTGGGGCCCCCTTGTGGAGACTCACAAATTCAGAACACAGACCGTCATACTTAACACATTGGGTCCTGTCCCTCAAATAATTTGTGAGCCAAACTACATGAGCGAGGACAGCTTTTTAATCTAACATTATTACAAAAAATCAGTTGAATCCGAGAGTTTTATTTAAGGTTAAATTACTAACCCTAAGCCCTGTCATTTTAATGATGCATCCACAGAACTGTGTGAACTGTTTAAATCACTTTGTTAAAAAAAGTAAATGACATAACAAAACAAATAATTGCTCCGAGTCACACCATCACTGTAATAAGAGAATTTCCCAAGTGTTTTAATTGTTTTACTAATTTTACTTCTGCATCTCTCTCCTCTTTAGCTGATGTTTTATCTCACATTAAAACAACTACGTACAGTCTTGATGTCCTACCCACCAAATTCCTCAAAGATGCTTTTAGCACAGTTGGGCCCAGCATGTTGTCCACCATTAACCTGTCCTTGTCAGAAGGTGTTGTCCCTCCTTGTTTTAAACATGCTGTGGTCCAGCCTCTTTTAAAAAAGCCTAATTTAAGCATTGATGATTTTAACAGCTTTTGACCGATCTCAAAGCTTCCCTTTTTATCCAAAGTTTTAGAGAAAGTTGTTTCTAATCAGATTTTAGGTTTTCTAAATGGAAATGACATCTTTGAGAATTTTCAGTCTGGTTTTAAAGCTCTACACAGCACTGAAACAGCTCTCCTCAAAGTCTCTAATGAGCTTCTTTTAGCCTCAGATAGAGGAGAAAGCATCATTTTAATTCTTTTACATTTCAGTGCTGCATTTGATACCGTTGATCACGCTATTTTATTGGATCGTCTTAAAACCTGGGTTGGCATCACAGACACTGCACTGGACTGGTTTTATTCTTGTCTTTTAGATCGAACCTTTGTGGTCCCCACAGGTAATTTTACGTCCTCCTCTGCCCCCATTGCCTGTGGTGTACCACAAGGTTCTATTCTAGGTCCCATTTTGTTTTCTATTTATATGCTGCACCTAGGACACGTTATAGCCACCATAACGTGTCCTTCCACTGTTACGCAAACGACACACAGATTTACCTCCCGCTGAGACCAGGGGACACTGGAGGCCGAGCTGCTGTGTTAGTGTTTCAATGATGTGAACAGTTGGATGGCACAAAACTTTCTACAACTCAACAGTTCTAAATCTGAAATGATCTTAATCACTTCCACCGCACAAATTGAAGACGGGCCTTTTTATAACCCATTTTTTTGCTTATTGACTTTATTTTTTACTTATTTATTGTCAGACTTCTATCTGCCCAAATGTACTCATGCATGTGTCTTTTTTTTTATTGATTTTATTACCTTATTTTGCTGTGTGCTGTTCAGCACTTTGTAAACCTTGTTTTTTAAAAGTGCTATACAAATAAAGATTTATTATAATTATTTATTATGAGCTGACAATCCCAAACAAATAAGCCTATGCTTTAAAATGGCCTGGTCTACAGTTTCAAATGATTTTGTGCTTTTGAGAGGTCAATAAAAAGTGCAGCACAGTTTTTATCAGGAGCAACAAATATATCATTGATGACTTTAACAGCAGCAGTGCTTTGCTTTTTCCCAAAACCTGGTTGCAATTTTGAAAGAAGATCATTTGAATATAAAAAATCTTTAAGTTGATCACACAAGAGATTCAAGAATTTTTGAGAAAACACACGAATTTGATACTGGCCTGTAGTTGGTTAAAACTCATTAAAGTATCATTAAGTGGATGGTCAAAAACAAAGCACACCAATACCTCCTGCACAACATCCTCATAATTCAGCAGCTGTTCAGCCACAGATCTGGGTGTTTTTAATAGTGCTGGCTGCACCCACTGCAGAGATGCTCAACCAACTCTGTTTTCACAAGCTTTTAATTCTCAAGCAGTCCTCAGACTCTGCCGAGACAGACCGAGTGACATCGCTGGAGGCCATTCCTCAGATTGTTCTCCCTCTAGAGACAGAAAAGCTTTGTTTTAATGCACTTTCATTTTTCTGCAACAACCTAAAACAGACTTAAATATGAAAAATTGGTAGAGTTTACCTTTAATGATGTACCAGTAGTTATGGAGAGTGCTCCAGCTGCCGAGAACAAGAAGTCAACCTCATTTTTAATTGGTCTAAAAAACTGTTTAACAAATAGGGCTACATGTACCCCAGGGAGTACTTGAAGATACTCCAGGGGGTACATGAGAAAATAAAAAATGAAGATAACTTGTTCTATCTTTCTTACTTAAAAGATACAAATAGGCAAGGCAAGGCAGTTTATTTGTACAGCACATTTCATGTACAGGACAATTCAAAGTGCTTTACATAAAACAAAGACATTACAGATATTTAGAAATAGTAAAAGGCATCAACACATAATCACAATAAAATAATAAATTACAATAAAATGATTAAAAGCAAGATAAGTTAAAAAGTTACCGTGCAGATTTCATGCATAGGCGCATGAGAAAAGAAATGTTTTTAACCTGGATTTAAAAATGTCTAAATTTGGTGAAAGTTTAATCTCCACTGGCAGTTTGTTCCACTTGTTTGCAGCAAAACAGCCAAATGCTGCTTCTCCAAATAATCTGACTTCAGTTTATATTATGAGGTGAATCAGTTTAAGTGGTCAGGATCACTACGCAGATGTACAAATGTACATGTATATATGTCTAAAACACAGATTTTAAAAAAATACTGTAAAAGTTTCATAGAGTTTCCAGATCCCTGAGATTAAATGCTGTGGGATTTAGTAGATTTGTCATGATTGGTAAGTTGTAATTAATTTAATTAATTAAGTGATTTAACCAAGGCTAAATCAAGTTCCAGTTCAAGTTAATTTATACAGCATATTTTCTGCAACAAGTAGAACAACAAATAGAACAACATATAGAACAACAAAGACAACAACACATAGAACAACAAATAGAACAACAAATAGAACAAGTAGAACAACAAATAGAACAACATATAGAATGATTAGAACAACATATAGAACAACAAGTAGAACAACAAATAGAACAACATATAGAACAAGTAGAACAAATAGAACAACATATAGAACAACAAGTAGAACAACAAGTAGAACAACATATAGAACGAGTAGAACAAATAGAACAAATAGAACAAGTAGAACAACAAATAGCACAAGTAGCGTAGCTGAACAAATAGAATAACATATAGAACCACAAGTAGAACAACTTATAGAACAACTTATAGAACAACAAGTAGAACAACAAGTAGAACACCCCACAGCTGAAAATAACAAAAACAGTTCCATTATTGGCTAAATGTTGTGGAAACTGAATTTATTTTTGTCAAGAACTTCCATGATTTTCATGTTTTCTAGAAAGGAAAGTTCATTAAATGTACATCTTGGTAATGTTCCTGTACTTTGCACTAAAACAAGAGGAGAAATTAGGAGTTTTCATTCATGTTGTTATTTTTTAGGATAGCATTTCTGCTTTTAAATGAGATAAATAGACCTTGGAAAAGATAAATGTTGATGCTTGTTAAAAAGAGCGTGATGCATGTGTTCTGTTTTTAGAATGGCCTCCCTCTCATTTCATCACTACTGTAACTGTCTGTCTCTGGCTGCCATATTACCCGCAGTTAGCATCCGAATCAGCAAAAACAGAGCTTGAAGGACCCTCTCTGCTCATGATGGGCCCTTTGTGTCCTCCGTTCATCTTTGAAGGAACACCAATCCCTTTCCCTGCTGTTATGCTGCAGCAGCTTGGCTCAGATCAGCCGCTCGACTGTCAGGTTTCTTCTGCTGTGCAGCTGAATGTGGGGGCTGATGGAGGCCAGCCTCTCCCTCTGGCAGCTGTTCAGACTTACCGGCTTTTCTGCTTGAAGGCTGACTCTTAGCTGCTCAAAACAACTACAAATTCTTTTTCACCACTGCAAGTGCTGTCTGCACCAATTTGGATGAAATCCTTGAAAAGATGGGCGGTTCCTTTGAGCTTTATTTAAAAGACTGACCACTCAACATCCAGCACAACTAGACGGCTGTTTAAAGGAGAGAGACCGAAATTCTCCCTTTTTTAAAATGAAAATTTAATCTTACCTGGCCAAAGGACACATTCAAATTTAAAAAGCGCAACTAATTATTTATTAATTATGATAACTACGTTTTTAGTCCAGGGGGAGGAAGAAAAAAACAAGATTTAATTGGTAAATCACAGCACATTACTTCCAGGTCACCTCAAGCTCTACATTATAAATGAGGAAAACAAAGATAGTTTTGTATCTGCCAGCAAGTCGAAGTGCTCCGAGAGAGAACTGTGTACTCGTTTACTGAAATACCTCATATAAACTCAGTGAAATGACTGAAAATGTGATGCAGTGCAGCTGCACCAGTGGATGTTTATTCTACAAAAGCATCATTTTAGTATGAACAGGAGGGCATCCCCTTGCTGACATTTAACCAGTGATTCATTTTATTGTGCTTGAATATATAACCTGCCCTATTAATGTGAGGGCGGAGGGGTAATTGATGAGCGATATTACTCATAAAGCTGCACAGTGGTGTGGTGGTTAGCACCACAGCCTCACAGCAAAAAGGTTGCACGTTTGAATCTCGGCTGGGGGGGGTTCGACCATTGAGGGCGGTGGCCTTTCTGTGTGGAGTTTGCATGTTTTTCCCGGGTTCTCTCCGGCTTCCTCCTTGCACGTTAGGTTAATTGATGACTCTAAATCCTCCCTAGGAGTGAGTGTGAGTGTAAATGGTTGTTTGTCCGTATGTGTTGGCCCTGCGATGGACTGGTGACCTGTCCAGGGTGTACCTGCCTCTCACCTCTTCATGGTGGGATAGCCAGTTTACCTGCGACCCGTAATGGACTAAGCGGTAACAGAGAATGAATGAATGATATTACTAAAGAAGTCTTAAAAATTGGGCTTTTATTCAGGAAATTCTGTTTTATTAAGGAACTTGCCATCAGTCAGAGGTTAGTATATGTTGTGTCGCAGTGAATCAGGTCCTGGATTTATAAGCTTATTTATCTAGAGTGAAATGTTTCAGGTACGGTGTATTCACTTGAGAAAAATAAAGGCAATTTCTAAATTAATGGAATAATTTCACAAAAAAAAAAAAACTACAAGATCATCAAAAGTGTTTGTTGTTTTCTAAGTGAAATCATTTTACAGAAACAAGAAATAATTGTTTATCAATGAGATAGTACAAAATCAACAAAAAGAATCTGTTTGGCTTTTCTAAATTAAAGAAGTAATTCTACAGAAAAATATGGTATATAAATATTTTTCTGAATGGATGAGAACTTTTTAAATTAAAAATAAATTCTTTGATTTTTCTGAATTAATAACAAACCTCCAAGTTCTGCAACTCTCTGCTGCAGTAAATTTTTTTCAAAACTAATTCAATTAGTTTTGTTAGTGACTGTCAACGCCACACCTTCATTTTCCACATCCTCGCACACCACACACCATAAGCTCGTGAAGTCAAACTAACGTCATGTATTTTCTTGATATCTTAGAAACGCAACGAGCAAAACTACCTTTTTTAATCCTCTTGCTGGCAGTTTTTATCAGGCAAGAAAAAAAAATCCACATGATGCAACATAGATTTTATTTCCTGTCAAGAAAAACAACATTGCAGAAGTAAAAGTGGGACATCAAGAACAGAAGAAATTAAAACCATAAAATGATAAAAGACTGAATGTCACTGATGAACTGCAGCGTCCTCCGACGAGCATCACCTTCTGTACTCAGATATGCTATTTTTAACTGCTTTGTCTTATACAAGCCCTCACTTGTCCATCAACCTGTTTCTGCAGATTTTAAACTGATGTGTTAGTTAGCTGCTCCCCAGCGCTGAGTCTGCCAAGCAGTCACAGTTTGCAGCTAACAGACCACATCAGTGCCGTTATGATCTCAAACATACATTGCCACCATCTGTTCCTTCAATCAGAAAAGTCTTAAAAAGCCAAGTTTAAAGCTTAAAATGGTGAACTGTAGTATCATTTCTGAAGGCTGGTAGCAGCTACTGTAAAGTACATCTACTGGAAAGAAACTAAGAATCCTGAATTTTAATAGACCTTTGCCTTTTACTGACTTTTTTGCTACTGCAACAATAATTAATTATAAAGTTCTTCCCAAAACTAACAACCACCAAAACAATCCCTTCATGATCCCATTTTTAGTCCTATACATGCAACACAACCACATGCATTTGCAGAGACATGCAAGGTGGATTTTTCCATCTTTGGGAACCAGAAACGTGCTAATGCCAGTTAGAGAAACGCCTCTTTCAGTGTTTTGCTCCAGTGAATAGACGGCTTTATGTTGCAGCGGCGTCCATCTGATTAAATCTGATCTCAGCTTATTGTTGTTTCACAGTCTGATTGATGTTTTCTGTGATTAACCTGTCTAAGTAATTTCATCCCATAAACAAATATAAATGAATTTATGGATGTGTCTGCCTCTGCTGTGTGTACAACGTGCTGTTTTGATCTCCTTACTCAGCAGACATACAATCCTCATAGCACAGCAGCATGTATACTCAATAACTAATTCATTTACTGGACCAGCTACAAGATTAATTTCTTTCTGCGCATCTTTGCTCATCTGCTGTCTGAAAACAGCTGAGTTTCATTTGTTTGACTCCTAGATCAATGACTCAAATTATGTTTCTAAAACTCTCTACCCGTATTCACTACTGTATGAAGGTAAGTGGTGGATGAGAGAGGATAAAATAAATGTGTGACACTTCACATGGATGTGTGTTTACATGAAAAATGGCTTCTAATGAACTGTGAAATATTCAGTGATAGCACATTTCAGCTCCTTCGATGGTATCTCAGCACAACTACCTGAACAAAATGATGTATTGTTTCAGGCATCCTTCAGGAGGCACTGATCTTATTAGACATCAGCGCATTCACAAATGAATCTGACTAATTTTTGTGCTCCTGAAATTTTGACGGGTCTCCATAAATAGTTCAGGCAGATGACCTTTTCCACTTTATCCTGTTTCATGGTGTTTTCGGTTCGCTCTCTTACGACATTTATCAAAGTGTGATACTTAGCTGTCACGAGTTAATGTGCTATTTTAAGCCAGATGAAGCTTGCAGAGGCTGATAACACAGTAAATTACCCATGTCTTAATGAGCCAGTTATGCGCCACATTGTCATGGCTGATCTATTATCTACAGAAGCTTCAGCATCCTCATTAGTGTCGTCTGCTTTGTGTGGTATAATTCAGGGTGAACATACAAAAATGACTTTGTTTGCCAGAGGGTGATGCCGACATTATCCTGCCACTTGTAATCAATTAAAACAGCATCTTTTAGTAAAAATATCTACATGGGTGAAGCAAAGGCTTCAGTAATCACTTGATCTTAAATTTGACTTACCAGATCAATGTTGTCGTTACATTTTGGGATTACAGTTAAGGCCCACCGCCGATTAAAGCAATACAACACACATTTCTAACCATAAAACTCTGTGCTTCTGATCCGTTTTTATGGTACACTGGCATTTATTATGCACATTCCTGGAGCCACCACGGCCCTCTTAGTGTTCTGATGCTGAGAAACTGCACTTTACAACTTTCTGTTCCAGCCTGGAGCATCAAGTGATAATCCAGTAACTGGATATCAACACACTGGCTGTTTTGGATGTGCACCGGTTGATTCTAATAAATATTGCAAGAGGACATTTGACCAGTGAGACGACTCTTCTTCCAAATCGCCTCATTTTCTCCTGGAGAAACTCTCCCTCATCATGTTGGGTGGAAGGATAATCTAAAAGCAAGATTCAGAGTTAAATTCACTTTAAAATCTTTCCTCTGAATGCACGTTTTCCCTGTTTTGACCAGTTTTAAATTAACATCTGTTAACGAATGTAAACAAATAAGGAAAAAAGAAAGATGTATTAATTTATATCTCAGAGAGGCAGCTTTGTATTTAATCTTTGAGGTGTCCTTAGAGAAAGCCTGAGCCTGTCCTTTTAATCAGTAGTTGCTATGAATTATCTTTGAGGATCATTGACCACCAGGCATACTCTTCCTACAATAAAACGGCTTGACATTTCAGTACAATCAGCTGAGCAAAGCACATTAGTTCTGCAGCGTGTACTTTCACCTGAAATCACAGAACAAGACTGGCAGAAAGTAAATTGATGGTGCAGGAAATCGTTAAATATAGCACGTTAAGTATCACTCAGCCTTGACATTACAAAGGTTGCTTTAAAGGTTTTGTTATTCAACCTGCAGCACACTTGAGTTCGAATATGTGATTTTCATGGGAGTTGTAGTTCTATAAAAAAAAAGAAAAAGCTGAAGCCTTGAGAATTATTGTTAACATTGTGGTGGTTTCTCACAAAAGATGTTTTGAATAATCACAGCAGATAAAGCCCATGCTTAATTCATGATGTTACTGTGTCATTTACAATCCTCAGTAAGTCACTAAAATGAACTAGAAGCACTCAGAGAGCACTGACCTCCCCACTGACCTCTCACCTGAGAAAACCCCCAAAAGGCCCAGCAGCCCACTACTTACCAACCCCATGCTAACAATCTTATGTATACTTCAAGCTCATATCACTATCTGTTAGCATCATCAGGATAGAGGCTACATCTTAGTTAGAATCCTTGGCCCTGGAAACAAACCCTTAGACGCCAGGATGAAGCAAATGGCTTAAATAGTCCAGAAGTTATGGAAGAATTTAGGTTTGATCCCGGCCCGGAGAGCTCTTGTCGAGGTGTCCCTGAGCACTATATAAGTACTTACCTTTTCATTTCTGATGTTCCTGCACCATTTACAATCCTCAGTAGTTGTAAATGGTGCAGTAACATCCATTTAACATTACTATAAATACTAATGGCACTTCTGAAATGACACTGGATATTAACATAAAACAAAATGTACACAGGCTAGATGTCTGCTGCTAGATGAGAAGAGTCCATAAACACATCTTAATGATGCAACTCAGAGAAATAATTAAAGCTATCTGGGTCAAGCGTATTATGAGTTTACACCAGACAAAAAAGGAAAAAGTTTAGCCTAGTTTAAGTCAAACTAGGGGCTTCAACTCAGCAGTCTATAAACCAAATTACTGTGTCTCTAATACTTTAATACTTTACTACAGTCAGTGTAGCTGACAACACAAAACATGCCAGTTTTAACGTGTCCTCAACCTGCATACGTAGCATTAACTGTTAAAATCCAGCAGATAATTACAGCGATGCACATGTGATGTTTAGAGTCTACCAGCAGATCCTGCATGCGTCCCCTATGCTGAGCATGACCTAGTGGGTTAGTAAGCAAACGGCATCTGAACACAGCCGCAGTAGAATTTTACAGGCATACAAACTAAATATAAGTCTTTCCATAAAATTTCATGTTGCCGATTATTATCTGGCTGCTGTGAAGTAGGAGCTGGTTTTCCATTTAAAGTAAAACATCTGAATGGGGAGTATTCATCAAAACAAGGATTCCATATGTTCAATATGATATTTATTATATTTAAAATGATCAAAATACACCAGGACATAGACTGAGAGGCATTAGAACCAGTAGTCCTCCAGAAGTCTGCACACAGTTAACAAGGATCAGTGATCCAGCATCTTCTATCACTGAGCAAAATAAAAAACTATACTTGTAAAATGTAGAGAAATGTGTTTATCCACGGTAATCAATGCTTTTTGAAAGACGTTGCTTCTTCTGGTGTGTTCATGTACAGGTGTAAGGGTTTGTTGTCTGGTGATGGTGTGGATTGAAGGGTCGTTGCTTCTGTCTGTGATGTTTTTGTCTCCTCTTTCTTCTTTCCCTTCTGCTTCTTTTTGCTGTCTTCCTTCTTTTTCTTTCTGCTGTTTTTGGCTAAATGCTTCAGAAATAAAGCAACTCACTGTGTCAAATTTCTACTTAAAGCTTTTCAAGAATGTCGCTCTCTTCTGACTTTATAACCTGTAAATCAACTTGCCTTGCCGATCCTTACACGGTGATTCAGCGCACAGGGCTGCAGCGTTGGACGAAACGTCGGACTCTGTATGACAACAACGGTTCAGCCTTAAGAACAAAGTCTAGTTAAAGAAAAGCTGTCATCAGTATTAAAGTTTATCAGTTTCAGTATTTACTTTTGTGGGTCACAGATTCCACCACCTAATGAGGAAAAAGTAATGAGTAATGTACAAACTGTGATTCAGGCTTTGTTTTGTGAGAATAATCATAAGTTCAGTTGTTATTAACTTAACAGCATGAATTATACATGAAAGATTAATACTACATAGTACATTATTTATTTTGAAGTACAATAATAAACAGCATTTATTAGATATGATATACAATATTATATATTTCTTTAATAAATGTTATTTATTGTATATTATACAGCATTCTTTAGGTAACAAAACAAGTCTTTCATAAAAGCGTTAATATTTAGACGTGTGTGTACAACTCTTTGTACAGAGCAGTAGTTTTTACTTTCATTATTATCACCTCATTAACGCTGCCCTCAGACCATGGTGATTACTAAAAGAAGGTGTGAGGTTTAATCTGCTGCATCACTGAAGTTTTATGTGATCCCAACCTAAACCAGCAAAGTGAGCGAGCACCCAAAGGAAGTTGGATTTCCACCAAATTTAAATCCAGATGTTGAAATGATTCCATCTTTTAATGGCCACGTTTGGTTATCCATTCATTCATTCCTTCGTTTTGTTTTTGTAATAATTTAATAATTTGTGATTAGTAAAGCTAATCAATTTTTTACCTTTACTAGCCACTTCAAAGTTTTTGCTGTGGTTTTCAGGAGGACTCAGTCTACTTATCTGAACTTAGTCCTGACGTTGGTTTCATTAATATCTTAAAAAGGCTACTTAACATGTAAAATATTTAATGTATTACTTTTAATTCAATGAAAAGTTACACGTTGCATTTTAGGAGCAGGTAATCTCATCTCTTTTCTCTGTACTGGAAATGAATGCTGAGAACAAAGATAACTATTTACCTGTGTTGAACTGTTTATTAAAAAGATGAAATACTGATTTCAAGGCCTGTTCGGTGAATCACAATCACTCTTAGAATCAGGATGAAACCGTCACAGGTTTTTTTGTTTTGCTTTTTTAAGTGGCGCAAATGTTTCTTATTTCATAAAATCAATGAATAATGTAGAATACTAATTTCTATTTAGTCTCTTTTCTATTTGTTTTGTGTCTCAGCAAGGTAGAACGGTCGTCTTTTGACCCAAGGGTTTCCGGTTCGATCCTCGGCCAAGTCCAGTTCATGTCGAGGAGGCAAGACACCGAGCCCCTCATGGTTAGCGCCTTCAGTGTGTGAATGGGTGAAAGTGATGTACGATGTAAAGCGCTTTGGGTATCATTCCAGGTACAGAAAAGCGCTGTATAAATACAGACCATTTACCATTTGCTATCAAATCCATACATTTTATTAAATACCACATTATGAAAACACATTGTTGCCTCTGTGCGGTACATATAAGGCATAAAGACATTCCTCACAGCCAGAAATTCTACACAACAAAAGACATTAAAAGACTTCAGAAACAAAACACACTCATTTCTCTAAAATATCCAAAATAAATCTAAAAACTAAAACACACTAAAAGCAATCAACAAATTAAAGTGCACTAAAAGAACAAATTGAGATACAATAAAACATTAAGAAAGGCAGAGTAAGAAACTAAAAGGCTAAAAACAAAAGACTTAGACTAGAAAAGATTAGAAGGCTTAAATACACACAATTTACACCACAAGATTCTCATGTTGTGCTAAAAGCCAAGGAGTAATCTTTTCATTATTATTATTATTATTATATTATTATTATTATTATTATTATTGTTATTGTTATTATTATTGTTATTATTATTATTATTATTATTGTTATTGTTATTGTTATTGTTATTATTGTTATTATTATTATTATATTATTATTATTGTTATTGTTATTGTTATTATTATTGTTATTATTATTATTATTATTATTATTATTATTATTATTATTATATTATTATATTATTGTTATTGTTATTGTTATTGTTATTGTTATTATTATTATTATTATTATTATATTATTATTATTGTTATTGTTATTATTATTATTATTATTATTATTATTATTGTTGTTGTTTTTGTTTTTTGTGCAAATAAGTGTGGACATTTCAGGATGGAAAGTATAAACCTGAATAAAACCTATAACACATGTTGATAATAATTTAATCATGACCACGGGGGTTTGGTTGCTCTCTCACTGTGAGCAGTTTAGTGAATGAACTGTTTATCATGCAGTCACTGATTTATAGGATTTAGAAGACAGTGTTAATGCATCTAAGCTGAACATTACATGGATGTAAGTTTAAAATTACTTTTGAGGATCATTTTCTTCAACAGCACAGTAAATATAAGCCTGTTCGACTTACCAAAGCAAAGAACGCCAATCCATCTTCCTTTGACAGCTGGGGTTCAACTCTTTACCCTCATCATATTTTCTACTTCAGTAATTGCCTTTTCTTCCTTTTTCTCAGGCTTGGTAAAGGGAATTGATTAAATTGTGAGTCTCAGTGCAGAGAGAGAAAGAAAGAAAACCTCATTCAAATAAAAATACAGTAAGGCCCCTGAGGCCAAGTAAGTCTGGTATATAATGCATCTTTATCTATGACTAATGACATAACTCCTGTAGTACTCTCATTACAGCCGAGCTTTGCTTTTTCTCCCAGAGGACGCTAATCTGAATGAGACTGTAGAAAAATGTGTGAAAATCTATGTTGCTCAGAAACAGAAGCTCTTGTCCCATCTCCATTTTGATCTCAGGATGCTGAAGCTTAATCAGTAATGTGAATTTTCTCTCTTAAGCTGTATCATTTACAGTAAATGGCAAGAGGTGGTTTGTGGGTTAAAGAAACTATTGGAGACTTTGTTAAGATACAAGTATACCTCAGACCTCTGAGCTCCCTTCCTGCATTTCTTTCCACCTTCTCCTTTAACAAAAGTTTTATAAACCAATCTTCCTTGAAGAAAATCAAATAATTAAGGCTGCAGCAGTGAAAGAAGGTGCTGAAATGAGCCTGACCAATCACTTCACAAAGTCTTGCTTTATATTCCTGAGAGGTGGCCATGTGTTACAATACAGATAACCTTTGAAATACCAATTTACATTTTGCCATTATTTAGACCCCTCTATTAAGTAAATTACATACTTTAAGTGGTCCAGCCTTTGCAATGCAGCATGCCAATGAGCTTACCCTGAAGAGGACGTTGGAAAAATACCTTAAAGTGGTGCAAAAATGACTAAAAATACATAGTTTGCATAAAAAAACCATAGAATTTAATCCTCTATGGATCCTTTTGTTATGTTTAGTTTAGTTATTTTATTTATTTCATTCTTTACTAAACAAAACAATTCAAACAGTTAAATGAAAAGGAGCAGAGAAAAAAAAACTTCTATAATGTAATTTGATATAATCTGATATAATTCCCACTTACACAAATAATTAAACCAATAATAAATAGAATGTATAATGAAATAATAAATCATGAAGAAAGAGAGAATAGTCTGACGGAATATGTTTTTAGTAAAAGGACAGCATCTCCAGGTAAATGCTAACAGTTAAATTTATCTCTCAACATATGAACGAGGGTTTTGTATTTAATAAGCTTTATTTAAATAGGATTGTGGGGAAGGACAGCCCAAATATTCAGTCTAGTTTATTATCAGGCACCTTGCAAAGTCTCTAACTAGACAAGAGTCAGGAGTCTCAGGAGAATAACTGGAGTGAATGCACTCGCTGCTCGGCGTGTTCTCTTATTGAACGCTCTGTTCTCTAAGCAGGCATCAAACAACAGATCACATATTTCTGCAAGTGTCTACAGTGTATGTCTCATGAAACATGACTGAGGGAAATGTGTGCATGTTGACAATATCTCTCTATTCTCCTTGGCAGGCTGACTGATGATGTTCACCAAAACATGAGGAAATGGTATCCATCTTTATTCTTCAGGTAGGACGAAAGATAAAAAAAAGGAAATTGTATATTTTCATGTTTGTGAGCCATAACAATCATCTGGTTACCACATACAACTCTGTAAAATCTATCCTAACATTAAAGGAATAACCATTAACCTCTGATTTACTGACACAATGCTCTCCAACATCTCAAAACTGTCAAAACATGAACCACAATCAGAGACTCAGCAGCCTCTTTGAACAAAGTGTTATTGAAGTCAAGTAAGTGGAACACAAGCTCAACAGTGTTGGGCAAATCAAAGGAAAACAGTCTAAAAGAGACCAACCACAGCGTGATACCTACACTGGTTTCAGCCCAAATAAGTGGGATTTTCCCATCTTGTATTTACTGTGGAGCTGCTTCTGCTCCAAAAGGGAGAGAAACTGTCATCTGTAATTGTGTTAATAACTGAAAATATGAAAGTAATTGCTTTTTAAATAGGAATTTTTCAAATACAGCTAGCAAACCTAAAGAGAGAAACTTGCTCCAGATACAGAAATAAAAGCTTTTGCTGGATTTTCACCCTCTAGCCAGTTCAGTTTTCTTATATTCTTGACACAATCGTTACACTGCAAAGCATGCATTTACAGCCTTTTACTAAGAGGGCTCAGCACAAGAAAGCAGATGTTTTGAAAGATGCTCCAGTTGATTTTTGTCAAATTCTCTTCATGTATTCATGGTGCAGGTTGAATTGAACAAACTGTTGTCCAAACTGAATCTGAAGAGGATTCACTGAACAGGCAGAAGGAAACGAACGGAAAAACAGAGCAAGTGAATGACAGTTCAAAAAAGCTGTTCAGATACTCAGAAAAACTGAGAAAAATACACAGCTCTGGGTAAATAGACCACACATATGTCATGAAGTATTCCCCTGTGAGTATGTGTCTGTGTGCAATATTCTAGATGAATTAAAGAATAAAAATCCCAGTTCTGGTTATTTCCTGCTGCATACCGACTGAAGACTTTATCTCATCCGAAAGAAGACTCTTGTAAGCGAATGAGAAGGATGCGAAGGAGATTATATATATATATATATATATATATATATATGTATATATATATATATATGTATATGTGTGTGTATGTATGTGTGTATATATGTGTGTGTGTATGTACATGTATATATATGTATGTATATATAAATATATATATATATATATATATATATATATATATATATATATATATATATAAATAAATTCATAAACCAAAGGTTTGTTCTCCTTGACCCTGAATACAGGCTGTTATCCCAGAGCCAGAGCTGCCACCCTCCATTCTCAGCTTATCCCCATGTCTCTGTAACCTCAATGCCTGCCAAGCAAGTTATTCATGGTGAATCAGGAGATGTGTCATCTTGTCAGAGTGTCACCTTTTTGCTCTCAAGTCAGGCTGCCGTAGCTTAACTGAACACTTTCTGTAACTGTCATATGCAGGTTCAACACAAGGTCTACACTACAATAAAATGCTTGGGATGAGAGGAACCGTTTCTCTCGCTAAGAAAATCAAGGAGTACTAATGGCATGCAATAATAGTACATGGTAAAAAGAAGTCTTTGCAGATATACAAGAGAAATAAGTAAACAATATAGTAGGAAATATGATCAACTATAGTAAATTATAAAATACAAAGGTGTGGGTAGGATTAAGAATAAGGTGTAAGAGTATTTCACAGGTTGTAATATTGCTTTAAATTAATTTGGTATTGCACAAAGTACAGCATTGCACTCTGGTTGTGGAGCAGGTTGTTGCACAGGTAATAGGTAGCATTAACGGTAATGTAGTGACATGCATGATACATTCATATAGTGCAGCAGCGGTGAGCGTATGATGCATCACAAAAGTAGTTTAGTGCAGTATTATGGAGTTCAGTAGTCTGACAGCTTGGGGGTAGTAACTGTCTTTGAGTCTTTTTGTGCATGCTGGCAGGCTTCTGTATCATCTACCATAGGGTAGCAAACGGAAATATCCTAGTGCTGGATGAGTGTAGCCCTTAGTGATGCTGCATGTCTTACGCAGACACCTGCTGTGGTAAATGTCCTGCATGGAGGGGAGACTGCTGCCGGTGATGTCCTCGGCCGCTTGCACCACCCTCTGTAGTGCTCTCTGAGTGGTGCAGTTCCCATACCACACTGTGGTGCAACCCGTCAGCAGGCTCTCCATGGTGCACCTGTAGAAGTTCGTAAGGATGCTGGTGTTCATACCAAACTTCCTCAACTTCCTCAGGAAGTAGAGTCTTTGCCAGGCTTTTTTTTACTACAGTGTCTGGTATGTAATGTCCAGGACAAATCCTCAGTGAAGTGTACGCTGAGGAACTTGAAGCTGCTGACCTTCTCCACCTAAGCGTTTTTGATGTGGATGGGTGGGGTGCTGGTCTACACGCTGTCTCCTGAAGTCCACTATCATCTCCTTAGGTTTGCTGACGTTCAGAGAGAGGTTATTTTCCTGACACCAGCTGGTCAGTGATTTCACCTCTTCTCTATAGGCACCCTCGTCGTTGTTGGTGATGAGGCCTAGGATGGTGGAGTCATAGGCGAACTTGAGGATGCTGTTGGAGCTGTGCCTGGCGGTACAGTCGTGGGTGAACAGGGAGTACAGGAGTGGGCTGAGAACACAGCCCTGTGGTGTACCAGTGCTGAGGACGAGTGGGGAGGAGAGGTGACTACTGATTCTCACTGCCTGTGGTCTGTTAGTGAGGAAATCCCATATCCAGCAGCAGATGGACTTCTCCAGGCCCAGGGCGGTGAGCTTTGTGACCAATTTGGAGGGGATTATGGTGTTGAATGCCGAGCTGTAGGCAATGAAAAGTATTCTCACAAATGTGCTATATATGCAAACTGCAGGGGGTCCAAGTTGACAGGGAGGGAGCCACAGGTGTATCTCAATGATTAGCTCAAAGCTCTTAATGATGACAGATGTGAGTGCTATGGGCCGATAGCCATTAGGACAGGATGCTGTGGGGGTCTTTGGGATGGGAATAACAGTGGAGGTCTTGAAGATGGTGGACACAACAGACTGGCTCAGAGACAGGTTGAAGATGTTAGTAAACACCTCGGCTAGTTGGTCAGCACAGGCTCTCCGCACCCTACCAGGGATGCCGTCAGGCCCTGGTGCTTTGCGGGGGTTTACTTTCCTGAATGCCCGTCTCACTGTAACCCTGTCTATACAGAGTACAGCATCCTCCCTGACCACATGTGGTTTGGTGGCGGGCGTGGTGTTGTCTGCATCAAACCAGGCATAGAAGGTGTTCAGCTCGTCCGGAAATTATGTGTTGGACAGCTCCACCGGCCTGTTCCTCCCCTTGTAGTCAGTGATACAGCGTAGCCCATGCCACACGCGTCTGGGGTCATGGCTCTGTTGGGCAGACTCCACATTCTCCCTGTATTCTCTCTGGGAGGTCCTGACGGTCCTTCTGAGGTCATACTTGGCTGCTTTATAGGCAGAAGTGTCTCCCGAGTTGAAGGCAGCGATGCAAGCTTTGAGTTTAGCACACACCTCTGGTCCAGACCATGGTTTCTGATTAGGGTAAGTGCAGATGGAGGTTTTGGGCACAGTGTCATCAATGCACTTCCCTATGCAGCCTACGACAGAGTCTTCGTACGCATTGATATCACCATCCGCTGCGTCTGCAAACAGCTGCCAGTCTGTTGTTTCAAAGCAGTCCCGTAGCACCTCATCAGCCATACTGCTCCATTTGTAGATCTGCCTGGGAACTGGATTTTCCAGTTTGAGTCTTTGTTTATAAGCAGGCAACAGCAGAATTGCAGCAAGTTTCAGATTTATCAAAGGCTGGGCGGAGGAGGGGTTTGTAACTGTCTTTAAATGGGATATAACAATGATCCAGAGTCTGCACCCCCCTTGGTGGGGAGACATATGTGTTGGTAATATTTTGGTAAAACTGTTGTCATCTTAGCTCTGTTAAAGTCCCCCAATATAATAAAAGCGGCATCAGGGTGTGAGTTTTCAAGTTTATAATGCCATTCAGTTGTTCTAGGGATTGGCTTTTTACAGCCTGAGGTGGGATGCATGCCACTGTGAGGATAACTCAGCTGAGTTCTCTAGGCAGGTAAAAGGGTCTTACTTTAATGGTTAGTGCAGTAAGTTGTTAAAATACGTGCATCTGTTTATTTATTTATTTATTTGAGTTATTTGACAGGGACATTTGTACATAGTCACAAAATATTGTAGCTGATGCCATACAGAGTTTTTAGCCAAAGCTAGTTCTCAACTCTTGTCCCTTTCTACACTATATTACAATACATTAAAATAGAAGGATGTGTCACAAAACCGATATAAAACTAACCTTAACACACAATACAAAATCTGTAATTCATTTACACACACATACAGTTGCATAAGACTTGCCTGAATCCTGTGTTCTGTCCTTCCAGTAGATGGTAAAGTTGACTGCGCTGTCGGGAATAGCCGGGTCCAGCTATGATTCCGTAAAGGCAAAAACACAACAGTTCCTTATATCCCATTCGTAATAAATCCGTGCGTGCAGGTCATCCAGTTTATTCCTCAGAGACTGAACGTTTGCAAGCAGGATGGTGGGAAGAGTAGGTCTGTTGTATCGCTGGCGGGTTCAGCATAGCACGCCGGATCGCTTTCCTCTCCGCATCTTCCTCTTACGGCACCAACGTGAACAAAGGAGCCACGCAAGAACATTTGCCTTAAAGTTCTCAAAAGTCGGCTTAATGTCCACACTAACTGACGAACGTAACTCAAAGTGTGCTGCGGTCATACTCGTAGCGTGGAAGTGTAGTGCAAGTGCAGAAGGTGAAAAAGATAGTTGTGAATAAAACAAAAAGAGCGAGTCGGCACAGAGCTCTCATCTCATCTCATTTAAGACACAACAGAATTTTTGCAGATTTTCTCAGTTTCTCAGTGATATGCCCCTATCGACAGCTAGTTCAGCAGCCACCTTGCATCCAATCTGTACTGTGCAATCTCTCCAGTAAAAGACTTGTTTTGATTCGTCTTATCTCTTGCAAACTGCATTTGCACCCAGGTCAGTTTATGAGTGCACAAGGGGTTTTGCAACTCTTCATGCTTCCAGGACCCTCACAGTTCTGAGTGCGTGCTGCATTTAAGTGCTGGTGGAAAGCTGGGTCATCTGGATTTTCAATGGATTTCCTTCACCAGTTATTTAAAAGTGGGAAGTGCCCTGTCTGTGGCACAGAGAGTTATGTTCAAAATGATTTAGAAATTATTTATTAAAAACAAACCTATGTTGAGAAACCTGGAGGTGGAGCACGGAGGCGAGTGTTTGGTGGCCGGGTCTTTGCCCATTGGGCTCGGTCAGGCTCAGCCCGAAAGGTTGACATGGGCCCCCCCTTCCGTGGGCTCACCACCTGCAGGAAGGGCCATAGGGGTCGGGTGCAGTGTGAGCTGGGCGTCTGCCACAGGTGGGGACCCTGGTGGTCTGATCCTCGGCTGCAGAAGCTAGCTCTAGGGACGTGGAATGTCACCTCTCTGTCGGGGAAGGAGCCTGAGCTGGTGCGTGACGTTGAGCTGTTCCGGCTAGATAGTTGGACTCAACTCGATGCACGGCTTGGGCTCTGGAACCACTGTCCTTGAGAGGGGCTGGACCCTCTTCCATTCTGGAGTTGCTCCCGGTGAGAGGTGCAGAGCAGGTGTGGGCACGCTCATTGCCCCCGACTTGGCGCCTGTACGTTAGGGTTTATCCAGGTGGACAAAAGGGTAGCCTCCCTCCGCTTTCAGGTGGGAGGATGGATCCTGAGTGTTGTTTGTGCTTAAGCACCAAACAGCAGTTCAGAGTACCCACCCTTTTGGGAGTCCCTGGAGGGGGTGTTGCAGAGCACTCCTTTCGGGGACGCCCAGATTCTGCTGGGGGACTTCAATGCCCACCTGGGCAATGACAGCGAGACCTGGAGGGGCGTGATTGGGAGGAACGGCCCCCTGATCTGAATCTGAGTGGTGTTTTGTTGTTGGACTTCTGTGCTTGTCATGGACTGTCCATAACAAACGCCTTGTTCAGACATAAGAGTGCCCACATGTGCACCTGGCACCAGGAAACTCTAGGCCGCAGTTCGATGATTGACTTGGTAGACTGACTCGTCTGTCTTGCGGCCGCACGTCTTGGACACTCGGGTCAAGAGAGGGGCGGAGCTGTCAACTGATCACCACCTGGTGGTGAGTTAGTTCAGATGGTGGGGGAGGATGCCGGTCAGGCCTGGCAGACCCAAGTGTGTTGTAAGGGTCTGCTGGGAATGTCTGGCAGAGTCCACTGTCAGAAAGAGTTTCAACTCGCATCTCCTGCAGAGCTTCAACCATGTCCCTGGTGAAGAGGGTGACATTGAGTCCGAGTGGGCTGTGTTCCATGCCTCTATTGTTGAGGTGGCCAGCCGCAGCTGTGGCTGTGAGGTCGTAATCCCCAAATTCGTTGGTGGACACCAACAGTAAGGGATGCCATCAAGCTGAAGGAGTCCTATCAGGCTTTTTTGGCCTGTGGGACTCCAGAGGCAGCTGATGGGTATCAGCGGGCTAAGCGGAGCGCAGCTTCGGCGGTTGCTAAAGCAAAAACTCAGGCATGGGATGAGTTTGGAGAGGCCATGGAGAATGACTTCTGGACTACTTCGAGGAGATTCTGGTCCACCATCCGGCGGCTCAGGAGGGGAAAGCAGTGCTTCGTCAACACTGTGTACAGTGGGGATGGGGGGCTGCTGACCTCGTCTCGGGATGTTATGAGGCGGTGGAGGGAATACTTTGAAGACCTTCTCAATCCCACCAACACGTCTTCTGATGAGGACGCAGAGTCTGGGGACACTGGTGTTGGTTCTCCTGTCTCTGGGGCTGAGGTCGCTGAGGTGGTTAAAAAGCTCCTCAGTGGCAGGGCCCCGGGGGTGGATGAGATCCGCCCAGAGTTCCTTAAGGCTCTGGATGCTGTAGGGCTGCCTTGGTTGACACACCTCTGCAGCATCGCGTGGACATCATGGACAGTTCCCCTGGACTGGCAGACTGGGGTGGTGGTCCCCCTCTTCAAAAAGGGGGACCAGAGGGTGTGCTCCAACTCCCTGGTAAGGTCTATTCAGGGGTGCTGGAGAGGAGGGTCCGTCAGATAGTTGAACCTCGGATTGAGGAGGAGCAGCATGGTTTTTGTCCCCATCGTGGAACAGTGAACCTGCTCTACACTATGGGAGTTCGCTCAACCAGTCTACATGTGCTTTGTGGACTTGAAGAAGGCATTCGACCGTGTCCCCCGGGGACTCCTAGGCAGTACTCGAGGAGTATGGAGTGCCGGACCCCCTTGTACGAGCTGTCCGGTCCCTGTATGACTGGTGTCAGAACATTGCCGGCAGTAAATCAGAATGGTTTCCAGTGAGGGTTGGACTCCGCCAAGGCTGCCCTTTTTCACCGATTCTGTTCATAACTTTTATGGACAGAATTTCTAGGCGCAGCCAAGATGTTGAGGGGATCCGGTTTGGTGGCCTCAGGATTGGGTCTCTGCTCTTTGCGGATGATGTGGTTCTGTTGGCGTCATCGGGCCGTGATCTTCAGCTCTCACTGGAGCGATTCACAGCCGAGTGTGAAGCAGCTGGGATGAGTATCAGCACCTCCAAATCTGAGACCATGGTCCTCAGCCGAAAAAGGGTGGAGTTTTTTCTCTGGGTCGGCAATGAGCTCCTGCCCCAAGTGGAGGAGTTCACGGATCTCGAGGTCTTGTTCACGAGTGAGGGAAGGATGGAGCGGGAGGTGGACAGGCAGATCGGTGCAGCGTCTGCAGTGATGCGGACTCTGCATCGGACTGTCGTGGTGAAGAAGGAGCTGAGCCAAAAGGCAAAGCTCTCGATTTACCAGTCGATCTTTGTTCCTACCATCACCTATGGTCATGAGCTGTGGGTAGTGACCGAAAGAAGAAGATCGCGAATACAAGCGGCCAAAATGAGTTTTCTTCGCAGGGTGGCCGGGCTCTCCCTTAGAGATAGGGAGAGAAGCTCGGTGATCCGGAAGGGGCTCAGAGTAGAGTCGCTGCTCCTCCACATCGAGAGGAGCCAAATGAGGTGGCTCGGGCATCTGGTTAGGATGCCTCCTGGACGCCTCCCTGGTGAGGTGTTCCGGGCACATCCCACTGGAAAGAGGCCCCGGGGAAGACCAAGGACACGCTGGATGGACTACATCTCTCGGTTGGCCTGGGAATGCCATGGGATCCCCCTGGATGAGCTGGTGAATGTGGCTGGGGAGGGGGAGGTCTGGGTTTCCCTGCTTAAGCAGCTGCCACCGCAATCCGACTCCGGATAAGCGGAAGAAGATGAATGGATGTATTATTAAGCACACACACACACTCACAATGACATTCACTTGAATGTATGTGTAATATGTACACCAAAGCGCAATATTTTACATAGACAACACAATCCACACACATTTATAAGTCACTGGTCCAGAGCTTTTCTCTCTCCGATTTGCCTCAAAAGCATCAATATAACAGTAACAGCAGGACTTCGTTATTCATATCATGATAAGAAGTGGTCACAGCAGCTTTGCCTGATGTGATTCAGCTAACATCAGAAAATGAAAAGGTCAACTCAACTTAGACAGATAAGACACTGTCCAACCTTAAGAGGGGTTCCCAAATTATTTCATGAGGCAGTCCACCTGTGGAGGTGTGTTTGGTCCAGCAGAACCCACCAAATATTTCATGCAGTAAAATAAGCCAACAAGCATAAAACATTGTTACTGCATCATTTCCAACCAGATAAACACACTGAAGTCACAAAGTTTCCTCATCAGGTTGATGGACTGATAAAATGTTCTGCACTGGCCCAATTTACAGCTGTTTCTGACCTGGACCAGGACAGATGTGGCCAGATAGGAACAGATGGGGACAGATATGTATGTATTTTGACCTAATTTGACATCATAAGTCTTTGTTGTTATTCAGGATTTTTTAGTTAGTGACTAAAGGATAATGGTGTTGGGAAAAATTCAATTAAATGATATACCACAGGGAAAGTCTAACCATAAAATATAGAAAATTAGGCAAAAACATAATGATAATGCTGCAGTGTTCTCACCTGCAGAGTTATTAAATGTGCCATGTAACCTGCTTAAAACTCACAAGCAGTTAAGTTTATAGAAGATTTACTTCTAACAACAAAAATCAAATCTTTGATTTCATGTTGTTCAGTTTGATGTGAAGTCAAAAGAAAACCATCAAAATAAATCTATTTTTACTTTTTAATTAACTAGGGTGGGGCACGTTAACACGTTACTAACGCATTAATAACACATTATTAATGCATTAACACTTAAAAAAGTGAACAATGTTAATTTTTTTTATGCTTTAACGCTGATTTTTTTTCCCCAAGCTTCTTGCTGCTGGCTCTGAGCCAGAGGAACCTCATCCAGAGGCTTCATCCAGCCTCTTCCTCCATGTCTGGTCCTGCTGCAGCAGTGATGATGGAATCAGGAGAGAGCGGCTTTATTAGCATGAAGACACATTTTCTGTCTGGAACTTAAGAAAGAAGGAGAAGATCCAACATTTCTCTTTGTCTGTCAACACTAGGCAAATAGGAAAAAATAGTGATTCTGGACAAGAAACTGCTCCCAAAAGACAACGAGAAACATTTCTTGTTTTTTGGTTTTTTTTTTGTTGTTTTTTTAAGTAAATGCAGTTGGATACAATGCTGGATAAAAGTTTTATTTTATTACTATGTCTTAGAACAGAACAGAAAGCATAAATTGTGGGCCCTCTTTTTCCTCTGGTTCACTAAATCTTGGTCATACCGAAATGAATCTTTTACAGGATATTTATTGTCATTTTTGAAGAACCATATTCTTATTACTATTCTTAGGTTTTAAAGTAAAAAAGAGGATAGACAGACTTATTAAAATGTTAACTGATTAAAAAGGTTAATCGCTGCCCAGCACTAATATTAACACATATATTTGGACCTTTCATGTAACATTATAGTAATCAATAATGCAGATTGTACAACACATGTTGTCTGAGTGTATGTATGTGTAGGTCATTCACTGTCCCCAATATTGTGACATATATAATGATCAGGACATAACCAATCACCTTCTCCAGTTTTAATTTAAATTTTTTTTTTTTTCTTTATTGAGAAATAGAAAACAAAATCTTTTCCAAGAGGGTCCTGGCCAAGACAGGCAGCACACAATATAAAAAAAATAATAGAAATAATGTACATGTTGATTTCATATTAAGAAACTATTTTAAAAACTTAAATTGGATTATTTTTTTTTATTTTAAACTATTTTAAATATAAAAAGCTTAAAAAATTAAGCACATCAAGACATTTGACCCTGACGTAACCACCATGAATGCAATGCATCATTAAAAACTATGTTTCCATTGCTATTTACTCTTTACTGAAACAACTGTTATGTTTTTATTCCCTTAAAAAGAGACATTTATATCTACTGGTTCAGCTGCCATATCGTGTCTCTGAATGGACAAACAACTCTGTGAATGAAGCAAGCACCCTCTGCAGTACCAGCTTTAACTGATAGGTGCCAGAGCAGTGGTTCCCAACCTGGGGTCCCTTGAAGAGTACAGGGTGTCCCCGAGGCTTTAAACATGTAGCGCATGTGGCAGGTAAGTGACGCTAATGCTGTAGGTGACGTAGTTCCGGGGAGACGGCAGATTCTAACTAGGCGCGCCCAAATATTTATGCTTTCATTCAATTGTATTTTGTGCCAGCCTAATCAAAATATTCTTTAAAGTAGAAAAATAGTGTCTTTAAAAGGTACACTCTGGAGCACAGAGGGGAGGATTTGGCAAGCCTGACAGATTTTATAGATCGTTGTGAATCGTCATGAGGAAACCAAACAACACGTCCACCCCCTCCACCTCATCCAAGGCCAAGAGACAGCGAAATGAGGATTCACCTGGAACTATTTCACCACCGGGGAACGACTCAACAGATGTTCTGATCTCTATAGATAAGAAACTCAGTAGTTTTGATGCGCGTTTGAGTCTGGTAGAAATTCTCCACAAGGAGTTCCAGGCGCTACGAGAATCATTAGAATTCAGCCAGAAGCAGGTGGAAACTCTGGCTGTAGAAAATGCTGGTCTCAGAGAGTCGGTAAAATCCCTCACCGAGGGCTTGACCCGTCTCTCGGAAGAAAATAAGAAGATGAAGGAAAGGGTGATCGATCTGCAGGCGCGGAGCATGAGAGAGAACCTGGTATTTGCAGGGATTCCAGAGCAGACGGAGGAGGACCCCGAGACCACGGTGAAAAACTTCATCAAAACCCACCTGAAGCTCCCGGAGGAAACGGTGAAAAACATCTCCTTTCACAGAGTCCATCGGCTCGGCGGGAGGAAACCCGGGTCCAGCAGACCAAGACCCATAGTAGCGAAGTTCGTCAGCTTCAAACAGAAGGAGCAGGTGAAGAACCAGGGCCGCGAACTGAAGGGGACCAACTTTGGAGTAAACGACCAATATCCCAGAGAGATTCTGGACCGACCAAGAGTCCTGTTTCCCATCAGGGGGAAATTTATCGCTGAAGGCGCTCGCGCTGTCATCGCGGTGGATAAATTATTTATTAATGGACAGCTGTACCGCGACCCGGACATCACTCCGTGGCTCTACTGACTTGGTATGTGCTTTAATTTTCCTGTTTTCTCACTAGATCATGTTATATCCTTAAAACTGCCATAAAAGATCATTTAGTTAACAGTAAATCCACTGCCCGTCTCCACTACACAGATGCATTTTTTAAATGACTTTTTTCCTTTGGCACTGTCGCTCTTTTCACTCTTTACACTTCTTCTCTCCGACCCTTTAATGGTTAACGGTAACACTTGTCATTATATTATATACACATCAGCACTTTTCATGATTCACAGGAACACACACAGAACAGCACAAGCGCACATACATCCCTGTCACAACCAGCGGGCACATACACATGCACGTGGAGAAGCAGTGGGATGCACGCACACACGCTTCAGTAATATGCATATAGCCTCATCTCTGTGGTTGGTTCATGAACGAACTCACATTTATCACTTGGAATGTGCGTGGAGCTGGCACAAGGGAAAAGAGGTTAAACATTTTTAATCGTTTGTAAGAAATGAAAGCAGATATAATATTACTCCAAGAGACTCATTTATCAAACTCAACAATAGATCTTCTCTCAACAACCCAGTTTCGACACGTGTATTCAGCTTGTTATAATTCTAGGCAGAGCGGAGCAGCAACTCTTATTAATAGAAGGTTAAATTTTGACATAGATAATACAATCATAGATCCAGAAGGCAGATTTATAATAGTTACATTATCTATTAAAAATGTTAAGTTATGTATTGCAAATATATCTGGTCCAAATGTAGATGATCCTCCTTCTTTCACTCCCTCTTCGCCTCTATGGTCACTCAGATAACACACTAATTATAGGAGGTGATTTTAACATTATACTGGACAAACAAAGTACCACAGGAGCTCATTGAGTCTGGAAATCCTCAGAAACTGTAAAACATGAAGGATTTTGGTCTCTGTGATGCTTGGTGCTCTCACCATCCCACACTAAGAGAATACACCTTCTTCTCTTCAGTTCACCATTCCTATTCTAGATTAGATTATTTCTTAACTAGCAGCTCACTGATGAATGACATGTCAGAAATCAGAATCCATCCTATTAGCATTAGTGATCACGCACCAGTATCATTCACTCTGAGAAGTAAGAGCAATAAACCAGCAACTAGAAACTGGAGATTTAATACGTCATTACTTAAAGATCCTGAGTTTATCAGCCACTTTAAAAGAAAATGGTCCTTATATCTAGAAAATAACGACTTGCCAGAAACTTCAGCGTGTGTTCTTTGGGAAGCAGGAAAAGCAGTAATGAGAGGGAAAATAATTTCCTTTTCTTCTCATAAGTAAAAGAAGGAAACTTTGAGAATTTCAGAGTTAGAACTCAGAATTAAATCCTTAGAGGAGCTTACCATGTCTCCCCAAAAGAACACACACTAAATGCTATAAGGAAAGCTAAACCTGAACTTAATGAAATAATAGATAAAAAGACGCAATTCTTGGTGCAAAGACTTCGCTTGGAGAATTTTGAGCATGGCAACAAATCTGGAAGGTTCCTGGCTAATCAGTTAAAAACAAACAAGGAGAAAACAACCATCTCCTCTGTCAGAGATCCAGAAGGAAACATCAGCCACGACCCTGACAAGATAAATAACACTTTCAAAGAATTCTATAAAACATTATATACATCACAACTAACTACAACAGATGACAATATTGATAAATTTCTTAGTAACATCAATCTTCCACAATTAAAACATGAAAATAAAATGGTCTTGGATTCCCCCCTTTCAGTCGGCGAACTCCAAGAAGCTCTCCAGCATATGCCCAACAATAAAGCTCCAGATGGTTACCCAGCAGAATTCTGGACAATGCTCGCACCCACTTTCTACAATATGATATTAGAAATAAGGGAAAAACAAAAAATACCTTCAAATATGAACCTAGCCAATATTAAAACCAGGTAAAGACCCGACACTTCCATCCAGTTACCGTCCAATTTCATTAATAAATGTAGATCTCAAAATAATTAGCAAAGCTTTGGCCAGAAGAATAGAAAAAAATAACCCCTCTAATAATCCATCCTGACCAAACAGGCTTTATTAAAGGTAGACATTCCTCTACTAACATGTGTAGATGTATTCTATTCTATTCTATTCTATTCTATTCTATTCTAATTAACATCATAGATTATTCTACTCTACATAATCTGGAATCCACAGTCATTTCTTTAGACGCAGAAAAAGCATTTGACCGAGTAAACTGGAAATTTTTATTTGCAACGTTAAACAAATTTGGGTTTGGGTCATCTTTCATAGATTGGATAAAAATATTATATAACAACCCAAATGCATGTGTGAAGACCAATGATCAAACTTCTCCAAGCTTCTGTTTGCAGAGAGGCACCAGACAGGGCTGCCCGCTTTCTCCATCACTCTTTGCTATTTTTATTGAACCCCTAGCTGCTGCCATAAGACAAAATAAAGAGATTAAAGGAATCCATGCCAAAAATATAGAACATAAGATAAGTCTTTATGCTGATGATGTATTACTTTTTCTCCAGAACTCACCGACATCTCTCCCCCAGACAATCACACTTATTAACACATTCTCATCAATATCTGACTACTCTATTAACTGGTCTAAGACTATTATTATGCCCATCAACTGTGACCTACAAAACATACCCAATACTACAATACAGCCTGGAAACATTAGATATCTAGGCATAAACATTTCCCCCAGGTTATCAGAACTAACAAAGCTAAATTATGTCCAGCTACTTAAAACAATAGAGGATGATCTCTCATGGTGGAGGCGCTTACCCATATCACTCATGGGGAGGGTTGCCACAGTTAAAATGATGGTTCTATCTAGAGTAAACTACCTGTTTTCAGTGATACCCACTAAACCATCCTCCAGCTGGTTTAAGTCACTGGACTCACGTATATATAAATTTTTATGGAAAACAAGCCATCTTGTATCAGTCTAAAAACTTTACAACAGACTAAAGATAGAGGCGGATTGGAGCTACCCAACTTTAATCATGTTTTCTTAGCTAACAAGCTGCAGTATATCTCCAAATGGCTTAAACCTAGCAGTCTGGATGAATCATGGTTAGATGTAGAGCAAGCATTGTGTGAGGATGTGTTTATCTCTGACCTGCCATTCATCAGCTCAGCCATCAAAACACACACAAAAAGTGTTTTAAAAGCATTAATATCAGTTCCTCTTTAGTGGCTTGGTGAGAATTTCTAAAAATAACCAAATCCTCACTTTTTCCATGTAAGTTTACACCCCTCTGGAACAACCCTGACATCCTGCAAAACAAAAAGCTGATTAACTTCACTCAATGGAAAAATAAAGGAATAAAACAGTTAGAACACATAATAGAAAATGGAAACTTCTTCTCATTTAATATTCTCACTTCACAATATGGGATCAGTAGCAAAAAATTTTTAGAATATCACCAGCTTAAATCTATTATATGTAAAAAATATACCATTAATCAATTAAACTTACAGCTACCTATTAGGGTGGCAGAATTCATGAATCTCAATGCCCCAAAGCTATTATCAAAAACATATAGACTATTATCCAACTAGAAGACTCAATCTGTCTTCTAACTTCAAAATGGGAGGGTGACTTATCCAGTAACTTTAATAAAGATAAATGGTCACAAATATGTTTAAACACCTTTAAAATGACTAAAAATTCAAATATGCAACTAATACAATTCAAAATTCTGCATAGAACTCATTATACAGGACAAAGGATGTTCAGGATGGGTCTGTCACATATGCACACACTGCAATGAAAACACACCAGACAACTATCTCCATGCCTTGTGGTCCTGCACACCTGTCCGCAGGTTCTGGCTTCAGATATGTGTGGACATGTCAACATGGTTTAAATGTAATATTCCTGCAATCCCCGCACTATGTCTACTAGGTGACTTGGGTGACATTAATATGGCAATTAACTCTGCACACATGATACGCACAGCATTATGCATCACAAAGAAAACTATCCTTGTGAACTGGAAAAACAAAAATAATCTGTGTATTCAGCAGTTTAGGAATCTCTTAGTTGACCACATCAGTAGTGAGACAATGTCTGCCTCCTTAAAGAACTATTTAGCTCTCATTTCCTCTGGTCCCCTGTGCTTAGCTCCATAACTTAGTGTAGGTGGAGGACTGTGACCTCGTTGCTATGGGGGTTTGGGAAATGGCTGGGAGTGACTGGTGGTTGCGGGTTCTTTGTGGTTGCCCGTGGTGTGGGGCCGGGCTGCTCTGCAATGGGGGTGGCTCTGGGTCTGGCCCTGTCGGGGGCTGTGGGGGCCACCGGTTGGAGTTGCCTTGTGGTGGGGGGTGAGGCCACTGGTGACGCTTGGGTTGGTGGGTGTTGGTCCTGGGCTGGGCGGCCGGGCTATTCTAGGGCGGGCTGGGCGGGGGTTCTGGGCTCTGGTGCCCAGGGGTGGTCCTCCTCCCTCCGGGGTGGTGGGGTCCGTATGTGCCGGGGGTCTGGGCCTGCCCGGATGTGCTGCCGTGGTGTGGGTTGGTGCATGCCCTGGTGTCTGGTTGTCGCCCTGGGACCCAGGGTATGGCCCGGGGGCAGGAGGGGTGTAGGGGTTTGAAGGAGGGCTGAGTGGGATTCGGGGGATTATAGGGGGAGGTGCTGGGGTGTGAGACAGGGATGCTTGTATGTTGTGTGTGTGTCTATACTTTGGATGATGTTTGTGTGGGTGTGGGGGTATGTTTGTGTGCGTGCGTATGCATGTGCTAGGATGAGTGGGGGTGTGTCTGGGGAGTGGTGTGCCGTGGGTCTGCCGCTGTCCCCATCCTCTCATTCCCCGTTAGGGATGTGGGAGGGTGGGTACTTTCTGGGGTCGGTGACAGCTTACTTGCTGTGGTCCCTGAATGGCCCGGTTGTGGGGGGCAGCCTCTCCTGGCCTGTCTTGCCCTGGGGTGCCTCCTAGGGAGCGGGGGTGCCTTATGCCACTAGAGGCTCAACATCCAGAGGGAAGTTTGCTTCCCTCTGTACATTTTACATTTTAACCTATTTTCCCACCACAGTACAAACAATAGATTAAACTCTGAAATCAAAAATTAAAGTGTTTATGTTATACATTGTGTGTAGAAGAGCATCGCTGTTCTAATCTTGTCCATAATGCAGGGACCTTGTGCATTATTGTCATGTTTTTCTGTGTAGGATCTTTAGTTTGTGGCCAGTGAGCCCAGACTTTGTAAGCCTCTGTCTGTTTTTAATTTCTGATATTTGGAAGATAGTCTAATAAGTCAAACCTCTTTTTAAGCCAGATGAAATTATAACCTACTTTGTCTTTTGAGTCCTTCTTTCCAAGGCTGGAGTTTGGAAAATGTGGTGCTGCAAGACCAGCCAAACAGTATTTGAGACAGATGCAGTCGCACAAACTGACATAGGTGGGTCTTTCTGGTGCTCAGTATTCCAGGTTTGGAGAGCTCTTATTTGGAGGTGTTGGGGATTAGGAGACTGAAATTAGGTTAAACAGAAGTGGTTATCTGCCCAGAGTTTTATACTGAGATTTGTTGGTGATTTTCTGTGTATGTACAAAATATATCTGCAGAGTTCTGCAGATTTATGTTGGCTGAATTAACAGCTTGTACTTTATAATACTGTACAATGGCATATGGCACCATTGGCTCAGTAGCACTGTAAATTAGATTAGATTAGATTAGATTAGATAAGATTAAACTTTATTGATCCCACGGACGGGGAAATTCACTTATTACAGCAGCAAAGCAGAAAAAGTGGAAAAAAAAAAAATAGATAAACTTAAGAATTAAATATAACACAATAAACATAAAAAAAAACAATAACAGAATAAGGTGACTGCATAAATGACTGTGTAAACAGACTACAACATGAAGCCTGGTTCAGGTGTTACAGATTGTTGTAGAGTCTGACAGCAGTTGGGATGAAGGACCTGCGGAGCCTCTTTCTTACACCGTGGGTGTAGCAGTCTGCTGCTGAAGGAGCTGCTCAGGGACCCCACAGTGTAATGTAGGGGGTGAGAGGTGTTGCTCATAATGGATGTCAGTTTGGCTAACATCCTTCTCTCCCCCACTTCCTCTACGGAGTCCAGAGGACAATCCAGGACAGAGCTCGCTCTCCTGATCAGTTTATTGATCCTGCACCTGTCCCTGTGTGATGGCCGCCTAGGCAGCCACACACTGAGCCTGGTCTGGTAACCTTTTTTCTTTTCAGTTAAATCATTTTATTTGTAATATTTACCACTTCCTTTATATTTCACATTTTTCTTAGCAAGTTTGGCAGGGGGGGGTTAACTGATTGGGTGCACACTTTTAGTTGACTCATTCTTGTCACCTTGTTTGGTTTATTTTCAGTTAATATGCATTTTCTTTGAGTTATAGTTCCTGGGGAAGTTGGTGTGTGGGAGGCCCAAGCCTGCAAAGAAAGTCCCAGCTGAGGTGGATCTCCATTGACGAGGCTACAGCCTAATTGGACTCATCCATCTGCCAAAAAGATAGTGGGAGAGGGGTTTAGATCTTCTATTGTTTTGTATTACTTTGTTTGTTCTTTATGTAGAAGTATGATTATTTAGATTTCTGTTTCCCTAATGAGTTATGAATCTAAATGGTTTAAGTTCTGTTGTGAATTAGTTAAGTTTATTAAGTTAGCTGAAGATTGTTATGTTATGTATTTCCCTCTTGTGTCAAAATGGCCTGATCAGCCAGTGTATATAGTTTCCCTTGTGTGTCAGTTTGTTAGGTCAGTTAGTTTTCAGTTTCTTATGTTGATGTTCTGTTTATTTGACCTCTTTTATGGGCCCAGAACTTTATTTAGGAATTTGTATTTTTGTTGTTTTTTGGTAAAATTAAATGTCAAAAGACTTTTCTTTAAAAAACCTCCTGTGCTCTCGTCATCCTTGGCCTCGGTCCCTCACACCCTGTCTGTGCTGCTCCCTCTCCAGCAGACCACAGCATAGAATATGGCTGAGGCCACCACAGAGTCATAAAAAGTCCTAAGGAGAGTCCCACACACTCCGAAGGACCTCAGTCTCCTCAGCAGGTGGAGGTGACTCTGTCCCTTCTTGTAGAGGGCGTGGGTGTTTGTAGACCAGTCCAGTTTGTTGTTTAGGTGAACACCCAGGAATTTATAGTTCTCCACCACCTCTATGTCCGATCCCTGGATGTTCACCTGTGTGAGAGAGGATGCTGTCCTCTGGAAGTCCACAATCATCTCCTTTGTCTTGCTGGTATTTAGCTGGAGCTGGTTACGCTCACTCCAGCTGACAAAGTCCCTGATGACTGTCCTGTACTCCAGATCGTCCCCCTCAGAAACACAGCCAACAACGACTGTGTCATCGGAGAACTTCTGGATGTGGCAGTGTGTGTTATTGTAAGTGAAGTCCGAAGTGTAGAGAGTGAAGAGGAAGGGAGAGAGCACCGTACCCTGAGGGGCACCTGTGCTGCAGAGCACCACGTCAGACTCACAGTGCTGCAGCCTCACATACTGTGGTCTGTTGGTGAGATAGTCCTTAATCCATGCAGTCAGGTGTTGGTCTACTCCCATACTTTCCATCTTCACTCTTAGCAGTGAAGGCTGGATAGTATTAAAAGCGCTGGAGAAGTCGAAAAACATGACTCTCACAGCACTTCCGCTGACCTCCAGGTGTTGCAGTGATCTGTGCAGCAAGTAACTCTGTTATGGTCCTAGCAAGTGTTTTCTGGGCCAGAGATGGCTCAGAAGTCACAAGTTGGGCCAAATTTGGGCTCCTGCATTGTTGTACAGATTTGGTACAGACATCATGAGCCATCTTTAACATGGCTTAAGGCAAGTGTTGTGAGGGCCAGATGTGGTACAAAGATTTAAGAAAATGCACCATGTTTGAAGGATGCATGACTCAATTTAGGCAGCTGCACTCACCCCTGGAGTCAATACCGTGTTTCAAGAGACCAGAACACTGCAGATGTAAGTCATAAATGAATTTCTTCCTGTGTATGAAATGATTATCTGTAGCTTTAGTCACTTGATGCTCCATGGTCATGCTTCCATCTAGTGTTCAGAAAAGAAACTGCTTGCTGCTCTATGACTCCAAACAAATCAAGCAAACAAAGTGGTGTTTCACTGTTAAAGGGAGGAGAGGGCCCTTCATGTGTAAGAGAGGCAGTGGGTTTCTGTATATAACAAGAGACTATGTTGGATTTAGTTTTATGTAACACCTTGTTAAAGATTCAAAACTATTGTGGTGTCTGTGAATCCTACCCTAAACATTGTGGTTGGAACATCGTAGGATCCCCTGGACTTATTTAATGGAGGAACAGAGCTCTGTATTTTAAAAAGACGTTTACCATAAACCAGAAACTTTACCATAACATTTTATTTCTAAAGCACTTTAACAACAGCTGTACAATAAATTACACTGAGTTATTTGAAAGTTTGGGATAACTCATGAGCAAATAATGCAAGGTGATGATTAATTTGTCACCACTGTACTTAATCATTAGTTTTTTAATTTACCCTGCCTGAATCTAAGTAGAAATTACAGTAAATGGTAAATGGACTTGTATAGCGCTTTTCCAGTCTGTTTGACCACTCAAAGCGCTTTACACTACTTATCACATTCACCCATTCACACACACATTCACACCCCAATAGGCAACGTGGGGTTAAGTGTCTTGCCCAAGGACACTTCTGCATGTAGTCAGTGGAAGCCTGGAATCGATCCGCGTACCTTCCGGTCAAAAGACGACTGCTCTTCCTCCTGAGCTGCCCTACAGTAAACAGTCACTTTATTAGGTCCACCTTGCTAGTACTGGATTGGACCCTCTTTTCTTTACAGCCTTCTTTTCTAGTTTCATAAATTCAATGGTGGAAACCTTCCTCAGACGTTTTCTCCATATTAACATGACAGCATCACACAGTTGCTGCAGGTTTGTCGGCTGCATCCATGATGAGAATCTCCCGTTCCACCACATCCCAAAGCTGCTCTACTGGACTGAGATCTGGTGGCTGTGGAGGCCGTTGGAGTCCAGTGAACTCATCGTCATGTTCTAGAAAGCAGGTGGAGATGATCTGAGCTTTGTGACATGGTGCATTATCCTGCTGGAAGTAGCATCAGAAGATGCTCCACTGTGGTCATAAAGGGATGGACATGGTCAGCAACAATACTCAGGTAGGCTGTGCTGGTTAAACCAGGACACGTTGGTACTAAGGGGCCCAAAGTGGACCAAGAAAATCTCCCCCCACCATTACACCAGCAGCAGCCTGAAGCGTTGATCTAAGGCAGGATAGATCCATGTTTTCATCATGTTTCCAGCAGATTCTGAGCCGAGCATCTGAATGTGGAGCTGAAATGGAGACTCATCAGACCAGCAACGTTTCTCCATCTTCTATTGTCCAGTGTTGGTGAGTGTGTGTGAATTGTAGCCTCAGTTTCCTGTTCTTAGCTGGCAGGAGGAACCCGGTGTGTCTTCTGCTGCATCCTGGTCCAGACAACTGCTGCTCTGGATATTTTCTCTTCTTCAGACCATCTCTGGAAACCCTGGAGATGGTTGTAGAAATCCCAGTAAAGACTCAGACCAACAACCATGTCACATTCAAAGTCTCTTAAATCCTCTTTCTCCCTCATTCTGATGCTCAGCTTGAACTTCAGCAAGTTGTCTTCACCACGTCTACTTACTACATGTATTGAGTAGATGCCATGGGATTGGCTGATAGGATATTCGTGTTAATATGCAGCTGTACATGAACATTTGTGCAAAGTATTTCTTCGTTTAAAAATTCCTTCTTTAGAAACAGTTTACAAACTATTATAGCCAAACTGAAACTATGTCACAGTTTTAATAATAACTGCTTTGTTATATGTTTATGAAGAGGAGATAAAATCAATCCTTTTTCACAAGCAGACTTAACCGGATGACAGATGTTTCTGAAAGAGTTTAACCCCTGCTGCTATTGAGGGTGTGAGAAGCTAACTCGTAATTTAGGTTTAATCTTGGTACGTCATGGGAGCAGAGTAAAACAACAACACCTTCACTTTTGGCACCTGTAAAAAATCTCAGCACGTTTACAAATGATGTCGTAAAGCTGTTGATCTACTCATGTCTGCACTGTGTGTGTGTGTGTGTGTGCGTGTGTGTGTGTGTGTGTGAGGACGACATATAACACATCAACAAGCATCTTCAAGGCTGACTCATCCTCATATATCATATTTTTCCTCTCCATCAGCGTGGCGGCCCGGGTGTCGAGGAGGCGGGACAGTCTGAAGAATCGATGCATCACTCGCAGCTTCACTCGCTGGATAGGTGAGCTAAATCCTCAGGTGAGTCACAAGTCAACAGGAATTGTTGACCAGGTAAAGCAACTTTTCTGCAGAGAGTCTCCATAAAGCAGGATTTCCTCATGCAAACTGACTTCTCTGAAACAGTCCCCCTTGTTCATCACAGCAGGACAACAACTAATTATTTCCTTCTTTGTTTATTAACTCTCATTTTCCCTTTTCTTTTATCATTTTGTCTCAACCTTTCCCACAATTTATAGAAAATCAGCTGTTCTTGGTTAACAATCTTCCTGAAGTTCCCACCAACAACCAGAAATGACTAGTTTACCTACAGTTAGAAAACCACAACATCCACTGAGTAAACAAGAGTTTTATTCTCATCTTGTGGAAAGCAGAATTTCTGGCTGTGTGTAGAATGTCTTTATGTCTGTGTTTTATACAGTATGTACATTACACTTGCCACCATGTGCTTTAATAATGTGCTATATAAGTGGGTTAGATTGGATAATTTATCATCTAGACCAGGGGTGGCCAACTCGTTTTAGCTCAGGGGCCTCATACATGGTGCAATTTGATCTCCAGTGGGTCGGACCAGTAAAAAAGTAGCACAATAACCTATAAATAACAAAAACTGTGAGCACAAGTACATCATCAAGATGAATACATTTAATGAGCTAAACGTTTAGAAAATATAAACCTGAAATTTTTTGAGAAATTTTAAATTTATAAATCACAATAGATCTACAACATCACTAAGCTTTAAATCACAGCTATTTTGAACTAAAACAATCTAGTATTTCAGGGTATGATCATATAAAGTTTTCAATAGCTAGAAGTTATTTAAACGTACAAGCCTGTACATTTTCACATTTGTGTAGTAATCCTGACCCACCTCATCATACAAAATGAAGTGAGATCAGTTAAAAAGAGAATCTATATAACAAGCTATCTCCGCCTTGTAAATGCATTTTCTAAACATAAATATTTAATTTAACTTTTTATTTTAATTTCGAGCAGATCATGTTCCACAAGCGAAACCAACAGAATAAGATGCAGAACAGTAGCTGTGCAGTTGAGTCCACAACTGACTTCAATCAGGCTACACAAAATAAGAATTATACACTGATGTGAAAAGGAGAGGAGAAACTGGCTGAACCCCACCTCCCTCAGCAAATACAACCACAGTTTAATATCTGATTCCCAGCTCTCCCACGGGATTGGTTGTTCTTGAGCTAAGTTGTGCACATCTGGTGCTTTTTAATTTCAGCTTGCTTTTGGTTTTCCATTGTATGGAACTCATCCTATCTCACACAGTCATGGATCCAAGCGTGACACCATACAGTCCTGTTCCAGTCCTGTTCCGTCCTGCAGGGTTTAGATGTTTCCCTGCTCCAGCACCTAATTCAAATTAAATGAATCTCCTCAACAGCTTGTTGTCAAGTTCTCCAAGCATATTAATGATCAATTGATCTCAGTAAGTTAAGGTAAAGCAGGGAGACATCTAATACCTGCAGGACTGGACCTGGTCATGCTTGCTGTATGGTGATGTTGAAACACTGCAGAGCGTTAACTGTTTGGAGAGTCGTTGCTTGTGGGTGTAAAATCTACAGCTGCACACACAAAAACACTCACACAGTATGAAACACCTCCTTGTTTCATTAAGTCACTTAAGCATCCAGCATGCTATGTCCAACATGGATAACAGATATTTGTGTGTATGGATTGCATAATATGAACATTACTAGTGAAAACACTAGCATGTTTACTGACCACGAGTTCGGGTTGACAGATGAACTCTGCACCAATAAGTCACCATGATCCCTGCCAGCTGATATTGAAACTCCTATGAAATGACAGCAGTCACAAGCAGTCAGTGCAATAACTACTTTACTCTTCACATCACTGAAAAGAACATCTGCTGATTGAATAGAGCGCAGTGGTTTCACCTCTTCTGAGATTTAATGAGCATATTTCTGCATTCCTGGATACATCAAACGAGTTTCTCTTTATTAAAATCAACTAAAAGAATCCAGAAAACAACCATTGTGTCATCAGTCCACCTTCACTCTGGGGTGTCTTGAGCACCCAGATGAGCCTGTAAACCGGCACTGGGGTGAATGAGGATGAGCGTTTGAGCCAAAAAGGGAGGAGGAAGAGACATGCCGTCACTCAGTGCTGTCAGCCACTCTTGTCTCTCACTGGTGAGTCAAGGTTTCCCAGTGATTCACGTCTGTGCATGGTCTAAACAACGGGCTCAAAGTGCTGTCACTCTTCTTTTTCTCACCACCGACATCCTCCTCTTCCTATTATTTCGTTCCTCCTCTCCATTCATCTCTGTGTCCGTCTGCCCTCTCCTTCCTGCCTGCTAATTGCAAATGTACCATACCGGTTATTTCTCCAATGAGCCTGCAGAAGTTCTCCACTTTTCAGCAGCGTCTCCAGGCTCTTGTTGTTAGACCTCCAGGATGTTCAAAAAAACTCATAACACACCCAGCTCCACCTGCGGGCCGGTGCAGCCCGACAGGGGATTTCACCACGCTGATGATGGGGCACTCTTCCTTCCTGAACCCACATAAATCTGTCGTGGGTTCTGTCCTTTAGTCTAATATTAAAGCTGTTTTCCATGACATGCTGATTTGCGGGAAGGGAAAAGCTATTGTTGACTAACAAGATCTGTTATAGGTGGAGGGAGGGGGGGGGGGGGTGGGCTGTGGTTGGCGTTCACTCTTATAAAAAATGACAAGGTGACACCTTTGAAAGTGCTGATGTATTTAACTAAATGCCATTCTGAGGAAAAGAATAGCTATAAAACAGATATTAAAATAAAACTAATGCTTGTTGACTTTAGGTTAAAACCCTGTCAGTGTTGTCTTTCTCACTCTCTACTCATTTATGTTTAGCTGTGTGTAAATAACACCTTGACTTCTCCTCTCAGAAAAATGACAAGAATGGACTTGTAAGGACATTTCTCAACTAAGTGAAGGACCTCTGTCATCTCACACTGCAGAATGGAAGAGACTACCATCCTTAGGCTATAATCAAACACACACCTCTACAGGCATGCATGCATGCACACATGCAAGTTTTGTTTTTATTCAGTATGGATGTTCTGGGAAGGATGAGTGAAAAATAAGAGTTTTTCTTAGAAAAATAAGAAAAAAAGGAGTCATAAGAATTGCACACTTAACATTTAATTTCAAGGTTTAAAAAAAATTAAATGATGCACAAATTCCGTACAAATAAAAAAACAGAATAAATACACAAATGTTGAATTTTTGCAGCAGAATGAGTAGTTCTCTTCATTTCAGTAATGCAAGGTAATGTCCAATTATTTAGATTATGTAGAAGTAGTGTACATTTGTATGTTTGATTTGGATGCTTCTGCTCTAAAATTACAGCATTGTTGTAATACTGAAATATGGTGACAGCCCAAAACCCCCAGTCTTCTGCTGTTCTTCGGTCTTCACAGTGGTGGATTTATTCTCTTACAGTATGTCAGAGCAGAGAGGGAGGCTGTGCTCTGGCTCCTGCAGGTAGCTCACCTGCCATGGAAGCCCAAAAGTGGGCGATGGCTCCACAAAAGAGTCCATGTATCCCTGAGCACAGGAGGCCCACATGCCCTCGCCCACCTGAGGGTATCGCACTGGACTGGGCGGGTGATCGTGGGGACTGCTGCAGTGTCCATGTCCGTGTGAGGCGTAAAGCTGTCCCTCGGTGGGGTAACAAGGGTAGTGCGGTGATGGGGGACATGATGATATGGTGTTATCCATGTAGGCGTGTGCATCTGTGGACAACCGGTGCACGTGAGGCCCTTGTTGCATCTGTTGAGACATGGATGCATGCCAGGGGACGTAGCTCTGATGTTCCAGACGGGGAACAGCGACCCTGGTCTGCTCAAGGCGAGATGCTCCCATCGCTGCAGGCACCACAGATGACCTATGACATTCCCGGTGGGTGCAGGGCTTGCTGGGGGGATTAGAGCTCAGGAATACAGAGAGAGCAGAGATACGATTGATGGCTCTCTGAAGTGTAGCAATCTTAGACAAGCGTTTCCCACTGAGGTCATGATTTAGAGCAACACGGAGAGCATTGAAGGCTTGGTTGTAGTCCATTATGCGCTTTCTCTCGCGGACATTAGCAGCCATTCTTCGAGCTTTGGAGCGAACAGGTCGGTTGCGCTTCTTGGTCTGGCCTTCCTCTGGGTCACCGGGGCTGCTGGATAAACTCTCGCTGTCTTGGAAAGATGGCTTGGGACTTTCTTCGTCTTCACCTTGTTCGAGCACGCCGAGCTCCAGCTCTTCCTCAGAAAATTCTGAACCTGCGACACTGCTGCAGCTCATTGTGTCAACAATGAAGACCTCAGGACCTCAGACAAGTCAAAACAACGTTCTTGCTGCTGTTGTAGCTGCAGTCACCAGAGTTTGTCAGTAAGTTTTCTTGTTTGCAGGCCGAACAAACTTGGTGCTTCTTTAGTGGGGCTGTCGGTGTTTGCTGCCGTGCCGACAGCCCGAATATTCTCTTCCTCCGACTCCTCTGGTGCTGTGTGGTTACTTGTAATTCAACAAGACAGGTTTGCCTGCTTTTTAAGGATCCAGGAGTCACATGGTACAGTCACCTGTGTGGAATGGTGCTCTCTCTCTCTCTCTTTCTCTCTCTCTTTCTAGGTTTATGGGTGCCCTCCAGGCAAATGGCACTGTCACCTCCTCCTCCTGCGCTGACTCTCCCTCACTTCCCTCACAGGGAAGTTTTAACACTTTGCATCTTCGTGAGCTATAATCAAACACTGTACAAAATATTTACAAAGAGACAAAACATAGCTTAACATCTTCTTTTAAGACTTCCATCATCTGCTTTTCATTCTTTAACACTTTAACTCGCTCTTTTTATATCTTTTTATGTAAAACCATCTATGGAGAGGAGCTGTTTTATAAGTCTAAATTACTTCTTGGACACTTAATTGTCATTACAACGCATTTAATTAAATTAAAATTAATTAAATGTGCATCTCAAAATTTTGAAAATGACGAGAAATTAAATTTCCACAAATATTTGTCTTAAGGATGACAAATTGCACATTTATCCAAGTGACCTAATCTGTTATACCTATTTCCCTGTTTGTCAAGACTGGGAAGAGAGGAGCCCTCTTATCTGCCGTAGGATTGATTCATCCTGCCACTTAGCTGTCTCTGGACTGGCGATTCTCCCGCTCCCTGTCTCTCAAGTTTGCTCAGGTTTAAGGGCCATGTAATTTAGAGTAGCTGCCCTGAAACCCTTTCCCATAAATCAGGTCTGGGCAGCACCTGAGGACAAGAGCAGAGCAAGCCCAGGACTTCAAAGAGAGGAAAAAACAAGGGTAAATATTTTACAATTAGATCCTGTGATTGCTACTGGCTCAGATTGTCGATCTTTCATCGTCTTTCAGAGTTCAGTTTGGATGGAAATGCAACACTATCTGTTAAAATACTGAATTACTTCCAGTATTTTATTAATGGTTCTGAAAATCAACGAGATAGATGGCATTTGTTAAACAAATGGCTGCTAGATAAGCCAGAGAACCACTTTATCAATTCCAAATTTTTCATTCTGACACGAGCAGAGGAAATATCTGTGTGACAGGTGTTAGCGTTTCCAGTGAAAGGTCTGTTGACGTTTAGGGGGCTCCCGGCCAAATGCACAACAGGTAGCTAAAGAACAGGCCTCAGACACTGAACTGCTGGGGGTCGTTGAAACGCATTGCTTCCTTCCTGCCCTTTTCTTTTTTTATTGTACGCATTGTGCCAACCTTTAAAACAATTAGAGCTCAGAGTTTCTTTCATGGGAACATTTTTCCAGCTTTTTCATGGTTGTGGCCCAGAGTTCCGTACACATTGCATTTTATTTCACGCTTGCTTAGCCACAGATATATGCAAACTTATTGCTTTGGGTTTATAGAGTTAAGAACACTAAATGCATTCCTCTCTAGCCTTTTAAAACCTGAGGTCCCCTAGGTGGAAGATTTTGAGAACTGATAGCCAAAATGGCCATTTTAGAGACCTGACCTGAAATATCTCTCTAATGTTGTTCTACTTAACTTTATCAGTTGCCCTTTTTGTTGATATATTCATATATTGTACTATTACTTGATAGAGGTTTAGAGCTACAGCTGCGTCTTTACAAAAGGATTATCATATTCATCATGAAAGCATTAGATTTTTAGAGGCGAGCCTGAAACTTTTTCATTTGTGCGATTTGCCATCTTCATTTATTTTTCACCAGTAACACATATACTGATATTTACACTAATCTTACAAGTGTCTCCTTAACTATGACTCCAGAAGTTTTCAAGTAGACCTTGTGGTTACAGAGATATACTCATACTAAGCAAAAACAAAAACTTTTACTTTTTTCTTTAAAGGTGTCCGGAGCCTGTTATACATCCGTACTGCATTCAACAGTGTGACTGTTTTAATTCAAATCTAACCCGCGGTGTTAAATCCACAGGATTTACACTTTCACTTTTAGTTGCAGTTTGTGCTTACAAGTTCTGTGAGGAACATCTGAGTGATGGAGAATCTGTTTTTGCACCCGATAATTCAGCCTGGATAAAGAATGATTCGTCTTTCTTCAGCATGGAAGCAAACATCCACTGTGATCATTAAAATCATTGTCATAATGGCTGTATGGTTAAAGTGACATATATGACATCCGAACCAAAGACTTGCTGTTCTAGGATGTCACTACTTGTCTGTTCCTTTCCTGGGAAAGTTATCACGTACAACTCTGTGCTTATCAGACCTTTCTCCGGCTGATATTCTGAATACTTTTAAGGCTAAAGCTGTCTCAACCCATGTCACTCAGCTCTAAAAAGCGCACCAGCTTTATCACAAGCAGTGATTTATGGCTTCACAAACATGTCAGATTTACTGCTGTGGTGTAAAGAGCATGAAGACTACAGCCTCGGACTCTCCCTGTCCATTCATTTTTGACAGGTGACAAGACACCAGTAATTATCAGCCGCCGGGAATAAATCACAAGATTTTTATCACGCTGCCTGCCATGCCCTTTATGGAATAACCATTTTCAAGCATGGGGAACTTGTCCAACACCACTGAACCTAAGATTAGTAAATCTCCAGCTCTAGCCCCTATAATGACTGGTTGTTAGTCGTTTGTTATTAGAGGTCTGTGTGCCAAAAGTTATAGATGTATATTTCCAAAGGGGTAGTTACAGGTAATAAGTGAGTAAGTCCAGGTTCGCTAACCTTGGCTTTGCAGTGGTATGTTAATGCATGTTTTTGGTGTCTGCCATGGAATTTTCTCACCTCAATAAAATGCCTCAAGTCAAGTAAAAGCAGCATTAGTTTGAAAAAAAAACAGCACATTAACTGAGTATTAAAATCTGTGGTCACTTCGTGGCAGTGATTGTTTTTATTTTTTTCTAAAGCTCTGATATCTTTATTGAAAAATGTCTGTATTGCTTCACATTCACTTGGTAAATGCTACCTATCAGGTCATCTTCTGCCTCAGCTGGGCATTACCTGGCCAAGGTGAGCCATGACACATCTAGACTGGCAACTACGCCAAGGCAAGCAGTTCATGGGGGATTAGCATGTTTAGGCTAGCAACTGCAAAGTAATTCTAGGCTACCTAATCGACTTTTGGTTATTAGTATGACATAGCAGACTTTGGCAGGAATATAGCCTCCAAATACAACATAGCGCTTCTGAAGGCAAATCAGACCACCTCTGGCTAAAAAAAAAAAAAAAAAAAACACAAAAGAGTCTCATGAATTATTTGTGAATTTTAAGAAATCCTGCAAATCCATGGCTCACATCATGTCTGCTTCTTCAGTAAAATATTGCTGTACTTCTATGAACAGCTCATCAGCAGCAACAGTGGAATTTTTTTTTTCTTCTGTAAAAATCTAAAACTGTTCCACCCTCCTGTTAAATCAAACTTTTAAACTTGATGTATTTTAAAAGCTCTTGCCTGGATGTAGCCCTCTATCATCATGCACACTTGTTGGGGGTAATCCCTGCAGTAATCCTGTTACAGACAAAGATTCTCGTAGAGTATAAATGAACTGGACCAAAACAAACCTTTTTCTTGTTCTTACAAACTTGAGAACACCAAAACAAAGAGATCACTTCTCGCGGAGTATTTAACAAGCGTAACCTTCACATGCAATATAACCTATGACCACTAGAGGGCGCATATTATTTTAATACAATGAAAGAAGCGCTACTGAACTTTGGCAGATTTTGTGAGGAGCTCCAAAGAACGACTCATTCGACATACATCTTGCATCCTGTGTGTACTGTGTACCTCTCCAGACAGCTGAAGTCAGTCCGGTGTTGGCTCATCTCTTGTTCTTTTTCTCTTTCCTGTCCTCTCTTCTTTCGATCATGTCTTCTTGCACTTCTTTGATGAATCGGTGCACGTGGTGTGCGCACTAAAAATTAATGCTAAAGGCTCTTGACAGAATGGACCGAAAGCAATTAATCATTTTCTCTAAAGTGAAGACATACTTTTTGGTTTGTAATAAAATTAGAACAGCTGCTCAGAACAAAAATAAATATAATAAATAAATAAAATTCTGTGGCATGTATAAAATCTAACAACTCACCCAGTTGTCTGAAGTTTTTTGGGTGGTTGTGTGGCCTCAGGACTGTGAGCTCCTCAGCAGATCTTTGTCCATCTATCACTTTCCATGTTGCTGTCAGCGCCTACTGCTGTCTGTCATGCCTGTTTGTAAAAGAGACGATCAGCCTCTTAGAGTCACAAAAAGAGACTGAAGTAGGATTCTCATGAACATTCAGAGGAAAAACAAGTTGTCACGTTCATGTAAGGAATCGTCAGGTTTATGGTGAGCTACTCTGTTAGCTTATACTATAAAGGCACACTTCAGTGAAACACTTTTTTTTTTTTTGCTTGTTTAAGATGATATACAAGTGTTCTGCATCAGATATTTTCCAATCTCTTAAAAATAAAATGTGAAGACGGCATGCATGCTGACACAACACTTATGAATCATTCTGTCTGAAATTACTGGCAGTTACGTGCAGTTGGCTGCTGCAGCGTGCACAGCGGCTATAAAATCTCCAATGTCGGGTTGAAACAATACTCTGCATATTTCAGCTTGCTCAGCTCCACACTGAAAGTGTTATTCACAGAATATCTGTCATCTCTCTCTGCTATTAATCACAGAGGCACGTTGAAGTTTATTGTACAACATTAAAGATGTTTCCAGTTGTTAGAGAACTTTGAAAGTATTTTTACTTATGTAGAAAAAACTTAAATAGTATAAAACCTAACTTGAAAAAAGAAAATGAAATGGTGAGCAATACTTTTGAATATGTTTTTGTCCCTCTTCAGGATCCATGCGATCATACTTGGGTGCAGTTTGCAGATTAGCTTATAATATAATAACTTATAATAATCTTTGGTTGCTTTCTTGTCAATATTTATCATAAGTTCAAGTTCAAAGAGAAGCCAACTGATTGATGAGGGATTTTTGTTTGCGTTAGGTCATAAAAGCAGGCTGGTTGCCATGCAAAGAAAAACAGCACACTTAATGTTTGGGCCACTAAAAATCTTAGAGTCTCTAATTTAGCCATAAGCACAGCATTACTATAACCTCTCCTCCTGGTGATTTATACTGAGTAGCAAAGCCATGCAAATCTGTCAGCACTGATGTCATGACATGTCTAACAGTTTCCTCCACATTGGAATGTCAGTACATTTCCTCCCCTGCCCTAAATACTTGAATCATGATATGAATCATTCATTTTTTTACTGGATAGTCTGCACAACGGCATCACATTTGCAGCAAACTGAGGGGATGACTGAAAAGAAGCACATTTGCTGCAGAGCGTAAGCAATAAATATGCATTAAGCTGCTCACTTAAGCCATACGCATGCATCGAATTTCACAGTTTTCTGCAGCTTTCTGCACACAACAAAAATGCAGAAAATAAGGCAGCGGTGTGTTTTCATGGAGCATTCCTTCCGTAGAGAAGTCAGTCATTACGCTGGGTTATCATTAGAGGGTCCGTTTGGTGGGCTGGAACATGTGGTCAAGGTTAACTGTCTGTTGGCTAGTTCCCACACAACCCCAAACACCTACAGCGAGACCCTCTAACCGCTGAAAGAATCTGTGGTTGAATGAGTCTAATAAGTTTACAGCACTCTTTCTGGATGAAGTGTTGGCTCAAAGATGCTGGGACTGATTGATGAGGAGTTTGCTGAAAGTTGGAGGTTTGATAAAGTGAGTGATTGGCAAAAAAAATTAAGGTACAAAGATAAATGTGAACAATTATTTGTTTATTTGTTTAAGACCAAAGCAAAGTCGCAATCTTTCTGTCATTACATGCGCTCAGATAATTGTGGCTTTGGTCTTTGGGTCAGTGGGTCATAACCTTGTGTCGCCCCTGGCCAATAACCTCTCAGTACAGAAAGGAACTCAATCTGCGAGTCCATAGATGTCATTAGGATGGATTTCCTCTTTTCCCAAGAGACATAAAGCTGACATTGACTCATCAAATTCAGACCAGAAGGATTTTTTTAACTTTTTTTTACCAAAAGAAACAAATTTGGCACTGACCTCAACAAATTTGCTCTTATTTTATCCTAACGGACTATTCTTTCATCAAGAGTTGACTTGATATACCGTAAATGTAATGAAAGATTCTTGTTTAGTTTAGTCAGAGGATCATGTGAATCCATCGCTTGTCATTCTTCCACTTTTTACTGGCTGTTTAAACACAGACTGCACTTCAGAAGCCTTGAGTCTGACAGAGAACTGGTCATTATCCTGAACTTCTTCGCGGGAATGATCATGAAAATAATTGTATTTAATGATTAATTTGTGTGTGTCTGATATAACATATATAATATAACATATAGTAAGAATAACAACCGTCATCATGCCGTGTTCACAGCAGACGACGCCATTAAAGGAGCAGAGGCCCGATCAGTCATTTAGATTCATCTGTCATTCAGCACCAGGTCTGTAAATGTTGGGCTTTAATACCAGTTTTGCCATTTTGACGTTTTTTTCTTTTTTTCAGAGCTGGAAGTTACTGTGTGATCAAGTGTTTCAGTTTGAGGATAAAATGAAAGAGTAAATGTGTCTGGGTGACCTGGCTTTTCAGGCTGATTCTGGAAGGACTTGCCCCTCCGTGCGGTCGACTCCGTGGACTCTTTTAAAAGCAGCTGAAGACGGTTTTATTCAGGAAAGCTTTTTGTTGATGGATATTTATTGTATGAAATCACGCTATTTTCTTGCACCCATTTTATGTCCTGTGTTTGAAGAGTGCTTTATAAATAAACATTACTAAATTTCTTAATGACATTGCATTTTTATTAAAACCCCAAATCACTGTAAGTTGAAATGGCATGAAAAGATATTAGAAAAAAAGTTAGTGGTAGAAGTTTCCCCTCTTTCTACTTCGAATACTTGACGGATACCACACGATTAAATGCTTCTGGTTTCATTTTCACGCAAACATTTGTTAAGATGTGCGCGGTCTCCATTTTTGTACTTTTTTGTTTCAGCATTCCCCAACAGTCTCTGTGAGGGTCGGTCCTGTCCAGTAGCCATACCCGTACTCTTCCTCCTCAGCCATTCCTCGGTAATAAATGCAGAGTTGTAAAGTGCATAAACATCACTGAAAAAGCTGTTGCACAATATGTTGCTTTAAATCTACGTACACTTTTCTGCCATCGTAGAAGTGTAAATAATCTGTAAAGAGGGGGTTGACATGACTGATTTGTCTCAGACATTTTTCAACAAACTTTTCATCTTTGTTCCTCAAAGACTCGGACTTTTATGGGTTCTAATTTTGTACAAAATCCTTACTTTTTACCTGCATTACTAGTACCATCCTAACTTTATATGAGATGTGTTGCAGGCCTGAAACAGAAAAATGGATGAACAAATTAAATGAGGGCCGGTTGTTGAAAAGCTTTAATCCGGATAAAAACTATCCGGATTTGGGAATCCCGTTTTTCAGGACGGAGGATCACGTACTCCAGTTTACTTTTATCCCGGTTGTTCAAAGCCACGTTGGATTGGATCTACCTGATCCAGACTCCCGTTTTTCAGGATCCAGATCCGGATTTCCAGCGTTTAAAACAACGTGGGCTTCCGGCTACATGAAGAACAGCAGGTAGAAGAGCCGGTAGGGGGTTAGTTCTATGTATGTAATGACTTCTCAACAAATATAAAACTAATCCGTTAACAACTACATTGTGGATATTTTGGGAATATCTTAAATAAAAAGCACGGCAACCCTCTCTGTGACGATGTTAATGATGCACCGGAGCCCCGTGTGGAGGCCCAACCTCTGGCCTCCTGCCAGAATGAGGGACGGACTGGACGTGTAGGGATGCAACTGTTAGAAATGATTCGAGGCAGGTTCTTCCCTGATTTAGCAGCGATGACTGACAGGAACATGGATTATTATATTTGTTTTGTTGTTGTTGTCAGCTTTGGGTTTATTTCATGGGGACGAGTTAATGTTCTGTTATTCTTGCTGTGCGATGCTGACAGGATTAACAGGAGCCTCTTCTACATTATCTCCTTCATCCCTGGAACGGTTAAACAAGTCAGGTGCAACATAGAAATATTAGCATATGCACGACTAAACTGATTATTATTATTATTATTATTGGTTCGAATCTGAGGTTTTACAACAGTTTCCTCCTGAAAGGGTTAGGGTTAGTAATCCTGCTCTCTGCTGGGATCAGGGTAATCCTGTTTTCTTGGATCAAAAGGCGCATTCCGACAGAGAAGTTCTAAGAACGCAGTTCTAATAACTGTCCTAGTTCTAGGAACTACCTTCTCCAGGGGAACTGTTTCATGTTGCATTCGTACATGAGTTGGGGGCGGTAGCGGGACCGATGTGACGCATACGTCTGCGACAGTGACGTGTGACTTTAGCGCCAAATAACAACAAAATAAAACCCGCTAAAAACAAAACAACACGGCAAGCTAATATGGAGAAGGAAGAGATCGTAGTGTTCATGCTCTGCTTGATGGAGATGTTACTGATGGACGATACAACCAGGCTTCTCACGTCGAGGCTGGAAGGCTCCTGAAAGTCAGAAGATGAAGAATCCAGCGGCAGGAGATCCGCCACAGACAAAGGAGACGACGTGTAAGTTTAACTTATTAAACATGCGCCGATTGTATACGTGTCTTATGAGTAGATATTTCAGACGGTTTTCTACTGTCTGTGTTGAGCAGATTACAATAAGTAAATATTTCAGACGGCGGGTTTATTGTAACTCGTGTTCTGTTTCAGACGTTGCTGCAGCTCATTGAACCTCCTCACCGTCCGGCTGGTCCGGAGCAGAGCTGATAACTAGTGGGAAAAGGTTGTTCTCAATTTTACCGATGAGCAGTGGATAGAGAATTTCTGTATGTCCAGGGAGACATTTCAATACATCTGTGTCCGCCTGAAGCTGCACTGGAGAGGATGGACACAACCACCTGCTGCAGATACTGAAGGAGATGGAGAGCAGCCTGGATGCTTTACCTCCTGCCTTCCAGCTAATCACTACACACCTCTTCATAATAAGCATCATGTTCTGGAAGTTCCACAGACAGAACATACATGTATACATGATGTACACATTTAAAGAGAAAATGTTCCATAGAAAATGCATCATTTCATTTTTTTTTTCATTTTTTTTGTGTTATGTGCAAAATAAAGATCTCATCATCTGCTATTAAGATTTGTGTGTTTTAGTAGAAAGGTGGAGGAGTAATCTGTCACTGAAGGGTTGGTTGTGACTGACTTATGGTTTAGAATTATGAGGACATACACAGATTTAGCGTAGATGAAGGTAAAAATATAAAAAGGGTGGTGAAATGTTTACAGGTGTGTAATTTGTGTCAGATCTTGGTTAAACATGATAAACTTCGTTCTGTGATATGGAGCATATTATAAAGTTGATAAACTAACGTAATTTACACCCAGGATAAGACTTAAAATGTAGCGACCAAAGATGGATTATTTAATATTTCATAGCTGTGATAAGTTAATAACTACTCAATATTTTTATTAGCTAATATTTTATAGATGTGGCCAAAGCACATCTAACAGACACAAACTGAAAACTTCAGACTCTTTACAAAGTCATTTATTTTTTTATAGTGAATACAGCAGAGCAAAAATAACTATGTACATGTGTGTGTATGCTGCATATCACACTGGCTTTTCCTGCCGCACGCAGGAGTCATTTGCTGCGGCGTTGCCCGAGTAAACATGTCGGTGGTACAAGCTGTCCAATTTACTGTTTTTTCGGTTCGTCCCGCTCCGGTTGTCATGATCCTTAATTTATTTGTAGTCTTGTGTGAGTTTTCTACGTGCGCTGCTTCACGTTATCCCGCGTTCTCTGACTGAGAGCTGATCGTCAGGAATATTTTCATATTTCGCTGCGAACCTTCAAAACCTCTCTGAAAATCCTCTGTGGTGTAGACGGTCAGAAGAGCTTTGACCTCCTCGTCGGTCCATTTATCGCTTGCTCTGTTGTTGTTTTTGTCCGTATGTGCAACTGTGTTTTTTAAATGTGGCGGGGACACAAAATGCGGAAATCTGGCAAGGGGCGGAGCTACCAGTCACCAAACACCTACGTCATGAGGGTTCCTATAGAACCCCGCTCAGACCCTGCCTCGGAGCAGGAGCTAAAATGGTTATAGGAACTGGGGGGTTTGGTCCCTAGTTCCTATATGTCGGAATGCAAGAAAAAACGGCCTGCTTCCTGAAAAGGTTATAGGAACTACAAAAGGTTCCTACAGTCGGAAACAGCCTAAAGTTATCAGGATCCTACTCAGAAGCTCTGAACCCAAACTGAGGGTTTCATCCGGGTAACAACCAGGACTGGACTACGGGATGCAAGCCGAGTTCAGAATCCGGATTTCCCTTTTGAACAACCCATTTTCAAGATTTGATCCAATCCGATACGTTTGAACAACCGAGCCCATAAGATTAAATATCCACATTTTATATTGTTTCCAATTACAAAAAAGTCTAAATAAAGGTTTTTCTTTCTCTGTTTTTTATTCCTACTCTCCCAACTTTTTTGTTGTCTGTAGTTAGTTTTTCTTCATTAGGAGAAATGCCTGAACTGAGTTTGTAGTATACAAATAAGCTTATCAGTGGTCAGTAAGCAAAACTGGCCTTTAAATAATATGAACATAAAGCATAAACGAGCTCCTGCTTTAAACACCCCTGACACAGAAAGTTACTGAGCTCCAAGTCTATCAAATTATTAGTCTTTAGTAAAAAGAAACATTATAAAAACAAATCCCAACAACGGCTTTCTTCATCTTAGTGGATGTACGCTTCCTGCACTTAAACAGGCGGACTCGTGCTTTGTTTTAACGCTACAGCTGGGGTGTCGAGCTCATTTGGATTCAGCCACAAACAGCACGATTTTCTCTCTGTGTTTCAGTGCAAAGAAGTTCACGCACATGACTACTACGATGTTTACAGTTAATGAACCTGAAAGTTCTTGAGAAAACAATAGTATTATCAATATTTTACCTCTCTTTATTATTTAGAATGCATTACTACTTACAAATTCCAACGGATGTACAAAATCACAAAAATTTTATCTGATAAATCTTGACAAGAGCTAAAAATTCTTTCAAATGCAAATTTCCATATCTGTGTGTAATCCTGACCACCTGAACTCAGCCACCTCAGAATACAAACTCAAGTCAGATCTACTAAGTGAGAGAGATATAAAAGATATCCACCTGCCTTGTACTTGCTTGCAAACAGAAATGGACCACTGTGGGCCCTTGAGCAAGGCCCGCAACCCCCTACATCTGACCCCGGGTGCCAAAACATGGTAGCCCGCTGCTCTCTACGCTTCTCTAGTAGAGATGGGTTAAATGCAGGGCTGAATTTTCCAGTCAAGATTAATAAACTAAAACTAAACTATAGGTTAGATCACACCCTCTGACGGGCCATATGCTTGACACCCTTTCACTTTGGCAACCGTAAGGCTCAGTCGTACAGTCTGTGATGTGCGTTGAGATATTCTAGACTATTTGAGATTAAAATGATGTATTGATGATGAAATATGTTAAAACAAATTTACAGGCAAAGTAAGTCACATTGATCATCTTTGCTTACTAGCCACCTGAGGACGGTTTCAGACTGAGCTCATGGACTCCATCACCAGCAGCCGCTCTCAAACCTGCATCTCTGAAACTGTTCAGGAGGAACTCTGCAGTCTAAGGCGTTGGCCTCCAGGTTCCCCAGATCCCAGCACGATCAAGTAAAACCTTCAAATCTACACTCCAGTCCTCTGAGGTCCGAGGGCCGGTCCCGGCTCGTGGTGCCTAAGATGAGACTTAAAACTAGAGGGACAGGCTTCTCTGTAGTCGGTCCAGACTCTGGAACTGCCCCTACAGGTCTGTTCTGCCCCCACAGAGGAGATTTTAAGTCTCGTCTGAAGACCCACTTTTATTCTCTGGCTCTTAACGCTGCGGGAGTCATGTCCTCTGTGTCCTTTTATTTATTTTATCTTTTCACTTGTTTTTATTTTTTAATATTAGCTGGTGAAGCTAAACAAAGAAGCACTTGGTTATTGTTTTTATTTATGTATTTATCTGTTTGTTTAATTATATTATATTAATAATTTATTTTATTAATCAGTATTGTTTAAAGTTGATGTGCAGCACTTGGAGACATGTCTTTGTTTTGAAAATGTGCTTTATAAATCAAGTGGATTGGACTGTCAGCATCAGAGCCCACAGGATCCAGAGAACCACCAGCCTGATGCCACTTTGGCACCAAAACCAGAAGGTCTCCAGACTGAGACGCAACCAGAAGGTTTGGCCCCTTAGCACCTTTATTTATGTAAATTATATAAAAACAAACTGAGAATACAATAAAATATTAAATAAATTAACAACAAGTAATAAAAACATATGACAAGTAATTAATGTAAAATAAAAACATAAATAAGTCTGAGTAAAAATAAATAGATAAAATAAATCAGATTGATAAAAAGACGTCACAAATCTGCGACGTCAGGGTCGAGGTCAGCAGTTCAGCAAAATGCTGAACAAAAAAATAACATTTTTATTGTTTCCCACAATCATACAAACACTAATCAGCTGGAATCATCTTCGCCCCAGCAGCAGGATTTCCTCGTGGTAAACGCGTGCTGTCCCCTCAGGTCCTGATTTAGCCACACATCATTAGTTTACTTGTTTCATTAGTTCCGACGACCATGTAAATCTGACCTAAGTCGTCTGCTCAGCAGTCTGTCGATGGAAAACTTACATTTTTGGCATGTTTAAGCATTTTCTAGTATGTTTTATTAACTAGCATGCTGTATGTACCTTCAAGCTGTCGTGTTTTGCAGCATTGTGTTTCTGCTTCCGGATGCCTTTTATTTAGATATTAAACAATAGAGGTTAAACATACATTAAAACTGATAATAATTAGTTGTAGATATAGATGATTATCATTACTCACAATTTGTTCATGTCAGATACATTTTTAAGTGAGTGCATGGTGTCACCTGATTAAACCAGTTATAAAAGACTTGGAGAAAGAATCTGTGGATTTTAATTAGAAAGTTTGGTTTCCAGTTACATGTAAAATGTTGGCAAATGAGACCACATTTCTGAATCTGTGAAGTACTGCAACGTTTGAATAATTCATAAACTGATAGGTTTTGTTCACATAAAAGTACATTTGAGAATGTATAACAGTATTTAACCTGTGTGAATCTCCACAAACAAACTGCTGCTATTAAAAGTGTGCGTTTGGTGGGAAAATGCTCACTCTGTCCTGTAGATGGTGGGATTGGGTTGCATTTGTTTTCTGCAGATTACTACGTGTCTGCATGATGCAAAAATGGTCAGTTATCCCAAATCTTTGTGATAAAAAGATAGGACTTTTTTTTAAATATGCTAAAATAATAAATAACTATACATAACTTTTATTTTTTTATCCATTTTTTATTTTTTTGCATGGAAAATCATAGGACAATACTGAAAAAGTCCAGCACAGATGCTTTAAACTGGGAAATTTTCCCAGTGAACTGGAACATGCCTTACACAGAACCACAGTTGGATGGGATGTGGGTCAATCTTCCTGGCGTTGCAACCTCCAAGAGCAGGCCTGTCACCTCCAGCGAGCTGGTCCACTGGTATATCCCACAATGCACTGCGCTGGCACGTCAATCAAAGGCCCTTGGTGTGAGGCTCTGCAGCGCTCACGTAAGCTGAGCAGCCTGATGAGGCAGGTGCAGGATTTGCAGCCGCAACTTCAGAGTCTTGCACGCAGGTTTGTGCTTCGCATCTGTGGACAGGATGTTTGCAAAAGAACTTTTGGTAATTTTCTACAAATACGAATCTGTTTTACATCCATGCAGGTCCTTTTCTTCACTAACTTCAATTTTTGGGCAGATTTTTTATTTCAGGGTGACAAAGTTTATTTATAAATACAAGCTCTGACATTATTTGCAAACATTCATTTAAAGCTGCAACATCTTTAGCTGGATTTAAAAACATTTGTCTAAATGGACAAAGATGCTCTTCAACTTAAGTTCCAGGTCTAGTCCATGACCAGTAGTACCAGTGTCATAAAATCATACTACAGAACTGTGAAATGAGAAGATAAAACTTTTTGAGAAATTAACAAAACTACTTTGAATAAAATAAACATAAAATTTCCCCAACTACAATGACCAAAAGGAAAAACAAAGATCACAAGCCAAATAAAATCATGACTAATATTTCAGAATAATTCTCACCAACACAGTATACATTGGTGGGGTGTGTAGGTTCTGATCCAGATCTTACCTTTTAATTTCTACCAGTGACTATTTGCCAGATTAGAGGGGAAAAAAAGGCTCCTCAAGATCCGGCTCCATTCAAAGAGCCAAAAATATCACCTCTGCTTAATATTATTTTTCACTGGAAACATCTCTGATGTACAGCCAGCGATGCGGACCAAGCTCCGGCACCGGTCGTACAGGGACCAGACAGCTCGTACAAGGGGGTTCGGCACTCCATAATCCCGGAGTACCCCCCACAGGAGTCGCCGGGGGACACGGTCGAACGCCTTCTCCAAGTCCACAAAGCACATGTAGACTGGTTCAGTGAACTCCCATGACCCCTCCAAGACCCTGAAGAGAGTAGAGTTGTTCCACTGTTCCATGACCAGTGATACCCATCAGCTGCCTCTGGAGTCCCACAGGCCAGAAAGGCCCGATAGGACTCCTCCTTCAGCTTGACAGCATCCCTTACTGACGGTGTCCAACAACGAGTTCGGGGGTTACTGCCACGACAGGCACCGACGACCTTACAGCCACAGCTGCGACTGGCCGCCTCATCAATAGAGGCATGGAACACAGCCCACTCGGACTCAATGTCCCCCGCCTTACCTGGGACATGGTTGAAGCTCTGCGGGAGATGGGAGTTGAAACTCTTTCTGACAGGAGACTCTGCCAGACGTTCCCAGCAGACTTATTCAGTCTTATTCGATTCAAATTTAAGAAATCCAATTTCAATTCATTAAACTTGGAGATTGATTTTTTTATACGTCCTCTTTTCCGGTAACCCGACCCCACTCTCATGTAACTTACCGAGGCTGTGAAATCTTAGCATATATACACACAACTGCTTATTTGTATTGGCTCCTTTCAAATTCAGCTTTTTTTGCTGAGATAATGTCAAACTCAGATGTTTTCATTCATTCATTGTAGGAATTGAGTCGTGTCACGGATTAAAATGTATCATTTGTAGGTTTTATTAACAGCAACACATTATCTGAGATCTGAACTTTCAGAAAATTCAGTGACTGCACTAAATGCGATGGTTTCATCAGGACATTTAAAAGTGTAGGGTTTTTGTTTTTGTTTTTTTGGGGTGTTTTTTCTCCATCATTTCTGGCTGTGAATCTGGGGAAACACTGTATTGTTGTGATATTTCTGAAATGCATGTACATTTGTTAGATCCGATTATTACAATTATCTGATTACTCCCAGATAACTAATTTTGAGTGTCACGTAAATGGACTCAGTGTTTCATAAACATATTTATCTGAGATTGTCTTTAATAATCAAGAAAAATATGTGGTGTTACACAATTAGCTGCAAATGAATCAGTATAGAATCAAATTGGATTTCATTTGGATTTGCTGTGAATCAAATCAAATCAATTCAGGAAATTAGTGACAATGCCCAGCCCTACACGTGGACTCTCATGCCTGAACACAGTGGCGAACTTAGGCATTTGGTGGCCCCTGCATCTACCAGTCTAATGTACCTTATATGTATATTCTATGGATATTGCAAACTCTCATATTGTCTTAAAGCATGGATGTGTGCAAATTAGGGTTGTCAAAATGCTTAAATTTTTTATTCAGATTGATCACAGCTTTCAAATGAAATAATCTTGATTAGTCACAGCTTTCAAATTGATCATGATTAATCACCATTCGCGACTATGCCTGAAATCTCCTCATTTTTACTGTATTGTATTAACAAAATGAGCCGATGCTACAAAAAGATTTACTGTTAACTGACCTTCCCTTGGGTAAATGTCAGATGTCCAATGGTCAGTAAATGCAGCATGTAATGTACTTTTATATGTTGTTCTAAATCATCTCTAACATGTTCTAGATCATGATGCAGAATTCATACATCATCTCACCAACCGTCTCCATGGTGATAATTTCTGTCCTAAAAGCAGCAGATGTGACGACTGAAGTTAAACAGCCGACATTGATGAAGAAACTCTGATAAAATGGATGATCTTTATTTTAAGTGTGAGTGCAGCAGTGATAAAAGTCCTACAGCAGCATCACCCAAAGTAAACACCTGCTGGTAAAATACATCATTGGCTGCTTGTTTTATTAGTTTTTCTTCACTTTTTACATCAGATGATCACTTTAGTTTTAATAATAAATTCAATATTTCACTAAATCTGGACATTAAAAAGGTCTCATCTGTGCCTCCCTTTTCCTGGTCAGGGCTCCTGGCCCCCCATCAGAACTTTTCTAGATCCGCCCCTGCATAGCTGAAGCATAAACCCTGTCTACCACCAGCCAGCTACTGTGTTAGAGAAGATCCTGCCAACAACAAGACTTTGGGGTAAATATGTGACGGTGTGAACATGAACTGCTAGTTTCCTCCTTCTCAGCTGATCCATTTTTTTTTTTTTTTTTTTTTTTTTTTTTGATTGGCGCCTCCGTCCTGGTCGGACGCCTGTTGCAGCAGCTCCAGTTCTGCGGGTGCTTTTACTGTTATTTAGTATTTATTTAGTATTTATTTTATCTTTCCTTTGGTTTTTCGCTGTGTTTATTATTTATTGCAACGGAACAGCAATGGTTTTTGTATGCTCCAAGTTCTTCTTTTCACTTTTATTGCTGCTCTCGTTACTCCTCGTAAGAGAGTTTACATCAGCCATTGTGTTAACTGTTTACATTCCCCCATCAGCTGATGCGGAGGCCGCCGCTGACGTCATCAGCTCCGTCGTCTCCCGGTTGCAGACGCAGCAACCAAATGCCTTCATGGTAATCACAGGGGACTTTAATCATGCTAGCATGGACAGAACACTGACTGACTTCACTCAGTATGTGGACTGCTCCACTCGGGACAATAAAACTCTGGACCTACTGTATGTAAACACACAGGGAGCATACAGTGCAACCGCCCTTCCCCCCCCTCGGCAGGTCAGATCACAACCTGGTTCTGCTTTCACCAAAGTATGTGCCTATTGTCCAGCGGCAGCCTGTGCCCACAAGGAGAGTGAGGAGGTGGACACAGGAGGCTGAGGAGGCCCTGCAGGACTGCTTTGACTGCACAGACTGGGATGCACTCTGCCTGCCTCATGGGGAGGACATCAACGGTATGACGGACAGCATCACGGAATACATCAAATTCTGTGAGGACACTGTCATGCCCTCCAGGACTGTTAGATGCTTCCCAAACAACAAGCCATGGATCACTAGCGACCTGAAGACCCTACTCAACAAGAAGAAGAGAGCCTTCAGGTCTGGAGACAGGGAGGAGCTGAGGAGGGTGCAACACCAACTGAGGGACAAGTTGAGGGAGTGTAAGGACTCCTACAAGAGGAAGCTGGAGGCCAAACTCCAGAAGAACAACATGAGGGAGGTGTGGTCTGGAATGAAAGAGATCACAGGATGTGGGGGGAGAGGCAGACTGACTGATGGTAATAGGGAGAGAGCCAACGAGCTTAACACCTTTTTCAACAGGTTTAGCTCTCAGACTGCCCCTGTCTCCTCTGCCCCTACCCCAGCCATCCCACACCTCCCCCCTCTTCCAACTGCTCCACTGCTCTCCCCTCCCCCCCCTACAGTGAGCCCACTGGATCAGACTGGACTTCAACCCATAACACCTCCCCCCGCCCCAACCCCTTCCCCTGGCTTGACTGTAACAGCCTGGCAGGTGAGGAGACAGCTGGAGAGACTGAACAGACACAAGGCTGCTGGCCCGGACGGAATCAGCCCCAGGATACTGAGGACCTGTGCCAGCCAGCTGTCTGTAGTTCTCCAGCACCTCTTCAATCTGAGCCTCAGCCTGGAGAAGGTGCCACAACTTTGGAAGACCTCCTGCCTGGTTCCTGTTCCTAAGAAGTCATCTCCATCTGGCCTCAGTGATTACCGTCCAGTTGCCCTTACATCACATGTGATGAAGGTGCTGGAGAGGCTGGTGTTGGCCCACCTGAGGCCGCTGGTGAAACCTTCTCTCGACCCTCTGCAGTTTGCCTACCGGCCACGTGTGGGGGTGGATGATGCTGTCATCTATCTGCTGCAGCGAGCTCACTCGCACCTGGATGGTAGTGGAGGCACTGTGAGAGTCACATTCTTTGACTTCTCCAGTGCCTTCAACACCATCCAGCCTTCTTTACTGAGTGGGAAGCTGCGGCTGATGGGTGTCGGCGGGTCCTCTGTCTCCTGGATCGCTGATTACCTGACAGACAGGCCGCAGTTTGTCCGGCTGGGCGGTGTCCTGTCTGATGTGGTGATGAGTGATGTAGGAGCCCCGCAGAGCACTGTGCTCTCTCCATTCCTGTTCACCTTATACACCACAGACTTTCAGTACCACTCAGAGTCATGTCACCTTCAGAAATATTCTGACGACTCTGCAGTTGTTGGGTGTATAAGTGGTGGACGGGAGGAGGAGTACAGGGGGCTGGTGGACGGATTTGTGGAGTGGGCGGGTAAGAATCACCTGCTGCTTAATGTGGACAAGACCAAAGAGATGGTGTTAGACTTCAGGAAGAAAGGATCAGCTCCACAGCCCCTCTGCATCCTGGGTAGTGATGTGGACATGGTTGAGGAATATAAATACCTGGGAGTGACTATCGATAACAGACTGAGTTGGCAGACCAACAGCACAGCTGTGTACAAGAAGGCCTGCAGCAGACTCTACTTCCTGAGGAAGCTGCGGTCATTCAACGTGTGCAGCAAGATGCTGGAAATCTTTTACCAGTCTGTGGTGGCCGGTGCCCTGTTTTCATCTGTGGTCTGCTGAGGGGGCAGCATTGCAGCCAGTGACGCCAACAGACTGAACAAACTGATCAGGAAGGCTGGCTCTGTCATTGGCTGCAGACAGGACACTTTAGAAGCAGTGGTGGAAAGGAGGACACTGAACAAGCTGTTATCTATCTTGGATAACCCGGACCACCCTCTCCACCCTGTGCTGGACAGACAGCGGAGCTCCTTTTCCAAAAGGCTCAGACAGCTTCGCTGTCTCAAGGACCGCTTCAGGAAATCTTTCCTGCCACACGCAATAAGACTGTTTAACTCATCATCATTGTGTCAGAGATAACAATATGAGTGACTGTTGTAACTGGTGAATTTTGCACTGACTGGATCAACATTGCACAGTTAAACTCCTCATGTTCACTACTAATCATTGCACTGGACTATATTATTTGCTGGCTATTCTCACTCTTACTGTGTATAGCTAAATATCTCCTTGTATAAGTCTTGTAAATATTGAAATTTTTATACTGTTTTCTATTTTTTTTTGCTACCTTAAGAAGCACAACTGCTAAATGACTGTACCGCTGCAACACCTAAATTTCCCAGCTTGGGATGAATAAAGTACTTCTATCTATCTATCTATCTATCTATAAACACTCGCAGCAAGAGAGAAAAGCCGATCAGCTGATCACCGACAGCCGTCATGATTCACGCTCTGTTTTTTGTTTTCCAAAAAGGTGACAACAAAAGCAAAAACCATGGTCTGCACTTTCACCGTAAACTAACCAAGATCTCTTCAGCCTCTCACCATTTTTCATTAATATGTAATTGTTTGCTGCCCTTTTCATTTTGTGGAAAATCTTAAACTTAAACTGGCCCCATTTTCACGGCTGAGCAGCCTCTCTGTCAGCGAGCAGCTTGGTGAATGCTGGATCGTCCGTGAGAACATGCGCCCCGCTGTCACTGGGGAGGGAGGGAGAAATGCTGCCCACCATAACTGGCAGCACTATTTGTGGATGGCTGCTGGCTGAGCCAGAGCCGCTTGGATTGACTGTTATCGGTGATGGGAGGAGCTTCAACTGCAACGTAACCGGCAGTGAGAGCAAACAGTGGAGGTTTCTCTGGCTCCGCGGCCCCAGTTCCAGTAAAAAGCTAGAAAGCTTCAGCAGCTTTGAAACGAACTGCTGCCTTTGGTCCCTCTTTTTTTTTTTTTTTCGTATGTCCGCTTCATTTCGATTTCTCTCTTTTACCATTTTGATTTTACATATTTTCCGCATACATACAGCATGATGCTTAACATGGAATAGTCTATGTAGTGCAAACTGCAGGGGTGGACGGTTAGTAAAAGACTATCAAAACACAAGCAGCTGGTCAAATTAGACCAATGATACGGCCTGCCTCTGCCTGATCATAATGTTTGTTATGGACAATCCCTGATGAGCACAGAAGTCCAATCACGCCCCTCCAGGTCTCACTGTCATTACCCACATGAGCAAGCAAGACCAGCAGAATGAGGGCATCCCTGGAAGGAGTGCTCTCCAACACCCTTTCCAAGGAATCCAAAAAGGGTGGGTACTCTGAACTGCTGTTTGGTGCATAACCACAAACAACAGTCAGGGTCCGTCCCCCCATCTGGCGGCGGAGGGAGGCTACCTTCTCGTCCACCGGGGTAAACCCCAATTCACAGGCGCCGAGTCGGGGGGCAATGAGCATGCCCACACCTACTCAGCGCCTCTCACTGGGAGCAACTCCAGAATGAAAGAGGGTCCAGCCCCTCTCAAGCACAGTGGTTCCAGAGCCCAAGCCGTACGTCCAACCAGGGTTCGAATTATGGGGGAGCTAAGGGGAGCTCGGCTCCCCTGAAAGGCAGAGGAGCTCCCCTAAAAACATTCAGCTGATATTTTAAGGGGAGCCCTAAAAATAGTCCACTCTAAGGTTACATTTCATTTTTAGTTGGGGTCCTGGTGTTCCTTGAAAAGAATAGCATTAATTAGTGGGCTTTGTGTATTTATTCATTCACTGAACTAATTAAATCTTCCAAATGACGCAGTGATCTGTTCTGTTTCCTTCAGCACCGTGGACAGCAGCATTGTTTGTTTGTTGTGCATTGAGAGCCTTCATACAACAACCAGTTGATGTGCTTCCTTTTGTGACTGTTAAAAGAACTCTCTATCCATGTTTCCTGTTTCTGATTAAACAAGCTGCATACAGTTGTAGCAGAGCGTTTTATTGCTAGTTGCTATATTTTTGACTGCACCCGACCCCCTCCTGCAGGTGGTGAGCCCACGGGAGGGGGGGCCCATGTCACCTTTTCGGGCTGAGCCCGACCGGGCCCCATGAGCAAAGGCACGGCCACCAAACACTCACCTCCGTGCCCCACCTCCAGGCCTGGCTCCAGAGGGGGGCCCCGGTGATCCAGGTCTGGGCAATGGACACCTGGGTCCATGGTTTTTATTCATAAGGGTCTGTTGAGTAGTTTTACTGAATGTTAAATGTCCTTGGAAATAAATAACTAAATTATTTTATTTCTCCTAACAGCTCCTCAACTATATTTTACTGTGTGATATTTACAGTTTTGATGAAGATCAGGAGTTAAAACATGTTAAAATCAGCTGTTCCCAGTTTTAGAATAAATATTGATTAAAGTAGTAGAAAAACTAAATAAGTAAATGAATTAATAAAGGAATAAATAAGAGGAAAAACTAATATTAACTAAAATGTAAAATGTGGATGCTGCATTTCATTGTTGAATTTATAACTAGTGAATTGTGAAAAGTCAAAATAATGGTGACCCGGGCGAAGGGCTGGACAAGCACCAACTCTCAGTCCCTCCAGGAACTAGAAAGTTGGACCAGAGAAGGAGAAGGGTTGGGTCTTATGAAGATCATCAAATGAAAATAACTTCATTTCCCATCCAGGAATCAACAATGTACTTTCATGATGTTATTATTGTTTAGATTGGTGTGTACGTGTGTGTTTTTGTGTGTCTCACTCCAGGTTTTTGTGTTGGCATTGATGTGATGGAGGGATTTGTTTTAGTGACAGGGTCTCTGGTCTGTTCTGGTCTGAGGTTCTTCTTAGTGACGAAGACTCTAAGACCAGTGTTGGAGGACTTTCATCAGTTTTTGAGACCTGGTTTTGGCTCTTATGTTGGTGGAGATTTGCTAGTGTTTCATATTTTTAATGTCTCCACTGAGAAGGTGTCTCTGAAGTCTAGATCTGCTATTAAGTCTTTCTTTGGACCAGAGACTTTCTGTGGTTGGAGGTCCACTTGTTCTAAGATCACCTGTGGTTTTGAGTGTGCTTGTGGCTCTGAGACTTGGGAGTCAGAGTCCACGGATTATTCTGAGAGCAGTTCATGTTTGGACTCTGCTACCACTGAGAGACAGCCTGTTTTAGATACCTGACCAGGGATCTGAGGGTCGTTGATGCCAGTTGCCACCTTCAGTTGGACAGTAAATTCTGCCAAGGTCCACTCAGGATCTTGTCTCCTCAGTTTGGATTTCAGGTCTTGGTTGGATTTGATCTCCAGCTCATCGAGGTTCCCCACCCAGGGTTCTACCTGTCCGAGCTCACTCTGATCGGATGATCGACCCAGTTTCTCAATGATGCCCTTATGTTCGTGAGGCCTTCTGAGGCGGCTTTCTTTCTCCCTTTGCTGGTCTGAATCTGCAAACATTTTCTGGGAGCTTTCTGATTCTTTTTCAGCTTTCATCCTCTTCTCTTTCTCCAAAGTGAGAAGCTGATTCTTCTTTTGCAACCTGGCTCTCAGATCATCCTCCTCATTGGTCAGCTAGTAGCACTGGTTTCGGTTGGATTAAGATTCTTGTTTCGCTTTCATCTGTTTCTCTTTTGCAACCTTGCATCTTCCACCTGATTTTTTAAATTGTCCAGTTTTGTCTGGTGGAATTGTGATGTTTTTTGAAGGATTTAGTACGGTGGCCCAGAGGTGTCACAGCAAATAAAAGCCGCAACACAACAAAATAAGTCACAACACTACAAATAAAAGCCGCAACACAACAAAATAAACCACAACACTACAAAATAAACCGCAACACAACACAATAAACCACAACACTACAAAATAAACCGCAACACAACACAATTAGGCACAACACTACAAAATAAACCGCAACACAACACAATAAACCACAACACTACAAAATAAACCGCAACACAACACAATAAACCACAACACTACAAAATAAACCGCAACACAACACAATTAGGCACAACACTACAAAATAAACCGCAACACAACACAATAAGCCACAACGGAAGTTATCTTTTTTTTTTTTTTTTTTTAAGATTCTACCACCGGAAGTTAGCTACACCAAGTTTCAGTCCAAACAGATGGGAAGTTGGAGATTTTAGGACGCAGTCGGAGAATTAAGTAAAATACTGTTTGTTAATAACGTTTATTAATTTCGGCATGCGCTTTTATGAATGCTTTTAACTTTTATGTGTAAATTAAGAGTCATTGTTCGAGGTAGTAATGTGAACTGTTGACATAGACCGCTTCAGTCCGTTGTAAGTATTTACAACTGAAAAGCCTACCTCTGTTGTGAAAGGAGTGACTGCGACTGACTGTGTGCATACATAGAACATGCAATGACTCTTAATCTACACATAAAAAGTTAAAAGCATTCATAAAAGCGCATGCCGAAATTAATAAACGTTATTAACAAACAGTATTTTACTTAATTCTCCGGCTGCTTCCTAAAATCTCCAACTTCCCATCTGTTTGGACTGAAACTTGGTGTAGCTAACTTCCGGTGGTAAAATCTTAAAAAAAAAAAAAAAAAAAAAAGATAACTTCCGTTGTGGCTTATTGTGTTGTGTTGCGGTTTATTTTGTAGTGTTGTGGTTTATTGTGTTGTGTTGCGGTTTATTTTGTAGTGTTGTGGTTTATTTAGTTGTGTTGCGGTTTATTTTGTAGTGTTGTGCCTAATTGTGTTGTGTTGCGGTTTATTTTGTAGTGTTGTGCCTAATTGTGTTGTGTTGCGGTTTATTTTGTAGTGTTGTGCCTAATTGTGTTGTGTTGCGGTTTATTTTGTAGTGTTGTGGTTTATTGTGTTGTGTTGCGGTTTATTTTGTAGTGTTGTGGTTTCTTGTGTTGTGTTGCGGTTTATTTTGTAGTGTTGTGACTTATTTTGTTGTGTTGCGGCTTTTATTTGCTGTGACACCTCTGGGCCACCGTAATTTAGGAACTCGGGTTTTCGCCATGGGATGTTGGTTGCACAATCAGCAGATGTGTTTGTGTCCCATTTTTCCTGATGCCTTGTGAACGGGGAGATGCAGAATTACCAGGATCTGCTGATCTGACTGATCCTTCTGGACATAGCCAGATCTTGGAGCTGGAAACTTCTCCATTTCTTCATGTCGACTAAAAGTCGAAGATGTCTGGGAGTGATTACAACCCTGAACATTTTGTGTACTCTGAGTTGTCGACTCCTGGGACTGGTTGTCACCAACCTGCACATCCTTTGAAAAAGTTGATGAGGTCTTTAGTTGGCTGTCACCAAAAGTAAAGATAAATTATCCTGGGTTCACATCTTTAGGGAAGCCCAGTTCCCCGTCTACTATATCCCTCTGGAGTTTTTGTGTCTGGTTCTTGTTTTCCTCAATTTGTTTTTCTTAGAGTCAGACTAACTGATGTTTCCAAAAACTATGTCCAAAGATCCTTTGAGATCTTTAGAAAAGTTGAGAAATTAGACATTTCCCAACACATGTTGAAAGATATTGGAAATCTTTGCTTAAAATTGAGAAAAACAATGTTTCCGAAAATGATGTGCGATGTTATAACGTTGTGAATCCTGTGTGGTTTACTACAGTAACCTTACACAACACCAGCAACAATTCATCCATTCTGTCCTGACATTTAGACTAAATAACTAAATTGTAAAGTATTTTATTCCTTTTCATACCTTCATCCCACTGTCATGAGCACAACTTTCATATCCAAATTTGGGTGTCAGAATCAAATCAGAGCAACAAAAAGTACCTGGAGATTTTAAAAGGTGCCAACAAAAAGAGAAGTTATTGTAAAATCCCGTGGAAACTGCATTCAACACTGTAGCATTTTCAGTCAGCTGGAATCTTTTGGAACATACTGATAATGGGAAATTACACTAGTGAAAGCTAGAAATAACTATTGCTTGGACTAGTTTTCCAGCATCACTCTGAGAGAGGATCATTTTGGCTGTGTTAAACGGATCTGACTAACTTGTACAATATTGTGGGCGAGGTATAGAAAGGTCAAAGTGATTAACTACAGTTTCTCCCTGAATCTTGAAGGAGAAAATTAAATCTTATACAACTAACTGATTGGTCCAATCTGGCTACACAGATAAATATTGTTAGTGTCATCTGCATAGCAACAGACTGCAAACTGCTTAATAATATCCCCTAATGGAAGAATATATCAAGTATCAGCCCTGGTTGAGAACTCTGTACAATTCCTAACTCAGTTTGGTTTATCCAGTCAGTCTATATCAGTGTAACAGCTTTATCCAACATCTGAAACACATCTTACTGCCTTGATAAAAAGTTTTTATTTCAAATGCTGAGCCCACGGGAGGGGAGGCCCATGTCACCCTTTCAGGCTGGACCCGACCAGGCCCCATGGGCAAATGCCCCGCCACCAAGCGTGTAACGGATCAGCAAACTGGACCACAATAATAGTCAATACTACGGATTGGGTGAGGATTTTTATTGTAACAATGCAAATAATCCAGGAGGGTCTGGTCACAAAGTCCGTTTTGCCTGAGAGAACAGGAGATCAGGGTGAGAAAAAGCGTGATCAGGCAGGATAATGTACGAACAACAGATCACTTACCCGCAGAGGGAATGGAAGCCGGCCACGAGGTTACAGGAACCGAGATGGTTGCGATGAAGCTCCACTGGGCTGTGGAGACTGCTGTGATGGGGCTCCGCTGGGCTGTGGAGACTGCTGAACCAAATCAGTGTTAGTTGGATCTGATAGTGATAAGAGCAGAGATGTCCACTCTGGACAAATCCTCAGGAAAGAACCAGGTAAATCCTCCAAATGATCCAAACAGGAGAGAGACAGGTACTGTAATCCAAATCCAATATCCAATATCCGATTTCCAGTTTCCAAAATCCAACAAACAGTCCAAAGGTCAGAGTACCCGCAGAATCCTAATGACAAACAAACTGAGTTACCAGAAAGAGCAGAGCTGGAGGGAGGATGCCTTCAGGGACGGCTCGGAAATCCTGACCCCAGCCAAACACCGTGACAGTACCCCCTCACCAAGGGGCGGCTCACGACGACCCACCAGGCAGATCGGGATGGCGGCGATGGAAGCGGGACAGAAGGGACCGATCCACCACAAAACGGGCCGGAACCCAGGAGCTCTCCTCAGGACCATAGCCCTCCCAATCCACGAGGTACTGGACGGAACGACCAGAACGACTGCAGGATGCGGAGCACCGTATACACCGGAAGCAAGCAAGAAACCAGGCGGGCGGAGGGGGTCTGGAGGCGGGCACCAACGGACAGGAACGGACAGGTTTCACCCTGTACATATGGAAAGTAGGATGCACTCGGAGAGTCCGGGGCAGATGCAGGCGCACAGCCGCCGGGTTGACCACCTTTGTGATGGGGAATGGACCGAGGAGCCAGTTTCCCATTCTCCAGGCGCAGAGGAAGGTCCTTGGCAGAAAGCCAGACACGCTGACCCACCTGTTAGGACGGGGCCGCAGACCTCCGACAGTTAGCCGACACCTGGTAACGCATAGATGTACGTAGCAACGCAGACCGGGCCCGCCACCAGACCCAATGACACCTGCGCACCGCAGCATGGGCGGACGGGACCCGCACCACCTCCTCCTGGGGCTCGAACAGAGGGGGCCGAAAGCCGTTGACGACTTGGAAAGGAGTGAGACCAGTGGCTGAGGAAGGAAGGGAGTTATGGGCATATTCGACCCAGGACAGGTTTCAGGCCCAAGAGGAGGGGGTCTCGGAACGGAGGCAATGGAGGCTGGTCTCCAAAACCTGGTTGATCCTTTCAGACTGGGGGTGAAACCCGGAGGAGAGGCTGACGTGGACCCCCTTTAGACGGCAGAATTCGGCCCAGAACCCAAGGTTGGAAACCACATCCAGGGGAAGACCGTGAAGCCAGAACACATGGATCGTCAGAAGATCCGCCATCTCCTTAGCAGTGGGCAGCTTCGGGAGAGCCACAAAGTGGGCCATCTTGGAGAACCGGTCCACAACCGTCATTACCACAGTTTTGCCATCGGAGGGGGGAAGACCGGTCACAAAGTCCATAGATATATGGGACCAGGGCCGATGGGGAATCGACAGCGGATGTAGGAGTCCAACCGGACTTTGACGTGAGGTTTTGGATCGGGCACAAACGGGACAGGCAGCGACAAAACTCCTAACATCACGGCGGCACGCAGGCCACCAAAACCTCTGTGATAACAGGTGATGCGTCCTTTCAGCACCAGGGTGACAGGCTAGCCGGGAGGAGTGACAGAGGATGAGAACCTTGGACCGCAGGTTAGGCGGGACATATAGACATCCGGTGGGGCAACCAGGAGGCACATTGATGGATCCCTGCACTTGCCTGACCTCCGTCTGTACTTGGACACAACTCACCCCCAGCCGGGCATGAGCAGGGAGGATAAAGTCGTCAGAACCGTCCAAATCCACCTCCAGGGGAACAGCCTGTCGGGATAGAGCATCAGGTTTAATGTTTTTAGTTCCAGGTCGATAAGCCAAAGAGAAGTTAAATCTGTTTAAAAACAATGCCCAACGGGCATTTGGCGGGGTTCAGTCTTTTAGCAGACTTAAGATATTGGAGGTTCTTATGATCCATCCAAACGATAAAAGGATGAGCTGCCCCCTCCAACCAGTGACGCCATTCCTCCAACGCCATCTTGACAGCCAGTAGTTCCCGATCTCCAACATTGTAATTGCGCTCAGACGAGGACAAACCCTTGGAAAAGAAAGCACAAGGGTGAATTCTTGAATCATCCGGACATCTTTGAGAACATCCACTGTTGACTGAAAAACAAAGAAATGTTTTGTTAGTTTTCTGTTTCAAAGTTAATTTCCAATTTTGGAATTAATAAAGTATCATTCAGTTATTTCTGACCATGTGTCTACGGTCTGTTCACCAGACAGGATCTTCACACTGTTCCTGCACAGGGAGCAGTGTGAATAGAGTTTTTATGTTACATTTCTGGATGTACTGGCAGACTGTACTGAGTAACAGTGATATGCCAAAGGGCTGCACGGTGGTGTGGTGGTTAACATTGTTACTTCACAGTGAAAAGATTCCAAGTTTAAACCTTGGTTAGGGCCATTTTGTGTGGATTTAGCATATTCTTCATGTGCATATGATTCTCTTCAGGTACTCCTCCTTCCTTACAGAGTGCAAAAAACATGCATATTAGGTTAAAGTGTAGCTCCACCCCCAACTTTCTGCGTAACTCCACCCACTGCCAAATTTGAAAAATGCCTGAAACTGTAAGGGTTGGGTGGGAGGTGTGGGGTGGTCAGGGGGCGGAGAGTGGGCGGTTCGGGACACACAGGCAGAAATGATTGACAGACAGCAGCTCAGCTCACTGGCCAGATGCAAAGCCAGATTCATAAAGCAGCTACGCCACAGAGCGTCTTTGAGGTGGAAGACTTGCCCTCCTGAATCTCCTCAGCTACACATGAACCAGGTGGTCCTGAACGTATCAGTGTGAGCCGTTAGCGCTCTTAGCTGTTAGCTGCCTGTCAGCAGCTCCAGCAGCTCTGGAAAGCTGTGGAGACTCGCGGCAGGTTGTGGCAGCTGCAGGAAGAGCTGCTGGAAGTTGCTGCTGCTACGATTTGAGCTGCTGTCTGTAGCCAGATGAGGATCAGCAGGTAAAGAATAAAGTCCTGTTTTACTTTTACACCCTCAGAAGCACAAATCCGTCCCATTGCAGGAAGATTTCACCAAAAACTCTTTGAAAGAATAGAAGTCTGAAACTAGCCGATCTACACCAGATAAGCTCACAACCCTTCATATGCGTTGGTGGGCGTGGTTTTCTATACCTGCAAGGTGAGGACCCACCTACCTGCATCTGGAAGGAGGGGCTGTGGGGTTTTTAAGTTTCTTGTGACGTAGATAACCTCTCTGTCATGAAAAACATAACCTGGTTTTACCCTGTAGGGGATGCTATGAGCCATTTTTTACCCACAAAATTTTTAAAATGAATTTAAAAAAAATAAATTTTATCAACAGTATATGTGTAAGCAAATATGCTGAGCTAATCAGGATCTATCTCTCTCTCTCTCTCCTTGCTACTACCTGGGTCTACCACTGGGCCCTGAATGCAAGTTAGCAGCTGGTGATCAGTGCATCAGTTAGTGGCACTATAAGAGACTGCTCTACGTGTCTGTAGGCAGAACTGATCCAAGAGCGACCAAGGCCGAGGTGACAAGACGGCTAACTGGTGAGGTATGAACAGGACTTACAGATAGTGTGTGTACAATTGTACTGATTTTCTTTAGTTGTAAACCTAGATTTGATTTTTGGTGTATTTCAAGAGACCGGGTCGCTGTATGTCTCGTCGCTCACCCTGGTCACTCCTGGTGAGGTTTTTATTGCATGCACGCTTTCATTTATGGTTGTATTTTCCTTTTTAAACTTGTTCTTATTGAAAATTGTCAACTTGTTTTTATTCTCTTATAGCATGCCTCTCCTGCTGGACCGGCTTACAGCTGTACATTTGGTGATTGTATAAGTGCTAGACTGAACTGGTTTTGAGTGTTACTTGCATGTGTTTTAGGGTGTTTACTGCTGTGCTTTGAGTGAAAGTTCAGTGTATAGTTGAGTTGCAATCAATACAGGTAACAGTCTGTTGCCATTGTATTGTGTTAAGCAGGAGACAATAAATGTTGTTCTTGATTTAGTTGTCCTGTCTTGCTCTAGCTTACCAAGGTGGTCTGCCCATGGGTTGTATTTTCAGGTGAATGAGCCTCTCTTACCTTTACTGGTATGTAGTTTTCATCACACTTAAGTAATACTATGTTGTTTACAACTCAAATAACACATTTTCGGGAGCACTACCCCTTTAACTGGTTATTCTAAACCAACCCTAGGAGTGTGTGAATGTTCATGGTTATTTGTCTTTATCATCTCTATTTTGGCCCTGTGATGGACTGGCAATTTGTCCACTGTGTTCCTTGATAGTAACTAGGACCAGCTCCAGCACCCCTGTGACTCTGCATTGGAAAAAAGGGTATAGATAATGGATGGATGGATGGATGGACGGACGGACGGACAGACGAATGGTAGTCCCAAACCCATGTGCCCATCCTGATCATTGTGGCATGACAGTTTCTCATGCAATACCATGTAAAGGCTTATTAGTCCTGCATTTCCAGTTGTGCTTTCACAATATTATGGACTGTAGAGGTTGCAAAAAACACATTTGTTTGTTTGTTTTTTGAGGATTCTGTGGTGGATTTTGGCACACAGGGATAAGCAATGATCCATCTTCATCTGGAAAGACAAGGTCTCTGATGGATGTTCCTTTTTATAACCAATTCGGACACCCTTACCCAGGAAAATGCTTCCTTCATCCTTTGTTCTGTTAAAATGATTCTCTTATTGATTTTCTATATCCACTTCATTCAGTTCAGTAGCTGGAGCCTATGCCAGCTGTTACCAGGTGAGATGCAGGGTCATGGCCATAAAAAAACGAGACATGTCCCCTCTTCAAATTTCCTGTAAGTCCAGAGTTGTCCCTATCGTTTTCCATTACACAAATATTTGAGAGATCAGTATCCTTGGTAGTTTAGCTGTGACAAGTGATCACTGCTATAACTCCCTCCTTATAGGATGTGATTGGCTTTGTTGTTTCGTTTCTTGCCAGTGTCATTAGCTAGCATTAGCCAGTGGACATCAGGAGTTATTTTAGAGGGAATCAACGTAAACATTTAAGTCAGTTATTTTTCTCTCACTCTGTTGTTGAGTAATTAATTATGGTGATAATAATAGTCAATAAGCAAAAATCATGCATCATTGTGCTACATGTGTTTTGTCAGGTAACAGAATCAAAGATTCGAGGAGATGCTGAGGCAGGTGGAGAGGCAGTCATGGCCAGTGGATTGGGCTATATGAGTGAAAATGAACCACAGTCATGTTTGGCTGACCTTCATGTAATACTGTACCGACTAAAAAGCCATTTTTGTTTGGTCCAGAATCCTGCCAAAAAAGTACCACAATAATTTCAAAATGCTTTTAAACTGAAATGAGAAAAACTATGTAAAAACGAACATTTCCTCTAATATCACAAATTCTATGCAACTGCAACAAGTCAGAGTCACATACAGAAGGATGATGATGTACCGCATAATGATTTATCTTTGTGTTTACAATTATCACTTTTAATGGGCACATTTTGTCTCATCTTCACAACATGGCATCAATATGTTAGTTTGTCAGGTGATAAAAGGTGCAGAGGCAGGTGTAGAGGCATGGTCACAGGTGAGGCCTTAGCCCGAACCGAAATGTTTTTACCTGTTGACTTGAACATAACAAAATTGATTCATTAACATTATGCTGTTTTCAGGAAACCTTGATGTTAATCCCCGAATAGAAAAATTTGGATTATAAACAATTGCTTGTTTAGTTTTTCTATCTGCTCTAAATGACATGATATTGCAGGTGAACAGCTCTTATTAATGAAAATAAATAAATAAATAAACAATGCTTGTCTTCCAGGGACCTGTTGCCATCTTTTATGTCCTTATCAATGTCAAACCAAACCTGTGCCCTTGGGCAGGGTACAGCTTGGCCAGGTTACCAGCCCATCACTGGACATGCTACATATGTCACGTCTTTCACTGCAGCCTGTAGCTGAATTGTGTTCAGTTCAATTCAGTTTAGTGCAATTCATTCAAACTTGTATTCATTCCAGCTGTCAATGGTTTTTAGTAATCTTTTTATTCAAAGATGAAAATTTTACACACCAAGCTATTTGAATTGGGCCTATCAACAAATTCTCATTGTGGCAGTATTATAGGACAGACGAGGATCCAAATTCAGACTCAGGCACATGAGAAAGACAAGTAAAGAACATAAATTAATTTATAAATTCAACTAAAGAACCTTAATTGAAAGAAAATCACTACTAAGGCGAGTACAGCATAAACACACCAAAATCCAAAGTGCAGACGTGAGCATGAGTGAAACAAAACTAACTTGGCATTCAATTAAAAACCAACTTAAAACAAAGACGAGAAGAAGAAAAACCTGATGTACATATACTGAGAATAGTTAATAAAAACTAGAGTCAGATGTGTTGGCAGATCAGAAATTGAGACTAACTGGGAAAAATGGAATAAACCTTAGAATACATTGTGAAAGCAAAAGATAAACAAAATAACACAGATCCCATAGATGATTACACAACTAACATCAGAACTAACGACAGTATCAGAGTAACACAGTAAATGTACAGGAAACGGTACTACTTAAGCATGCATTGTGAGAGGCATCAGCAAATGATAAGTTTATTAGTTCCTTAAAATGTCCATTTCATTACTGAGGCAGCTTTTCATTTGTCCCACTACATGTTAATTATAGATGATAATACACCACAAATACAAACATTAATGTGTGTTTCTGAAAGTCTGATTGGTTTGGATTAAGTTTTATTTTCACATGGTTAAAAAGATTTGAATCATGCCGTCTGCATCAGCATTCTCACAATCTCAGCACGTGTTGTTGCCCATGACCATGCAGAACATAGTGCAAGCTTTAAAAGAGAATCCAAACTTACAGTTAAGACATCACTCCAAACACTTCTAATCTAAATGTGTTTTTGTATTGTTATACACTCGCCTGCCACTTTATCAGATCTACCCTTGCTAGTACTTAGTTGGACCCTTTTTACCTTAAGAACTCTCATCATTCTTGGTGGCATAGATTGAACAACTTGGTGGAAACCTTCCTCAGAGGTTTTCTCCATATTGACATGACAGCATCACACAGTTGCTGCAGGTTTGTCGGCTACATCCATGATGAGAATCTCCCGTTCCACCACATCCCAAAGCTGCTCTACTGGACTGAGATCTGGTGGCTGTGGAGGTCGTTGGAGTCCAGTGAACTCATCGTCATGTTCTAGAAAGCAGGTGGAGGTGATCTGAGCTTTGTGACATGGTGCATTATCCTGCTGGAAGTAGCATCAGAAGATGCTCCACTGTGGTCATAAAGGGATGGACATGGTCAGCAACAATACTCAGGTAGGCTGTGCTGGTTAAACCAGGCCACGTTGGTACTAAGGGGCCCAAAGTGGACCAAGAAAACCTCCCCCCACCATTACACCAGCAGCAGCCTGAAGCGTTGATCCAAGGCAGGATGGATCCATGTTTTCATGATGTTTCCAGCAGATTCTGAGCCGAGCATCTGAATGTGGAGCTGAAATGGAGACTCATCAGACCAGCAACGTTTCTCCATCTTCTATTGTCCAGTGTTGGTGAGTGTGTGTGAATTGTAGCCTCAGTTTCCTGTTCTTAGCTGGCAGGAGGCACCCGGTGTGTCTTCTGCTGCTGCAGCCCATCTGCTTCCAGGCTATACGTGTTGTGTTCAGAGATGCTGTCCTGCAGACTTTGGTAGGAACCAGTGCTTATTGGACTCCCTGTTGCCTTTCTATCATCTCCAACCAGTCTGCCCGTTCTCCTCTGACCTCTGACATGGATCAGACATCCTGGTCCAGACAGCTGTTGCTCTGGATGTTTTCTCTCTTCAGACCGTTCTCTGGAAACGTAGAGATGGTTGTGGGTGAAAATCCCAGGAGATCAGTAGCTTCTGACCAGACCAGGCCACGTTCAAAGTAATTTAAATCTCCTTCCTTCCTCATTCTGAAGCACAGTTTGAACTTCAGGAAGTCGTCTATATGACATGAGTTGCTGCCATGTGATTGATGTGACTGGTTGATGAGCTATTTATGTTAACAAGCAGTTAATCAGGCGTACCTAATAAAGTGGTCAGTGTGTGTAGGAAACAAGTTCATTTCTATAATTGAAAATACTGAGTTAAAAGTGACATTTTTACTCCAAATACCTGCTGCTCTGCAACAACCAACCTTTTCAATCATATACTGAATTTGGGAATACTTATAGGTACTTACTGATACTTACTGGTCTTGATATGGTTTGATGACGTTTTCCTGCTTTGATGGATGATGATGAAAGTCACATTAAAAATGTTGATGTTGTTGTCATGTTATGTTGATACACCGTGTAGAAGATGTTAATTATATAAGATGTGGGATCGGTTGGCTCAAAACTGCAAAAAATCTATTAAATTATGAAGTAAACATAAAAAGCAAAAGAAAATACGCAGCCAGACTGAACAACAAAACTTGGTGGTTTAGGACAGTGCTCCACTTCAGCCTCATCAAACTTTAATCGCTGCTATGCCATGGTGATTCTATTTGTAAAATTGGTATTTTGAAATAACAGTATATGAATTAAAAGTTTAGTCTCCCAGTAAGACCAGGAGAAACTCAACCATGTATTCATCTCCAGTAGACTGGATTACTGTAATGGTCTTTTAAGAGGACTTCCTAAAAAGAGCATTAAACATCTGCAGCTCATCCAGAAAGCTGCTGCTAGAGTTTTAACCAGGACTAAGAGATCTGAACACATCACACCAGTTTTAAAATCTTTACACTGGCTTCCAGTCAGTCACAGAATAGATATTAAAACCCTTCTGATTGCTTACAAATCCCAGAATGGTTTAGGCCCAGAATCCATCTGTGATATGTTCAGAGAATATAAACCTAGCAGAGCTCTTAGAGTCAAAGACGCTGGTCAACTAGTCCAGACCAGAGTCCAGACTAGAGGCCAGACTACAGTCCAGACTAGAGTCCAGACCAGAGTCCAGACTAAACATGGAGAAGCAGCATTTAGCTGTTATGCTGCAAACAAATGGAACAAACTGCCAGTGGAGATTAAACTTTCCCCAAATTTTTAAATCCAGGTTAAAAACATTTTTTTTCTCATGTCTATGCATGAAATCTACACGGTAACTTTTTTAACTTATCTTGCTTTTAATCATTTTAATGTAATTTATTATTTTATTGTGATTATGTGTTGATGCCTTTTACTATTTCTAAATATCTGTAATGTCTTTGTTTTATGTAAAGCACTTTGAATTATCCTGTACATGAAATGTGTTGTACAAATAAACTGCCTTGCCTTGCCTATATAAATAAAAAATGTTTCTGATGCTGCAGCACAAACACAGACTGAGCCAAAGTCAGAAGATTTTTGTTTTGCTATGTAACCGTCATGTTTACCTGTAATTTCAGTGCAGGGTGGTAGTTTCCACATCTGGAGTAAAACGTGCAGGACAGACTTGCAGAAACAGAACTACATGCAGGTTTCCTTAAAGAAGGTGAATGATTGGTGACCTGGACCAGTCGGCTGCACTGTGGAGCATGTGTGCATGCATCCTCCTTCCCTCTCATTCAGCTGTTTTGCCCCCCCCCCCCCCCCCCCCCCCTTCTCCAAAATCCTGATCCCGCTCTTAGTGCAGTCATTTCTAGTGCAGAGAAATGTCCCTGGTGACACTGAGGGATGACGCAGACTCGCTTCCTCGCTCTGTTTCACAACCCCCCCCCCACCCCCCTCCCCCCGCCTTCCTCTTTCCTCTCCTTCCACCTAACACCATCTTTTCCCTCTTTTGACTCGCTCTCCTCCTTCTTTTTTCATTTTGGTACTACCCCTTTCTCCATTTCCTCTCCCAGTCCCCCTCTACCCCCCTCTCGTCTTACTGCCTCCCCTCTCTCCACTCCTTCTCGTGCTCTCTCTCCCTCTCTGCTCCGGCACTGCAGTGCTGATTGTGATTGAACACACATTCGCACACGCACACACACACACACACACACACTGGAGCATAGCTGAGAGGGAAGGACTGCAGCAGCATGCAGCAACCTCGGCTGAGCCGTTCAGGGACTCAAGGAAGGGGAGCTCAGAAGAGAAAATAGTGTGCTATCACAGACCAGCCTGCATGTACATCTTTGCAGAGGTGGGAACGATGCATTTCAAGAGCGGATGGCTTATGTTATCAAGCCTCCTCTGCACTGCCTCTGCATCCTGTTCATCCTGCTCCTCCCACTCCAACTCTTCCTCCTCCTCCTGTCTACAGCATCATTAGATGGGACTACAGGCTGACCAAGACTGGCGAGCAGTGGACCACCAGGTTATGCCCCTACTGAAGGATTCTTCTGTGGCTATGCTACAGCTACACCCTCACTGATGGCTGGATTTTAACTGACATTCGGAGCTAGAAAAATAGCCTTCAAAGTCGCGGGGAATCCTGGATCTGTATGTTACCCTTTACCAGTATTGTCAATGGTGCATTTCTTCTTTTTCTCTGGTTGTTTTTGCCTTTTCTGAGACTGGCTAGCAGGCACTGCAGCATCAGGACCGCAAGATCCATGAAGTGGTAGGGCATGAGGACCCAGGGGCAACCCTAAGGAAGGGCTTGAGTACTTCCATTGCTACCACTGCTGAGGTGCTTATCTTGATTTTTTTTTTTCTTTTTGATTTTCCTCAGAAAAGGGTGTCTGGTGGGGGTTGGGGTGGGTGGTGACAGCACAGGTACCTAAGGCCCTTGCAGAGCCAACCGGGTGGCTCCTGTGTAGACGAGGCAGGCAGGACGTCCTGTGGGAAAGGGGGAAAGAAGGGCTGGCTCAAGCACTGGGCTCCTGATGGTGGCTATTTTTGTCTCCCCTAGCTGAGTGATTGGGACAGCGGGTGGAAGAGAAGATGCTTATGGCCCGAGACACGGCGCGGGATGAGGCTCAAAAGCTACACAGGAAGTGGCTGAAGCACCAGGCCTTTATGGCAGAGCTGGCCCGCAATAAAGAATGGCTGGCCAAGATAGAACAGGTGAGTGGAGGTGACCTGGGGGGGCAGAAAGAGAGCGAGAGAGAAAGAGAGAGACAGCACATGCCAAGGAGAACACATGACTGAGAAACAGTGTTGGTGGTGGGTGTGGTGGTAATACAGTCAAATAGGTGAAAATGGGTAAAATGTCATCACTCAGCTTTCATTTCATCCCTTAGCTCGGGGACATCCTGTTACACTCTCAAGGTTATATTGATAAAGCAGCTGTGTTATTTCCAGTTTTACATTTGCTGTGATCCCCGAGGTTCTTTGGGTCTGATTGCACTTAGGTTTGACTAATCGGGATTTGATTTGGAGGCTACAGTAGATCATACTGAGGACAAGCAAACCTTTCAGTGGTGAAGGCCAGAAGTACAGTGGAGACCGTATGATATCTCTAGCTGACATGTGATCAGTTCACATCATTAAACATTATCTGGTTTGCTTTTTTCGCCCTGGATTCCCATCATGCTTTGCAACACTGACAGAGCAGCATCCCATCCACACAGAATGTTCTCCATGCTTTGACACGCAGGTGGGCTCTTGACATTTGTATCAGTCAATGAGACTCCCGTTCTGCTAATTGCATGGTGCATTTGGCAAGTTTAACTTGCGCTTACATCGCTGCTGTTATCCAGGAAAAATAATTCATGTCAAGCTGCTGACATCAAATCCAGCTGACGACCGTAAAGTCTGCATAAAATGCACTTTTTGCTGTCATTTCATACTTTGATTTTTAAGCTATTCAAACAGATGATGCAGTAATAGATTTGGATTGATCTTTAAAAAAAATAATAAAAACATGGTCTGGTTAAATTAGGAAGTGCTCTTTTACTTTCAGCCCCAAGCATCATGTGAACAGTAGCAAAATGTCAGATGGAAACCTGTTTTTTCTGCTGAAATCCCATAGTTCCCTCATTTTACTTTATACACTAATTATTAGCAGGAAATAAAAGCTGTTGAATGCCTTTTCATGTAACTCGGTGCCAAAAACTACAGAAGGGAAGATTGTTTCTGTCTGGACTTAAGCTCTGCTGATTTTACACATTTGAACAGAAAATGTCTGTAAAGCTTTTCAGGCTCACTCAGATATATTTACATCCATGATACATTCATTATTTAGAAATTCATTACTCTATAGATTCTATACAAACTACTGTGGTGGTATGTGTTGTATTATAAAATATTCATTAGATAGAGTGAAACTAATTATAACCACAGCCCTTGAGCCAATCCAACTCCAGTATTTTACCTAATGTTGAAATCTTCTGTAGCCGTCTTGGTTGTCCATATATGAAATGTCTTTGAAGGTTTAGTATGTTGTAGTCTAGACCGTCTGACTAAGTCAAACACCTGAAGTCAGAATGCAAGGAGTGTAAGATCAGTCCTGACAGGCCTTTGTTGCTTCTTGTGTGTCTTTGTGTTCAGGGTTTGACTCTGAATATATGCAGTCACATGTATTTGTTCTCTCAACAGGATAAATGCTGTGTTTTAGTTGTCTTTCCTCAATTATTGCTGGTTCATTAGTGTGCGACAGTTTTTTCTGTTCATTGCAAGACAGAAATACATTTCCTGCTGGTTTTCTGCTAAAACCTATGGTTCGTCTACAGTTAGCAGCTTTGCATCCAAAATATCTGGGGGATGAGACATGTTCTTCCAGGTCTCACAGCATGGAACATAAAACGTTGTAATATGCCAGTAAACATGAACTAGGACAAAATCTAGATCTGCTCTAGTGACCAAACAGTCAGCAGGGCTGCCGCTGCTAGTCATGGGAATGAGAGTGAAGATCATCTTAAATAATTTTAACTAATACACACGCCAGTGATCTTGTGGACCACGAACGCTAATGTCTGACCAGAAACTGAGATCCTGGTATTGACATGACCTTTTTTTATAGGTTAGAAAGACTCGTAGGAAAGCCTGAAAGCATTTAAAACCCTGAGTGTCTGCTAATAAAAAGGGATTTCTCAGCAAAATTAATGTGACAAAGATCCAGATCAGCATTCTGGTTGTATACGTACAGATTTGTTGTAACCTTTCTTCTTTAATCCAATTTTTACTGTCAACAAGGAGGAAATTATAGTGTAGAATCCTCTACACATGAGGGTTTCTACCAGCTTTTTTCTGTTCAGCCTTAAACCTGGTGATCAGAATTACAATGGCAAGTAAATAGTTAGATCCAGCTATCAATACAAAGCTAATAAACTGAATCACTTTATGTACAAATTTAATTAGCAGGTGTCATTACTAGCTAACATCTAACCTTCATCCACAACACAGACCAAAAGGAGCGCTGTTGTGTTTTTCCATCATCTAACAAGCACTGCAGTCATACGAATTATAAGAAAACGCAGCCAAGCCAGGTTTGTCAATAATCTACATTCTAAAGAAAGCATTTGTACAACACAGTAAAATATGAAATCCACCTCCTTCAAGCTCCATGCCACCTGAACTTTGAGTTGTATTATTTAAATATGATGTGATATAATAAACAAACAAACAAAACCATGTAAACACTGGAGTAATATAAATCTAATCTGGAATAAATGTAGCGCTCTGAACTCACTATGTCTCTTTTATCTAATCTGACTTTGGTTCCCCTATTTTCTTAATCCGTACACAGCTTTTCCACATTTTAGACATTTTCTGTTTTTGAGACATTCCAACGATCCATGGCTGTCGAGACGTTACCAGGCAGCTCTGAGCAGCCTGATGATGTCCGGTTTATTCCCTTTCTCTTTAACAGGACATGTGGTGCATGTGTCCAACACGTCTACATGATAGACACATGCAGTGACATTCAGTGAAAGGATATTTTAAATCTATGTTCTGGTTTTGACTGTTTATAATAAACCATGACATTCTCCTAACTTTTACCAAGTTGAGAATAATATGTAAAACAGAAACAACTGATTCCAAAAATCAACATTAGAATTTTGCAATGAAGCCAAGTTAACTCATTAAGAGAAATCTGCAAACTTTAGTGAGTATTGTGGAAAATAATCCAGTCTTGGGGCTGACCTGGACTGATGTGGAGAGGTGGTTTCAGGCCGGACCATCCACTCTCCCCTGTGACTCCTCGGACAAAGCCAGAGAAGAAACCACTAATGGAAGAAGGCAAAGTAAAAACACAAAAAGAAACCAGGACCAGAATGTAAAAAGTGATGTTTTAGGAAACAAAATGATGTTTTTTAGGGAGAAAGCTTTGCATCTATTTGTTTATTAGTTATATAAGGAAAAGAAAACGTACAGATGTGGTCATGCTGTGTGGCCAGAGGTTGGACAGCCAGGTGTGTCAGTGGATGATAACATTTTTTTTTTTTCTCTAATCCTCCATATAAAAAGCCTTTTGTTTTGTTGTTTTGTAGTCATTTTGCACAATTTATTAGAATATTCAGATTTGGAAGAAATGGTGCTTTGGCATTAATGCATTTTGAAAGATTTACGAGACAGATACCAGTAATTCTTAGCAGAACTCTAAGCTGTATAGTATTGGTGGCTAGATCTTTTTAAACAAAATTTCCAGCAACTTTAACAATTTCAACTTTATCTTTTCGGATAAAGTCAGACTTACTTTGACATGTGCAGCAAGTTCAGTCAGCACTTGACTGAATTTCTGCACCATCGAACCATTAAACCATATTATCTCCACCACCAAAACAGTGAACAGTCATTTCAAGCATTAAAATTGTAATATTTCAAGTTTCTAGATGTTTAAGAAATCCCTTTAATGTTATTCATTTCATGTAGCTCCTCAGAGAAATATGGAGAAATTCTTTTCTTAGAAAAACGTGTCCTCTTGAAATAAAAATGCTTACTTCTTCATCATCAGTATTTGTGCAACCATTCATGTCAAATACCAGAACTTTAAACTGAAAGGACTGACCCTGAGTAAGAAGATGGCTCCTTCGCAGAGGCTGACTGAGCTCCTGCGTGGCCACATGCAGATGGTTAAAAAGCTCATCATGTCTCCATCGCCGTGCTAGCATCACTTCATCTGCCCAAACGCTGTCTCTGACACCTGAGAAACAGGGAAAAGATGACGCTGCGTCCTGCAGCGATCGGAGAACTCTGCGTCCTTTTGGAAGGATTCCTGCCGCGGCCTGCACCTCTGTGCTCTCGCAGTACTTACTCAGCACATGGAGCTCCGGGCCGACCCGTGCACATGGTGGAGATCTGTGGGTGCTTCTCTGTTACAGACTCACACCCGACCTTGTGCCGAGCCTCGCTTTGGGCTCAGGGGTCAGCACTTTTTTTTATAAGCAGCCATCTAGCTTGAGTGCATACTGTAGATTTATATGGGATTAATAAACATGCATTACTTATATGATCAAAAAATAGAGACCTTTTTTCTGGTCAGCTGTCTCCATAAATCCAAAAAACATTGATGTGGATAAAAAGGAAAGGTGGTTGAATTCCTTTTCCCTGCTTTAGAGTTCATGTTGGTTTGTGACACAGTCATGTTAGTGGTGTTTTTTCCTGTAATGACTAATAAAAATGTCCACTTCAGAAAATACATAAACAGTGGTGCATGGCAGTTTTACCCCTTTACAATTTTTTTCTGCATAAATATGGTCTTAAACATCATATTTTGCATATGAATTGAACCCACATAAATATTTTACTGGATCATTTATTAATTAAGGAACATGACCCTATATTTCATTAGTGCTAGGTCAGTTAGAAACCTTGATGACAACTTTCAATTTCACTTGAATTCTATAGCCTCAGTTCCTTAAAAAAAGGACTTTGACTGAGCGAAAGTTATGTTTGGTAGAACCACTTGTGTGCCATTGCCTGCTGTCTTGCTCCAAAACCCACTTTATGGTGGGGTCCAGGCAAATTCAGACGTCCAGACGTTTTCCTTTAAATTTGTTGGTATAATTAATATTTCATTATTCAGTTAATGATAATAAATCATCCTGCAGCAAAATAGTCCCAAACCATTATACTGCTACCACCAAGTTTTACAAACAGGATAAGGTTCTAATACTGGAACACTGTTTTTGTTTTTTATGTTATTAAACATAAAATTCTATCATGGTTTCATTGAGGTTTTTTTCTAAAGGACCTCCAGTTTGTTGACATGATTTTTACCAAGCATTAGACGTTAGATGTCTCCTTCCAACTGTGCAGGCCGTTATTGCTCAGTGTTTTGCTGTTGGTCAAGTCATGGGCATTTACTTTTCAAGCTCATCATAAATCTCTCACCACGTTATTTCTTGGTTCTGGTGGTGCTTCAGCTTTGCTCTGCTTATGAAAAGACAGAGGTCAAAGTGCACAAAAGATTTTATTCTGTAGTAGAGGGAAGTGATTTTCTAGTGCAGCTTTTGTCATTCTGGCCTGTTGTTTTTGACAGTTTGTCTTCTTTGTTATGCAATCAACTGTCGTCAGCCCCTCCAAGCTCCAGCCAACTTGAGGTAACTTTCGACCAATCAGCATTTAATCAACACACAGATACATCTCCAGAGCCTTTGCCTTGTTAGCTTTTTGTAGAACTGCATATCTGTCTGTCTGCGTCAGAAAAGCAGTCGTCCGAAGAGACTGAGAGTGCTGCACATACATACCTCAGAGGAGGTATGAAGCAACCTCCAACCAACATAAGACCGACCCGCAGTTGGTTGGAAATTGTCCCGGGTTTCTTCATGACCTCGTAGATTACTACACATGCTGTGGGAGTGATCTTTGTTGATTGGCCGCTACAGAATAACAGCGGTGCTGAATTTCCTCCATTTGTCCATCTGACTGTGGATTGGTAGAGCCCAAAAATTTGATTTGGTAAGCTTTTCTGACCTGGTGAGCTTCAGTAATGCTTCCTGTAAAATCTTTAGGAATGTCTTTACTCGTGCTATGACACACTTTTGCAAACACGTTATTTTAGGATTGATATGCCTGAAACTCCTGACCTCATTTATCTTTAAATTACACTTTACCACTTGTACATATGCAGTAGTGTATCATTTTGATATATTCCCTATTAGTATATCAGGATGTTTCACCAAAATCAGTGATGCAACAAAACCTCAGGCCACAATGTTTCGTGTTAGCTGGTATACAACTCATACATGTTCTACAGGAGAGTCTAACAACCTGCAAGGCAACGCACACAGGTGGACATCGCGGGAGTCACGTAGCACTGTCTGTGCACATAATTTGTAATATTTATTAGCCAGCACTGGCATCATTAATCACTTATCCATCCATCCATTTTTTATATGCCTTGTCATCTTGTTCAGGGTCGTAGGGAAGCTGGAGCCTGTCCCAGATGTCAAAGGGCAAGAGGCGGGATGGATTCTGGACAGTCTATCACAGGGCTAAAAGCAGACAAATAAGCATGCATGCTTGCACCTACAGTCGATTTATAACTCCCGTTTATTGGATAAGAACACCCAAATACTGTCATTGGCTCCAGGCAACTTCTTGCTCCCTGTGAGGAAACCATCAGCTTACCAAACACATTCAATAACAACAGCTTTAGCTTGGTCGCATCTTCTGGAGGATTTGGTGACACTGAATAAATTAAAGGCGCACTATTTAACTTTTACCATTTTCTCAGTGTCGCGCCCCTATGACGGCTAATTCGGCATCCATCTTGCATCCTACCTGCACTGTGAGCTGTCTCCAGACAGTAAAGACAGTCTTATGTTGGCTCTTAATTCTTGCTCTGTCTTTGGTTCTCTTTTGTTTCCTCTCTTTCTCAATAATGTCCTCTGATGTTTCTTTGCTGAATCAGCCACGATGCGTGTTCAAAATGTTTGTTTACGTCTCCTTGCTACCGTGTGACGTGTGCGTGAAGAGAAACTCAGCTGCAGCGTCGCGGGAGCGGCAGTTTCAGAAATGTACAAAACCAATGTCACTGTACCATCAAGCGAGTTAGAGCGCTACATTTATTCCAGATTAGATTTTTATTACTCCAGTGTTTACATGGTTTTGTTTGTTTGTTTTATATCACATCATATTTAAATAATACAACTCAAACTTCAGGTGGTATGGGGTTTGAAAGAGGTGGATTTCATATTTTACTGTGTTGTAAAAATGCTTTCCTTAGATTTAGTGTTATAAATGTGGTCAGTAAGGAGAAACAGTGGACAGGATCAGTTCATCAGTATTTTTTTGTTTTGTTTTTGGTTGTTTGTTTTGTTTTTGTGTTTGTTTTGTTTTTGTGTTTGTTTTTTGTATATCTTGTTTCTCAATCAGACAAAACATGTTAAGCATGGTAAAATTTAGTCTGTTACACCAACACAGTCTTGATTTGTGGAACTCTTATTAATAATCTGTGGATTTGTTTCTCTTCTTTAATGCCTGCTGGCATAAGAATAACTTAAATAGGAAAACAACAGCCACAAAGTAAAGTAAAGTAAGTAAAGTATTGTCACATTAAACTGTATTTAAAGATTGGAGGGTTTGGTGGAGAATTTAAAAACATTCTTCTGTTTATACCAACACTGTTGTTTTAATAATCCTTTACTTTCTTTTTCACTGTTTGTTTAGGTTTAGAAATGAATATATGTATGTGTTTTGGTTGATATAATGAGGAAAACATCAGACTTATATTAAAGCAATAAACAACTGAAATCTGTATTAATTATTTTAAATGTTTTCTCTACCCACCAACGTCTTTGTATTTAGATAATATAGACAAATCTCAAATTTAAGACTCCAAAAGGAAGTTGGTTGGTTGGCCATGTATCAGCTGTTTTAGGACAAAATGGGGGAAAAGGATCAGAGACTCCAGGTATTTATATATCTATGATGGTGTGGGGGTACATCAGCGTTGAGGGCATGGGTGTCTTGCATATTTATCAAGACACCAATGATGTGGGTTTTATCTGCGATATTTATACTGAAAATGTATAGAGCATCATGAAGGAGAGAATCAGACAGACTTTTAAGCAGCTGAAGGCTTGTTTTCAATGAACATGGACACAGATTCCTCTGAAAATCTCCAACAGTTGGTATCCGCAGCTTCCAAACGAAAAGTATAACTAAAGGTGAGGTTTTTCCTGATTAAAGAAATAAATGAGAATCCAAATGAAGAAGCACTGATGTGCACAGTAAAACTGCGATGTCACACACTCTGGAGTTAAGCTGCATTTTATGTGTTTATAAATCTGAGCTTTACCACGCTCGATTGTGGAAGTGTATCAGCACAAATAAAAGATGCTCTCAGATCCAACATGACACCCTGTTTTAGTCCAGAAAGATCTTCACTGTTTCCGCTTCAGTTTTTGAAAGTCAGAGTAAAGAAAATGTAGAGATTTCCACGTAAACAGATTTTATGTGTTTGATGATAGCTGCTTAAAGCAAAAAGCAAAGAACTGTGTTTTACTTGAATGTAAAGTTAGATGGTTAAACAGTTTTTCACTGGCTTTCTGTTCAGGGTTTTTAGGCCCAGTCTAAAATCCATAATGCATTGGTTTGTGTACTTAAGGTGAGTAAAGGAAACCTCACCCCTAACACACTCTGAAATTATAAATAGAGCCACTACAGAACATTAGCTTCAGGTTAGAAACTAGCTAGAAAATCTTTCTGCCTTCATCACAGAAACACACATAGTTTCCAAAATTTGCTGAAGCTGGGTTCTAAAGTTTAGAAGAGCAATAAGAAGATGAAACACTGAATTAATGTGATGAAGCGTGAAGCTGAAGCACCACCACAGACCTGGCAACACACCAGCAGCGCCGGTGTTGCATATGTTCGAGGTTGGTGGATGCTGTGTGGGTTTGTCAACCACGGTATTGCTCCAGAAACGTCCTCCAGAGTTTCAGCAAAGAGACCACTGCTGTGACGTTGAGACCTGATTCGATTTACTTGTTGATACATTCATTCACAGTCAGAATCAGAATCAGAAATCAGAATGCCATTTACTGTCATTATTCTGTGTATAAAGAGACTGGGAAGCGTCGCCTTTTTTAATGCAGTCAAATCATTTAAAAAAGAAGAGAAAAGACATAAAAAGGGAAAAAAGGATGCTCCATAGGGGTTATCAAATATTAAAAGTACAAAAAAGGTCAAATTTTAAAGTGTTAAAAGTGTAAGTGAAGTTTAAAAATGTGTTGCGCCTGTAAAAATGTTTACAGCTAGAAATTGCAACAAGAGGAAAAGTAAAAAATGTGAAAAACATTTTTCATCTTTTCTCAGTTTTCAGTAACATTTTATCTGTGATTTGATAAGAATGTGGGTTTATTTCTGCTTCTCTCTGACTGAAAGATTTTTGGAAAAATAGTTTTGGATGAATTAAACCTAAAGAAATTTGAGAGTGATTTTTAAAATACCAATGCTTTTCAGCGCACTACAGCCACTATTAATACACCACAAAAACTAAGGCATTTTAAGACATTTTCAAAGGAGGAGCCTTGGAGTCTTTTTGGCATTGAAGTTAAAATGAACACGGCTGTTTGGTGAATCATTCCAACCTCATCCCATCAGCCCGCATGTTGACATGCACCACTGAGACGAACTTCCGTGAACTGTCCGACCTCGACATTTAATGGACTACTGTTGTTCTCTACGTGCACAGGAAGCCAATCAAGTTTGTTCGCCAACGAGTGTCCGACACCTCAATGCAGTGTACTACATACAGTATCTCACAGACGTGAGTACACCCCTCACATTCTTCCAAATATTTTAGAATTTATTTTCATGGGACAACACTATAGAAACTAAACTTTGATATTCTGTATGTCAAGTTTAATTGCTATAGTGTTATCCCAAGAGAAGATATTCTAAAATATTTGCAAAAATGTGAAGGTTGTACTCACTTCTGTGAGATACTGTAAGTAAACATTTACAGCATTTTGCCACGTCTGCCTTCCTCTACGAGAGACTATTGTGCATTCATTGCAATGATATTGTCTTTTAGTTGTTTAAACATTGTCTTGGTGCTCGGTTAGCAAATCAGGGTTTCGTCAGAGCAGTCTGACTGAAGTTGCACTTTAGTGGTTAGGGTTAGTGTGTTTACATTTGGTTTAAAAGTCCAGTTTTGGTCTTCTTCCCAACTTCAAATCTTGACTCTATCAGTGTAGTTAAAGCTAGCTGCTACCAGCATCTGCATCACTCTGGGATCCACTGTTACATTTTTAACCATGGGTTTAATGTTTAGGCTGATCATGTTAGGATTATCCACATCACTGATAGATGTTATGGTCATGAACAGACAGTTTAGTCTTGTAGGGGATTTGCTTTGGCCTTTGTGGGGCTCCAAGTAGGCTCCTAAATGTATGTCTGGGGCTTCTGTTCTCAGTGAGGGGAACCAGAGCTGCTGGTAGGAAAATAACAGCTCGGAATTTGTCATTTTTCTCTCTTTGGTATTAAACCTAGCATGGAGTATCCAATATTTTCCCTAAATTTTCTTAATTTGCAGCATTGAAAGCAGCTGAACCGAGAGCCAGAGGTACATACTGAACTTTGATTATCTCTCAGTGTGTGGGACTAATCACTTACCAAAAATGTTTAGTTGTTACTTGTGCAGAGTAAGGTCAGGACACTCTCTTGTACTTGAAATACTTATTAACTATTATGGTTGAGGTTACCTGTTACAGCTACAGAGTTCATGAATACATGATGCAGCAGAGCTGATTTAAAGCTGCTGATATTTACATCTGGTTTATTAATGGTAAATGTAAGTTACATGTATGAAAACACTGAGGAGTACTAACAGATTAATTACTCTTTAAGAGTAACCAAGCCTGGTTTATAGAGTTCCTCAATAAACAAATGAGGTTCTGTGCAATACACAAAGGAATATTTATGCAGATAATTGGAAATGTATATGAAAGAACTGCAAACCTTCCAGCCCTACTGTAACTCTCACACAGATAACAGTGACACTGTTCATACATTGTTTATACAAGTGGTATAAGACAAGTTCTTTAATCCCACCCACTGTCTCACTATGCCGCATCAGCATTGTGAGAAATCCTGCAGAATTTGGAACACAATGCTGCCATGAGACCATGATTTATCTGTGGTAGCCTTTAAAATATCGCACTGTCAGCCTGGAAAATTCACTTCACAAATGGCCTTTGGATCCAACTGTTCTCGGGCTGTAGCACAGCCCGGCACACCCGCAGCCTCATTCCTGTTCCATAAACCTTTGATTCGCTTGCCTTCCCTTCTTCCTGTAGTCTGCCTTTTCCCCCTCTCTCTTCTCTCCTCCCCGTCTTATTTCTTCTCCCTCTGCTTCTCTCTGTGTGTCAGTAAAGCCGAGAGAAAGCGAGAGAGAGAAAGCGAGAGAGAGAGAGAGAGAGAGAGAGAGACTTGCTTTTTGCTGGCTCTGCATTATGAGAGGGAAAGCAAGGCAAAGGAAAGATAGGAGCAGAGAAGGATGTGAGAGAGCGAGCACTAGCAGCAGTTAAGCAGAGAGCTTGTGCCAAGAGAAGGAATGCAGCACTGCATTATGAAAGCAAAAGGATGTAGGTCCAACTCTGTGAAAAGATAAAGGGGAAGAAACAGGATTTAAGAGATGCACTCCATCACTGGCTGTTATTATAATACAAGCTAAGTAAATACTGAATGTGTCTCCCATTGTTTTATAACACAAGATAGAAAAGCTTGTTTCTTTAAACATTATACAAAAGAACCTGCATTATTTTTATTTTTTATAAAATACAAAGATATCCTAAAGCTGGTGTGGGTATTTTATGACTCTTTTCACAGAGGGGAAACACCCGTTACTTCCCTCCTTGGCATTTGAGGAGACTGGAACAAATCTATCCCTGGAAAAAAAAGAAAAGCTTAATTTAGATGAAAAAAATGCTAAAAGCTTTGATCTTACAGCATCTTCTCATACAGATCCCATCATAAACAAAGCTCAGGATTTAGTGAAGGAATGAGAGCAGAAAAAGCAAAGGCAAAAGACAGAACAGGGGTTTATTAGATGTACCATGCATGATTTTTAGGTCAGCCTAAGGCCAAACGTTGCTTTATACACCTGCTTCTCTGCAAGCAGGGGGGCTCCAGCCTTAGCACAGAGATCTGTTGTGCCGTGTTATTTTGGGGACAAAACCAAATTTAGCTACTCACTCTTTGGCATCATTCTCCCAGTTCCTTCCTGAACTAAAGGACTAGATGTAGTGACACAACATCTACAGGATTATGGCGCTGTAAAGCATGATGTCTATCCAATGTAATGTCAGTACAAGTGTGGGTACGTAATACAGTCGTTTTCTTGGAAGAAAATAGGCTAATAATGATTGCTGTCATAGATTTACTTTAAATCTAAAATGGTGGACAGTTCTCTGCTGCAGTCTTGCAGTTCATAGATTCTTTGTACAACACCAATGAGGCATTAATCACTTCAGCCCATAAGAACCATCCCTTTAAGCAAAAGCTGACATTAAAGCAGTATATGAGGGGAAAGCAAAAGAAAGCACTCAGCCAAGAAATGGCAGTTCCCACTTAATGTCATTTTCAAGCAGTATAAACTTAGACACCTCAAAGATGCATAGACTCACAGCGTATGAACGTCCTGATTATTCTCAGTCTGGGTTCTGTTGTGCATTGCAACAAATAATCTTTAACACTCTCAACCTTCTCCATCTAGGAGGGTCAAGAGCTGATCCAGGAGAAGCCGGAGCTACGTTCAGTAGTGCAACAGAAGCTGGAGGAGATCAGGGAGTGTTGGTCCGACCTTGAGACCACAACTAAGGCCAAGGCCCGCCAGCTCTTTGAAAATAATAAGCCCGAACCGGCAGTTAAGAGCTACTCAGACCTCGACAACCAGCTTTCCCACTTGGAGCAGCAGCCCCCCCAGCTGGAACAGGCGCACCATCTACCCACCTTCAATGAGCAGCTCCAGAAATTCCAGGCAAGTCAGTTATTTTATACCCTGGTTTAAGATTTTTGTGGCTAAGCTGTACAAAAGCATTAAACTTTTAAAAGTATCCGTGCGTTATGCTAGACCAGGGGGGCCCAAGTCCGGTCCTTGAGATCAACCATCCTGCAACTTTTAGATGCAACCCTTCTCCAACACACTTGAATCAAATGACTGGCTCATTACCAGGCCTCTGCAGAGCTGAATGACATGCAGATGACATCTGATTCAAGTGTGTTGGAGAAGGGTTGCATCTAAAAGTTGCAGGATGGTTGATCTCAAGGACCGAACTTGGGCACCCCATGTCTATCAACATGGGTTAGATGTAACATTCCTGCATGTCCTAAACTTTGTTTACTGGGTGACCTAAGTGACATCAATATAGACACTAACAAAGCACACATGGTCCTCACGGCCTTATGTATCGCACATATATTTGGGGGACCTGCGGACATGTTCTTGTCCCTGGGGTGCCTAGCCTTGGTGTTGGGTTGGTGTGGCCAGCAGTGGTTTTGCCTGGGGCGGTCAGGCCCCGTTGGGTTCCTGGGTGGGGCTCTGCTGGGGGGGAATGGGTGGCCCTTGGGCCTGTGTGGTGCCTGCCCTCTGTGCAGCCTGCTCACTGTCGCCCTGTGCTGCCCGGTGCCCGGTGCCCCTGCCCCATCGCACCAGGGGGTTCCAGTCTGGGTGCCCCTCTGCTCTGGTCTGAGTGGGCCGCTGCTCTGTCTGCTTTGGCTGCCTGGGCTTGGTGCTATGTGGACCTGTTGGGCCTTTGGGGCCTCGGGCTCCCCCCTTCCACCGTTGATGCTTCAGGGTGCGGCGTGATCACTGCTCCCTTGCAAGCACACATTTCTTCCTTGTTGCATGGCCACACACACACGTTCACACGCGCATGCTCACAAACGTGCTCATCTCTCCATCTGCTTCTGACTGGATGTTGCTGATGTTTGTGTGTTGGTACGTTTCTCTGCAGGTACGTTTGATGACTACTGTACTTTTTCATATCATCATTATCCTATTTTTTTATGTATCATGTAGTACTTTGGTAGTTTATATTGTGTTTTTTGTTTGTTTTGTTTTTGTTTTTTTGTGGTGTTTTTTTAGGAAGCCTAGAAAACGGTTATTTACACATTTTAATCCTGACCTTTTCTCCATTTTTTTTTTTTTTTCTTTCCCTCTTCCTCTATCTCCCTGTCAGGTTCAGCACTGACATACAAAGACTAAAGAAAATATCAAGGGCAGCCATGTAAATAACGTGTTTCCCTTGGTAGAGCAAATCTGTCAAGCAAAATATGGCACAAAGACCACCATTCTGTATGTTAGGATGTTGGACAGGACAGGGTATAAAAATATGTATACACATATATATATATACATATATATATATATATATATATATATATATAAGTGACCAAGTATATCACAGACCACAGCGTGAAAGTTAGTAGCTGGATAAGCATTAAGAAAGAGGACAAGTATCAGGAGAAACATCCAACAGAGCCATCATGATGGAGAGTTAGCAACATTAGCCAAAGATAGCTAAGGTTGCTTTTGCAGTACTACAGAATTTGCCTTTACATATCAGAGTATTACAAATCTAAAGGTGGATTAGGCCTTTTAAATAGGACCAAAAGCTGAACCAGATGCCCAATAATCAACTGAAAGGTTATTAGTCATATCACACGCTGTTTAACTAAGTGAAGAGAGAGGAAGGGTGAGTCAAAAGATACACGAAAGACAACCTATTAAATTAGACTTACGCTGCACAGTTTCCATAGCTGTCAAGCTATATCTAATTATTGGCCCTGCTGCCTCATACATCAGTGTCCTGATAGCCTGATGTGGATGGTTACCTGCAGTAGAGCTGGCTTTTCAGAGTGACTTGCTATGAGGTATCAGTCTCTCAGGATTCTGGCTTCCCATCTAAAGCTCTGTACAATCTCCAGATACATATCTGTACAATCTAAAATAAACATCACACACTGTAGAACTGAACCCATTCACCTGCACAAAGGTGCATATAGGAGGGGCTACGGTATAACTCTTAGTCAGAAAAACTGCAGGAGGTTGTGCAACTTACATGTCAAAATGTAAATGTACCGAATATCACAACAAAGGTAAACGAACTTTAACGAATCTTCAAAGAACTGACTGTCATCTATACCGTGCATGTTGCAGAGACAATCCGCCGTGTCAAATGTTGTGCATGCACTTTGTGAATAACACAAATTGCCCATTGCGCTGAAGGGATAGTGCTTTACTTTGTCCTAGTTTTTCTGCTCTGCTTCAGTTGTGTAAAAAAAAAGACTTTTTTTTACTGATCCAGTTCACATTTACTTTAACCAACAGGATTATTTCTCCCTTCACAGTTTCAGAAATGTTTGGGTAACCCTGACACAATGCTTTTGACAAACTGGTCAGTTCAACCTCTTGTAGTTTATGTAATTTTTCAGCTGTGTCATGTGTCCACGGTGGCTACTGTAATGTTGTTTTACACAGCATTCAGTGGCATTAAAAGATACTCCATTTGCTTTTTGTTTAAAGTGAGGCGAACATTACATAACCTTGAAATGTTCATGTAGGAAAACAGCTGATTGGTTTTGTTTGTTCATCCTTCACATGTCTGTAACATGACCTTCCACTTCCTTCCGGTGCAGGCTATGGAGTCCCAGATAGGGGACTTCTACAAGGATGTGGGGGAGCTGGGAAGTTTGCAGGGGCTCTGCCTACCCCAGCAAGGCCTGATGGCTGGTGACAAGGAGGGCGGCGAGCAGTCAGGCGTGGTGGAGACCCGCATTGTCCGCCTCATTGAGCCCCTGAAGGAGAGACGCCGCATCCTGCTGGCCTCCAAGGAGATGCACCAAGTCGCCCAGGACCTGGAGGATGAGATAGTGAGTGTCACACTTCATTTCCCTGAGTTTCGTGACCTTCACTTTAAGTATTTGCTTAGTTCTTCCATCAGAGTTACTATTTTTTAAACAAAACTAAGATACATGGTACAAGAGATTGAGATATATTCTCTTGTCCTCTTGTCCTCATCTTGCCTGCAGTTCTCTTAAATTTGTGCTCTGAAAATTGTAATGACCTTCCTGTGGTTGTTTGATAGATGTGGATCCAGGAGAGGCTTCCATTGGCGTCCTGTAAGGATTATGGGAATAATCTCCAGAGTGTACAGCAGCATGTAAAAAAGAACCAGGTTAGTGTCATGGTTGACGTTTTGTCGTGGTCAGCTGGAATTTGATCTATCCAAGCTCAGTCTCTTACCTCTGATTGGTCCTACAGACACTCCAGAGAGAGGTGACAGGACGACGGGCTCGGGTTGAGGAAGTTCTAGACCGAGCTGGAATCATTGCTTCTCTAAGAACTCCTGAGGTGGACTTTGTGCGTGAAGGGGCGGGGCATGTGCGCCAGCTGTGGGAAGTTTTGCAGCTAGAGACTGAAAGGAGGTGTGTGATGCTGGATGCTGCACTACAGTCCCAACAGTACTACAGTGATGCAGCCAAAGTGGAGTCCTGGCTGTCAGGACAGAAACTCCATCTGGCCAATGAGGAAAAAGGCACGGTATGTACAGCTCTGACATTCATCAGCGTATTACTGGAATAACTTTGCATGACAGTGAACAAGTCTTTCCGACTGTTTCTTGGCATTGTGATATTTTGCAGGATGAGGCAACCACCCTGCAACTGCTGAAGATCCACCTGGCTCTGGAGCAAACGGTGGAAGCTTATGCAGAGACAGTGGGGATGCTATCCCAGCAATGTCAGCGTCTGCTGGAACTAGGACACCCAGATAGGTGTGTTTTGACCCCCACACATAGGTAACATTTTATTTTTGCACATTGCACAGGACAATATAGTCATGCGAAAAGAAAATGAACCCACATATCTACATTTACATATCTAGTTGTAATAAACAAAAAGACATTCCCAAAACATCTGGTTCTAAGCTGGTCTGAGATAAATGCAGCCTCATTTGAAGTCAAGTGCATTTTGTGATTCAGTAGGTTGTGGAGCCATCTTCAACAGTATTAATTTAATAATCTGTATAGTGTTATCAGTCTCTCACATGGAGGAATTTTGGTCCATTTTTCTTGACAAATTTGCTTTAGTTTAGTGAGTTTTGCAGAAATGTATCTATGCACAGCTGTCTTACCACAGAAATTCAGTCAGATTGAGTTCAGGACTTTACCTGGATCAGTGCAACACCTTGAATCTTTTCTTTTTTAGCCATTCTGTCTTAGATTTGTCGCTCTGTTTGGGATCATTGCATTGCATTTGGAGCCAAGGTTCACTATCAAACAGATGGCTTCACAGTTCACTCTTGACGACTTTGGTATACAGAGAAGTTCATGATCCGCTCAATAACTGCAAAGTAATAACTGAAAACAAGCCCACATCATCAGCCCTCCATCACCGTGCTTGACAGTTATTTTGAGTCTGTACAGATATGCTGTGTTTGGTTTTCACCATACTTGCTGGCCAAAGGACATTCTTCCAGAAGTCTTCCGGCTTGTTTAGATGCAACTTTGCAAACCTAAGCTGTGCTTTCATGTTCTTTTGAGAGCAAGAATGCTTTCTCCAGCAACCCTACCAAAGAAGTCATACTTGTTCGGTCTTTTTAATGTCATAAACTTTAACATTTAACATGCTAACTGAGGCCTGGCGAGTCTGAGATGTAGCTTCTGGATTTTTTTTTGCCATTTCTCTGAGTGATGCATGGTCTGGCCTTGGGTTGAACTTGCTGAGAAGATTGGCAGCTGTTCTGAATGTTTTCCACTTGTGAATAATCCTTCTACCTGTAGAATGAAGGACTCTAAATTATATGGAAATGGCCTTATAATCCTTTTCCAGATTGATGGGCAGAAACAGTTGCTTCTCAAAGATTATTGCTGATGGATTTGGCTTCATGTTAACCCACCCCTGAATCTTCCAGATCAGACAACTGCCCAAACCTCTGCTCTTGTTGGTGTACTTACACTTTCTGGTTTTTGTATCTTATTATCGCTATGGCAACAGTAGGAATATATTTAGCTTTTACCCATTACTTCTACATTTTTCCTTAGTTTTTTTTATAAAATAATAAATAATGACATTTTGTAAGGAATCATGCATTTTTAAGGTTGTATTTATGGAATTTTAAGACCTGGTGAGAACCTGATAACTTCCCTCACGTTCTGAAGCATGAAGCATTTTTCACATGATCTAATGCACAAACTGACCAATAACTCACTGACATGTTGTCTTCTCTTCATTTTAATCAGTGAGCAGATAACAAAGCAGCAGTCCCACATAGACCGGCTGTATGTGTCTCTGAAGGACATGGTGGAGCATAGAAAGACCAAGCTGGAGCAGCAGTACTGGCTCTATCAGCTCAACAAGGAGGTGGAGGAGCTGGAGAAGTGGATCACTGAGCGCGAGGCGGTGGCCAGCTCCACCGAGCTGGGCCAGGACCTCGAGGATGTGACGGTCAGTGCATCAGCATGGTTTCTGTGTCTGTTTTGCCACAGGAGGCGATTGTGGTGATCATATAATTATGCCTGTTCACATCAGGAATATCCTACAGTTGCAGTTTTTTGTTGATGTTTGTTTCTTTTGTTAAAGGAGATGATATAGAGAATTGAAGCAGCTCTTATTATGGCTGATACTGAGATACTTTATCTCACTTTGTAAGGAAGAGTCATTAACAAAGATCCCTGGATGGAGCAAGTTAAGGAAGTGAAAAGCTTCACAGAAAGCCAAAAGACAACAGAAAGAAAGGCAAAGACACATAAAAAGACATGTAGAAAACTTCTAGAACCTGATAAAACCCATTTACCATGATAACTGACAATACTATTATTCAGGAAGCGCATTGTGAAGATCCCAGTTATTACAAAAATACCCTCCTACCAGGGCTGAGGCCCAGATTAAGAGTTTTCCTTGGTACAAATTTTAACTCCTGCTTTCTATGGCAGAAATGGTGGAGAGGGTGGAAGTGAAGTTCCTGTCAAAGTTTCCTGTGGTCACCGTACAGCTTTACTTACTTACCTAATAAACCTTAGTGAACGTTATTTTCAGGTTGGGTGGCCTGATCTGGCAACGCTGGCATACACGCTGGTACAGATCCATCTGCTCCCCCCAACAGCCTGATGGTCCGTAGGCTTTGTGCTCTCAGGAAGTGTACACATTGTCTGTCCTCTGTGTTCGTACAGAAAGTGGGAAAACAGCATTTCAGTATTGAGCTCCTTCAAACTAGAACAGTCTACAAAATAATTTACAACTTTTAATAATTTTAAATCTTTATTAAAAGACCTAGAGATGCAATCATTGACCTGTCACTGCTTTCAATTTATTTTTATATTGGCTAAATGTCTCAGTTCGTTTAAATTTGTCCATTTTTATTTTAACTGTGTTTTTAATTGTGATTATCTCGTGTTTGTGGGTTGTGCTGGTGCTTTTCTTGGCCAGGACTCTCTTGAAAAAGAGGTCTGTGATCTCAACGGGACTTTGCTGGTTAAAGATTGACTAAACAAATAAATAAATATTGTGTCTTTATTTACTCTGGGTATATTTTTAGATCATTTTTCCAAAATTATGGCCAGGGCTTAAGGGGTTAGACTACAACCACAAAACTGTCATGATTTTAAAACAGCACGCCAAATTGACTGTAGTTTTTACAGTAAATAAAGTTACATTGTTATTAATGACAAACTGACAAAAATGACAAAACTCAAACTGACATGTTAGCATTGAACAAATGTCTCCCTCTCCAGCCCTTTCCTTTAATTTATACCCCTTATGATCTCTAGATAAATGAGCCTTGAAGGCAGCAAATTTCCTAAATATCCGTGGACAGTCAGGGTTAGCCAGGCACAAAACATGTAAAAAGGCAGTTTGGTGAATTACTGTGAAGTTTTACATGTTGTGTAAACCCAGTTATTGTTTTAGTGACATGGCTGCACTGTTTGCATTGATGCGTGTCCAGGTTATTATGAGCACAACACAGAATACACTGGAAAAATAATTCAGGCTGCCAAAATTGAAAATGTCTCAGAGACTGGCATAGTTTTTAGACAGTACATAAGCAATAAAGTAATTTTTTTAAATCTTAAAACAGTCTTCTGCGTTTTGTATTCACCATGCCTTCACAGCATTGTGCATGTCCTTCCTTAGGTAGCTAGCTTAAGCTTAGCACAGTAGCAAAAAAAAAAAAAAAAAAAGTTAAATTTGGTTCTTAAGCTTCTTTAAGGATGTTACTGATAACATTTTAAATGAAATAGCTACCAATGTTGCAGTATAAAAAACTATATTAACTTGCACTATTAGCTGGAGGCTAACTACTAACTCCACATGCAAACACAATCAAACCAAGCTGAAGCAACATCAAATTAGGCTATATTCCTTAAAAAGTGTCATCACATTTTCACTTTGTCGCTTTAGTTTAACTTACGTGTTCACGGTGAGTGGATGGAGGTGGAGATGATATTCCACTCTCTGGTTTTGCTCTTTTCCTCCACCTGCTTTGTCCACAGCGATTTGGCCTTAACAATGTTAAACTGTAATGTTCTCATTTCTACAGGCAAATTAGTTTACCTGGAAGTTAAATGTAAGTACCTGTAGAAAAATGCTGTAAATTACTGCAATTTTTTGTACCCATAATGCATTGCAAAATACAGTTAAACTCGGGAAAATGTCAGAACAAGAAATTATTGTAAAATTTTAATGTAGAAACTACAGCAATTTGTCACAGTGACGGTGTGGTTTCCATTAATGGCTCCTTACCTACCTCACTTGGACCTCCTTCTGGCCAGTTTCCTCCCTCTTCTCCTACAAACTTTAACAGTATTTTTTTATCTTGTAGTCAAATTTCTTATTGTTCTCAACACTTATTTATTTGCTGGTTATTTTCAGTGAATTTAATTATATTGGCTGTAAGATGCTTTGATTCTACAGGTAGATTAAATCTATCCTCACTTCAACAAAAGTATTCAGTACAAATCTGCCTTCTTTTTATTTCAGTGGATTAATTTAATGGATATAATGTTTGTGGAGACACATGTGGCCCCTCATCTCCTGTGAGATATGCTGGAAAAATCTGAACATAAAGACAGGCCTTAGCTGATTCCTGGATGACAGATTTTAGGAGACGAAATAGGATGGAGGAAGATTTTAATTAACAGAAAGAAGTGGATCCTTCATGTAAAAGAATAAATAAATAGAACTTCATATCAGAATGGCTAAGTTTTATATTTATGTGTACAGTCCTCATAGGAGGTTCTCTCATCTCTGTGTTCCAGGTGCTTCAGGAGAGGTTCACTAAGTTTGCCTCAGAAACCAACAGCATTGGTGAGCAGCGTATGGACCAGGTGAACAAAATGGTGAATGAGATGATTGACTGTGGCCATTCGGATGCAGCCACCATCGCCGAGTGGAAAGACGGCTTGAACGAGTCATGGGCCGACCTCCTGGAGCTCATGGAGACCCGTAGGCAGATGCTGGCAGCGTCACACCAGCTGCACAAGTTTTTCACCGACTGCAAAGAGGTACAGTCAAAACAAATATCCAGCTGTGCCTCAGGTGCACCGTGTTCCTCATCACCACTTCAGGTAGACAGTCTGGCCGTGACATGCAGCTTCTATTTTTAAAGCGCTCGTGATGACAGCGCTTTCCTGTGTTGTAGGTCTTGGCTCAGATCGCAGGGAAGATGAAGCAGCTGCCAGAGGTGAGGGCGTGCCAAGCCAACATCACCAATCCAGCCACCCTGCAGAGACTCATGCACTCCTTTGAGCATGCCCTTCAGCTGCTAGTTGCACAGGTAAGTCACAGAATCAGTTATGCGGTGTAATAACTGAGCATAAGGAACAAGATGCACTGTTACTGAAATTATCTGAATACATTTTTAAGAGAAACTGTACAATTTACCGAGCCCACACACTAAGAACAGGACAGCTTATTTGGATTCTCATTCCAGGAAAATGAAGCAACTAATCGCCACCATTGTGTCTTGGTGCAGGTGAGGCAGCTGCAGGAGAACGCTGCCCAGCTGAGGACCATCTACGCTGGTGAGAAGGCTGAGGCCATCATGGTGAAGGAGCAGGAAGTGATGGAGGCGTGGCAGGAGCTGCTGAGCTCTTGCGAGGCCAGTCGCGTCCAAGTGACTTCTGTTACCGACAAGGTGCAGTTCTTCTCGGTGGTCCGAGAAAACCTCATGTGGATGGAAGGCATCATGGGCCAGATAGGATGGGACGAACCGAGGTAAGAGATCATATTCTTCTTTTTATTGTGATGAGAGGTGTAAAAACCCAGATGTGAATAGTTCATAGAGGAAGTGTAGAAACTGCGTGTCAGTGTGAGGTTCAGCCGATGGTCCCTGCAGACACAATATCATTATGTTTAGTGTGGAATTTATCTTTCGCACCACCTTGACCTAATTTCATCACTTCCAATTCAGTTGTTCTTATGATGTAACAGAAGGCTATAAAATTCACATTGTAGTTATTGCTGTTTTTTTTACATTATATTACCATCATTAGACACTTTTAACCAAAGCAACTTACACGTGAGGTTCAGTATTTTCACCCAGGGATACCTCAAAACATATAGATTTTGAAAGTTGGGAATCAAACCAGTGACCTTTAGAATCATGGAGAACCATTTCACAGCACATCATGTTATTCTGTGATCGTGTTACTTTCCAAACCGATTTGACTGTGCAGCTTTCACCTTGTAATTCTTCCACATTTGGCTTGATGTCTTTAGAAAATGTTAATAAATCAACATATTAATGAACTTTGAGCTTTAGTGCTGGTAGAGATGGAAAAACATCATGTTTAGGGCTGTGGCTATCTCTTTCTGTTGCTGTTGTTGTTTAGCGCTTTAGTTGATAAATACTTGACAGTAGTAGAGGAAATGATGACATTCTTTATTAAATATTTTACTGCCCTTATTTTAATTTAAAAAAGGTAAATCAAAGGTAAATTTAGCAATTATTATTTGCAGCATCTGTTTTAGCTGTCTTGCATTGCATTATTATATCTGATCAAGAGTTAAATCTAAAAGATTTTCAGGAAAGAAAGTTAATTATTGCTCATGAACGTCCTCTTTAGTCTTTAGTGATTGTAATTTTCCATTAATGATCATTTGTGATAATGAAAAAAACATGAAAAACCCTTTATTTATCCCAGAAATAAATAGCAAATTATAAATAATGTTATAAATATTCAGTAGGCAAAAACCAGATACAGGCTGTGATAATAGATTAATAATAAATTTTATTTGAAGGCACCTTTCTTGGCACTCAAGGACACTGTACAAAGATACAAAAAATATTCAAAGAAAACAGCAATAAATACTAAAATCAATAGAATAGCCAGAGCAGTAGGCATCAGATGGGACAAACAGATGTGTTTGGGTTGTGAAATGTGGGAGTGAGTCGGTGCTTCTGAGTCGGGATGGTAGTGAGTTCCAGAGGTCCAGGGTGGTGAGACGGGTGGAGGGGACAGACAGGTGTATGGAGGGAGAGGATCTGAGGGAGCAAGAAGGAGTGGGAACATGGAGGAGGTCAGACAGATATGGGGGGGCGAGGCTGTGGATGGCTTTAAATGTTAACAAGAGGATTGTAAATTGAATACAGAACTGGACTGGAAGCCAGTGGAGCTGTTGGAGGACAGGAGTGATGTAGTGGATCGAGGGGGGTCGAGCAGCTGAATTCTGGACCAGTTGAAGTTATTGGAGGGACTTGTGAGGGAGACCAAAGAGGAGAGAATTACAATAGTCCAGAAGCGAAGTGACGTGACTGTGGACGAGGATGGCCGCAGTGTGGGGGGTAAGGGAGGGACGGAGGCGATTGATATTACGTAGGTGGAAGTTGGCAGATCTAGTAATGTTACTGATGTGGGATTGAAAAGATAGCGTGCTGTGGATGACACCCAGACTCTTAACCTGGTGGAATTATCAATAGTCAGAGAGAAGCTCTCGGTTTTGGGGAAGGTGGATTTGGTGAAGAGAACCTCAGTTTTCCTACTGTTTAATTTAAGGAAGTTTAGGGTGAACCAGGTTTTATTTCAGAGATGCAATCAGTGAGGGAGGTGGGCGGACGAGTGAACGAGGGTTTAGTGGAGAGGTAGAGCTGGGTGTCATCAGCGTAACAGTGAAAGTGAATATTAAATTTACAGAAGATATTGCCGAGAGGAAGAAGGTAGATGATGAAGAAGAGGGGCCCCAGGACAGAGCCCTGGGGGCCACCTGAAATAACGGGGAAGGGATGGATGTGAAGGACACACGTTGAATGAACTGAGTGTGGCCAGAGAGGTAAGATGTGAACCAGTCTAGAGGAATAATGGTGATGAAAAAGTTGAGGTGTTGAGGAGGGTGGAGTGACAGATGGTATCAAAGGCTGCACTCAGGTCAAGGAGGATGAGGATGGTGAGGAGTCCAGCATCAGATGCCATGAAGAGGTCACTGGTGATTTTGTTGAGTGGGGATTCAGTGCTCTGGAGTGGGCGGAAACTGGACTGAAACTGTTCATACAGATTATTGTGGGATAGGTGAGAATGGAGTTGGGAAGCAACTGTTTTTTCAAGGATTTTGGAGATGAAGGGTAGATTAGAGATAGGACGGAAGTTGTTGAAGTTGGAGGAGTCAGTGCCAGGTTTTTTTCAAAATTGGGGTAACGGCAGCAGTTTTAAAGGATGTAAGGACCGTTCCAGAGGTGAGAGAGGGAGCTGGAAGGAGGAGAATGAGTGTGTGGATGAGTGAGAGTCGGCTGAGAGACTGAGCTGAGAGGTTGCTCCAACGTGCTGGTGGATATTTTTGATTTTTTCAGTGGAAAGGGACATCGTGGAGTTGCAGAAGGACATTGATTACAAGTGAGGGGGGAGAGAGTCCTGGGGTTGGGTGGTGCTGTTAAGTAGGGAGAACCATGACTTGGAGTTTCCCTTATTGGCAGTGATTATACTGGAACGGTGGGTTTTGGTGCTGGCAGTGGAGATGTCTAACAATCAAGGTTGTCACACTGTCAGTCGATTGTAAAATTCTTTTTTTCATCTTTTTTTACATCTTATTATTTTAGTTTTTTTTTGTTTGTTTGTTTTTTTTTTTTTTTTTTTTTTTTTTTTTTTTTTGCTTTTATTCACTCTAATTTATGTATTTTTTTCTATATTATTTATTTATCTTTATCTATTAATAATTATGTTTTTAATCCAGTCTTTTTACGTTTGTTTTTTTTCCCCCTTTATTTATTTTGTTTAATATCATTTTAAATAGATTCAGGCATTAAGGTTGTATCGACCAGACGCCCATCTTTAAAACATAAACATATAACAATGTTTTAACGTTTTAATGCTAATCACTGCTTCCTTAGATTTACAATATGTACAACAATACGGACATGTAATAACTTAAAAAGATACTTGTGTGGTTGCATCAAGAAATAAAAGTCTCCTCATGTAAAAAGATGTTCCTTTTAGATGCATTATCATGTTACTACAGCAGCAATTAAAGAAATATCATTGGCTGCCAACATATCAAATGCATTAAAAACTGGTCTTAAAGAAAACCATGAAGCTGAGGGTCATTACATATAATGTGTATTTGTTAAAGTCTTATTCGCTATTGAAACATTATAGTAAGGTGATAACTTCATCAATAATTCAGAGCATTTTTCCTTCTGTGTGAATTTTGTGTTTTAATACCACTTGAGCAATTTTTGTCCCACACCTGGAGTTCATATTTCACATGTGTGTGCTCATGTGTAATTCATAGCTAAAATTTCACATCATAAAGCACTGACAAAAGCCAAAAACAGCCAAAAACAGAACCAGTGCCCACGTTAATGACAATAATCAACAGCAGAGATGTTCTCTCGAAGTATTCCTGCTAAAGAGTCCTTCCAACAGGAGTCTCACCACCACGGTGTCAGCACCATTAACTGGGAAACGTACGGCACCAATACCAGTGCCATTAGAAGCTCCAAGAGCCATAAGCATCCACCCTGAGGGAGTGAGCAAGATATGAACAGCAACCAGAAATGCAGTCCACAACAGAAGGCTAATTCTTCTTGGGAGGCGTGACTAAAAAGACTGAGAATGATTTTAGATAATAAGTTATCAGAATCAGGTTACTGTCATACTGTATTAATCAGCAATAGGATGGTTTGGTCAGAAACCTCTAAACACATCTAGAAAGATTCTCTTAATTTTTAGTTTAATTCAAACTGATGGCGCTACACACATAGTATGTCAAGAGAATGCAGCCGTCATAATCTAACATTCAGAAAACAGCATAGTGTTAGGATTCCTAAACAGCATTTAATTCATCTTATCCACATAAACTGATCTGTCCCTCCTCAGGGATTTGACAGCTTTGGAAGTGATGATGAAACAACACCAGGAGCTGAAAGCCAAAATAGACGGCCGCAGCAAGACCATACAGCAGTGTGCAGATCTCGGCAAGATTTTGATAGCTGCAGGCAACCCTGCATCAGAGGAGGTCAGCTAACAAACTTCACATCTTTACTGTTGCACATTAGACAAGAGAATACATAGAAGTCACACAATTACTTTGTGAAGATGCCTCAACATGTCTTGGTTGTGCCTGCAAATGTGTCACAACAGATCAAAGAGAAGTTGGACAGTCTTCTGACGAAGCAAAAGGATCTTGTTGAAAAATGGGACAAACACCAGGAAAAGCTACAGCGCAGTGAGTGACAACAGGACACGAGGATTAAACATGAAATTGCCTTTTTCCACTTTATCCTTTAATGTGCTGTTAATGTAGCATAAATCATGTATGGATCTTAGTGTTCTTGCTTGAGCAACATCACACATTCACTAGAGCAGAATTTACCAGAGAGATAACTACCACAAAATCGTCACTCATACGGCACATACATGCATGAAAATAACAGATTTCTTCTAGAGAATACATAAGTTATAAACCATGGTGAGATACTAAGCATGTTGTCCACCTGCTGTCACCTCCAGAGCAGGAAAACTTCCAGTTTGCCCAGGAGACAGTAAAGGCAGAAGCTTGGCTGAAGGCCAAGGATCCGCTGATCACCTCCAAGCAACAAGGAGGAGGAGAGGCTCATGCCCAAACCGATGAGGTGGAGCAGCTCATACTTCGCCATGAGGCCTTCCGCAAGGCTGCTGTAACCTGGAAAGAACGCTTCAGCTCCCTCCGCCAGCTTTCCGCAGTAAGCTTTACTGAAGATAAATGTTTAATCAGTTTGGTGGAGTCCCAATTTAATGCTGCTACAGAAAAAAATGACCTTGGCATGTTGTGTTTGCTTATCATCTGCGCATGCCATCAGTTCAGTCAACATGATGTTTACCGCATGTGTACGTCCACCCACTGGGCCCTTCTGCTTTCCATGCTACACTACAACATACAAGTTGAAAACACATCTTTGCTGATTATTTTTTACACCAATATTTCATCAGATCATCAGCTCATTTTTAGTTTTAATTGAAGTTGTTGACTTCCTCTATAGGCTGAAAAGAAAAAGGAGGAGGACAAAAGAGCAACCCCTCTCTCCAGTCGAAGGATGTTCCCATTATCTTGTCTGACTCCCAGCGTTCCCTCAACCAGTGCTACCTCTCCTTTCCTGAGGCAGACGATACAGGCTCATGTAGAACCCAAACTCTTACAAACCAGTTTGGATCTGGGTGCCACTGCTGCAACCCAGAGATTGTCTTCAACACTAGCCAGCTACAACCCAGTTATAAATGGATCAGGCTACCACGGACTGGAACAGCAGTGCACTGGGAAGCTGGTAAACACTTCATACCTTGGGATGAACAAACAGGCAGCTGGAGGTGGAAGTGACTCTGGTTTTTCTGCATCCCAGAGTGGTGGAGCAGACTCCTCTTCTTACCAGGGGATAAATCATCAAACTATTGGCAGTGCAGAGAGTTCTGGGTACTTTGGAGTTACTGCTGGTTGTATGGGTGGTATGCAGAACCATCTAGGAAGTGGCAAGTTAGGAAGTTCAGGTAACATAGCTCAGCAGCCAAGCAGTGGAGGTTTGGGAAATCCTAGCTTTCTGCCCCAGCAAAACATGGGTAGTTCTGGGTATTTGGCGCAACCACAAAATTTGGGAAGTGTTGGTTATTTGGCACAGCAGCCTAATATGGGGAGCACTGGGTATTTGGCACAGCAGCCTAATATGGGGAGCACTGGGTATTTGGCACAGCAGCCTAATATGGGGAGCACTGGGTATTTGGCACAGCAGCCTAATATGGGGAGCACTGGGTATTTGGCACAGCAGCCTAATATGGGGAGCACTGGGTACCTGGCGCAGAATTATCAGAGCAGTGGCGGATTGGGAAGTTCTGGCTTTTTGGCACAAAATCATTATAGCAGTGGAAGTTTAGGCAGTTCTGGTTTTCTGGCACAGAGTGGTGGCATCATGGACCCAAAAATGGCATATGCATGGCAGCATCTGAAAGCAGATTTCATGCAGCCCAGGATCAACCACATCCACAAGGCTATAAACCCCCTCCTGGAAGCCAGCAGAGTGCAGCGAGAACAGTATGGGGACATCCCAATGGCAGATATGATGGGGCCAGAGTCAGGCCTGGAGCTCCTCCACGGCCGTCTCCAGAGGGACCCCCGCGGCAGTCGCTCTGATCCTCAGATGGACCATCTGAGGCGAGAGAGGGAGTACAAGCTGGGCAGGCAGACCTCCAGCGAACAGGAAATCCAGGCCAGGCTGAATGAGCTGCCGCTGATTGTACGGCAGGAGCGCTACCGGAGGCGCGTGGAGAGGCAGTCATCCAGTGAACAGGAGGGGAGCAACAAGCAGAGGCTACAGAGACAGGACTCAAGTGACCTAGAGGGTTCTGTGAAGGATGGCTCTGACAAACGCTCAGGGTATGTGAATACTGCAGCTGTTGACCTAGAAATGCAGATAAACTTGACTAAACACAGCTTAATAGTCAGTCTTACAGCATTCTAATGATCTTAAAAGGTTTGATGATAGTTGTGGTTGCTGTTTGAATGATTATTTTTATTGTTCCTGCAGGGAGAAGAGATCTACAATGGCAGAGATTGTTGAACAGGTCCAGGAAAGAGAGGCTGCACATGTAAGTTAGCTCACATAAAGATCCCATAATGTTTGTGTGTTAGATCATCTTCCATTAGAGCTTGGTGTCACGTTTTCTTCTTTATTTTTGACCAGGCACGGGGAGAACCTTATCGACCTCCCAGTAGTCTCTCAGCCCCTGTGACCCGCTTCGATGGCCGTCCGCGAGCCCGAGATCGCCCCAAGCCGAGAAGGCGGCCCCGTCCGAAAGAGCCAGAGGAAACTCGCCGTTCTCGCTCAGCCCCGGCAACTGGTGCCCCAACAACACCCCAGCCACCTTCACACACTGCCCAAAATGAAGGCTTCCTCTACCGTAAGAAGGCCACCAGCACTGACCTTGAAGGTCAGCAGAGAAGTCCAAACAGGTACAATCATCTCTGAGAGATCATATCTCTCCTCCTCTAAAAAATGAAGTCATAGAATAGGAACCATGATTAAGCACAATAGCTTTGAAAAACTTTGTATTTCTTTAAACGCTTAAAGCAGCACAGACCATTGAAATATTTGGGAAGATGGTGTCTCTTTTCTTCTCAAAAGCAGCAAAACAAGAATAAAAGGATGAATTGATTAAACAGTTAATATGCTGTGATGAAAGACCCAAATGTTTGCATGTCTGGGGAGCCAGCTAACAACTAGGGCTAAGGATCACTTCATAAACCATGTGCTATAATTAACCATGTACCTGCTGCTAAAAACATGCCCCCTACTGACCTAACTCATCCTCTTAATCTAGCTGTTAGAAAAAAATAGAAATAAAAAAATGCTTTTTTTAATGCTAAAAGTGAATTAAAAGGTACATTATATTCTTTGTTTATAATTCTCTGTTTCACAAACCTGTGAGCAGGCTAACCTTTCAGTCATCAGATGAGGCTTTGACCACAATTCTTTCTGCCTTTTTGCCGTTGACACCTTTTCAGTAAATAATAATAATGGATTAGACGTTGCCACAGCTGCCAGGCCAACCACCGTTTCAACCAGCACCAGCAAACACTGTGAGCACGGTGTGCATGGTAAACACACGAGGGTGAAGCGTCTTGCCCAAAGACACAACAGATTTGCTGGGTTGGGACTGTCAAGATTTCGAGCTAAAATTAAAGCTAGTTGATTAGCTCAGTAGAGGTTGTGAAGATACGTCACTCTGTGTTGCTTGCTGGGATTAGATAATACACAGCACCGCCAATAAAGCTCACAAACTACGGCAGCTGTGAGAGTGCCGAGCCACTGCATCTGTGTTTGCTTTGTATTGTTCTTTTCTATCAGAGCGACACAATGTCGATGTTCCAGCAAAAATCTGCTGTTGTCTATGACAATGACAGTAAATCTTGAAATCAGATGAAGTCTTGTAGGGATCGCCATTGCTGCCTTATTCGTTTTTGTTTTGTTTGGCTAAAAAACTGAAGAAGAGAAGGAGAAAGCTGGGAGGTAAGATGGACCTTATCAGAAGTAATTAATCACACTGCTGATTAACAAGATGGTGTTGTGCTGAGATCGGATCCTCTGCTAAATTCAACCCCTTTTTTATCTGGTCAATTTATTAAATAAAACAAATGATCAAACTTTTAAATATATTCTGCAGTAAGTTTAAATAATAGAGTCCAAAGCAGTTCTGACTCTAAACCGCGCACATCACATGCACAGCAGCTGTTAAATGGAGCTGAGCTTCGTCACCCACAGCAGCATTTTTTAAATTTTCTCTTTCTTTTAGCTTTTTAATGACCATGCTGGGAACTTGTACAATGCACTCTGTCCATTTTAAAACAGGCATTGATGAGTAATCCAAGTAAATTTGAGAACATTTCTCAGAGGTGCATTCAGTGTTGGCTTATAATGCATATTTCATTCATTTACAGCAAATCTTGGGTGAACGTATATTGTGTGCTAAAAGAGGGAAAGCTGACTTTCTATAAGGATGCCAAGAACCTCACTGCAACGTACAACGGAGAGCATCCCGTTGACCTGGGTGACTGCACATTTGATCCTTCATTAGGATACAAGAAGAAGAAAAATGTCTTCATTGTTAAGTAAGAACTCTTCTGTTTCTGATTTGTTTTCAGTTGTGATTTTATTGACAGGTTTTTCAAAGTATAATAATCTTTGTAAAAAGATAAGTTTAAGTTCATGATCTAATAACTTACAGCTGCTGATTTTATTTACTTATTTCTTGTATTTTTCTGTCACAGAGTAAATGATGGAAACAACTTTGTATTCCATGCAAAAGATGAGGTAAGAACATTTGATAAAATTTTATACATGAAAATATCTACTATATTGAAAAAGATCAGTGTATTGATGTATTTCAGCCATGTTTAAGAGGAGCATATATCACATAGTTAAAACATGACATGACAATTTCAATAAAAAAGACTTTGTCATATTTGGAGGCAAAACTCAGACAGTAACACAAAACCAGTCTGAAAAGAAAGCGGAGAAAGCTTCTCTGGTTCCTCCTTGTGCTTCAAATACAACAATTCCTAAAAGTGCAGAGCTCCTTCACCCCAAATGTGGAAGGAACGGCTTCGCGGCGCCTTCCTTCCTGCAGCCGTTAGACTGGATAACCAGCAAACACACAACGCACAATAAAACACATCAATTATTATTGTACATATTGTAAATTACAATCAGTTTTTTCTTTCTTAATTTTTCTGTTATTTATATATCTCCACTATTTTGTTTTATTTATCATTTCTTTTAGTAGCTTTTCCTTCTATCTTACATCAAAATTATGTCTCCAATAACAAAAAGGAAGAGATGTTGTGTGAAATGTAAATAACAGAGGTTTAAATCACAAATTTGGACAGGACATTATATCATATCAGCTCAGTTGTGTTTGCCAATATCACAGATTCTGAAACAAATTCAGTTTGATATGATTCAGGAAGCAGCTGATTTAACACTCTGCTTCGATTCATATTAAATCACAAAGTTACTAAAATATGAAAATATCATTTTATTCCTGAGCATTTTTACGCAAAAATGCTGCGTCACATTCAGCGCGCTGAGTTTTAAATTTTCATATCATGTAAAAGAAAACTGAAAGAAGACATTCCCGTCTGTTATTAATAAAGGATATAACGCAAACCTTGCTCCTGTTTATTGAAACATGTAGAACATATTGAAATAATTAGGTTAACTGGCAAGAGGTCAGTAACATGGCTGGGTATGAAAAAGAGTCCCTTATAGAGGCAGAGTCTCAGAAATAAAGATGGGCGTAGCTTCGGAAATCGGCAAAACATTTCTCAATGATTAAATATCCCATCGTCCTCAGAATATAATATTATAATAATGCTCATAATCTCTTTAGTCTGTATTATACCAGTCTGGTAGCACTGTGCTAAAAACATGCATGGATCTCTGCTGGAATTCTCTCCATGGGCTCAGGAACTCTTCCAGAAATCTTTGTCCTTGAACACAGCTCACCCTGCAACCCACAAATGCTGCTTAAAGCTCTGTCGTGTGGGAAGAAGCCACACGGTAGGTGAAAAAGATCCAGGAATGCTCATGTCTGCTCTGGAATAAAGAAACAGCACTGAGCCAAAGGTGAAATTTGTTTTATGAACAGACAAATCAGAAAATAAATTCCATTTGTAAATCATAAATGTAGCATCCTCCAGACCAGGGTTTCCAACTCCGGCCCTCGTGAGCTACTGCCCTTCAGGTTTTAGATGTCTCCTACTACAACACACCTCGGCACAAGTCTGTTAATGACCCAGTGATTTGAGTCAGGTGTGTTGCATCAGGGTAGAATCCAAAACCTGCACGACAGTAGTTCACGTGGACCGGAGTTGGAGATCCCTGCTCCAGACTAAAGGCAAGTGTCCAGCTTGTTATCAGTGATCAATTCCAACCCTATTTTTGCAAACTTGCAACATCAATGCTTTTACATGTTAAGGACCAGCACCCAGACAGCATCTTGTTCGGGTGAAGGCTTTGCATTTTTCAGCAAGACAATGCCAAACCGCATGTTTCTGTTACAACAGCATGGCTTCGAGGTAGAACCAGGGTGCTGAGCATGGGTGTTAGCCTACACATCCACTAGAGGGCAGGGCAGACTTCAGTTTACCTCTGAGCCAGTTTCAGACAACAGAAAATGTGACGTCCATGCAGGAGATCATGATGAAGTACATTTTCAGAAAGAGACACGAAAGGAGGCAGCGCAGCAGACGACAGCCAACCCAACCAGGAAGTGACAAAGTATAATTCGCAATGTCATAACTGAAAAATAATGTTTCATAGCCTCAGCTAGAGATGTGACGTTCATTAACGAATCGATTCTTTTGAACGGCTCTTCGAAATGAACGATGGGAACCAAGTCACAGCTGTGAGCCGTTCATTTGTGAGCCATTCTTTTTATATACAAATTTTCCACACTGACTTCATCAGATTTGTGACATCATAGAAGTCTGATGTCCAACACGTTCCATTCATGTGAAGCATCTATGGACAGAGATTATTGTTCAGAAACAAATACTGTGAGTTCTATCCAGAACATTTACTAGAATTTGCACTGACTGCTCAGGTTTATCCTTTTTCATTTATATTTTTCCTATAATAATTTAATCTTGTATAGTAGATTTTATATAGGTACATATTTTGATTGTCATTCTTATATATTGTGAAATTGTGTAAGATATTGTAAGAACAAACCAGTCTTTTGAACTGCTCTTTGAATGAACGGCTCCTCAAGATCCGGCTCCCTTCAAAGAGCCATAAATCCCATCTCTAGCCTCAACCGTGATCGTTTTCTAACCTAATCAATTAATGTCACAGCCTAAACCCAGCCACAAAAGTGTGTAACTGAGGCAATACTTCCTGAACTCTGAAGTTAAAAAACAGCAGGTTTAATCAGCGATGAACTCAGATGTAAAACACCTGCTGAAGAGGATCTGGGTGTAGGGCTGGGCGGTATGGATCAGTACCAAACCTATCTGGTCACATCTGCTGATCTTGAGAAGATTCTGGGCTTCTCAGCTGTAATGATGTAATAACAGGCCAATTCCAAACCAGAATGTAAAAAAAAAAAAACAATATCAAGCAGAGTCTTTAAATAAGTTGTCTGTCTCATGCTGACCTCTGTAGGAGGACTTGAAGGCTTGGACTTCCAATATCGCCACTGCTATTTCCGAGCATGAGGCCATGGGCAAGTGGGACAAGCCAGGCACCTCATCCATGGACCCCGACCACTCAGAGAGGAAGGAGAAGTCAGAGGGCGACGCCGATGCCAGGTCAGAGAGGTCCGAGCTAGTGGAGGGGGAGGAGAGGTCCGAGAAGGAGAGGTCAGAGAAAGGCGATGGCTCTGAGAAGTTAGACACGTCTGAAATCGCTGACAAGCTGGAGGGCGGGGCGGGGGGGTCCAGCACGTCTGGAAGGAGCAAATGAGGAGCCCCTCGTGTTTTAATGTTATTCACTGACTAGAAGCATAGGAGGCAGTGGGTGGGAGGGATGGATGGAGAGCATGTTGGCAGAAACTCAGTCACAGAAGCTGAACGCACTGAGGCCACGCCCTCAGACTGACTCCTGTAACTGTGACGGACTAAACTCTCAGCCCCTCCCCTTCACCCAGGCAATACATCAGTGCTTGCATTGCGCCCCCTGCTGGTTGACACGGAGGTTGGCTCGGACGGACGGATGGACAGAATCCGAACAAATGGTTCCAGGAATTAGTCACTGTCACGTTTCATTGTTGATCGTTTAATCTCTTGGATTCACAGCATCTTTCTGTATGTACCTTTGAAAATGTAATGCTCTGTCTTACCAAGACAAACCCAAGAAGTGGTGAATGAAATGTTTCACAATATTTAAAAAAAAAGGGAAAAAAAAGTTTTTTGAAGCAATATACTTTTTTATTTTTTCTCTTTGTTAGAGAGAGAAAGGGGAAAAGGAAACAAAAAGTAATGTAAGAAGCAAATGTAAACTATATGATTTGTCACATCCACCTGAGCTTACTCCAGGCGTTGTGCACCTTAGACACTCGACACATCTGTATAGTAATCATAATGACATTTAATCCCATCACATGCCTAGCTTTGAATCATGTTAATATAATGGAATGCTGGTGTTACCACCTTACTTCAGTGGTGTCGATGAATAAACATTTCTACACTTTCTTTTCAGGTATTATTATTATGAATATGATTATTTTTCTCCATGATGATCCATGCCAAGAAAAGAGCTTTCCATCAGGTTCCAGTCCAACAACCCAAGTTGTGTTCGAAGTGATGATGCTCTCGTAACACAAAGCCTATGTGACGCAATGCCTTTGTATACATGACAAAAAAATCAGAACATTGCATGAAATATTCTATTAGTGCACCTGTTAAACTTGCCTTTATTTTTCTGTTCTTGACATACATTGGGCAGTATAGGAGTTGCAATAATTTAATGTGAGCAGGGATGAGAATGGGGATGTGTTTATCACGATCCACTTCTAAAAAAATAAATAAAATCCAAAAGGGGTTAGTCAGTTTGACAAAGCAGGGTTGCCATATCGTCATGTTAAGCATGAGGAGGGGCTACTCAGAAAAATAGAATCGACTCCTCCTTTATCTGGAACAGGAATAACAACTTCTGCTGTTTGTACTGTATTAGCGCCATTTATTTTCCACAGAATGTACTGAGTTCAGCTGTAAAATGCTCAATCACCACCAGGTTTGTGGTGCCCCCCCAAAGCCGCTGTCTGAGAGTTAAACCTCTCGAAGCTCAAACTGATTGGAGCCTCTCCATCGAAGGAACGTTAACTGTAAAATTCCCACAGTCCAAGTCATGAACTGTATATAACTATCTTTGTATGTATACCAGTAAATCCTGTGCTCTAATAAAAACAATACTCTGAACTAAAATGGGTAAAAGTTAAACGTTTGTATCAAGCCACAAATAAAAACAGTCATCACTCAAATATATTGATGTTTATTACATTTAAATAAAAAATATGCAAATTAGGAGTCACAATTAATTATTATAGTGTGTGTGTATATAAGGACACCAGTATCTAGTTATATTAAACACCTTTTACCAGGGAAGAGCAGCAGGACATACTGTAGGTATGCTTGTTGTATTTTTATATACCTATATTTATTCAGATCCAGGACTTGTCCCACAGCCCCAATAAAAGTAGTCGGTTCACTACTAACTGCTCCGGATAACCAAGTTACTGGTGACTAAACTGAGGTATGGTGAGATGACCAGGCATTGATCCACATATTGTTTGTGATATTTTTCTTTTTCTTCTTTTTTTTTTTTTTTTTTTTTTACTTACACATGTGAGTACACATGAAATTTCTGTAGTGTCATAAAACTGTGGCGACCAATGTACTAATGACAATAACAATAAAAAAGGAGGAATTGCACATCTATTTGATGAATCAGAGGCAGCAGCTGAGACCTTATTCAGAGTTGTTTCATTTTTTCGTTGCACCATGTTGCACCTCACCTGTGTAAAAATGACTTCTTAACCGTCTTCCTTTCCACAGAAAAAAAAGCCAAACACACTAAGATCACTGACTGGTGATTGTGGTGACAGAGGGCTGTGTCTGTCCACAGCCTTCAGATTAGCGAGATGAGAAGTTTGCTCTCATTGTGTTTTATTAGTACGTCACTTTGTTTGTTTTTACATAAGTGCCATGTCATGCAGTTTGCTGGGAAAAAAGCGCTTTAGGAGAGAAAACTACTGGTCATTTCATCTGAAGTGACACTTGTCTGACAGTCAGCCTGTCATTGCAATACATATTTTTTCACTGGATTAGGAACTGCGGCATTCTCCTGTGACTGTGATTGTCCTGGTTCATAGCAGATATTTAGCTGCATCACCATGTGCATTAAAAAATGTTTGCTTCCCATCACTTTTATGAAACACACAGGGGATATTTTCCTCTATGTTGTAACTTAAAACAGCCAAATAGATAGGCAGCATAAACCGTGAATGAAGACAAAAATATTGTGCAAACTTTGTTTCATTCATTGCTGGTCTTACAAGTGTGTATGTCTTTGTTACTTTACATTACAACTTGCTGCTATAACATTAAATAAACCTCCAAACTTGCTGACGCAAACTTGATGTGGAATTGATGTGGACACACACACAGGTCTCACATGCACTCTCATGTAGCGGAAACTTTGTTCCTCACTTTTATTTCATGTACAAGATGAGAGGGGTCTGCATTCAGTTGCATATTGATCCAATTAGCAATTAGCTTTGCATGAAGAGGCTGCAGCAGCACTGATTAGCACATATTCAGCTTAATATACACGTCACTCAAGCCTCACAACGAAGGTTGGACGTTTGCTGTAATACTAATAAACAGCCCAATGTGTGGCACAAAAATAATCTAAATGTATACAATAATGTCTCATAGAAGCATTTTGTGTATATAGCACCCCCTGGTGAGAGAGTGGAAATTGCCCCCATACTGATGCCTTGCTGCACAACTGAATCACCGCTAGAACGCAAGCAAAAGGCTGGTGCTCTCCTGACTGCGTGCAGCCAGCTCCCCTACGCCCCAAGGACGACCTTCTGACACTGTAATTGTGTCTTTTCTTACAGCCACCAAAAAAGGAAGAAAAAGAACAAAGAAAATCTTCCATCCAGACTGCAAACCGTGCTGTCTGACATAAAAAGGAATGGATGTGTCAGTAATTTATGTGAATAGAGATAAAGGTTCATGTCATTTTTTTATTTTTTGCACTAAAGTACAGGCCCCGTCCGCCGTGTGAAAGTGCAGTGGTGATGCTGTGGGTCTGAACACAAACACCCAAATGCTGCACAAATTCTGCACAACCTCGTGTATATTTTAAGAATGTACCTTTTAATTAGGATTTGGTTTTTTTGGAATGAAATTACATCTGCAAATATCTGTCTGTGGAAATATACGATATGGGTTTATCTCATAAAATCTGTTAATTCCTTCAATATTCCATTGTCTTTACCCCCCTCTGTACAGCAGATTTATAGCTTGAGACACTTTGTATTGTTGCTTTTTGTTCCAAGATTAGCCTATGTGTAATTTTAAAAAAATGAGACCAAATCATTTAGAAGGTTTTGACCTGTTATTCTAAGCCATCTTGAACAAGCAGAATTTGCACCTAAACGCCGTTTCAGTGTGAATTCAGTGCAATGTGCATCCATCTTTTACCAGATACTGCAGATATCTGGCAGGTCGCCGTTACAGCTGGAAGCATGGTTGAAAAAGAAAAAGAAATCCCAGGATAGTATTAAAGCTTGAGTGTTAGGTTACGCTAGTTTCATTTGACAGGAGGAGATACTTTGTACTGCAGAATTAAATTGAAATGACACTCATGCTTCATTATGACTAAAGGAATTTTAAATTTGAATGTCGCTGTTCTTCTCACCACCTATTTACAACCGGCTTGCAGTTGAGCCTGCTGGATCACACTTCCCAGAGATCACGCTTCACAAAGATCACGCTTCACAAGGATCACGCTTCCCAGAGATCACGCTTCACAAAGACCACGCTTCACAAAGATCACGCTTCACAAAGATCACGCTTCACAAAGATCACGCTTCCCAGACATGACACTTCACAAGGATCATACTTCACAAATATCACTCTTCCCAGACATCACGCTTCACAAAGATCACTCTTCCCAGAGATCACGCTTCACAAAGATCACTCTTCCCAGAGATCACGCTTCACAAAGATGACGCTTCACAAGGATCACTCTTCCCAGAGATCACGCTTCACAAAGATCACGCTTCACAAAGATGACGCTTCCCAGACATAACACTTCACAAGGATCATACTTCACAAATATCACTCTTCCCAGACATCACGCTTCACAAAGATCACTCTTCCCAGAGATCACGCTTCACAAAGATCACGCTTCCCAGAGATCACGCTTCACAAAGATGACGCTTCCCAAAGATCACTCTTCCCAGAGATCACGCTTCACAAAGATCACGCTTCCCAGAGATCACGCTTCACAAAGATCACGCTTCACAAACACCACGCTTCACAAATATCACGCTTCACAAATATCACTCTTCCCAGACATCACGCTTCACAAAGATCACTCTTCCCAGAGATCACGCTTCACAAAGATCACGCTTCCCAGAGATCACGCTTCACAAAGATGACGCTTCCCAAAGATCACTCTTCCCAGAGATCACGCTTCACAAAGATCACGCTTCCCAGAGATCACGCTTCACAAAGATCACGCTTCACAAACACCACGCTTCACAAATATCACGCTTCACAAAGATCACTCTTCCCAGACATCACGCTTCACAAAGATCACTCTTCCTAGAGATCACGCTTCACAAAGATCACGCTTCCCAGAGATCACGCTTCACAAAGATCACGCTTCACAAACACCACGCTTCACAAATATCACGCTTCACAAAGATCACTCTTCCCAGACATCACGCTTCACAAAGATCACGCTTCCCAGACATCACGCTTCACAAGGATCATGCTTCACAAAGATCATGCTTCACAGAGATCACACTTCACAAAGATCATGCTTCCCAGACAACACGCTTCACAAAGATCACGCTTCACAAAGATCACGCTTCACAAACACCACGCTTCACAAATATCACGCTTCACAAAGATAACTCTTCCCAGACATCACGCTTCACAAAGATCACGCTTCCCAGACATCACGCTTCACAAGGATCATGCTTCACAAAGATCACGCTTCACAGAGATCACACTTCACAAAGATCATGCTTCCCAGACAACACGCTTCACAATGATCACACTTCACAAAGATCACGCTTCACAAAGATCACTCTTCCCAGACATCACGCTTCACAAAGATCACGCTTCCCAGACATCACGCTTCACAAGGATCATGCTTCACAAAGATCATGCTTCACAGAGATCACACTTCACAAAGATCACGCTTCACAGACATCACGCTTCACAAAGATCATGCTTCACAAAGATCACTCTTCACAGACATCACGCTTCACAAAGATCACGCTTCCCAGACGTCATGCTTCACAAAGATCACGCTTCCCAGACATCACGCTTCACAAAGATCATGCTTCCCAGACATCACGCTTCACAAGGATCATGCTTCACAAAGATCATGCTTCCCAGACATCACGCTTCACAAAGATCGCGCTTCCCAGACATCACGCTTCACAAAGATCACGCTTCCCGGAGATCACGCTTCACAAATATACCGCTTCCCAGAGATCATGCTTCACAAAGATCACACTTCACAAAGATCACGCTTCCCAGAGATCAAGCTTCACAGAGATCACGCTTCACAAAGATCACGCTTCACAAAGATCACTATTCCCAGACATCATGCTTCACAAAGATCACGCTTCCCAGGGATCACGCTTCACAAAGATCACGCTTCCCAGAGATCACGCTTCGCAGAGATCACGCTTCCCAGAGATCACGCTTCACAAAGATCACGCTTCACAGAGATCACGCTTCACAAAGATCACGCTTCCCAGAGATCACGCTTCACAAAGATCACGCTTCGAAAAGATCACACTTCGATAAGATCACATTTCACGAAGATCAAGCTTCACAAAGATCATGCTTCACAAAGATCACGCTTCACAAAGATCACTCTTTCCAGACATCACGCTTCACAAAGATCACGATTCCCAGAGATCAAGTATCACAAAGATCACGCTTCCCAGAGATCACGCTTCCCAGACATCACGCTTCAAAAAGATCATGCTTCCCAGAGATCACGCTTCACAAATATCACTCTTCCCAGAGATCACGCTTCACAAAGATCACTCTTCCCAGAGATCACGCTTCACAAAGATCACGCTTCACAAAGATGACGCTTCCCAGACATAACACTTCACAAGGATCATACTTCACAAATATCACTCTTCCCAGACATCACGCTTCACAAAGATCACTCTTCCCAGAGATCACGCTTCACAAAGATCACGCTTCCCAGAGATCACGCTTCACAAAGATGACGCTTCCCAAAGATCACTCTTCCCAGAGATCACGCTTCACAAAGATCACGCTTCCCAGAGATCACGCTTCACAAAGATCACGCTTCACAAACACCACGCTTCACAAATATCACGCTTCACAAAGATCACTCTTCCCAGACATCACGCTTCACAAAGATCACTCTTCCTAGAGATCACGCTTCACAAAGATCACGCTTCCCAGAGATCACGCTTCACAAAGATCACGCTTCACAAACACCACGCTTCACAAATATCACGCTTCACAAAGATCACTCTTCCCAGACATCACGCTTCACAAAGATCACGCTTCCCAGACATCACGCTTCACAAGGATCATGCTTCACAAAGATCATGCTTCACAGAGATCACACTTCACAAAGATCATGCTTCCCAGACAACACGCTTCACAAAGATCACGCTTCACAAAGATCACGCTTCACAAACACCACGCTTCACAAATATCACGCTTCACAAAGATCACTCTTCCCAGACATCACGCTTCACAAAGATCACGCTTCCCAGACATCACGCTTCACAAGGATCATGCTTCACAAAGATCACGCTTCACAGAGATCACACTTCACAAAGATCATGCTTCCCAGACAACACGCTTCACAATGATCACACTTCACAAAGATCACGCTTCACAAAGATCACTCTTCCCAGACATCACGCTTCACAAAGATCACGCTTCCCAGACATCACGCTTCACAAGGATCATGCTTCACAAAGATCATGCTTCACAGAGATCACACTTCACAAAGATCACGCTTCACAGACATCACGCTTCACAAAGATCATGCTTCACAAAGATCACTCTTCACAGACATCACGCTTCACAAAGATCACGCTTCCCAGACATCATGCTTCACAAAGATCACGCTTCCCAGACATCACGCTTCACAAAGATCATGCTTCCCAGACATCACGCTTCACAAGGATCATGCTTCACAAAGATCATGCTTCCCAGACATCACGCTTCACAAAGATCGCGCTTCCCAGACATCACGCTTCACAAAGATCACGCTTCCCGGAGATCGCGCTTCACAAATATACCGCTTCCCAGAGATCATGCTTCACAAAGATCACACTTCACAAAGATCACGCTTCCCAGAGATCAAGCTTCACAGAGATCACGCTTCACAAAGATCACGCTTCACAAAGATCACTATTCCCAGACATCATGCCTCACAAAGATCACGCTTCCCAGGGATCACGCTTCACAAAGATCACGCTTCCCAGAGATCACGCTTCGCAGAGATCACGCTTCCCAGAGATCACGCTTCACAAAGATCACGCTTCACAGAGATCACGCTTCACAAAGATCACGCTTCCCAGAGATCACGCTTCACAAAGATCACGCTTCGAAAAGATCACACTTCGATAAGATCACATTTCACGAAGATCAAGCTTCACAAAGATCATGCTTCACAAAGATCACGCTTCACAAAGATCACTCTTTCCAGACATCACGCTTCACAAAGATCACGATTCCCAGAGATCAAGTATCACAAAGATCACGCTTCCCAGAGATCACGCTTCCCAGACATCACGCTTCAAAAAGATCATGCTTCCCAGAGATCACGCTTCACAAATATCACTCTTCCCAGAGATCACGCTTCACAAAGATCACCCTGCACAAAGATCACACTTCCCAGAGATCATGCTTCACAAAGATCACGCTTCACAAAGATCACGCTTCCCAGACATCACGCTTCACAAAGATCATGCGTCCCAGAGATCACGCTTCACAGAGATCACACTTCAAAAAGATCACACTTCCCAGACATCACGCTTCACAAAGATCACGCTTCACAAAGATCATGCTTCACAGAGATCACAATTCACAAAGATCACGCTTCCCAGACATCACGCTTCACAAAGATCACGCTTCCCAGGGATGACGCTTCCCAGGGATCATGCTTCCCAGAGATCACGCTTCACAGAGATCACACTTCACAAAGATCACGCTTCCCGGACAACACGCTTCACAAAGATCACGCTTCACAAAGATCATGCTTCACAGAGATCACACTTCACAAAGATCACGCTACCCAGACATCACGCTTCACAAGGATCATGCTTCACAAAGATCATGCTTCACAGAGATCACACTTCACAAAGATCACGCTTCACAAAGATCACGCTTCACAAAGATCATGCTTCACAGAGATCTCGCTTCACAAAGATCACGCTTCCCAGAGATCACGCTTCACAAAGATCACGCTTCGAAAAGATCACGCTTCGATAAGATCACATTTCACGAAGATCAAGCTTCACAAAGATCATGCTTCACAAAGATCACGCTTCACAAAGATCACGGTTCCCAAAGATCACGCTTCACAAACATCATGCTTCACAAAGATCACGCTTCCCAGAGATCATGCTTCACAAAGATCACACTTCACAAAGATCACGCTTCCCAGAGATCAAGCTTCACAGAGATCACGCTTCACAAAGATCACGCTTCACAAAGATCACTATTCCCAGACATCATGCCTCACAAAGATCACGCTTCCCAGGGATCACGCTTCACAAAGATCACGCTTCCCAGAGATCACGCTTCGCAGAGATCACGCTTCCCAGAGATCACGCTTCACAAAGATCACGCTTCACAGAGATCACGCTTCACAAAGATCACGCTTCCCAGAGATCACGCTTCACAAAGATCACGCTTCGAAAAGATCACACTTCGATAAGATCACATTTCACGAAGATCAAGCTTCACAAAGATCATGCTTCACAAAGATCACGCTTCACAAAGATCACTCTTTCCAGACATCACGCTTCACAAAGATCACGATTCCCAGAGATCAAGTATCACAAAGATCACGCTTCCCAGAGATCACGCTTCCCAGACATCACGCTTCAAAAAGATCATGCTTCCCAGAGATCACGCTTCACAAATATCACTCTTCCCAGAGATCACGCTTCACAAAGATCACCCTGCACAAAGATCACACTTCCCAGAGATCATGCTTCACAAAGATCACGCTTCACAAAGATCACGCTTCCCAGACATCACGCTTCACAAAGATCATGCGTCCCAGAGATCACGCTTCACAGAGATCACACTTCAAAAAGATCACACTTCCCAGACATCACGCTTCACAAAGATCACGCTTCACAAAGATCATGCTTCACAGAGATCACAATTCACAAAGATCACGCTTCCCAGACATCACGCTTCACAAAGATCACGCTTCCCAGGGATGACGCTTCCCAGGGATCATGCTTCCCAGAGATCACGCTTCACAGAGATCACACTTCACAAAGATCACGCTTCCCGGACAACACGCTTCACAAAGATCACGCTTCACAAAGATCATGCTTCACAGAGATCACACTTCACAAAGATCACGCTACCCAGACATCACGCTTCACAAGGATCATGCTTCACAAAGATCATGCTTCACAGAGATCACACTTCACAAAGATCACGCTTCACAAAGATCACGCTTCACAAAGATCATGCTTCACAGAGATCTCGCTTCACAAAGATCACGCTTCCCAGAGATCACGCTTCACAAAGATCACGCTTCGAAAAGATCACGCTTCGATAAGATCACATTTCACGAAGATCAAGCTTCACAAAGATCATGCTTCACAAAGATCACGCTTCACAAAGATCACGGTTCCCAAAGATCACGCTTCACAAACATCATGCTTCACAAAGATCACGCTTCCCAGAGATCACGCTTCCCAGAGATCACGCTTCCCAGAGATCACGCTTCACAAAGATCATGCTTCACAAAGATCACGCTTCACAAAGATCACGCTTCCCAGACATCACGCTTCACAAAGATCACGCTTCACAAAGATCACGCTTCCCAGAGATCACGCTTCACAGAGATCACGCTTCCCAGAGATCACGCTTCACAAAGATCACTCTTCACAAAGATTGCGCTTCACAAAGATCACGCTTCACAAAGATCACGCTTCCCAGAGATCACGCTTCACAAAGATCACGCTTCACAAAGATCACGCTTCCCAGAGATCACGCTTCACAAAGATCACGCTTCACAAAAATCACGCTTCCCAGACACCACGCTACACAAAGATCACGCTTCCCAGATGTCACATTTCAGAGACACCGGTATTCAACTGGAAGACATATTACACGGAGCGATGACACACAAAAAAAAAAAAAAAAAATTTTCATGCACATTAGACATGCCCCCCCCCCCCCCCCCCCCCCCCCTCTCTCTGTCTCTCTCTCTCTCTCTCTTTCTCTCTCTCTCTCTCTCTTTCTTTCTTTCTTTCTTTCTTTGTTTATGTTTTTCACTGCTAGTTATATTCCTACTAAAGCTAATTAGAACAACATTAAGAATTCAAAATTCCATTTCTGTTCCTTCCACCTTGATGTACAATGTGATGGTCCGTTCTACATTTGTGCACTAAAGGAAGAAATTATTCCTTATGTCATGGCTCTGTGTGTGTGTGAGAGTTTGCAGGTTGGGTTGAGCAGGTTGCCGTGGGGACGGAGGGCGGAGGCTGGAGCCTCAATTGACACCACCTGCAGCTCATCAGCGGGCTCGTTAGCCAGCTCTTCTCCCAGCTATTTAGAGTCATGCAGGAGCTCCAGTCTTCGCCAGATTGTCAATCAATGAAGGGTGGTAATCAGGCCTCTACCTACGATCTATCGGTGCTTTGCTCTTGGATTATTGACCTTGTCATTTTTTCTACAGACTAAGACCTTGATCCCCTCAGTTAACCTCAGCACCCAGGATTTTGGACTACTCCTCACATCAAGTTACCTGCCTGCCTGCTCGCCCTGCCTGCAACCAAGCTCACAACACCATCCACAGATAACATCTCCTGGTTCACCCCTCCACAGTCAGTCTCACGCAGAAACAGTAAGCCGCTGTCAATGCTGACACAACCCAGCATCTTTCCCTGCAATAACCCTCTGCCCTTTCCACAGAAGAGTTGCCCGGACCTGGATCAAGCTACCAACACTTATCATTAATAAACATTGTCGCACCTTTCTCCCGGCTGTCTAAGTGTTCTGCTTTTGGGTCCGCTTCCTGGTACCGCGGCTGCAGGCCGTGTCAGTACAATCTGGCCAAAAACCATGGACCCAGCAGACTCTTTTCGAACGGCCCTAACAGACCAAGGGAAACTCCTCGCCGAGCACGAGAGAGCCCTGCGCTTAATAGGAGAACAACAGGGTCATTGTAACCATCGCCTGGATGCAGTTTTCGAACAGATACGAAGTATTCACAGTCTATTATCTGTTTCATCCACAGCACCCACCGGACCTCCTCCCACAGCCGCCGTGCCCAGCCCTCCAGCTACTCCAGATCCCGTTTTCCGTGACGCCGCCTTCCCTACTCCTGAGCCGTTCTCCGGGGACATAAGCAGTTGTGGAGGTTTTGTATTGCAGTGCAAATTAGCCATTTCTCGCTCTCCCCGCTCCTTCCCCTCTGACTCCGCCAAGATTTCATTCATCATAGCCCTCCTCCGTGGGAAAGCGCTCTCATGGGCTCTGGCATATTTTCAGTCTCATCAGCTCGATTCAACCCTTTTTTCTTCGTTTCTAGACGACCTCAGCAGTACTTTTGATCACCCCTTAAGAGGAGCCGATGCAGTGAAACGACTGCTGAATATAAGACAGGGAAGTCGACCCGCAGCGGAATTCATCATAGACTTCCGGGTTCTGGCCGCAGAGACGGGTTGGCCGTCGGAGGTATTAAAGGGAATCCTGCTTAACTCCCTCAACGATCAACTCAAGGATCAGCTGGCTCTGAGGGAAGAAGCCGCCACTTTCGAGGAACTCGTCACCTCAGTAATCAAGGTGGATTCCAGGCTAGCCGAGAGGCGTAGAGAACGCGGAATCCGGAATTCCCAGCTCAGCGAACGGACGGCCGCCAGGCTGGAGATGCCGTCGGGCGGTGCTAGCTCCAACTTTCCGGCTCTACCCGAACCAACTGGAGAGGAGGAGCCAATGCAGGTGGGACGAACTGGTCTAACGGCAAAAGAACGCCAGCACCATACCCGTAATCATCTGTGTTATTACTGTGGGTCAGCAACACACCTAGTTTCAGGCTGCCAGCTGCGGCCAAAAGATGGTGCCCGCCAGTAGGGGCAGGAGTACTGGTGGGCGGAGCTCAACAACCGAATCCTCCACGTTGTGTGTTTACTGCAGTTCTCTCCATAGACGGTACAGATCATCAGTTACAAGCTTTAGTCGATTCTGGAGCCGAACAGAACCTGATGGATCCAGATACGGCACATCGTCTCGGTCTTTCCCCCGTCGCTCTGACAAACCCCATCTCAGTGACTGCTTTGGATGGTAGGATTCTCACTACCATCACCCATACTACCGGTCCTCTCTCATTACAAGTTTCCGGTAATCACACAGAGACCGTCAGATTCCTTCTGTTTCCTGTTGCTAACAGTCCTCTCATTCTAGGATATCCCTGGCTAGCATTGCACAACCCGCACATCAACTGGAGCCAGAACCGCGTAGAGAGTTGGAGTCTTTTTTGTCTGTCAAACTGCCTCAGATCAGCACGTTCCCCCACTAATTCTCCGGCCCATCCTCCTGAAAGTCCAGTGGATTTATCAGCCATCCCTCCAGTTTACCACGACTTAGGTTCAGTTTTTAGCAAGGATAAAGCTATGTCCTTACCACCACACCGACCGTACGACTGCGCCATAGACCTGGTCCCCGGAGCCACATTTCCGAGCAGCAGGTTATATAATCTGTCCAAGCCCGAACGTGAGGTGATGGAAAATTATATTCATGAGTCACTGGATGCAGGCCTCATCAGACCTTCATCATCTCCCCTCGGTGCAGGGTTTTTCTTCGTCCAGAAAAAGGACAAAACCCTGTGGCCGTGTATTGATTATCAAGGACTGAATCACATAACCATCAAAAACAAATATCCATTACCTCTGATATCATCTGCTTTTGAACCCATCCAGGGGCCAGGATTTTCACCAAGTTAGATCTACGAAATGCCTACCACTTAGTCCGGATACGAGAGGGAGACGAATGGAAAACTGCCTTCAATACTCCCCTCGGTCACTTTGAGTATCGGGTTATGCCTTTTGGTCTCACAAACGCTCCAGCCGTCTTCCAGGCCCTAATTAATGATGTCTTACGTGACTACCTGCATCACTTTGTTTTCGTGTATCTGGATGACATACTCATTTTCTCTCGATCCCTCACAGAGCACCAACAGCACGTGCGTCTGGTCCTGCAACGACTGTTGGAGAACCGCCTGTACGTCAAGGCTGAAAAGTGCGACTTCCACGTTTCCTCGATCTCCTTCTTAGGATACATCTTCCAGGGCGGGCAGGTGAAGACGGACCCCTCCAAAGTCAGGACAGTGGCTGAATGGCCCACACCAACCAGCAGGAAGGCACTGCAACGCTTTCTTGGGTTCGCAAATTTTTACCGACGCTTCATTAGGAACTACAGCATGGTGGCGGCTCCTCTCACAAGGTTGACCTCAGTTAAGCTCCCCTTCATCTGGACCCCGGAGGCAGGACAGGCCTTCAGCACCCTCAAGGACCGTTTCATCTCAGCTCCCATTCTGGTTCAACCAGACCCTGACCGACAGTTCGTCCTTGAGGTAGACGCCTCCGATTCCGGGGTGGGGGCAGTGTTGTCCCAGCGCTCAGGTAAGGGGGATAAATTACACCCCTGTGCTTTTTTTTTTCTAGACGATTATCCTCTTCTGAGCAGAATTATGATGTGGGCGACAGGGAGCTGTTGGCTGTAAAGCTAGCCTTGGAGGAGTGGCGGCACTGGCTGGAGGGAGCTCAACATCCCTTTTTGGTTTGGACAGATCACAGAAACCTGGCGTATTTACGAAGCGCGAAGAGGTTGAATGCCCGTCAAGCGCGCTGGTCACCTTAAATTACGACTTACAGATCAACAACCCCTAAGACTTCAAGTGTAGGGACATGTAGTAAGAACAATATTTATAGAAAAAAGGTTTATGTCTTACAATAGCATGTCGACCTTTTGGCATTGAATGTCAAGAGTGCCACATAAACTAATACATACAAATTTTATTAAATATATCAAAGAAACAAAACTGCATGACATAATATACATAAAAATAAATAAATATAAGACTGATAAACATAAAATCTAATGACAAAAAATAAGAGCAATTAAATGTATTTTCCTTTATATGCTTATTTTATATTTATCTTATTCTTTTAAAATATTTCTATTTTTTCTTGCTTGTAAATTGTTCAATTTTTCTGTACATATGTTTTGATCTGTTTATTTTTTAAGGTTGTTGATGTTTACCCCTTCATTTAGTTTATTTTTCTTTCATTCCTTTTCATTTTCTTGTTATTTCTGTTGTTAATATGTTTGGCTTCAGCATTTAAGCCAGCTGAGTATGAGCATGAGTTGTCAACTTCGTTTTATTATATATTATTTCTTCACTTTATCTTGATTGATTTTATTTCTTTTCTTTTTGTGGCATTTCTATCACTCCATAGTTTTAGCATTATGGTTGTGCACACCTTTAAAAAAACTGCTCATCAGCAATGTAGCATAAAGGAGTGCATCCAAGCTAGTACAAGAAATATGAATTCACACAGGAACTCTGATTCTGAAGAGGTCAAAAGTCTAATTCCTTATATTTATTAATCCAACAGTTATCTAAGAGATCATGAGAAAGAGAGAGTATAAAATAACATCCATCAGAAGGAAATGAACTTGTGGTCCAATGAAAAGCAGTGTGTTACTGAGTTAGCAATGTATGCTAACGTTTGTTAATGTGGTGTTGACAGTACTATAAAGTTTGTCATAACATATCAAAGTATTACAAAATTAAAAGTAAATAATATATAAGACAAAAATAGAAATTAAACCCAAAAGATCAGATGATGTGTGGATTATATTACATAATATAAGAATCAAAGCTGTTTTATGATACCAGAGACACTGGAATGAGAGAGCACTGAGAGAGGCCAAATATGGCCTACATGAGCATTTAGCCTGATTCAGCTTTTTCTTTTAGCGTTTGGGCCATGCCTGGCTCGAGCAACGCTCTCTCTCAGCTCATCATGACCCAAGTTAGGCCCAGCTCATAGCCTGTAGACCATGTCTGGCCCATATTATACTAGTCAGTGCCAGTACTGAGCAAAAAGTGCCTACAATGGTACAGATTGGGCCCAGATGTCTTTGCTATTTAAGAGGGAGGATGAATCAAGAAAGACAAGAAAAGCAAACTGTTACATTAGAAGACTAACACAATACCGGTCTCTTTCATGCTGTCTCTTAGTCTTTCAGTCTCATACAGCAAGGTTCTGGCAGCCTGCTGTCCCAGGAGACATACAGTAGACGGGACTGCATGGAGAGTCCCAATCTGTTATCAGTTTTTACACAACGCTGGCTTCTACATCTCATCTAGACCTGCACTCCTCCAGGTACCTTATTCTCATGTCTGAAATAAGCAGCACACATGACTGTTTGTTGCTTTGGAAGATTTACAGCTACAAAATCCTCTGTCATGTATATAGTATACACTGCTGGAGAACATGACACTTCACTAAAAATAAAAATAAATTAACTTTTTAAATGGGGGGGTTAGACTGCTACTTTATTTTATATGTCTCATTAAAGTACACTAATGTTATCACTATAATGATAGACAAAGGATAATGTATATGCTTTTTAGATATTTAATGGTTTTAGTTGTTTTTATTTGTTTTGTTTTTTGTTTGTTTTGGTTTTGTTTGTTTTTTTTTGTTGTTTTGTTTTTTTTTGTTTTCTTTTTTTTTGTTGTTTTTTTTTTTTTTCATTTTTTGAGAGTGTCCCTGTGTCTGTTTCCTCTTTATAAATTTTGTTTTTAATTTTCGTCTATGGTTTTAATGTTTTCCTTGTTTTATTTTATTTTATTTTATTGTACAGCCCTGTGGTCAGCCACATTGTTGTTTTTACGGTGCTTTATAAATAAAGATGGTGTGGTATGGTATGATATGGTATATGAACTATGAATAGCACAAACAGCAAGTTATATAACAAATACAACACCTTATACAATGAACACGCGTAAACTGTATCCAGATACTGGACATATTATTATTTATAATTTGTGTGTGTGTGTGTGTGTGTGTGTGTGTGTGTGTGTGTGTGTGTGTGTGTGTGTGTGTGTGTGTGTGTGTGTGTGTGTGTGTGTGTGTGTGTGTGTGTTATTATCACTTGTGTGCTTCTGCTTATTGCACCTGTACTGTTGCCACAAGGCTAACTAATAAAGATTATGTTAATCTTATTTTAGCCTTAAACTATATATCAATCTGTTTTGGGAGCTTTGTCTTCGAGTTTTCAGTGGCTCTCTATCTTATTTTTCATCCTTTTCTAAAACTTGGATTAATTCTAGAGGCTAACTGGAAAGCTGTCCAGAGCAGACTGGTGGGACAGTTGGATCTACCCAGAGCCCTTGATATTCTCACAGTCGCGACACTCTCATTGACTCCTGTGTAGAAAAAATGGCGGCGCACTTCCGGGTTACTGTAGACGAATAGTTTACGTCAGATCAGACTGCGTTCATCGCCAATGCGTTGGGTTCGTTTTCAGAGGGAGATCGATGTAAGTCACGGAAATACACGTACATTCTGTCAGACGTCCTGCATTAAAATAATTGTGTCTGTTCAATGTGAGAAGTTTTTGTTTAAATGTATTTTGTCTTTGTATGTTATAGATAGTGTCCTTTTACCCCATGGCCAGCTTTTTTGTTTAGTTTGAATAAGTGTGGTCACGGTCTTATATTATTTATTTCAGTGTACTGATCAAGTGCATCGTTATTCGTAGATTCATAGAATTCGATGTTCAATATGACTTAGGTTAGTGGAAACATACTAAAAAATGGATAAAAAGGTATTGTTCTGTCACCTCTGTAGACATAACGAACCTCACACAGTTTCTTATTGTTGCTTATTCGTGCAGCTATATTAAAATCCTTCCTGCCGACGTTACAAGCCGCCTCTTCCTCCGTTCTGGGTCCCTCTTGAATCCACACATTAGGAAGCTCCTCTCAGACCGGTTGGAGCTTTCCATGTTCCACCAATAACTGACTAATAATCACCTAAATTTGATTCCTAATTAACTTATATTTCACAGATTTCCTGTGCATCTCTATTCACTCAGTATCCCTGTTTCATCTTCCATCTTTCCTCTTGCATTACTGTTTCACACATACTTGTTGACTTATCTGGTAAAACTCATTGATATCAGCTCATGTTACAGCAGCTCTACACTTACATTCTGTAGCTAATTTAGCCATTACTGTCATTTTTTTTTATTATTTGTTCAGGAGCAGCAGGCAGGAACACTGACATCCATCAGTTTGTCATTTTTCCTTCCCCAAGGTTTATTTTTATCATTTCATTATGCAAACTGAAACTGATTTATTATTTTATTGTCTTATGTCAATAAAAAGTTTGTTTTTTAAAGGTTTAACTTGTTTTCTTGTCCTGTCGGTGCCAGTCCCACCAGCAGGTCAGGTGAGTTTTTAGTAAACCAGGTTGTTACTCAGTGAGACTTTTCCTTTTACATTCAAAGCAAAGCAACTTTATTTATACCGCACAATTCAACAACATGGGGATTCAAAGGGCTTTACAAAGACATTAAAAACATAAGAATATATGAAGCATAATAAAAAAACAAGGCAAAAAGGGAAGCACATTAACTAAGCATGATCAAGTTAAAAAAATCCAGCTTAAGAGAGACGGTGCAGATTAAGACTTTTAAATAGAAACCATTGAAATGACAGTCTGTCTGAAGGGATCTTCTGTGTTGTCTGCATCGTGTCTTTGACTTTAAATCCAAACTGCTGGGACATTACAAGCTACCACACGGCTGGCTTTAATAGGTAATAGTAAACAACCGGATCATTTAATCTTACTAAAGTGAATTATAAGGATGGTTAGCAGTAAGAAATAAAGAGGCTAATGAGGACCATCATGTCTGATCTTTAATAAATGCTAGCTTGTTGGTTGAGATGAATATTTCTCTCCAAAAATGTATGAAATTATTGTGCTGGTTACACTTATTTAATCTATTGTCAAACATGACTTGATCATCACTTAAATCAACATTAACATAATAATGCATTCACTGACAAACGTGTATGTGTTTATTTAGTTTCCACCCTCAGAAATCCGATTGCTGCTGTCTGTTCCGTAGTAAAGTCCAGCAGCGCGAGCTTTGTTTGGTACTGCAGGCTCCATGACCCACGTGACCGCTCTTACAGCGAAGTCAACGGATGTCGCAACTATGAGTATATCGAGGGCTCTGGATCTGCTGCGAGATTCGAGTTAAATTTTGATTGGTTACTGGAACAACGTACCAGGGATACTGTGCTGCGATTGGTTGTCAGTTGCGCAACTACGGAAGCTCGTTTGCGCAACGAACTAGCGAGTAAGCTTCCTCAAAATGGCCAGCTGGGGAAGGTTCGGCCTTGTATTCAGGAGTTGTTTGAGGAGCTCTCGGACTCTGAAAAGTGTAGCATTGCGCCGTGCTGCGGCTCCTGGTATTTTGGGGTCTGTCATTGGAACCGGGGCTATCTGCTACTACCAGTATCATGCTAACAACAGGACTCTGCCCTGCGCTGTTTATGCCGAGGAAGAAAAAGTGAGTACACACTTCAAAAAGTTTTTTTTCTTTTTCTTTTTTGTCAAAATTGACCGCAAACAGATTTCTACTGTTATATTCTTAGTGTTTGTCGCATTTAATCGAAAGTAATGTGCTGCTACGTAAAAGTAAAGGTAAGTATTATAGTGAGGGAGTAAACGCTTCTTATCAGTTTATGACAAACCACGCCCTCTAGCGGCCGTTAACGACAATCTTAAACGAATATCCCTGTTTTTAATCTTCACTTTTCCTTCATGTATGTGTGGCCATGTAATTAAATATAATAGACTTTAGTTTAAAATGTAGCTTACATAATTACAACTTAATCAAAGTCAGTTAATCCCAGACCAGTTAAGGAAAACCAGTTCAGTAACCACCCACTTTGTTTTGAGTAAGAAATGAGACGAGTTTCTGGTCCACCGTGTTGTTTGTTTCCCTTGTGTTGCAGGAAGGTGTTGCTCCCATGCTCTCGGCCAGAAAGATGCGTTTCATTCAGTTCGCCTCAGTGGGGTACGAAAAGGAGCCCTATATGACCCCAAGAGACTTCCTGTTCTCTGTGATGCTGGAGCAAGTGGATCGTAAGCTGAACACGTACACGAGTAAACTGCACGCGTGCTCGGTGGACTCCACATGCAGTCTGACTTTATTTCACACATGCATTTAGAGGTGTCACCAAAACATACTGAATGGAAGTTATTGTTTGGGCTGTTTCTGTTTAATTTTTTACTTTTCACTACTTTACATTCACAATAAATTTGACTGTGTTGTGATGAGGATGGTGAATTTTTTAAAGGATGGATTGGTGTCTCTTTTCTGGTACAAGTAACATTATCATTACTACTAAATCTACTCTTCTGAAAAGCAAACAAACTAATTTGATCAATCCTCAGTGAGGATTTTGTGCAGAAGTATACAAACGAATTAGATAAAGTCTTGTCATTTATGTACCGATATGTTGTGTACATGGTTAGAAATGTGCATTTTTTTGACACCGTTTGTACTTTCAGATTGGTTTATTACACTTGTAGTAAAGTGAAATCACAGTTGCCATTGTCATGAATTCTAATATTAATTAATCAGATTTAATGCAGAAAAATTAAAAATAAGAAGAAATTAGTGTGTTTACTTTAAATTATACTTTCAGTCATGTGAAAACACTTAATTGTAGAGCTGGGTTAAAAAAATTGGTTTTGAAGCGATTCAAATTGAATTAATCCAGTATTCATTCATAAAACAAGCAAAAAAAACGAAAGCAGGTTTCTCAGTAGAGCGCGTCATCACGTGCTTTACAGAAAAGATTAAAAGTAAAAAGAATCCGAATCTTCATCTCACCCGACATGCTAACCGAGGCTGGCCGAGGACGAGGTGCAGCTCAGCTTCTCCCGTCTCAGCCGCTCCAGACGTGGCTCTACAGCAGGGGTCTCCACCTCCGGTCCTCCTGAGCTACCGTCCTGCAGGTTTTGGATTCTACCCTGATGAACACACCTGACTCAAATCACTGGGTCATTAACAGGCTTGTGCAGAGGTGTGTTGTAATAGGAGACATGTAAAACCTGCAGGACAGTAGCTCACGAGGACCGGAGTTGGAGAACCTGGTCTAGTGGCTCTCCGGAGAACGGGCTGTTTCTGTGTCTGAACCTTTAAATGTATGTCATGAGTGGAGCCTGGCCACGCCCCTCTCTGGGAGAGGATCCGGCTTTCACTGGCGCCCGCTCGGTGATTTTAGAGGGCAGGCTCAGCTAGCCGGGGGGCGGGTCAATGACAGTGTCCACTACCGGGGGGAGAGGTCGTTTCCCTCTCAGACTCAGACATTTTTGGGCCTCATACGCAGGCTGAGGACACATGGATGTTAGAAAACCTTTAGAAAGTGGGTTTTGCATCATATGGGACCTTTAATCAGTGTAGAATGAAGAACTTCACGTAGTCTGGAAACGACGTAACCTCAACGAGACCGATGGGCAGCAACTTCTGTTAGTTTTTTTAGTTGGTTTTGGTTAAATAAGTAGTTACGAAACGTATGATGTCATGTGATGTTGTTCACTTGAGCGTTGACCTCATTTTAATACGCGGGGTTAAATGTGTCCAGGTTTTCTGTCGTAACTAACCCGAACTACGCAGATCCTGCGTAGGTTTCTGACGACACCGGGCATCTATTAGGGCGACCGAGTCGGGTTTTCTTGGACTCGAGGCCAAAATGAGTTTTTTGGGGTATAAATCTTTGTTATTGATACTTTTTTCTGTCTTTGGTCTCTTGCAGGAAAGCTCCAGAAGAGAAATTTAACATCACAGGTGTGTTTGGACCCTCACGCTGCTCCTAAATCCTTGATTTCTCTCCGGGCAGCTTGATCGTAACCTTTCCTCTTCCATGCAGGAGGTGGACGGTATGCTGCTCGCTGCCTCCAAAGCTCGGCCTGGCACCGAGCTGTTCAGACACTTAGGGGACAACGGTGCGCTCCCTCCTCCACATCTCTGCTTGTCATCGGCCGGCAGTCTCTGAAGCAAACTTGAATTTCCCTTTGTTTCCTGCAGGTTTGATTTCCTACACAGAGTATCTGTTCCTGCTGACCATCCTGACCAGTAAGTTATTCTTGGAGCCCATTAGCTGCTCTGTGGGCCTTTTCTGCTGTAATCTTGGTGATCTTTGAGTGGATTGGACTTCATGTGGGACCAGACTAGTCTATCAGGACTGGATTTGCTCCATAGTTTGTGACGGTTGTAGAGATTTCCTGAATGACGTGACTGTCCTGCGTCTACAGAGCCGCGTACCGGGTTCCACATCGCCTTCAAAATGCTGGATGTTGATGGCAATGAGCAAGTGGACCAAAAGGAGTTTCTTAAGGTGAGAACTTCAGCTGACTGTTTAATCTAAAATCATGACACGTTATCCAGATTTGTTTCTTCATGTTTGTTCAAACACCTTTAACGCTGCCGCGGAGCTGCTGATGCTGCTGCAGTCGGAAGTCGGAGCGGAGGCGGCGGGAAGGTGAGGCGCCCTTCAGGGTTTAAAGATGCCTGCCTTGTTTCTGTCCGCTCCGTCCATCCCTCCTGCGAGCTCGGCTGGTTTCTTTCGGTGGACTGCATGTTGGCACGTTTTGCACGTATGTCGACGTGGTTCCAGCATCCAGTAGAAAGCAGCAGATTCTCGTCTGCTCGCGTCTCCGTGTTGATGAATAAGACGAAAGAGCTGCACGTTGGTTGGTTGGACTTTTCATGGAGGGAATGTTCAACCCCTGAATTTATTTACAGTTCTATAAAAACAAAATAAATACTGGAAAAAAATAATTTTCTGATTCTACAGGGGAAAGAAGTAGATTTTTATTCCACTGAGACGGGAGCAGAAGTAGAGAAATGTAATTTATTAGCAAGATGATCCAAAACACACCGAAGCGAGTTTGATTAAACTTGATGGAGCGCCTGAACAAGAGCCTGCTGGTATATTTGGTTATGAATTGTTTTATTCTTTGTGTGTGTGTGTGTAAAATTTGCAGTATTTGCTTTTTTTTATAGTAACTCTATTTTTCCTGCCTCAGCTCAAGAAAATCCTCGGGCAAAGTAAAACGAGACCTCCGAAGGACGCAGCAGAGGTGTGTTTCCCGTCCACGTGATGGAAAGATCTGCTGGTTTGTTCGCGGTAAGTCGCCTCTTCACTCTGAGGAATAACAGCAGTGTTTGTTCAGCCTGGATCGACACAGACGGCAGCAGATGGAGGAGAAGGCGTGAACACAACGCTGCAGGCGTACTTCTTCGGGAAGAAAGGAGACAACAAGCTGCAGTATCAGGAGTTTCGCAGGTAAAGAAAGCTGCCGTCAGCAGGTTCCGGAGCTCTTTACTGTTTTTCAATTCGACAAACAGCCGAAAGTCTGGACACAACGCTGGAATCAGTGTGTCCAAACGTTTGACTTGTAGTGGACAAAAGCACCTTGAACACCACAGAAACATCATGTGTACACTGTTCAAGGAAAAGAAGGCGTATTTCGTTTAATTTTTACATGAAGCCGTATTTATGATCCGTCAGTTTTCTCCACAAACATGGTAGGACTGGGATTTCAGAGCATGCCCGGTTCTGTAATCAGCCTCTTGTTCAGGTTCATGGAGGACCTGCAAGCTGAGGTCCAGGAGATGGAGTTCCTGCAGTTCTCCAAAGGAATGGACACCATGAGAAGAGAAGACTTTGCAGAGTGGCTGCTTCACTACACCAACGAAGAAGACAATGAGGTGTACTGGGAAAACATGAGGAAGAAGATCCCTGCTGGTCAGGTACAGAGACTCCCCCTCTTCTTGCTCCTGTCAGCAGGGGCGGACTGGGAACAATCGGCCCTGGAAGTTTGGCCCAGACCGACCCGTATCCGGTCCTGAATGCCACAGACCTTTCAGCTGCCTTGAATGTGAAAATCAGCTGTTCAGCTTCTTAAAACTACTAAAGCTATGCAGCGAGTTAGCAGGAGTCACATTAAATAGGTCCAAAAAGAGTGAATAAAATAAAGGTGTGTACTCCAGGGCAGCGATGAACATTACAGCAGCTCTGCTGGAGAAAGACGAGGAATGAGGCTCAGATGGAAACTGTGTTTGCTTCCAGAGATGTTTTCTCTACCAGGTTCAGCTAAAGACTGAATGGAGGTTTTTAAGGTGCCAGTATGACCGATGGCCAGTCCGCCCCTGCCTCGCAGTACGACTTTAATGTGGGCTCATAGTAATCGAGCACATCTTGCTTCCTAGAGCATCACATTTGATGAGTTCAAAGCCTTCTGCCTGTTCACAAACAACCTGGAGGATTTTGCCTTTTCGATGAAGATGGTGACTGAGGCCAACCGTCCTGTGGGGCTGGGTAACACGTCTGCTGGTTAGACCCGACATGTTTCTCCTCATACCAGATACTCCGATAACCTCACTTTTTGGTCTTTATTGCAGCCCAGTTCAAGCGAGCCGTGAAGATCGCCACGGGCCACGAACTATCGGAGAACGTCTTGGACACGGTGTTCAAACTCTTCGACATGGATGGAGACAACTGCCTGAGCCACAAGGAATTCATCGGCGTGATGAATGACAGGATGCTGCGCGGCCTGAAGGTGAGCTTCCCGCTTTTCATGTTGCTGTAGTTGCTACATAAAAAGAGATTTAATAATATTATCCACGTTTTTAATATTTTTTCATTAAAAATTTCCAGTAGAAGATGCAGAAAACACTGGAAAGCAGCGATCCTGCAGCTTTACTGCATAAATGATGTTGATCCATCTTCCGTCTGCAGCATCTTAGACTTGTTTTTAAGAAGAAAGAATACACAGAAGCATTTTAAAGCTCACAGAAGAAATGACTTGATCATCTGTGTAGCTCTCTGCGCTCGCAAACTAAAGGATTCTGGGTAATTTCTAGTTGCAGACTGGCAGACATGCATTACTCCGTGGGCTTCAGTGTGCAGAGAAGAAATCGGCTGTGAGCGAGCTGATTGGCTAAACCTTTAACCTCTTCATCACAAGGCCTATTTTTTCTGTCTGAACGAGCACCGTGAGGTTCCTTCAGACGAAGACGTCAGAGTAGATTCACCTGGAAAACAGCAGATCTGAGAATGAGTAAGTCTGAAGAGGAGCTGTACAATAGAGATGTTACACAGGTAAATATCTCAGGAGGCCGTCGGGTGATGTGTAGCATTTCGTTTTAGGGTTTTGAGCTTTTTAGCTCCTCTTTAGCTGCTAGCTGCTGGAGTTTTAGTCCCAGTGATGGAAGACGTCTCTGTAACCTGCAGCCTCTGCTTCCATGTGACACCTGGTGTGTCTGGTTTGCTTGAAGTGGAGACATTAGCAGTGGACAGGGCTGTTCTCGTCTTTGTTGTCAGTGGTTGACAGTCCTGGCGATGGTTTCGGTATGCTACGTGTTTTCATGCCACCTGTACAGGGGGGCTCGTGATACGAGGAAGATGCTTGATTAGAGGTCAATGAAAGGAAGACATAAAAAACATAAAGTCAAGAAGATCCACTCAGCTAGTCCTGAGACGTTGCGTCTTGTCTCTCTGATGGGATCCATACTTTAGAGCTCCATGATAACTGAGGAAAAACCAGAGAAGCCAACAGTTCTATGATTTTCTACTCCGCCTCCGTGTGCTGAAGATGGACTTTTCTTAGCTTGTTCATTGTGTGTGAAGGAGAATGACGGTAAGAATGACATTAAGGTGGATGGCGTCCAGATGTGGTGACGTATCAGCAAACAGCAGATCCGTCTTTGACCTTGAGGAGCACCTTTCATGCACGACTCGTACGGCAGAAACCAAACTCCATGTGATGTGATGAAGGAGTGAAAGGTAGATGCTGAGTTGAACATCTGCTTTGTGACTTCAGGTGCAGCCTCAGAACGGCATCCCCGGCTACTGGAAGTGTGTGAAGAAGGAGACCCTGAAAGGAGCTCAGGAGGCCCTGGGACACAACGGGAGCCCCATTTGAACCACTCATGTGTTCTGCAATCAGATATTCATTAAAACAAGAGTTGTGAATGAGATTATACAGGTAACAGAGAAATATAGGATTTCTACCACTTTAAAATATGTTCACACATCAACAAATGTGTGGTTCTGATCGGGGTGTGGTGGTGGGGGTGTGCACATCGCTGTAGCCATTTACATTATTTGGTCAAGCATGTTGTTCATGTGCACTTAAGAGAACCAGGTTGCCACTGATTTTCTCCAGGAAGCAGGTTTCCGACCTGCCGTGGGGGTTGGGAAGCTGTTGAACTGCTTTGCTCTCAGACTTTCAGCCATAGTGGAAGCACAGAAATCCCTGAATGCGTCGTTACCATGACGCTGTTTTACCAACAAGGCTGGTGATGGAGGCGGTCTCTCTTTAGAAAAGCTTCCACCCGAGTTAGTTTAGCTATAAAATAAAACCCAGTAAGAAAACATCATGCATGGGTGAAAGTCTGGTTTAAAACGCTTGATAAATAAAGTCTGTAGGGGGAACCTAGTGATGGTGGCGGTTGTGTGCACGTGGCCCCAACGTGGACTTCTATGTGCATCCGATGACCGACAGCTGCACCGTCTGCCATGATTCCTGCCTGTTGTGGTGTTAGAGGTTGAAACTAATGCTGCCCAAGTAATTAGCTTTGTTTGTGTTGGGAGAAGTCGAGTTAATGCGAACACCACCTATACGCTGCTTTCTGCTGTCATCACCTGCGTTTACATGTTCAGCTTTGGCTTAAATTCATCCTGATGGTGGGGTTTGTGTTTGTGATGTTTATCAAATAAAGTTTGTTAAAAACACATTTAAAGTCTGAGAGATTTAAATGAGCAGTAAATGAGTAAAACACCTCCAACTATTCAGGTATTTATTGTAGAACTGACCTGTTAGGATCACATATGTGGGTTAACCATTAAAGATTGTGGTGCTAATTATCTTACCATACATATAGATCAAAAAGTAAATGGACAAAACAAGCTTACATGTGTGATAAGTGGACTAATTCGTGACTGATGCCAGGGTTATCAGTAAATAGAGCATACACCGCTACGATACAGTAAAATACAATGAGCATGAAGCCATCTTTGGTCTTCTTATCACTATAAACAAATACATAGAAATTTGTATTGTATCAAAAATAGAAATTACATCGTCATGTTGAAAGTAAATTCACATTTTTGACATACAAGAATACCTAAGAGACGCTGGGGGGCCATGGCATTAAGGACCAAATGTTTGGGGTTTTTTGGGAACATTTGTTTTTCAAAAAAATTGCATGATTTTGTCTCGTTATCAATCAATATCGCTGTCTTGTGTCTGGATAGAAGAAAATGCAACACGTATACCAAAAACAGAAAATGTAAATAAAGACAAATCAGATTGTCGAACAGACCAACGTGTGCTTTCAACCCCCGGCTTTTTCAAACGAGGCCTCGGCCGTGCTGGACAAAGCCCCGACACAGGCGGCCCCTCCCCGAGCGCCTCGTGTCTTTAGTAACTGGTCGTTGTGGAGGCGTCCTCCTGGGGTTCAGTTTCTCTCCTCTGGAGGCACACAGGATGAAATGCAGCCAACGTGGACCTCTGCTTGAGATAACTGGGAAGTGCTTTCAAAGAGTTTGATCCACTGTGGAGAAGAAAGAAATCAGAGCAACAATGAGCTGCTTCATCCTGAATCAACCACGGATATTCTGTTGCGTCTGGACGTAGCTGTTAAAGCATTTCCCTCCGACAAGCGAGTCAAACACTGGATCAGAGATCCATCAATCGCTCCACCCAACAAGCAACATTAATCCCAAATTCAACCAGGACAATTAAACCAATTAACACTGGAGACAGAATGAGCCCATTTCAACCATGACAAAGATTAGGAGTCCGGCCTCGACGGATGCTCTGACCCTGCAGAGTCCTGATCCTCACGGCTGAACATTTCCCCGGTTTGTGTGAAGTTCATTCAATTAAACTAGTTTTGTTTATCCTGCACAGGTCTGCAGCTTCCAGCCTTCAACTCACATTTTTATTACCAAATATAACATTACAAGTTCCCAAAGAAATACTGAGATACACTTCGTATTGAAGATAAAGTTAAAAAGGCTGCAGCAGAATAAAGAATGTATATTATATATATATATATATGGAATTAAAAAGTAAAAGTAATATGTGGATACATACAAAATTCTTGGGTTGGCAATTCAAAGATAAAACTTTTAACTTTTTATTTGCTCATTCCTATTATTTCCACACCATGTCACCATGTTTGTTTTTCTTTCACCCAAAACATTTTAAATACTCAGAAAAAATGTGAAGAGGCAATAAATAAAAGATATATTTATGTAAAATCTGTCAGGTTTTACATTCTCTAACATGGGCTGTGAGCTACTGAAGCCTGAGATGCCACGGCAACAGGCAGACTGACTAACTAACTAACTAACTAACTAACCCTGCAGCTAAAGATTGTTTCTATTAAACTTGTTTGTCCTTTTTTGGGTCATTTTAGCGTGAAAGGTTTGAAACTTTGGTATTAACATCAAGAGAAAGATGCTCGCCTGTGATGAACATACTGTTTCATGTTTCCTCTTCTTACCGTTCACCACAGCAGGACAGAGACGTCAAGGATCGCTCTCCTTCTTTACTGTCACATCTCCATCTCCGGCCAGGATGGTTGAGATTTCTCCCTGCATGAAGGCCCAAGGCACGGTGGATCCTGCCAGGGGGCAGCGCTCTCCACTGGGGCAGTACACCTCCCCTCCTTGACCCTGGCTGCGGATGAATCCTCGGGTACAGGGGAAACAGAACTTATGGTGGGGGACAGAGGGACACTGGACAAAGTGTGTGTCCTCCAGACGCTCTCTGCAGAGGGTGCAACAGAGGAGGGCGCCCTGCGTGCTGCTCGTAGACTCCCCGGCACTGGTGTTGCTGCTCGGCCCCACGGCACTCAAACCCTGCCCCATGGTTGCCTGGGAGACGGAGGCAGAGGCAGTGGATGGGCTGCTGCTGGTGGAGCGGCCAGTTGTGGAGGGGTGGGCTGTAGACATGCTGGGACTCTCCCTGGCCATCTGACTGGAGCTCAGACTATCTGCGACTCCCATGAGTGCCGAGATGGGTGACGGTTGGCTGTGTAGACGTGGTGGGCCTTCTTGAGGGGCTGCCATGCCCGAAAGGGGATCGATACCTGTATAAGCACCACGAGACCAGGGCTCCCTTGTTGTATGATCAGGCCTCCCTTCGTTCTCTCCATTCTCTGAACCTGGAGAAGCCTTGCGGCGCCTAGTAGTGCCCTTTGCTGGACCAGGGCGCCCAGCAGCTGCCAAAGGCAGCACTGTATCTGGCTGTGGCAGAACCTCGGGGATAGGGGGCTCTTTAAACAGTCGCACACCATCATTCAGGAGCTCAGACAGCCCACGCCAGTCTCCTGTGCCTTGCCTCTTCTCATACTCCACATAGCGCAGCCCAGAGTTCACCGCTTTGCCTGCATCTTTGGCTGAATCTCTGAACATCTGCCTGACCAGGTCTGGGATTCCTGAAAAGATTATTCCAGAGCCAGCAGGATACTCCACAAACACCTTCAGCTCAATCTCTGAAGTTGTGCTGGCATCAAAGGCCAGAATACGACCCATCATGTTATGGTCTTTCCTGAAACGCACATTAAAGGGGATGCAGCTGCTGAGAGCTATAAGCACATCTCGGACTACTTTGGGACGGTTCGGCCATCCCTCCATCCTGCTACGAGCCACCTCATTCAGTTCAGCCATCATTTCACTGTTCCTCCACATCGCGGGATCTATACCCACAAGGGCTGAGGTGCTAGCTCCCACACCCAGAGACACAGCCTGCCTTCTGCCAGCATCACCTATTATGGGGCCAGCTGAGACCGCAATAGGTGTGGCCCCCGCTCTGGCACCTGATAACGGGGCTAAAAGCCCATGTGGGGCTGCTACTAGCCCCTGAGCTATCAAGGCATGTGATATGGTTCCGTGCAGACTGGGGACTGCACCGGCTACAGCCCGGCGGGTGTTTGGGCTCTGACGGCTGCCCTCTGACAAAGCCGCGTCTTCAGCTCTGTGCAGCCCGTTGGGGAGGCGAGAGGACACCCCATACTCCCCCCTCCCCCTGTCTACACGCTCACCGTGTTGCCGCCCCGCTTCAACGGGCCCAACCGAGCTGGGTTTGCCCTGCTGTGGACCCGGAGACCTGCCGTCTAAAACTCCGTGCGTGCTCTTCAGCTGCCTGGCTGTTTCTATGAGGAGCTCTATTCGATCAGCCCCGTCGTAGTTCACACATCCCCGGCACACTGCTTCGCTGAACTCCCACAGCATGGCCCACGGCATCTTGGGCAGATCGCAGAGGTAGCACCACTGCCGTCTCGATGAAGGCTGCGAGGCGGAGGACATGTTGTTTACAGGCCCTCGACCAAACTTTCTTCGGAGGCCTACACGTTAGGGTCCGCGTTTGTCAACGATTCTTCAGGCCTTGCACACCACGGACCGCATTCTGCGGCCCACCCGATACAAATCAAATAAAAACTCGCTTTTAAAAGCGACTACTGGCGGAAACACTTTAAACTTAGCAACGTCTCCTTTTTCGATTTGTTCGCGTCGGTCTGTGTGGAAGGAAGTGAAATGTTATAAGACACCGGAAACACCTACGCTGCATGTGCGCAATGCATGATGGGAAATGTAGTGTCTGCAATATGGCTGGATGGCTGTCAAGAAGCCGCGCTTTAGGAAGGGAAACAGAGAAAGGGCAGAGATATGCTAAATGACTGAAGACGTGGACGTACGGTCAGAAGAGCGGTTTGAGGGAGTAAAGAATCCAAACTTTGGAGTTTTGGTTCAAATCACGGACCATATTATAGCAAGAAGATCGGGATAATGAACAGCAAACATGAAGCCACCGGGTTGTCATGGTGTGGGGCTGGTTATGCCCAAATTAGTGGAGCTATTAACAGAGAGGTAGTCAGACGTGATCCACATTTATAGAACTGTATGGAAAGCATCCAATTGGCTGTGGCCTCATTTTTCAGCATGATAATCATTCCAAATACACTGAATCCAGTAAATAAAAATAGAAAACACAAGCTCTTTTGTGTTGGAAGGTGAATCATAGGTAGGCCTACCCATCATCATCTAGTTTTTCTTTTCTTTCTTATAATGGTAATGCCAGCAGTTCTGTTTCAAATGGTGGTCTAAGAAGAACTCTGGCCATTGAAGGCGGCCTGCCCTGTGTGAGCCTGCATGTTCTCAGTCTTGATTGGATAACTGAGTGGATGTGATTTTAAGTAGAAAGGTGAACTTCGGGGGACTGTACAAATAAATTATTCTATTTGAATTGTTCGTCCATGAGCTATAAGACTGAGTGAAAAATGTTTTAATAAAATCATGTTTTGTGAATAAGTTTGCTGAGGTCTGCTGTGACTGGCCTTTTGAACTGGGGGGCTGGTGCTTCATGGTATGTAGGGCGTGCTGCAAAGCACAAAGTTTTTATTTTGGTCTGCACAGAGAGAAGATGCAAAACACCTGTGCTGATTGTACAAATAAACAGAAAACTGTGTTTCTGCTTCCCCAAACCTGCAGCTGGTTTTATTTTTCCTTTTGCTTACACAAGTCATGGACCTGCTTCCCCGGAGCTCAGACCTCAACATTACTGAAGCAGGGTGGATCATCTGACCGGAGAACAGAACAAAAGGCAGTAAACGTCCAAAGAAGAGCTTTCAAGCCTGGAGAAGTATTCCTGAAGAACTCATGAAAGCTAATATGATTCAAGCTGTGGTAGCACTTTCATTCGCTGCTGTGGCCTCACCAGCAGACAGTCAACATGCAACTAAAAGTGCCCTCACCTGTCACCTGATTAATAGATTTAAGGTAAAGCCTAACGTCTGTCTGTGCAGGACAAACTTTAAGAGCACAAGCTAGACGTATGAACTGGCTTGTGTGGAAGGAGGTCCTAAACTGGACTAATGTGGATTTGTTTTATTGGATCACAATGACATGCCTTGAGTTGAATTTGTCTGTTGGATTGACTGGAATTAAAAAATGGTGAATATGGAGAACTTTCTAGTCACTGACTGAACTCTACAATCAGAGAACTGACATGTCTAAGCTGGTAAAAGGATCAATTATTGGTATTAATTCTCAGCTTTAACCTAACCAGCGCTTGTGAATACAACCCACAGGTTCTTCTTCATCCTGGCTCCCAGTGATTTCTTACACCCTTTTTCTAATTAAGACAGTGGCCATTTTATATTTTTAGTATCTTTTGCTGCTGTAAAGGAGGAATTTCCATGTTTGGGATTAAACAAGTATAATATGCTGTAATCTAAAAATATAAATATAGCTCGTCTGATCTAGGCTGAAATTCCAACTTTTTAGTCAAAATAACCTTAATATTAGTTATCAGAAAGCGCCTGAACGCTGCTCACAGATGTCGAGCATCCTCACGTCTTCATCAGCATCACCGCTGGCTGATCCTCTGAGGAAGTGATTTATTTTCTGAACAAATCTGGAAGCTTTTTGGTCAAAGGAGGAAAACGTGATGCAGTTCACGGCATCTGTAATGATGTCAAGGTGGACAAATCAGTCTGTTAACTTTATTTAAAAACCAAATACTGGGAGTCGGGATGATCAAATCTAGTGTGAATATACAAAACTGACAAATGATTGAAAACATTTTAAAAGTCAAATTAATAATAATTAAAAAACATCACTTAAGTAACATTTTCCAAAGCACATTAATGTAGTTTTAGTCGACACTGTTTTAATGGGACATGACAACAGAACTGCGATATACTCGATGCAAAGTCACAAAACATTACAAACAGTCTGCGGGGAAACTTCTTAGTTGGCGTGGTGTGTGGTTGAGAAACACAGCTTCAGTGTGTAAGGGTAAGGCCCACCTGAAAGAGGGGAAATAGCGAGCATGAAAGAGGTCTCATAGATCTGACCAGACTAGAATATTTTATAAAAAGTGGTGGAAAAACAAAAACTTACTGGGGTTTTTCATCTGATAATGGTTCATCATAGCTAGGGCCTCCATGGCGTCATTGATGGATTCCCACTCCAGCAGCCCAGATGAACTTCTCTCACCTGTCGGGCCGTAAGGTCATGACAACACAAGTGAAGCTGGGTTTGATTAACCATCAAACACACTAAAACAAACCCACTGCTCGTCTGTGACTGGCAGTGTGCTGCACGTGAACGCCCTTCGGAAAGTTTTCAGGGATTCCCTGAGGTTAATGTGGACTGCGGAGCTCCGGAAAAGGATAACGGGCTTTTCAGGTTTCAGATGGAAAAACACTGCTGTTAAAAATGAAGTTGATAGTCTGAAAATCAGAAAAAGTACAAATAAGCTCTTCATATTTTCAACAATGTGGATTTTACACCAGTCTCCACCGTGCTGAGGGTCTCTGAACGTTAATCCCAGAAAATCACGCCGAGCTGCATCCAGAGACCTGGTCATCAAGAAATAAAGTTGCGGTGTGGGAATTAACGGCCATTTTGACAAAGCCAGCAAAAAGTTTTTAACCTTAATTTAAACTGCCGAGTCAGCAGACCTTTTCCATGAACAATTTTGTCCTAACTGGAGCTTAACAAACAAAGCTGAATAGAAATGAAGTGAATTAGAGTCTAGTGTTGGCTGCTTCTGGAACTTCAGTTTACCAGCATTTTAAGTCTTTTTCGATCACATTAATGGTTATTTCTAGTGTCGAAAACAGAGTATACCGCCACTGGCTGGTGTTTAGCTCGTTGCTACGGCAGGCAGAAGGCAGTTTCTACACAAACATATCTCTTCTAGTGGGTCACGTTTGATTTAGAGGAATTACTCTGGCCAAAATCTTTGTTTTTATTTTCTAAGAAATTCCTGTTTAGTCTGGCCTCAATCAAAACTAAGCAGTCAGAATCCTCATGAAAAACATTTATGAGTAAATTAGTATTAAAACATGTGGTCCATATGATTGCTATGGATCATTACTCACTCTTTCCAGTAAAAAGTTTCACACTCGAAGGACTCTTGAATCCCAGCTCGTCACAGATCTAGATGGACAAAGACCAGATCCAGTGAGAAAGTGAAACAAGATTTTTATGATGCTTGTAGAGCTCTGACGGCTCCTCTAACCTGGTTGAAGATCTCTTCAGAGATGTCGGGCTGGGCGTTGAAGAAATGCAGGACGTTACTGGGGTGCTGAATTCGGTTTTTTGCAGCCTGCTCCGGGGAGGTGAAGCGGTTGTTGCGGGATCCATGGAAGTCCTTGAAGCTGCTGGTGTTATCCTCTAACTGGTAGCACTGCCCTGGCACGATAGCCTGCTGTTTGGACACACTGCAGGGACAGAGGATTTAGCTTTCGGCTTTCTTTAGACACCCAATGCTCCACATGTTTTCAGATGTTTCTCTTACCAAACATTGAGTTTCTGTCCAAAGAGGAAGTTGTTGTTCAGGTGAGTGATGGCGCGGTCAACAGAGTAACAGTCTCCCATTTCCACCATCGCTGCTCCAGGTTTGCTCTTCATGAACTTTACCTGTAAGTAGGAGGAAAATAAACATTAGAAAAATACAAAGAGACTAGGTAAAACTGTTGATGAGCATCACTTCTCTCACCCTCTCTACGTTGCCATAGAGACAAAAGATGTTGAAGACCTTATCAGCGTTGATTTTAGAAGGCTCGAGGCCATACACCATAAGAACCGGTGAATCAGCATGAGGGCCATACTCAGGTGGCGGCGGCCCGTATCCAGCACCGTACCGCTGGTTTCCCCGACCTCGGCCACCCATGCCAGGCCCCATGCGATGGGGAGGAGGGGGGCCATAGTGATCATCATTATAGCTGTGATAACCTCCTTGTGGGCCACCTGTGTTACAGGAAGAAAAGGAAGTAAGTAATAACAATCCCAGTGAAAATGTACGTATTGGGATGAGATAAATTCTTCTACACATCATATTTTGAACTTGATCTTCACCAAAATCAGGTGGGTAGTCCCCTAGAAGAGCTGGCTGCCTCTGGCGTTTGTTGGGATTGGCGTTGGGATCTAAAAACCGGCAAAGTCACCCGTCAACAAGCTTGTTAGCCCAATGTACCAACAGGTGCCTCACATGAGCATGCTCAGAACAAGGATGTGAATTACATGCAAAAAAGTCTGCAGGCGTCATTTCACTCATCTACTGGAACAGGTGAAATAATGGAGATTTTATTTTACTCTTTAAGTGGTTTTAGTTTTCAAAGCATTTATAAATATCTCCTATACCTGCCCACCCAGTACAAGAGCACACACCTTGTGAATTGTTCCAATTGCCTTCACCATCAGCATCTGTGCAAGTACACACACATACATGTCAAATCCAAATTAACAGGAAAAACACAAACTGAATAAAACACATCTCTTCACACATTATAGAGACATCAAGGAGTAAAATATGCGTCGATGCAATGAATAGCACCTGACATTTTATTGAAAACTATGAGAACAGTTGTTACAAACCAGGATAAGACAGAGGTATAACACATCAGGAAGAGAAAAGACACAATTCAGATTTATTACACTATAGAAACCAAATATTAAACCAGATTTGCATACTGGCTTAACTTTGCAAACAAAAAAGGAAAATCTGATGTTCATAATAAACCATTTCATTTCTAAAGCTTCTTTTAAGAAAATCCAGGGTACAGCAGCTACTCTTTGTTCCACACACTTCCTGTAGTTTAGCAGAATACCAGATTAATGAGGAATTAAACATAAATGTGTTCATTTTGTATTACTGTAGGCCATCTAAAGTTTTCAGTGACCTAGAGGCAGCAAGGTGTGTCCTCTGGAATCATGAGCAGTAATGGCAACATCATACCACCGTGTGCAGGAGGCTGTAATATTATGTGCAAAAGCTTCATTATCATTATTGTGCAATAATCTGATTACGGCACAGCTGTCTTTATTATTTATCTTTCTTTAAAGGTCCCATATTATGCAAAATTCACTTTTTAATGGTTTTGGAACAGTCATACTGGTCCCCCCGCATGTGTAGGAGACCCGTAAGTGTGAAACTCTTTCAGGCGCTCTCTCTCCCCCCTGCTCCACCTCTAGGGAAGTAAGCGCTGAAATGAGCGAGTTTGAAAGCGTGTACGTTATGACGTCATAAGGGACAATAACCACTCCCCACAGAGCGATGGACCCGTCTACCGGCTCTCAAAGCCCGCCCTCTAAAAATCACCTAGCGCCCAGTGTTTTTCCCTCTTCGGCAACCCTCGTTAGCGGACATGGCTAAGCGACAGAAGCACTGTTCTGTTTGTGGCTGCATAAATGAACACGAAAACGTTTTTTTTACTTCCATCCACTGAACCCACGAGGACTGAGTGGATTAATTTTATTTTTGGAGGAAATGTACCCGGAAAACTTCCAAAGGTTTTGCATGTCTGTGGCCAGCATTTCAAAGAGGACTGTTTCCACAACATGGGGGCATGGAAAGCAGGCTTCGCCAACCGTTTGAAGCTGAAGCCAGGTTCAATACCAACTGTCCGTGACACAGCTGGAGAGGTAAGAGCTGGCAGTTATTTTATCGTTTCGGCCTTATTAGTCTGATAGCTTGAAAATATATTAACCTGTCAATCACCTCATGACGGGCGATGCGATGGGCGGAGCCAACAGCTGAGCTGCTCCACCAGGGTTCCGCCCACCATAAACGGCACATTTCTGAAGCTGCTAAAAAGAGGGAGGTGAAGAGAAGCCGCTGCACTCAAACTAAGGGTCGATTTGTCCATACCATGGCGGAAATATTTCATTTAGATTGGGAATAAAGTGTATAATATGGGACCTTTAAGGTCTTTTCCTATTTCAATATCTTGTGAGGCTCTATGAAATCCATTTTATTTTTCCCTAAATTACATGTTTTACGTGCTCCTCCTGGTTTGTAACGTTTCACCAAAAACAGGGGGAACATTCTCATTTTTTCTGGAGACACTCCGGGCAGCATTTCTTCATTTCTTGGACACCTTTAGTGCTTCTGTTGGTCTCTTAGCAGTCGCTGACTTTCTGAGGGAGACGCGAGTCCTGCCGGTTCAGGCAACATCACGCAGACAGGACAGAAAAACGTTTCGACTCCACTCACTTTTATTGTTCATTTGGCTCAAACACGGTAAAAAAACGCTTGGATTAGTAGGGACAGCAGAGTTACACCAACATTTGTATCTGTGACCGGCACTTCACCGACGACTGCTGGATGAATAAGGGCCGGTACAACGAGGGATTTGCGACCAGGCTTTAGCTGAAAGGAGGGTCTGTTGCTACAATGAAGGACCACGTTTCTGATCCTAAGCCACAAGCTGTAATTAAAACCGAATAAGTTGTCTGTTTAGTTTTGATAGTGTGTGAGCAACGGTCCAACTACAGGAATAAACCCAAACTTACTTTACCTGATCGCTACCAGCAGGTAACACATGATGACCAGAAAGTTAGCGATCAACACTGTAGATGGAAAAGCTGCAAACGTAGCAACCAGGCTAAAAACATCCAGCTGATTATCCATGTGGAAAAACAGATGTACATGGAGTGGCTAGAAATGCAGCTAGCTATAGTGTAACATGCATGAAAGTGTTAGCAAAGAGCATCATTAGCTTATCTATTTCTTGGCAGCACATTTTCCACCTCTGTTGGCATCGTGGTGCATTTGCCACATGAACACCTGATACCATGAAGGCGAGTGAAGGACGGCAAGCAGCGTTATATCGGACTATAGCTGGTAAGCAGTTTTTACCAGATATGTCCTCCTGCATTCCTTGCTGCAGGTTGCTGAGTCACCGCGGTTTGATGAGTCGGCATGACTTGATGAGTCACCACGACTTGATGAGTCACCACAGGTTGCCAAGTCGCCACAAGTTACCGAGTCACCAGGGGTTGCCAAGTCGCCGCGAGCAGATGAGTCACCATGAGTTGATGAGTCATCACGAGTTGATGAGTCACCACGAGTTGATTAGTCGCCACGAGTTGATGAGTCGCCAGGGGTTGCCAAGTCGCTACAAGCTGATGAGTCACCACGAGCTGATGAGTCGCTCTGGGTTGCCAAGATGAATTGGTTTACCGAGTTGCTGGGTGGTGCCAAGTCGCCGCGGGTCGATGAGTCGCTCCGGGTTGCCGAGTCGCCGCAGGTTGACGAATTGGGTTGCCAAGTTGTTCACTCTGGATTTCGGGGTCTGATTTGGGGCTCGAACATGGACGGCTGTATGTTTTGTGTTAACATTGTTTACTGGATATTTATATTACTTAGGTTTGTTTACGAGTTCTGCCGGTGTTTCTATGATGAAAACAGTACGCGCTCTCAAAAACTGCTCCCAGCAGTGGACCAATCAGAAGCAGCCTGCATCAGGGGGAGGCGGGGCTTAGTGCGGAAGAGTCTCATTCTGCTGGCAGAGGCTGATCCGAAGGCCTACAGAGAGGATCCATATAAATAAATAAAGGGCTTTGTGAAAAGTGCTGGATTAATTCCTGTCCTTGTGGACTCACATTAAAATAAATTAGCCTGTACAAGCATAATAGAGCCCCTTTAATCTAAATCTTGAAGGCTGCACCAGGACTGTCAAGCTTTCCAGAGATGAAGCTGTAAGCTCAGGAGGAAGAATGGCTGTTGGTGATTCAATCCCTAACATCCCCAGTCTGCATGTACAAGCATCCCATTTTTGTCCCATATGTGCTCCTCTAGTATAGCCTCTCTTAAACTGATCATTTTAATAAAAGTACAGCCTACATTTATCAAATAAATTATTAGGGCAGTGAAAATGAACACGTTAATGTAACGAGATTAATCTGTGGAATTTAACGCATTAATGCATAAATAAAATTATTACTCATGGCCAAATTAAAAATCTGAACTTGGCATTAATTTGGTAAGAGAAGCAGATTTTTGGTATGTAGGTGCTTTGTTACAGTGATTAACCGAATCCTCCAAAAACCGCTTTGTCCTTAGTATTTATGACGTTTCTCATGTTTTTCAAGCCTTACATTTAGTATTTTCTTTCTCTGGGTGTCAAGAAACAAAGTTAGTGGTGTTATTTTAAAAATCCCACTTTAGTTCAGCTTGGTGAAAGAACACGCCTCTTGTGAATGAGCAGGGGGAGCTGTGGCGGCCGTTTACCTGCACGAGGCTTGGTCTTCGCGCTGCAGTAGCCAGAGCAGGAGAAGCTCAGCTCTGCTTCATGAGTAGCCGCTACTGGCCGATCCTGCCTGGCTTACATTCAAATATTAATGTCTATTAATTTAGGGATGTGTGGCACTTAGGGATATCTAACAGTATAAAAAAAGCCTTAAATTGCAGACGGATTTATTGTATCTATAAAGACAAACACGGACAGGCACCGGGATGTCTGGGTTCATTCACCAATGGGAACCTTGATTACAAGCACCACTGTTAAAAAAAAAGGACATATAATCTAAAATTAAATTCTCGTTTTGGTTTAACATTATGTGAACATTAATTATAACTTTCATTAAATTCTTCCTGGAGCAAACAAAACTTCACAGTCATGTCAAAATGTGCAATGGGGGTAAATTTAAAGATAAACCAAAATGAATACCAGCCATAAAACAAACAAACAGAAAAACTCCACATTTACAAATTAAATTTCTGCCTCATTAATTATGAGACGTGATAAATTATTCAAATATTCTGTTTAACACTATGGGGCTCAATAGCCCACAAAAGGCAGTAAATTACAGTAGATTATTTTATATAAAATTCAGAGGAAATAAATGGAAATGAAACGAGACTCAGCCAAGTTGATCTAATTTCATATAAACTCTGAAACGTTCACTATCAAGTCAGATCATTCATTCATTTCAGTACTTACAGCACCACACATGAAGCATGGGACACAGTGGGCAGGTAGGGGGCAGTCTTCAGCAGGGATGCTACCCGCCAACCTCTGACTCCAGCCTTAACTCATTCTCCCTCTTCAGTGTTTTGTTTCTTCTTGCTTTCCTTGCATCCCCACCACCAGAGAGAAAAGTACATTCTGAAGTCCATGGCTGGTTTTGACTTGCTGCCGGTCTGTTTTGAAAGTTGCTATTAGAGGCTCATTTCCGTCTTACCGTACTCTGACCACAAAGCAGGGCATTTGCACCATTTGAGAGTGGGCTGTCAGTCCACAGACACACTGAGCCAAACCTGCATCACACGGGAGGCGTTAAAGGCATCACTATGGGCCAGTGCAAAAAAGGGAAAAATGAAACAACGCAGAAACAACACAAGAACAGCACAGAGAGAAGAGGAGGGAAATGGGGAGGAAGGTAGAGGGAGAAACAGAACACCAGAGTCCATAACGGTAGAAAGCTTTGGGAAAGGATCTGTGACCTGTTTGCCTCTGTGCTTGTATGCTTGACAGGTGTCTGATGGTTGTGTCTTCGTAGGCCCCCCTGTGGATGTTTCTTCTCGTGTAAAACTGGGTGCTCACATGATGCTTGTTTGTTTGCTTTAATAGCTGTCAGCCGCTTGCAAAGTGAAACAGCATCTAGTGCTTGACAATAAGTCATCTGGAATATCTGCGTGGTGATGTTCTGTCATGGCGACTCGGCTGTGTGTTGCTTCGGATATTCATCGTTGTGTTGTCATGTTGTGTTCGGCACAGGAAGGTAGAGACGAGGAGTATAAGCGTCTGAGAGAGAGAATGGCCTCTTATTTGTTTACTGCCCCAGTATGTGGTGTCATCTGTTCCCTGGTCGGGCTGAGTGTGCCTGAAAACTCCTCTGTTGCTCCCTGTGGTTGTGTTATGGCAGGCACATCCCGAGAGCTAGGAGGTGGGACTTATGACCACACACCTGACTCCCAACCTCATCATCAATGTGATGTGTAAAGGTGCGGACTCCTCAGGGCTCTGCAGATGAGATGTGCTGCCAACAGGCTGCAGTAGATGCTTATCAATCTATCAACGTCAGACTGTGGTGGATATGCGAGGTGTCTGTTCGCGTGGTCTCGGAGAAAAGGTGGCTACTGTCTGCCACCCAAAAATAAAATGATTCCCATGTCAGGTGGTGGAGATAGGGGTGATGGTGAGCTCCTGATAAAGAAGTACTGAGTTGAGGTTGTGTTCCGGTATTTGATGCCCCACTGTGTCCAATGTGTGCCACAGAAAAGATTTAAATGATTTGAGATCGTGGTTACTGTTATGCTGCAACTGTAAAGCCCACTGTGTCTGCATAGCGGTTGAGGTAAGCCTGTATGAGTTTGTAGAGTAAGGACACAAGGAGTACCTCTGGGTTGCAAAGTAGCACAAACTACAAAATACAAAGAAACATGACAGAAAAGTATGTCAAGCCAAAAACCTGCATTAAACTTGCAATGTACATGTTGAAATCCTGGTTGTGCAAAAGAAAGACGACTACACCTCTTACTTGGGGTGGGGAAATAATCTAATTTTAGATGCATCAAGATAAGAATATAATGACGATAAATCTTACTGAATGTAAAAGGAGGAAGTTGATATGACAATCTTTAGCGTGCAAAAGATGGCTGAGCTTAAGAAATCTGACGAGCACCAACCAGAAGACAGGGTGTTGTCACATGGTTTATCTCCAACTTGGACAGGGACAAACAAGCTGCAACGTTTACAGTTAAGCATGTGCATCCACAATCAGTCCTACACCGTTACAATGCTTTGGTTGAGATACAGACATTTTACTGACACAGCGGTCCGACATGACAACAAAACCACATGGAGTAACTGAACATAAGCAGGTAGGATAGCGCTAACGTGTGCTGTGTGCCACACTGCCACAGGACCCACGTCACTTCAGATCACTGGCTGGTAGCAGCATGCCATGTGCTCCACACAGGAGCAATACATGAGCTATGAAGTTACTCCCTGCAGATAACAGGAGGATATTTGTGTTAGAGATTCAGAATATGCTGACATCTGCATTAACCCCTGGACACCTGTTGTCACAAATTTAAGACGAACCACTGCTGTCCTTGTTTGTTATTTTTTATATCAAATTAATCTATTCTATCAATTTATTTACTTGTATTAACTCTTACTTATGTATTTATTTTGTATACTCAATTATCAATCTTTATATATAAATAATTGATTTACTATTTAACTGTATTTTAGCCTTTTCCCTGTATTTATTTGGTTTTTATATAACAGTATATTAAGGGGTTCATTTTCTGCCAGTATGTGGCTACAGCGACACGCTTCCTGCTGGTTTTATTTTGACACTGGGAAAGGTAACTTCCAGTTAACCAGCCACATTTGTTGGTTTCATTAGTAATAGATATTTTAAGTAATTAATATTAAATAGCTACAAATACTTTACTTATAAAAAACAAAAAGGCCTGTGGAGAAAGAGAGATGCATCAGAATCGGAGCCTTCCGAATCCTAACCTAATCGACCTGAGACAGTCCCACTCCTACAGAGCCTGGAAGGAAAAGAAATATAATAAAAATTGAAATAAATGAAAACTGACACAAAGCGGCACTAAAAGTAAATTATGTTTAAAATAGTGGAAACTGTGTGTTATTCCTTCTCTAACAAGCATCTGTTATAATTAAGCTTCCAGCTTGATGGAGAATCGAATGATCAACGATGGACCTTCTAAGGCCACGAATAAACTCGCTTTTAATTACACATATTGATCAAGACTGCTTCTCGTATTTTATGATACCACTGCCGCTCTTTTTCTGCCCTGATCTTAAAATGAACCATATGCTAACCTCCCATATTGTGGCCATGTTTATTGTTTTGTTTACACTGTACAGGGTGTGCAGAATTATTAGGCAAGTTGTATTTTTGAGGATTAATTTTATTATAGAACAACAACTATGTTCGCAATGAACACAAAAGACTCATAAATATCAAAGCTGAATATTTTTGGAAGTTGGAGTGGGGCTTTTTTAGTTTTAGTATCTTAGGAGGATATCTGTGTGTGCAGGTGACTATTACTGTGCATAATTATTAGGCAATCTAACAAAAACCAAATATATACCCATTTCACTTATTTATTTTCACCAGGGAAACCAATATAACAACTCAAAATTTACAAATATACATTTCTGGCATCCAAAAACAAAACAAAAACAAATCAGTGACCAATATAACCACCTTTCTTTGCGAGGACACTCAAAAGCCTGCCATCCATAGATTCTGTCAGCGTCTTGATCTGTTCACGATCAACATTGCGTGCAGCAGCAACCACAGCCTCCCAGACCCTGTTCAGAGAGGTGTACTGTTTTCCCTCCCTGTAGATCTCACATTTGATGAGGGACCACAGGTTCTCTATGGGGTTAAGATCAGGTGAACAAGGAGGCCATGTCATTATTTTTTCTTCTTTTAGACCTTTTCTGGCCAGCCACGCAGTGGAGTACTTGGATGCGTGTGATGGAGCATTGTCCTGCATGAAAATCATGTTTTTCTTGAACGATGCTGACTTCTTCCTGTACCACTGCTTGAAGAAGGTGGCTTCCAGAAACTGGCAGTAGGACTGGGAGTTGAGCTTGACTCCATCCTCAACCCGAAAAGGTCCCACAAGCTCATCTTTGATGATACCAGCCCATACCAGTATCCCACCTCCACCTTGCTGGCGTCTGAGTCGGAGTGGAGCTCTCTGCCCTGTACTGATCCAGCCACGGGCCCACCCATCTGGCCCATCAAGACTCACTCTCATTTCATCAGTCCATAAAACCTTAGAAAAATCAGTCTTATGATATTTCTTGGCCCAGTCTTGACGTTTTATCTTGTGTGTCTTGTTCAGTGGTGGTCGTTTTTCAGCCTTCCTTACCTTGGCCATGTCCCTGAGTATTGCAAACCTTGTGCTTCTTGGCACTCCAGTGATGTTGCAGCTCTGAAATATGGCAAAACTGGTGGCCAATGGCATCTTGGCAGCTTCACGCTTGATTTTCCTCAGTTCATGGGCAGTTATTTTGCGCCTTGTTTTTTCAACACGCTTCTTGCAACCCTGTTGAGTATTTTGAATGAAACGCTTGATTGTTCGATGATCACGCCTCAAAAGCTTGGCAATTTTAAGAGTGCTGCATCCCTCTGCAAGACATCTCACTATTTTTGACTTTTCAGAGTCCGTCAAATCTCTCTTCTGACCCATTTTGCCAAAGGAATGGAAGTTGCCTAATAATTATGCACACCTGATATAGGGTGTTGATGTCATTAGGCCACACCCCTTCTCATTACAGAGATGCACATCACCTGATATGTTTAATTGGTAGTAGTCTTTCAAGCCTGTACCGGTTGGAGTAGAACAACATGCATAAAGAGGATGATGTGATCAAAATACTCATTTGCCTAATAATTCTGCACACACTGTACAAATTCAGCAGCTTGATCCAGTCTGGGCTCTCTTATTTGTCCCTAAGTGGATTCCTTGGTTAACAAGCATTAAACACAAGCAAGTTTATGAAAATTAATGCTCACAACACAGCCAGATGCCTACTCAAACGGGAGATTAAAAAGCAGGTATATTCTCGACCTAAAAACAAGCTACTCACTACTTCAACCATCTCCACCCCCAGCTGGTTCAGGCTATTGTCTGCCTGACTGAACCCGGTTCAGCTGAAGGTTTTTCCTTCATATCTTTTCTTTTCCTTTCCACCCACCGCCCCACGCATGCTCAGCATGGGGTTAAAGACATACTGGATGCAATCCATTGCTCTTCCTTAGCTAGGCCATTATTTTTGTATGGGGACTGTTATAAATGGAACTAATATGGATTTGTTTTATTTGATCACAGTATATTTCCTTACATTTATTTTGCCTGTAAACTGCCTTGAGATGACTGCTGTGAGAATTGAAGCAATACAAATAAAGCTGAACTGAACTGATCTAAACGTTAAATAGCAGAAGTTTGTTTTTTTTCTCAGAAAATGAACAGTAATAACTAATGATGCAATCCCTACTTAAAAGGATGGTTAAAGGACAGAACTGCAGGCAGTATGCTCTGTATGTGAAATGACGACAGGTTACCCCATCAAGTGTATTTGTATTATACTGTATGATTTACAGTAACAGTCCCATGAAATTTTGGGAGGCCAAAATGTGTTGTTTTACAATTTAAAGAACTTTCTTTCCTAATATACTGTCAGTTTAAGTCAGATTTATCCATAGGTCATAAGACAGTGATACACGTGTATTTCTGCGTTGATCTCAGGTGTTGTATCTTTGGCCATTTGACTAAAGGTGTGCTTAGAGTCTCAGAAGGAAACGAAGTAGTGCAACGTCCAATTTAAGCTGCGATCAAATCTCCACTATGTTTGAAGGAAGGCTACAGGGTGTGATCTTCTGTTTTTATTTCAGTGTGCAGGGATGTGAGATTGTGCAACTGTGCCATGCTCTACGGGGAATGTGAAGCTATGTGAAGAATGATGCATCTGCTAATGTTTGAGTGATCTGTACTTTTCACATGCATAAGCCTGTAACTCAGGTTGCCCTGCAGGTTGCTCCTCATGCCCTTACTTGTGCCTGCTGTGTGGTGAAAAAAATGCATGAAGACTATGAAGGCGTCACAGGAATACTGCCTCTGTGCACCACATTGAGCTGCATGGTGGTACCATCAGTTTGTGACCAAAGGCAATACTCCCGGAGGCAGAGAACCCTAACCATCCCATGTAGTGGCATGAGAGGAAAAGAGGAAGAAAAAAAAGGAGGAGGGAAGGGTTAGGAACTGCATGTTACCTTGGCCACTCAGGTTGGGGTTTGTGTAGTCCCACGTGTCCTGGTCATTCTTGAAGACATTAAGGCGTGCTGGCTGTGGGGAAGATCACATTTCAAAATAAAAATGAGGACCCTGGTGCTTTCATCACATACAACAGTCATAAACTCACCTTTGCATATTCAATCTTTAGAGTACAACAGCCAGAATAGATGTCTGCTCCATTCAAAGACGCTTTAGCCCTCTGAGCGCTTTGAACGGAATCAAATGTGGCAGCAAGGAGTTAAAGTGAGGTCTGATTAAATGAAGACATCTGAGGGCCAATGTAAATTCTAATGTTACTCATGACAACAGTAAGTCTAAACAGCAATGTTACAAATAAAATGCAACTTATGAAAAGGATATTCAACCATGGCTTGAACCCCATTCTTTCTGAAGATGACAATCCTCTGTACGGGACCGCAGTTGTTGCAAATAGTGTAGAGCACATCCTGTAGACACACAGAGAAATAAATGGGTTAACATGCACGAGACACAATACATGCTGCTGGTCACTCTGGATCCAACGGTTTGATTTTTACTTCTGTTGGTGAGACGTGTAAAGCCGATAACACATTTCATTTTGAGGCTTGACCCCTACTGCAGATATGAAATTTGTCCTATTAACTCCTGAATGGCTGAATAAATTTACAATATAAAAAAAAAAAAAAAACAAGAACAAAATAAAGTAGAATTTAATCTTAAACAATCTAATAATAAATAAAGATTAATAGTAAATAAATAACATAGAAATAAATACCCTAGCGTAAATACAAGCAAATAAATTATTAATAAAAGAAACAGATATAAATAGAGGCATATTTGCAAAACCAAACGTTAAGGGGTTAAACTTCACATTTAGCATATCTGCCAGATCACGATTTCCCACCTGTGTGCATAGATTGATGAGGTACAGTGTAGGGACAGCGACATTTACAAGTTTAAAATAAGGACACTGAGTTAATTTAAGATTAATAGAAACGTCACTGCAGCGGCGTTTGATCAGCCTTCATCTGGTCCATGTTATACAATCTGAAAACAGAACATGTGATCAGTGCTTGGCTATCTATTGTCAAGGCCGTGTTTTTAAGTCAGCTAAATTTGTCCAAAACTATCTGCTTTTTTTAAATACTCAAAGTAATTCAAATAAGTTAGTGGAGTGTTTGCTGCTAAGGTGTAAAACAAAAGTAAATGGTTTGTCATTAAATTATTTCTAAAATAAAGTTCCATATATAAGCACCTTAATTGGAACAAACTATACTTCTAGTTTCAAATACCTTCAAATTTAATAAAGAAAAATCAAAGCAGGTCTAAGATGTCCTTAATTTTAACTAAATTTGAGACATGTGTATCTTCATTTTAGATATTAAAACGTTAGATGAGAAAGGTTGGAAATCCAAATAAAGTTGTGGCATGAAGTGCTGTTGCCACTACACATAGTAATGTCAGAAGGTAGGGCGAGCAAGGTGGAGCAAAGCCTCAGAGTTTACACGTCATGCAGCTGAGTTGCAAGAAATCAAAGGCAGAAGTGAAAGAATAGATCCTGTTTCTCTGATTCAGGGACAGTAGAGCTGTAACCAAACAGTACTTTTTCCACACCTGCTGACAACACAAACAAACATACTCATCTGTCAATCATAAAAGTTATTTATGCTCAGTTCAGTAATATTTTAGTGCATCCATTTGTTCCACACCACTACATAAACGATTCAGTCATTGCATGCACATTACCGTGGTGATTGGATACATGGGGTTTATGATTGTGAGCAGGAGCACATTGTTGACGCTCCGGGTGTCATCCGAGTCTCCTGGCCGGGAAATCTTCTGACTAGTGGAGTAATTGATGAAGGCGGGGTGGCCTGCAATATAGACCTGGTTCTCTGCTGCATAAGTAACAGCATTGCAGGAGCCATTCATATCCTCATACTCCACCAGGGCTTGGCGCTTCTTAGGCATCATGACCACATAACTGCAAAGACATCATTCCACAGTAAATTGCAAATAAAATCTGCAGCACTGCACAGCATTTACTGCTGATATGCATGTATATAATTTCACCTGCACATCAACCTTTACGTTTCAGGTTCAAACAAACAGGCTGTTCCCGTTTCGGGTGACAGAGTAGTGCATATGTGAAACATATCTGGAATTTGAGTACTTGTAAGGAAGGCACACAGGGAAAAATAATTACTAATAAATGTTACTGAAATAGCAGCTTCGCAGTCATTTAAATATGGTCTTTGATCGCTTTTGGCCACAACATGTGACATTAGTGATCTGTGTACATTAGTAAGTACTAGTAATAGTGTAGTACTAATGGCACTTTAATTAAATAAAAAATGTCTAAATGAAAGCTTGAGGTTTTAATATTTGATGTAACTAAATATAGCCTTTTTTTTGGAAAGGAAGCTGAAAAAGTTCACATGCGTCCATGTGCTACAGTCACCTGAGTCTCTTGGCAAAATTTCAGCTTATGAAACAAGGACGCTGTTGGTTGACAGCTGCTCACACCAGTAGGCCCATTTGGTGTAAAACACTTCTTCAGATCTTCAAAAAACATTTCAAAACACTAAAGTCGCAGAGAAGTAGAGCAGCAAATGCCACGTTCTGAGAGGAGAAGGAACATTTATCATCTGGCAATATGTAAAGCTAATCGTCCATTCTATTATGTTTACACTTTTACTTACAGCATGCTGGAAAATATGTTTTAAACAAAAAGATTCACAGCAACAACAAGCTTTGTTAAACCTTTTGCTAATCTTTGCATGAAAGAACAGAGCAAAAAAAAATCATATTTTTTGTTTCTAAAACAAAATGCTTATTGTGTTTCCAAGAAATCCTGAACAGAATGTGACATAAATATGAAACTATGAATGTTTGTGTGTGTGTGTGTGTGTGTGTGTATGCATGTATGTATGTGTGTGTATTACACATATATACAGATATACATATATAAACATATACACACACACATATATACATATATATATATATATATGTGTGTATATATATATACATATATATATATATATGTGTATATATATATATATATATATATATACTGTATATATATATGTGTATATATATATATATATATATACTGTATATATATATGTGTATATATATATATATATATATATATACTGTATATATATGTGTATATATATATATATATATATATATATATATATATATATATATATATATATATATATATATGTATTCTCCCAGACGGCAGAATAGCAGACATTGAGGACAGCTACAAGTACTTTGGAATCCCACAAACAAATGGCAACCTTGAACAGGCCACAAGAAAAGCAGTCACACCCAAATACCTCCGACGAGTAAGGCAAGTCCTAAGGAGTCAGCTCAATGGCAAGAACAAGGTCTGGGCAATTAACAGCTATGCCCTGTCGGTCATCAGATACCCTGCGGGAATAATAAGCTGGCCAAAGGAAGAGATTCAGACCGCAGATTTTAAAACACAAAAGCTCCTGACCATACATGGAGGGTTCCACCCCAAATCCAGCACCCTGAGACTGTACACTAAGAACAAGGAAGGAGGCAGAGGACTAGTGAGTATCAGAACCACTATCCAGGATGAAACATCCAACATCCTTGAATACATCAGGAAGATGGCCTCAACGGGCAAAGTGCTCGGTGAACATCTCAGGCAGTGGAAAACAGATCATGTGGTGATGGAGGAACCATCATGGGAGGAAAAGCCCCTCCATGGGATGTACCACCGACAGATAACTGAAGTGGCTGATATCGTGAAATCCTACCAATGGCTAGAAAGGGCTGGACTGCAAGACAGCACAGAGGCACTGATCATAGCTGCACAGGAGCAGGCCTTGAGCACCAGAGCAATAGAGGCCCAGATCTACCAAACAAGACAAGACCCCAGGTGTAGACTGTGCAAAGAGGCCCCTGAGACAATCCAGCACATAACTGCAGGGTAAGATGCTGGCAGGGAAAGCTTACAAGTGGCTGGTATAGTGTACAGGAACATCTGTGCGGAGTACAGACTGGAAGCCCCAAGGTCTGGGTGGGAAACACCTCCGAAGGTGGTAGAGAATAACCGAGCTAAGATCCTGTGGGACTTCCAGATCCAGATCGACAAAATGTTAATGGCAAACCAGCTGGACATTGTGGTGATGGACAAACAGCAGAGGAAAGCCGTTGTGGTTGACATTGCAATACCAAGCGATTGCAACATCAGGAAAAAGGAACATGAGAAACTGGAGAAATACCAAGGCCTGAAAGAAGAACTTGAGAAGGCCTGGAAAGTGAAGGCAACAGTGATGCCCGTGGTTATCGGAGCACTCGGGGCAGTAACCCCCAAACTGGAAGAGTGGCTACAGCAGATCCCAGGACAAACCTCAGACATCTCAGTCCAGAAGAGAGCAGTCCTATGAACAGCCAAGATACTGCAGAACCCTCAAGCTCCCAGGCCTCTGGTAGAGGACCCGAGCTTTGATGGATGAGACCGCCCACGAGGGGACAATTTATATATATATGTATATATATATATATATATAGAAATAACAAACTTCTGCTCCCCTCTTCAGCCCAGTAGCTCAGTAACACGCAAATTAGCTGCTGGTTTGCCTCAAACTAACTTCAATACAAGAAAAAGAGACAAACACCAACGAAGAAGACGACAGCCAATGCGTGTGTGAGCTGGGACGAATGAGCACTGTGATTGGCTAGTGTGTGGAAAGAGGCGGGTCTTGGGGGAATTTATTATTCCTCAGAGTTGCCAACTTAGCGACTTTGTCGCTACATTTAGCGAGTTTTCAGACCACTAAAAAAGCGGGTTTTTCTGGTTATTGGAGACGGAGGTGAATGAAGGGAGTTTATCTTCCCAACGAGGAGCGGTGCTGTGCAGACCCTCACATACGAGGCTTGGTCTTCTCGCAGCAGCAGCATTCAGAGCACTACTACTACACTACACCCCTCTTTATGGCAGCATCCATTACAACTATATGTACCAGGCTGATTATGCTAATTTGTGCCTTCTAGCAACTTTTAGGACAGCCAATAGCTGCTGTTCTTACTGAGGAGTGGGAACAGCGGCTGGAGAGGAGCATCAGTCCCTGAAGCTGTTTATTACCAGGAACTGCTTGTTTTGTTTTGTATTGTATTCTTTCTTTGTCGACTGCTGCACAAAAAAAAATGTGAATTGTAAACATTGTAATTTCTGAATTCATTGTTCAAGTATTTATCACTAATAGTGAAAATGAGAGGAAATGTGAATATTTGCTTTGCAAGGTGATTTCAGTGTGCAGCCCTAAATTTTCTGTTTGTGCTCCTAAAAATTTTAAGTTTGGGTGCCCCCGTGCTCCTTGTAAAAAAATTAGTCTGGATATATATATGTATATATATATATATACATATATATATATATATATGTAATGTGTATATATATATACACATACATACATATACATATATATATGCTAAGTAAATATCAGGTGTCTTTCTTTCTTCTGGTGTCTGGCACCAGTCACATGAATACTTGCAAACTATGTGGCAAACCTGGAATTCAAGTATAACCAGCTTATTAAACTTCCTGTTTTCTCTTTCTATTCGTGGCAATTAATAGTAGCATTTGTTTCCAGACATGAGATAACAGTGTGTTCTATGGTTTTTATCAGATTATTACGAATGTTCCATAAATGCGTAAAACATGGGAAATAAACACATTACACAACCTCATGGAGTACGATTAAAACAGCTTTATATGTTGTCTGTTATTACCTTATAGCCCCAAACTCCTGCAGGGCCTCCACCAGGTCTGACTCCATTACACCGTCCACCAAACCCCTGATGTGAACCACCGGGGAAGGTAGCGGTTTATGAGGGTCATCATAAGACTCCTGAAATAGACAACATGTGGATGTTTGTAGAGTCATTAAATTACATAGTTGATAAAAACAGATTTTTCTCAGGAGGCAGAAGTTCAAAACAAGTAGTTAAAACAGGTCTTTTATTTTCTTTTGTTAAAGCAACGGATGTTAATGGTGTTAATAACTAACGTTATCATTAAAAAAAAAACGTCACACTGAAAATACGTTCTTTGTACTATTGGTGCACTTTTCTAAGTTGGTTTCTATGTATCTAAGTTAAAAATATATTTGTTTTAGCATAGCTAATTATCACTGAATTAACTGAACAACGATACTTGACACAACGCTAACCATGTTAGCTAAGGCTAGCTAACGTCTTGGATGTTGCTAGCTGTGATATAAGAACCGCTTTTTACACTAAGTTATTTACTTGAACAAGCACACACTCGCATATATTGAAAGAATTGCGCACTTTCTCCTGGGAAAAAGAAGAAAGCCTTACCGTTGTCATCCCTCCGTCTTCAGTTTTCTGTCTTTTCGTAGCTCTGCCGCCTTCTCCGTAGTATCGGCCCGCAGCAGCAGCCATGTTGTCCTGTCCCCTTTGCCGGGCTATTGCTGCGTTCCCGTTGCGTAGGAAAAATTAGGTACTCCATAGTTTTGCATCATCCAAAGGTGGGCGTCTTGAATCTCTTGTAATTTTTAAATAAAATATTGATTTGCAGTCTTGAGATGGTTTAGAGATAAAAAATGATCAGTGATTACATATTAATGCGGTCTCTTCTAAACTTAATCTAACATTGTAATCGCATGGTAAGCCTACTTATTATACTACTGATTATTTTGAGACACTGCGGTGGACTGGCGACCTGTACAAAGTGTATCCCGCCTCTCGCAGTATGAAGCAGACATAAAAAAAACGAATTACAGGATTGGTGTTATTTTAATATCTTTGAAATCGTCAACAACTATATAGATGTTATATTCTTATTGTCCCTATAGGTGTCTGAACGCAGCAGGAGAGCGTCACACCTTACTCGCCTTAGTATTGGTCATTTTCTCGTGTCCGTTATGTCACGCACGGGGCTTTCAGGGGCTCGTTTGAGCCCGATCTGGCGTGGATTTCTTTCCTGTGAAATTCAAGCCTTCAGCAAACTATGTCGGTGAGGACCAAGAATTGTCCCGCTGATATGATTTTCTGCAGGCAAGCATTAGATTACATTACACATTTTAAATTACGTGGTCTGCAGTACAACCACACCTCTCTTCTACTTTATAAGCTAAATTGGTGTGGAAGTTGGGTATTTAACATAAAAACACCAAACAAGTGAAAAAAATCTTAAAATAATTGATTAATTTATTATTTAATATCCACTGCCTTAGTGGAGTTTTAACAGCCAGACTACCATCATAAGGGTTGGGAATGTTATTAAATCAGAATTAGACTGTAATGGGTGTGTGTGACTTCCTGCAGTAAATAAAGGCTGCTGAAAACGTCAACATTTACTACAGTTCTTCCAGGAAAAGAAGCAATGGTGTTAAACCAGGAATTTTCTATTATTTTGGGCAGATGTTTAAAAGAAAAATAAGCACAATGAAAATGTGTTTTTGCCTTTGCATAGCTGCGGCCATCCTTCACAAAACAAATGTTACCCATAAGCTTGATGGAAATTTATATAATGGAAAATCTTCTGGTCCTAATACAACCTAAAATGAACTATACATGACATTCAAGAATGTAAGTAGCAGCCAACTGCAGCTAATTAAACACATTTAACTGATCATCAACAAGTCTGAGCTCTATTATAAAAGCAGGAGTGCTGGCATTTTGCAGGTCGGGGGCAACAGCTTTTTCTGAACATGGGAGAACAGCTCAAGCTGCATAGTCCTTTGGACAGACCAGACCGAAGTGACGATGTTTGACGAAAACCAAACACAGCTTATCTGTGCAAACACTCGTGCAGTCAAGCACAGAGGTGGAGTGCTGTTGATTTGGGCTTGCAGTCCGAGTCAGCCATGAAGTCCTCTATGTGCCAAAGTATTTCACAGTGCAGAGTGAGGCAATCTGTCTGAAAGTTAAAGCTTGGCTGAAATTGGGTCATGTAACAGAACAATAATCAGTAATAATCAATTGTCGGCAAACCTCAACGAACTGAAGCCACTTTGATCAAAATTCCTCCATAATGACGTAAAAGACTGATAAGGCCATACAGAAAACCATTACTTCAAGTTATTGCTGCTTAATCATCTGTATTATGTTGTTTCTGTCTGCAGTAATGAGGATGTAACAACCAGTTTGGTATAAGATCCAACAGACAGAGTCACGATCACTTTAAATGTCAATGTAATTATGACAACTTGAAATAAATTACAATACATTTTGTCCATATCAGCTCAAATACATTAAATTATAAATACATTCAATTACACCATTGATAAATAGACAGATAAGGTCTCAGGGGTGAATGTGCTTACAAGACATTTAATGTGTCATTTCTCAAATGAACATTTGAATATCAAGCCCACATACTGAATCAACAATCACCAAATTCAGGTGCTGCAGTTTGCTACAAAAAATGTCTGGTGCCTCATAGTCCACGTTCATCAGTTTTACACCATAACTGCAGAAAACACTCTGATTGGCTGGCAGGGTCATATTCAAAATCACAGAGGTTCATGCGTACGAACAGATTAAGTTTGACAAGATGAAAGATAGTTTGAACTAAGTTTTCTTTTTGCTAGTGATAAGTGGTGTTGGTATAAGCATGCTAATTCAGTCAAAAGTCCTGAGAGACAATAACTGATTGCTTTAACAGAATAAAATAGTGATCTTCCATTGCTATTTTCCCACATCAGAGCAGCATATCAAGAATAATCTCTTTTATAGCTGACCTGTGTAAAAGCAGCTATCACTGATGATTTCATTTAACAGCTAAATTCGCCCAGTGTGAGGAGAAAAATCCTCACAAATCAAATCCAAGTTAAAAGCCATCAGGTAAACGGTCTCAAGTATATTCCAGTGTTATGAAGACATGCGGACCGTTATCAGAAAGTCACTGCATTAAAAGAACTGAATGGTATCACACTGAGTTCCAGTAACTGGAACAGTCCTGCAGTGGGGATGACAGACTGACATGTGTGACTGTAGTGAGGATGCTGTTTTTATGAACCATGGCAGCAGTTGTCAAGTGGTGACAGTGATTCCCAGTGATAGTTACTGTAAAAGTCCAGGTGAATGTCCTGGTGCTGTGTTTGACAGTGTGCAGTTGTAACTCTCCCCTAGCTGTGCTCTCTCAGAAGCCTTGTATATGGCAATAGGCCTCCAGGCTGGAGAAGAGGATGTAGAGGAACCAGAGTCCGAAGAAGAGCAGAGAGGTGAGGATTTTGGGGACCCGTGGGCCTCCCAGTTCACCGCCTATGGACGGCCTTCGACGCAGCATCAACACTCCCATGCTGAAGAAGGCAAAACATGTGAAGAGTGTGACGGAGAAGGCCAACGAACCGGGATCCACATGGAAAGCCTTCCCTTTTACCTCCCAATATACAGCAGCCACAGACCAGGCCACGCCTATGCCCAAAAACACATTAACTGCATTGCTTCCAGTCACATTTCCCACACATGCATCTGCATACTGATCCTGAGTGGCTGCCACTTTACTGGCAAAGGTGTCTGGGAAAAAAAACAAAAACAGCAGAGTTAAAATGAGGTTTTCTAGTCTGTCAGCTGTTAAAACAAATCAAAAGCTCACATACCAGGAAGCGACGTTCCAAGTGCTACAAAGACCACTGCAGTGACAGAGTCTCTTAGGCCAACAGTGCAGCCAAAATGAGAAGCAAGGTCTCCGATAACGGCTGTTAAAAGACCAATGACAGAGATTGACACAATGAAGCACGCCCAGCCGTTCCAGTACTCGGTGGGAGGGACGCAAGCAAAGAGGATCTTCCAGAAGATGCACAGTATGTGCATGAAGTAGTCGAAGCAGTTCGGCATTCTCTGCTCCTGACCCTCCTCATCGTCTCCATCACCTGTTTACAGAGGACACGGTGATGAATCAAACATGGCAGCCAAACATGTGACATCATCCATAAATGATTAAATCGTACTTTGGGTCAGCCGTGGAGACGTATGGGTTTAAATTTATAATAAACCAGAAAACAACATGTTATCAAGTCTTATGACTGTTTAATTAACTGACTATACATATACATACTACATATACTATACACTCACCGGCCATTTTGTTAGGCACAGCTGTTCAATTGCTTTAACACAAACACCACATTAGCTATTTAGGGATGTAGGCATGGTCAAGACGACCTGCTGAAGTTCAAACTGAGCAACAGAATGAGGAAGAAAGAGGATTTAAGTGACTTTGAATGTGGCATGGTTGATCGAACTGGTTCCAACCAAGGTCTGCAGGACAGCATCTCTGAACACAACACATCCAGCCTGGAAGCAGAAGACACACCAGGGTGCCTCCTGCCAGCTAAGAGCAGGAAACTGAGGCTACAATTCACACACACTCACCAACACTGGACAATACGATGGAGAAACGTTGCTGTGCCCCTTTGCTCCTCGTAAAAAAAATGAGTCTGGAGTCCTGACACCTGTCCCTGATCCTCTCACTCTGCCTCATTCACTCCAGTTCTGCACTACAGCCAATCTCCCCTGATCAGTCACACCTGCCTCCCATTTGCTCACTGGTCCTTATATTCCCCAGCACCACATTCAATCCCTGTCGGACCTTGATGTTCTTAGCCTCATGGACCCGTCTCCTCTCCTGTCCTCCTTCCTTGGATGTCCAGCCAGCCCTTCCACTGCCTGCCTAAGTATGAAGATTCCTCTTTATTCCAAGTTCTAATAAAGTTATGTTAACCGTCTTCTGGCTCCGTGAGGTCCATGCATGACACTGTGCTGAAGCGACCATGTTAATTATCCGTGCTGCAGACGGCTCGAAGGCTTCATCTCTTACCCAGACTTAGGCAGTCTATAACGCTGTTCCTAGTAGCATCATCAGATACGGGATGGCTGCACAGTTCGACACATCAACAGTTCAGTCTAAACCTAGACTCACACATATAGTGAAAACAGCAATGAAAGTAACTGGGTCAATAACCAGTAACCAGTAGCTGTTCTGTACTGGGAGGCTTCAGTCCAGTCAAGCCAGCAACAGATGCAAGCTGACGTCAGACGGAGGAGCATCCATCACTGATCAATACATCCGATCGGACTTCGATTAAGACTGACAGGCTGGAATTGCAACGTGTTTGACAATGAAATTCGACCACCACTGGTTTACAAAATTATAGATTTACAGCGTGACTGTCGCAGCAGTGAAGCACTTCTAGGCGTTGTTCTACATCATCACTGAAAAATATCGGCAGCTGTTTGTTTTTCCTATTTTAACTTCTGATGCCTGCTTAAGTTGTAGTGATCAGCTAATTATTTACTAAAATCTAACTTTATTTTTTATTTCTTTTTGTGCCCCCTTTTCCTGGTCAGTGCCCCTGCCTGGCCCCCCCATCAGATCTTTTCTGCTGGAGGACTTCAATGCTCACGTGGGCAATAACAGCGAGACCTGGAGGTCCACCCCCCCCCCCCCCCCCCCCCGATCAAAATCCAAGTTCTGATTTGTTGTTGGACTTCTGTGCTCGTCATGGACTGTCCATAACAAACACCTTGTTCAGACATAAGAGTGTCCACATGTGCACCAGGACACTCTAGGCCGCAGTTCGATGATCGACTTTGTAGTCGTGTCGTCGGACTTGCGGCCGCATGTTCTGGACACTCGGGTGAAGAGAGGGGCAGAGCTGTCAACTGATCACCACCTGGTGGTGAGCTGGCTCAGATGGTGGGGGAGGATGCCAGTCAGGCCTGGCAGACCCAAGCGTGTTGTGAGGGTCTGCTGGGAACGTCTGGCAGAGTCCCCTGTCAGAAAGAGTTTCAACTCCAACTCCCATCTCCAGCAGAGCTTCAGCCATGTCCCGGGGGACATTGAGACCGAGTGGGCTGTGTTCCGTGTCTCTGTTGTTGAGGTGGCCATCTGCAGCTGTGGCCGTAAGGTTGTCGGCGCCTGTCGTGGCGGTAACCCCCAAACTCATTGGTGGACACCGGCAGTAAGGGATGCCGTCAAGCTGAAGAAGGAGTCCTATCGGGCCTTTTTGGGCTGTGGGACTCCAGACGCAGCTGATGGGTATTGGCGGCCTAAGTGGAGCGCAGCTTCAGCAGTTGCTAAGCCAAAAACTCGGGCATGGGAAGAGTTTGGAGAGGTAATGGAAGATGACTTCCATACGGCTTCGAGGAGATTCTGGTCCACCATCCGGAGGCTCAGGAGGGGAAAGCAGTGCTCCGTCAACACTGTGTACAGTGGGGATGGGGGGCTGCTGACCTTGACTCGGGACGTTGTGAGCGTTGGAGGGAATACTTCGAAGACCTTGTCAATCCCACCAACATGTCTTCCGATGAGGAAGCAGGATCTGGGGACCCTGGTGTTGGCTCTCTCACTTCTGGGGCTGAGGTCGCTGAGGTGGTTAAAAAGTTCCTCGTTGGCAAGGCTCCGGGGGTGGATGAGATCCGCCCAGAGTTCCTTAAGGCTCTGGATGCTGTAGGGTTGTATTGGTTGACACGGCTCTGTGAGTCAGCAGTAGCCCTACTTTGACCCGCCAGTGAAACCTGCAGACTATTTCCTGTCGCCGGCCTGTTGAGTCACGGCCTGTCCCCTACACAGGTCTCCCCAACTCTTGGCATCCCTAGAGCGGAGGAGCAGCGGAGAGTTTGAGAGAGATGGAGCCGTGAAGGGGGAGAGTTCGACAACCACCCTCCTCTCAGCTAAGTGCTCCCTTCTGTTTTCTCTGGAAGCACTTATTACCATATGACCTATGATCAGCTAAATATTACCCATCCGGCCCACTGATTCCTTTTCCCTGGTACAGGTTCTTTCCCCTTGACACCGAGTGGCACACGGAGAGGGACCCGGTCGTGTACAGAAGCTGCCAGTAGAGGGCCACCTTATTATTTGGACTTGGCTGAGGCCTGGCTTGTCTAATTTTTTAACGAACTGTTTAATAAACATTCATTGGCTTATTTGTGGGACACTGTGTTGTATGTTCTTTCATATAGATTGTCCCCCCTTGGGCCCATAGCTGGTATATTAGGGCTCTCTGCCCTGTGACATGAACAGGATCCAGAACCTGGAACGAAGCTCATGTGAAATGGTCTGAGGAAAAGTTGCTGCACTGGTCTGCCTGCAGTCCAGACCTTTTACCAATAGAAAACATTTGGAGCATCATGAAACCAAAAATCTGACAATGACGGTCCAGAAATGGTGAGCAGCTGGAATCCTGCATCAGACCAGAATGGGACAACATTCCTCTCCTGAAACTCCAGCAACTGGTCTCCTCACTTCCCAGATGTTGCTAACAGACGAGGGGATGCTGCACACTGGGAAACATCGTCCTGTTCCAACTTCTTACAGAAGCCTTACTGCGTTCAAAATGAGCTAATAAGTCGGTTTCAACACCTGATATGCTGTTTATGTTCTATTGGAAGTAAAATATGGTGTTATGAGATTTGCAAATCACTACATTCTGTTTTTATACACATTTTACGCAGCGTCCCAACTTCTTGTGGTTTAGGGTTGCATTTCAGAACTTTTACTTGTAAGAAATTAATTAGATTTTTTTTTAGTTTGATCAGCAGTGCCTCTACAGAAATATAAAGACTATTCATTAAACATTTTTGTAGATAATAGACTGAAAAATAAATATTAAGTACCATTTAATCACTGACCTGCACTGACTGTGACTGCTTCAATGAACTGCTCTCTCCAGGAGTGTGTGCCAATCACTACAGCCAGATTTGAGTCCTTGATGAGTTTGTCCACAGTGTTCTGTTCCAACAAATGAAATGGGTCAGTTATTCAGCAGAAGTGTGGATGTGCACACAGATGAGTTCACATTTCAAATCTTCTGGGAACATTTTTTTTTGCACTGTGGTCAGTTGATGCAGACTGAATCAGATAAGACAAGCATAGGAAATTTTATCTACCATATTCTATATTGAAAGTAAACCTTGGAGCATCTTGATTCTGATACACAGCTTGTAAACATTTAGACTGAGCAGTGGACAACACACATGGACACAGATTGCCTCAGCATATCTAAAATCAAGATGCATGAAATGCAGGAGGAAAGTAAAAAAAGAATAAAAGATTAATGCAGGAATGCCACATTCTAGTATTCACAAGGGTATCATGTGAGTTCAATGAGAAAAGTCACCCCCATCATACCCAGCATGCTTGTAGAAGCCGTACCTGGTCTATGACTCCATTGGGGGTCTGATGCATCAGAGGGCACCAAGAAGTTAATGAATTAAGACATTTTATACTCGTTAATGTTTCTAAAGAAATTACAACTAAAAATGAGAATTTACAGGATGTATGACAACTTATAGCCACTTAACACAGGTTGAAATACAAATACACAATTTCCTCCAGGATTAATAATTCTAATTATTCTGATTCTGAATACATTCACTGGCCACTTTATTAGGTACACCAGTTCAACGGTCTGTTAACACAGATAGCTAATCACATGGCAACAACTTAATTATTTTCAGGCAGACGTAGTTCAAACTCAGGATCAGAATGAGGAAGGAAGGAGATTTAAGTGACTTTGAACGTGGCCTGGTCTGGTCAGAAACTGCTGATCTACTGGGATTTTCACCCACAACCATCTCTAGGTTTCCAGAGAACGGTCTGAAGAGAGAAAACATCCAAAGCAGCAGCTGTCTGGATATAAATGCCTCGTTGATGGCAGAGTCAGAGGAGAACGGGCAGACTGGTTAGAGATGATAGAAAGGCAACAGAAAATAGAAACATGCTGCTGGTCTGATGAGTCTCCATTTCAGCTCCACATTCAGATGCTCGGCTCAGAATCTGCTGGAAACATCATGAAAACATGGATCCATCCTGCCTTGGATCAACGCTTCAGGCTGCTGCTGGTGTAATGGTGGGGGGAGATTTTCTTGGTCCACTTTGGGCCCCTTAGTACCAACGTGGCCTGGTTTAACCAGCACAGCCTACCTGAGTATTGTTACTGACCATGTCCATCCCTTTATGACCACAGTGGAGCATCTTCTGATGCTACTTCCAGCAGGATAATGCACCATGTCACAAAGCTCAGATCATCTCCACCTGCTTTCTAGAACATGACGATGAGTTCACTGGACTCCAACGGCCTCCACAGCCACCAGATCTCAGTCCAGTAGAGCAGCTTTGGGATGTGGTGGAACGGGAGATTCTCATCATGGATGCAGCCGACAAACCTGCAGCAACTGTGTGATGCTGTCATGTTAATATGGAGAAAACCTCTGAGGAAGGTTTCCACCAAATTGTTCAGTCTATGCCACCAAGAACTAAGGTCGTGAGGGAAAAAGAGGTCCAACCTGGTACCAGCAGGGTGGAAGTAATAAAGTGACCGGTGAGTGTATATCTATCGGCCCTGGTATTCAGAAATCTGTTTCGCAGGCCACAGATTGTGGTTTATTTGTAACATACAGCCATTTTTCCATAACTCACAAACCTTAAAATCACAGGACTCGTGTATGATGACTTCTAGTGTGCTGTGCTCTCCTAGAATGGGCTTGCCCATTTCAGAGATCCTCCTGGCCTCTTCCTCTTCAGGGGTGGGGATGCCTGCAAGGGAGCACAGATCCTTGTTTAAAAAACTGCTGTCATTTGTGAAACACACACACACACACACATACTAAATGTCATCATGGCATCATTGCATGCTGGGGTTGAATATTTTAAAGGTCCCACATTATGCAAAACTCACTTTCTAAAGGTTTTCTAACATTGTGTGTCCTCGTGTGTATGAGGCCCAAGAATTAGAAAATTCTGTCCACTTTTTACCAAATGTGTGCTGAAACGAGTCTGAGATCTTTCCCTTTGTGACATCACGAAGGGAAATAACCACTACCCCGGTAGTGGATACTGCCATTGACCCACTTAGTCCATTACGGGTTGCGGGGAAGCTGGAGCCTATCCCAGCATTTATCAGGTGAGAGGCAGGCACACCTGGACAGGTCACAGGGCCATCGCAGGGCCAACACAGATTAGGACAAACAACAAATCACATTCACTCCTAAGGAGAATTTAGTGCAACCAATCAACCTAACATGCATGTTTTTGGTCGGTGGGAGGAAGCCAGAGAACCCACGCATACACGGGAAGAACATGCAAACTCCACACAGAAAGGCCACGCCCCCCAGGTTTGAACCTCCTCCCAGCCGAGGATCGAACCAGCGACCTTGCTGTGAGGCTGTTACCACCACACCACCATGACGTGAGCTGAGCCTGCTCTCTAAAATCACCGAGCGTGCGCCAGTGAAAGCCGGATCCTCTCCCAGAGAGGGGCGTGGCCAGGCTCCACTCATGACATACATTTAAAGGTTCAGACACAGAAACAGCCCGTTCTCCGTAGAGCCACTAGAGCCACGTCTGAACAGCTGAGATGAGGACAAAGGCTGAATTTGGGGTAAAACACTTTGAAAACAGTGTTGCTGGACCTCTGACACCCTTATGAAGTTGTTGAAGAAATGTATAAAATGGGACCTTTAAAGGTGCAGAGCGTAGCATTTAGAGGATATTTGTTTTAAACACATTGATGTCTGAGTGGCCACAGCCTGGGAGAAAGCAACAAATGGAAGTTCTTACTCAGAAACAAACAAACTACGGCTTGCATCATGCATTTCATGCATCTTGATAATCCTCCACATAAGCTTAGTAAAGCACTGGACTTCAGATATGTGATACATGAAGATTAACTTAATATTAGATGCAGGACTGAAAGCAGAAAAACTAATCACACATTTATACCTTAACCAGCTTTAATTTTCATTCGTAAAACAAACATTGCCTTTTCTGTACATACGTGATGCATTCTGGTTCAGTGGCATTATCTGGCTGCTCTGAACTATTATTATATTTTTGATTTATTGCTGTTTTGGACATCAGTTCCAGTCCAAAGAACAAGAAAAGTATTGCAAGTCCTCTGGAAGTGTAGAAAATCTCAGTTCTAAGATGCTTTACAGTGTCGATTAGAATGATTCTGCATGAATGAAGCGACAAAATTAGCTTCTTTCAGCAAGAAAACAATGAGGCTGCACAGTAATGCAAAAAACTGTGTAAGAAGTGTAAGAAGCAGAAGAAAAAGAAGGGTTATGTTATGCCAGTGTTACTGTGGTATGCTGGGGACATTATGGAAGAAGACAGAACTAGCTGCAAAGACTAAAATGAAAAAAGAAAATGAGTGACTAGCGATCGTGTAATGAACTGTGTGTGGATAAAAGTCACTGAGATGCATGCTGAGTTTCACTGAATCGGCTATTAAACAGCTATTTTTTTTTAATCAAAAATCTTTAAGACAGGGACTTTAGTAGGGGAGTGGGTTAATCAGTTTAAGTTTTTATAGGTATGAGTTTTATTGTGGTGGGATGCTGCTTATTTATTGGCATTATATTGTTTTAATTGAACTGTTTATTTATGTGCTTGCCCTGGGATTGAAGTGGAAATTATCCAGCAGCTAAATCTGGTGCAATCTTTTAATGTTTTTTGTGCATTGCCTCTGACTAATAAAAATAAAACTAAACAGGTAAATTCTAACCAGTGCAAATGTCTATTAATTTATCCCACACTAAATCTATATGCCATCGGAGAACAAGTGACTAATGCACAGAATTGAAAAAGTGGTTTTTGAGTGTTTAAAAAAGCCTGATAGAAGCAATAATGCAACACACACACACACACACACACACACACACACACACACAGAAAAGAAATCTCAAGCAAGCAACGTTTTTCTTCTTTTACTGGACTGAACATTTAGAAATTATTTCAATGTTGTTGCCAACTGTTTAAAACTACCATGTGGAATCGGGTTCTTTAGACAAAGTCTTTGCACGTTCACAATCATATAAAAGACTTTAAAAATGCTGCAAACTGCACCTTTAACACCCATGCCTGAGGAAAAACAACCTTACCCTGATTGAGCAGCAGTGCTGGGAATAAAAACAGAGCATGATTAAATGCATCATTCAATCACCATCAGCCTAAAGCTTTAGAAAAAAAATCAGCGTTCAGTGTTTTTCAGCTGATTGCCAAGCAGTGTTAGTCTTCTTAGTCTTTATCTTCATTCTGACCCACGGAAATAAACTACTGTAGAATACAGGCGAGTAACTGAGTCTCTTGACCTGTACAAGGACGCACATATCCAATTCCTCCACCATCCTTTTGCATACTGAAGTTACTGGAATAGGTAACGAACAATTAATGACAACTAAACTGATGATTGGCTGCAGTACTTGTGTTGTACTAACGCAGTTGATTAGTTGTTACTGAATGTTGCTGCTTTGGTTACTAACAGACTTACCAGAAAGCCCTCGCTTCAGCCATTTGGGTGGCTCGAGCACAATGAAGAAGTTTTCCTGTTTCTCGTACTCCTCCACATTTAAAATGCGCACCTGCAACGTCTGACTGGAGATATCCAAGCAAGCACAAACACAGACACACACATTTTTCTTTCTGTAACAGATTGTTTCCCTGTAAGTACCCAACACCTTAAACATTTCTCCTGCCTACTAAATCACATCACAAATCGAAGAGACTTCAATAATTAATTACAATGAACCTTTAAATAATTCAGTGTTCATGCTCCTCAGTTTGCCAAGAGATATCACAAAACTAAACAACATGACACCTGTTACAGCTGATTTACACAATTAGCTCTGCAGCCACACTGCACAGGAGGTCAATGATGAAGGTCTACAGAGGAAAAGAGAGATTAAATAATTGTTATACCCACCACTAAATTTTTAGTTATCTATGATCTATAATTAGTTGTTCGTGTTACAGAGAAGCGTCCATCGGTGGGCCACTTTACAAAACATACATGTACGACCAGCCCGATCTGTCAGTTTAATGGGGTGACCCGAAGTTCCCAAACCTAATCTGAGATGGGATTAACGTTAGGTGTCAAGCTATCAGGTAATTCTGTCTTAAAAGACCCCTTTGAGAGTGTGTTAGATCCTTCCAAACACACTGGGCCTGCTGTGGATCAGCAGTCTGAACTCCTGTTCTCATCTTTGCCTCAGCTGTTTTTCATCATATGCACTTTGTTCATTATTTATCTGCCAAATGTTAGCTAAAGGAGAGGATGGAAGAGAAGATAATGATCACACTACTATGCAAAAGTCTTGAGTCATCCTTCATTTCTTTAAAAAACTGCCAGGAAAATGTAAGAAGGAGCAGCAGTTTTCTGAAACATACACAATATTTAAGGCAAAAACACAGTTTCCAAAAGTCTAATTAGCATGAAGTCAATATTTGGTCTGAGCAGCTTTATTCTTCTGAACAGTGTTAGACTAGATTTCTTTAAATAGTCTTCAGGAATAGTTCTCCAGACTTGGGAAGGACTTGTTCTACTTTAGTTCTGTTCTCTGTCTAGATGATCACACACTGCTTCAGTGATGCTGAGGTCTGCACTCTGGGAAGGATACGTCATCAGACAAGCTGCCCCTGATTTCATCATCGCCATCCGTCCATCTATCCATCCAACTATCCATCCGTCCGTGCGTCCGACCGTCCGTCCATCCATCCATCCATCCATCCATCAATCCATCCATCCATCTGTCCATCCATCCATCTATCCATCCACCCATCCAACGGTCCATCATCCAACTCTCCATCCCTACATCCATCCATCCATCCATCCCTTTTTCCATCCAACTATCCATCTTTCCATCCATCCATCTATCCATCCATCCATCCATCCATCCCTTTATCCATCCAACTATCCATCTTTCCATCCATCCATCCATCCATCCATCCATCCATCCATCCATCCAACTATCCATCTCTACATCCATCCATCTATCCATCCATCCATCCATCATCCCTTTATCCATCCAACTATCCATCTTTCCATCCATCCATCCATCCATCCATCCATCCATCCATCCATCCAACTATCCATCTCTACATCCATCCATCTATCCATCCCTTTTTCCATCCAACTATCCATCTTTCCATCTTTCCATCCATCCATCTATCCATCCATCCATCCATCCATCCCTTTATCCATCCAACTATCCATCTTTCCATCCATCCATCCATCCATCCATCCATCCATCCATCCATCCATCCATCCATCCATCCAACTATCCATCTCTACATCCATCCATCTATCCATCCATCCATCCATCTATCCATCCATCCATCCATCCATCCCTTTATCCATCCAACTATCCATCTTTCCATCCATCCATCCATCCATCCATCCATCCATCCATCCATCCATCCATCCATCCAACTATCCATCTCTACATCCATCCATCTATCCATCCATCCATCCAACGGTCCATCATCCAACTCTCCATCCCTACATCCATCCATCCATCCAACTATCCATCTCTACATCCATCCATCTATCCATCCACCCATCCAACGGTCCATCATCCAACTCTCCATCCCTACATCCATCCATCCATCCATCCCTTTTTCCATCCAACTATCCATCTTTCCATCCATCCATCTATCCATCCATCCATCCATCCATCCCTTTATCCATCCAACTATCCATCTTTCCATCCATCCATCCATCCATCCATCCATCCATCCATCCATCCATCCAACTATCCATCTCTACATCCATCCATCTATCCATCCATCCATCCATCCATCCCTTTATCCATCCAACTATCCATCTTTCCATCCATCCATCCATCCATCCATCCATCCATCCATCCATCCAACTATCCATCTCTACATCCATCCATCTATCCATCCCTTTTTCCATCCAACTATCCATCTTTCCATCTTTCCATCCATCCATCTATCCATCCATCCATCCATCCATCCCTTTATCCATCCAACTATCCATCTTTCCATCCATCCATCCATCCATCCATCCATCCATCCATCCATCCATCCATCCATCCATCCATCCAACTATCCATCTCTACATCCATCCATCTATCCATCCATCCATCCATCTATCCATCCATCCATCCATCCATCCATCCCTTTATCCATCCAACTATCCATCTTTCCATCCATCCATCCATCCATCCATCCATCCATCCATCCATCCATCCATCCATCCAACTATCCATCTCTACATCCATCCATCTATCCATCCATCCATCCAACGGTCCATCATCCATCCATCCATCAATCCATCCATCCATCCATCCATCCATCCATCCATCCATCCATCCCTTTATCATCCAACTATCCATCTTTCCATCTTTCCATCCATCCATCTATCCATCCATCCATCTATCATCCATCCATCCCTTTATCCATCCAACTATCCATCTTTCCATCTTTCCATCTTTCCATCTTTCCATCCATCCATCCATCCATCCATCCATCCATCCATCCATCCATCCATCCAACTATCCATCTTTCCATTTTTCCATCCATCCATCTATCCATCCATCCATCCATCAATCCATCCCTTTATCCATCCAACTATCCATCCATCCATCCATCCATCCATCCATCCATCCATCCAACTATCCATCTCTACATCCATCCATCTATCCATCCATCCATCCATCCAACAGTCCATCATCCATCCATCCATCCATCCATCCATCCATCCATCCATCCCTTTATCCATCCAACTATCCATCTTTCCATCTTTCCATCTTTCCATCCATCCATCTATCCGTCCATCCATCCATCCATCCATCCATCCATCCATCCATCCATCCATCCCTTTATCCATCCAACTATCCATCTTTCCATCGTTCCATCCATCCATCTATCCATCCATCCATCCATCCATCCATCCATCCATACATCCATCTAACTATCCATCCCTACATCCATCCATCCAACTATCCATCCATCCAGTGCACCGCCCAATCCAGGGTCGCGGGGAAGCTGGAGCCTATCCCAGCAATTAGCAGGTGAGAGGCAGGTACACCTGGACAGGTCACCAGTCCCTCGCAGGACTAATGGACAAACAAACAACCATTCAATCCCTAAAGCTAACATCATGTGTTTGGACAGTGGGAGGAAGTTGGAGTACCTGGACAGGACCCACGCATACACGGGGAGAATGCGCAAACCCCACACGAAACGGCCTCTTCTCACCCTCCCCCGCCTGTGCTAAACATGGACCGCCTCCACTGCATGGATTGTTACTCAACAATGCATCAAATTTATGTCAGAAGGAAGCCCTGAACTATGTTAATTTCTTTCTTTTGCTTTCTTTACTGCGGGCTGTTTTGGGGCTCATTCAGAGTTTTGTGGGTTATTTCTATAGATGTTTATCTCTGTACCCGATGGACTTGAGGATGTGTCCAACAACACGTAATAGACAAATGAACATCATCTTTGTAAGGAACCTAATCTAAAGAATGCGATTGTCACAGTTTTCCTGTGCATCCTAGTTATTGCCACTAACTGTGCCTCACCTGGTCTGTTCATTTATGAATTCCAGCTCCCCTCTGGCCTCCTCATAGTCCACTCCGGCCTTGGCACTGCCATCCTCTGTGTGGTATGGCACAGCCACTGTGCCCCTGCAGCCTGAGTTCCTCACCACAGTCACTGTTAGTGTGCCGCTGTTCTCGCTCACTCGCAGTACCTGCTGCCCAAAGGTGAAGATTCCAGCATGGTCATCATCCAAGATGGTGATGGTGGCAACCAGAGGTTCCACTAGCAGACCCCTGGGGGGAGTTCCTGTGCCTTCGTTCCCTCCCTCTTCTAGCCTCAGCTTCTGAAGACGCACAAGGAAATATTCGTCCTCCTCAAAGATGTCATCATCCAAGATGCCCACCTACAGTGCAAAATATGCTGTGGTTACACACCACCTGGATACATAAAGTTTACATAATCTGAACATAAATACTTGTCCTAGAAGATGCTGAATGACTTAACAGTTCTGGGTGAATATTTACAGTCTACAGAATCATGAATGTGATGACATTATTGGATTTTAAGTTCTTCTTTGAACAGTTTATCTGGGGCACAAGGTTTGTACAACATACATAAAAATGTAGGTTTGCTTACATTGACACAAGTAAACTGTTGCACCAGACCCTGACACGGACAAACCTGAAACGCATTACCGCAGTCAATCACCGGAACTCTGATGGCTTACAACTGCTACCCACCTGATTCAAGAACTAATTTGTTGTCGGACCTCGTTTCAACGCTGTTGGACTCTCCTAACCTTCCTTTCCCGGTCCCAACTACCTGCACTACTGATTATCCTCCAGAGACTTTCTATACTCCAATCTTCATAGTAAGAACCTGCGGTACTACATCAGTTCCTGTAATAAATCTTGTTTACCTTAATCTGTCTGTTTGGAGTCCTTCATAACATAAACAACATCCATGCACAAATACAAACATAAACCGTCTTAGAACATTAATGCAACGGTGCTTAAATGCCGTAGGTTGCCAAAGGTAAGGAAACGTTTGCACCTTGCTACAGAACATAGCTGATTCCCACCTTGTTCTGTAGCACTTACTGGCCAAGTCCTGATCTTTGCTACAGGCACATCAGGCCTAGGTGCCATCTACATGGCAATGTGGCTTTTGCTGGTCAGATTTCTCTTGGCAGCTGTTAAAGCCTTGAGCTGCCCAGAATCAAACATGTGCAACAGAGGGGCCAGTGAAGAAAGCATTACAAAGTGAGTCAGTCATTATATTGACTTTTCTCCCTTTTTCCAGCTGCCCAACTCTGAGTGGAAGAACATTTATGAGACGATTCCATTTATGTGGGCCATCAGTTTACCTTTGGTTTATTCCTGTCACTTAGATCAATATTTATGACCTTTTGTGGTTTCCTACATCCTGCAAAAGTTGGCACACAGTTTAAAGTAAATTAACATGTTTTTCAATATTTTTTTAACAGGCCATTTTAATTTATTTTTCTAACAATTTAATTACCTTCAGTAGGTTGTTTGTTTCTTTCTTTGCACTGTTGGCAATTTAAATCCCATTAAGGAGGACTTGATATTAAAACAAAATAACTGCAGATGCACTCTATAATTTTACTAAATATTAACTTAAATTTTTTTTTAAAACACAAAAATCAGTGAAATCCAGAAAAATCTAGAACTGTTCGGACAAATTCACTCTGACGCCACGTGGCTCCTATTTTTTTTATCTACATCTCTATAATCTTTGTGTGAAGTGTAGTAAAGGCAGATACAGCTAAAATACAGCCTGCTCTCATTGGTCAATCCATGAAGACACTCGCTGATTGGTTGTGCTGCCATGCGACAGCAAACATTTTTCTATTTTCTTGTGTCGCATCACAAGGCCAGTGTGCACGTCTACGTGCTCAACATTTCACATGCACAAATGTTGTCTGTCGTCTGGCTCATCCATCAATCCATCCATCCATCAATCATCAATCCATCCATCCATCAATCATCAATCCATCCATCCATCAATCATCAATCCATCCATCCATCAATCATCAATCCAAGCATCCATCATCCATCCATCCATCCGCCCGTCCGTCCGTTCGTCTGTCCATCCGTCCGCCCATCCATCAATCCATCCATCCATCCATCCATCTATCCATCCATCCATCTGTCCATCTATCCATCCCTACATCCATCCATCAATCCATCCATCCGTCTATCCATCCCTACATCCATCCATTTATCCATCCATCCATCCATCCATCCATCCACCTATCCATCCATCCCTACATCCATCCATCCATCCAGCCATCCATTCATCCATTCAGGAAGCTGGTTAATGGCTACTCAGTGTGTCTGATCAAGGTTTATCTTGTTCAGAACAATTTACTTAATACTAGGAATGTGTCATAGAAAGCAGTTATACTTCAGACCATATGCAATGATCAGAAATCCATGAATAAATTAAGATTTGTGCTAATTTTTGGGCTATTTTTGTAAGAAACATTTGTTAATAAGATTCCACTTTAGGGAAAAACAGAAACAATTAAAAGGTATCAGCCCTAGTTTCCCATGACGTCCAACATGGGCAGCATCTAAACTTCCCATTCCAAAACATCTGAACTTTACATTAAACAAATTGTATATAGTCCTCATTAGCACCTTGCAGTGAGGAGGAAACAAGGGAACAAATCTTAAATTAACATCCGCAAAGATATTTTTCACCTTGATCTCTTTACGGGTTTCCCCTGGTTTGAACACCAGGGTTCCCTCAGTAAATTCATAGTCTGACCCCGCATTGGCAGATCCATTTTCTGTACAGTAGTCCACATAGAACGTGTCCTGGCCCAGACCACCATCAAGGATCACCCCCAGGGTCAGAGAGCCGCAGCTCTCTGTGCACTGGTACTGGGCATTTTCAAAATAAATATGTGAACAAGTTGCTTTGTCAGGATCCTGTCGTCCAGCACGTCGCCTGTGATCAGTAGCATGTTTCTTTAATATGTTTCCAGCACCAATCATCATGCGTGTAGCCTGGACACGGTAGAAGGCGCGACTCTTTTTCTGTTGAACCAAGGTGGAGTAGTTGGCCATCTCAATCAGCTGGTCCAGGTCTTTGTCTGGGTGTTTTTCCTTCAGGTCCTTCAAGATGCGAACCGCCTGTCAAAGAGAGGGAACTAGTTGTGATGTAATGCTTATTTATAATATCTATGTGCTGCCAAATGTTTAGAAAAATCTCAGAAAGATCTCTTGAAAAATCAGGGCCACGTGTCTCACCTCATCTTTGTTCTGGTCAGGCTCGTTGCCCGTCTGCACAGAGACTGTCACACTGGAGGAATTTCCAGGACATGTGCTGCCATCTGACAGCTTTCCGTCCATGATGACATCAATGCCTTTGGGAGAAAGGTCTCCTTCCATTTCCACCACAATGCCGTGCCTTTTGTCTGCACGGTACCGCTTGTGCATATATTTATAGATGAGTAAACGGCGGTCCGCGATCCAAGCCAAGAGCACACACACGGGGAAATAAAGCAGCGTCACTATGGCTTCCCACACCTAGTGATACAGCAAATATGAGCATAAGATGACTTAATGGCTTCATCTATTACAAATACACACAAATATGAAGTTGGATGCAAAAGTTGGGCACCTCCAGGCAAATGTCATCTTTTGTTGCTTTTTAAACAAGAATGTTGCAGCAGCATGTTGAAGCCTCCACAATGATTGTCAGCAGGGGACAATCCAAAAGCTTTAACATGATTTTTTAAGTAGTCCGTTGTAGATTCTGAATTTTCTTTGATTTGTGATGATGTGGATACCTAAAGAAGTCACACACGTGCCTTTTCATTCACTTCAAACATAGAAACATGCTAAACTATTTTGCGTGCAGCTTGAAGTTCCTCTACAGTTGAACTAAATTGTTCTAGTGGCAGTAAAGTCAGCGACCCATTAAAACGACGGACTGATGTGTCTGATCTTGTGGCTGACCATCACTACAAACCCAAATGTCTGTATTAAATCTTAATGCATTGACTATCTTCGGCCTTCATGCTAAAGCTCAGGTGTTGTTACTGAGAAAATTACTCAGAGGAGTCACATACAAACACGCAGAGAGTTTCAACTTCTTTGTTTGACTTTTGTTTTAAAGGTGTTACAACATTGCAGTTTACGTGCCTTTCTTTTGGTGGGTCCTTCACATGCTTAGAAAGGCAAACATGCTTGCACATTGTTCCCTCCTGCTATTGTGGATTTCAAACATGGCAGTTGTGCCTCACACTGAGGTTAATCAGGAAGTACAAAACTGGTTGAAACAACATCAAAGTTTCAAAGGAGCTCAATTTAGCCAGCTCAGTCTTGGCACATGCCATCATATGTAAAGTTTAGAACTACGACTATAAGTTTGCTAAAAGGTTTCTTTCTAAGGACTCTTCCATGCAGAGCCTGCTGGTGATAAGTGCTGCACAATTTAACCATTTCAGATTCCATTTCTGAGAAGCCAGTGAAGAGACTGGGCAAGGTTTTCAACAGCACCCTAAAGGACACTGAATCCCTCAGAGCAGCCGGGTTTGAGCTGGAAAGATGCTGTCGGCAGTGGACGAATCCGGCCTCCCCGGCAAGTTCAAGGCCTGGATCTACCAGCATGCCATCCTCCCACGAATCCTTTGGCCCGTCTTATGTATGACTTTACCATGTCCACAGTTGAAGGTTTTGAACAAAGGATTAGTCAGTACTTCCCAGGAGCCTGAGCAGTATCACTTTGTATGGTCAGAAGAACAAGCTCACACTCCCTTTCAACAGCATCAAGGAGAAGTTTACGATCACCTGGACAAGAGAGGTACTGCAGTACAACCAGGGACCACAAGTTGCGGGGATCATGGTGAGGACAGGCAGGAAGTGGAACCCCTGTGGAGCAGGCAGAATCCTGACTACACCATAAGAGGCTTGTTGGGCAGGTGGCATCCGAGAGAAGTGGGTTAGGAAGTAACCCTTCACCTTGCCCAGACCTGACCAGCAAGGGGAGAGCCAGACACCAGTTGGTCCAACAGGAAGTGAGAGCAGGCTTGGAGGAGGAGCGGACCACTAAGGCAGTGGGGATACAAATGCAAGGAGCTTGGATGTGTTGGGACCAAGCATTGAACCCAAGGATATCGTGGGCAAAGCTATGGCGTGCGGAACTACACCGTATCAAGTTTCTTTTGCAGTCGGTTTATGATGTGCTGCCAACTCCATCAAAGTTCCACTGTTGGGGCAAAGCGGAATCTCCAGCTTATTCCTTGTACTCTGGAGCTGGTACCTTGGAGCATATCGTCAGCTGTCGGGGCCTGATCAACCCTGGCTGGGTCGCCCAGGTGAGGATGTATGAGGTTTCGACCTGAAACACCTGATGACCCTGGGAAACATCTATGATGATGTGTCTGAGTGCATTGGAAGATGTATCCTGTAAACAAACTGTTAATCAAAACTCAAATAAAATAAAATTAAATAAAAACATTCTTTATTTAAATGATCAACAAAATGTGCTGTTTGCCCAGGCATGCCCAAACCACTAAAATGAACTAAATGTCACACACACCTCAACAATCCCTGGAGAAATGACAGCCAGTATGAGGTAGAGCCAAATGTAGGCAAAAATACTCCAGAACGCTGTGATGAAAAACACTCGCAGGTGTTTGATCTTGCGGGACTCTCCGTCAGGGATTACCCATACACACAGGCCAATTATCACAAACATATTGAAGGCAGCACTTCCCACGATGGTCCCCGGGCCGAGCTCCCCAGCATCAAAGTTGTGTCCACACACCTATCAAAGTGAAAGAGGGACAACAGTAAACCAAATTTAAATTTGTCTTAATATGTGTAAATAAGTGGGAGTCAAACATGTAGGTAAAAAAAACATCTGCATCTTTATAAAACTATAAAATCATAGACTTTTTTAATAGAGGCACTATAGTCTGAAAGTTCTTGCATATGTTTAAAGTGAATGAAAGAAAGTACCTCAATAACAGAGAGCAGGATCTCAGGTGCAGAGGATCCCAAGGCCATTAGTGTGAGGTTGGAAACAGTCTCATTCCAGATCCGTACTGTCATTACTGTAGTCTCACCGTTGGGTTTCGTGATGGTCACCTCTTTCTCCTTATTGGATCAAATATGGTGTTTACATGGAACACAGAAATCTCTGGTAATTATCTGGCATCTGGGACACAGTCATGCTGGAGTTCAATGATACAAAGCGTAGAGAAGCGTATCCTCACACCATTTTTAAGTCATATCTGCTCTGTTCATAAGACAGGCGAAAACAACTGATGAGTACTGCTTATGCTAAGGATAAGCAAAGTTGTGGGTACATTCCTTTCATAGCCGTCATTGTTTGTGTTTCTGTTATGTCCGTTGTTGGAAGTCATGCCTGTGCACTTAGTTCACAGCATCAGATAATATGTTTGCATGCAATGCAGAAATCTGAGTTCCCAACCAACAGTCTGATAATTGGAGGTCTTAAAATCAGGGTGTGGGATAAGGGGTATTTTTTGCATTTATAAAATTGCAATTATTGGTTTGCATATGCAAAAAAAAAACAAAACAAAACAAAAGAAAACAAAAAAACCCAAAAAAACAACGAAACAAACGAACAAAAAAACAAACAAACAAACACACAAAAAAAAAATCACACAGGAATAACCTTGTCATCCATATCTTTTTGTTCAAACCTGTCCTGTCCAGCATCATAGCAGCAGAACGATAATCTGGTTGCTGTATCGTGCTGAACAAATTTGCTCTGCCAGGGGAGGTTTATGGGTAAGGCTCCTCTTGATAATCTGATTCGTTTATTTATTAATTTACTTTGAATCATGGAATCTATGTAATCTTGCTGGACCTGACCGGAGGGGACAGAAAAAGAAGGACAACAGCAAAAAAAAGCACAAGGGAAAGAAGAAAGAAGAAAGAGAAGACAAAAACACCACTGACAGAAAAAAAGAGAAATTATCTCTTAGTATATAAACCCACTGAACAACTCAGTGACTGTGTCAGCATGCAGAGGATGAGGAAGAGTAGGGATCAGTGATGAAGAGTGGTGAGTGAGATCATGCAACCACACCTCTACGGAGGTCAGAGGCAGACCAGGGCAGCCCAGAGACCCGGGCCCCCAGCAGCAGCCCCAGAGCACCAACCCAAGCTACCCCACCCTGAAGAGGATTCCAGCCCCACCCGAAGGGCGGCAGAGGAGAGCCCCAGCAAGAGCCCCCCACGGTCTTGGGGCACAGGTCCCCATTGGGCCCAGATCGGCAGCCGGCGGCCCCGCCAGGGACCGGCCACCCAGGGCAGCCCAAGCGAAGGGTCCCAAACAAAAAACAATCACACAGGAATAACCTTGTCATCCTTATCTGAGCCATGTCTGATCCCTAAACTTGCCTATTTTTCCTATTTTTTTTATATAAAATGATTGTTTACTTTCTGTTTGACATTGACAGCTGAGCAATATAATGTTGTACCTCCATCTGTTTTAGTGCTGAGATGGACTCATGCATATCACTCGTTAGCCTGAATCTGGTTTTATCTGAGGCTGAAAATGAACCTTGACTAACTCCAGTAACTGATGAGGGGGATGTTATTTTAAAATCAGTATAAGAATATAATTTAATCCATCGCTACACTTGCAATATTCATTTTAAAGCAACATTAGATAACTTTCCAATCTTAAAACTTTGTGTTTCTGACTTGTTTTGATAGTACGCATTTATTTACGGAGTACATTCCTGGAGCTATTGTTGCCCTGCAGCGTCCCTAGGCTGAGAAACTACACTTTACAACATTTTTCCCCCATCATGGAGCATCAGTTAACAGCATTTCAGTTTATGGCACCCATAAACCCATGCTAGCAACTGGATATCAACACATTGGCTGTTTTGAATATGGCTGATTCAGCAAAGAAAAACAAGAGGGCATTGTAAGAGTAAGCGAGAAAATAGAGACAGAAAAAGACAGAATAAGAGATAAGACTAGAGCCCAGGGCTCCAGACTGACCAAACGGTCACATTTTGCGACTAAAATGTGAAACAGTGTGAGTGAATTTTTCATCTACTCTACAACGGCGACGATACATTAGCCGGTCTTTGGTCGCTAACAAACTTCTGCTCCCCTCTTCAGCCCAGTAGTTCATAGTAACACACAAACTAGCTGCTGGTTTGCCTCAAACTAACTTTTACGAGAAAAAGAGACAAACACCAACGAAGAGGACAGCCACTGTGTGTGTGAGCGGGGACGAACGACCACTGTGATTGGCTAATGTGTGGAAAGAGGCGGGTCTTGGGGGGATTTATTACTCCTCAGTATTGCCTATAGATATGTACACGTAGATGCCGCGTTCGGGCTTGTCAGGCACGTCAACACGGCCGCCATCTTGGGCCGGGCTTTCATACCCGGTCAGATCATTCAGGTTGTGTGTGAAACCAAAATGCCAGATTTTTGTGCTGCATACGGATGTTCCTGTGAAAGAAACCAAAACCAAGAAACAAGGGATAATATTTCACAGTAAGAAGTGGTTTTATATTATTTAACTGTTATGAACGTGTTTAATTTGACGTATTTCTTAAGCTAACGGAAATGAAACCGGTTTATGTCAGGACAAGAAAATAAAAAATGTTTTTGTTAGTAAGACGATGTTTACAGTAAGATATTTAAGTGGCAATCAGCCACTTCATATAACTGTGCTAAGTAGGTCATTTCAACATTATCTATTAAATCAGTGTCATGGCGCTAACAGGAACTTTAACTTTGACCTGCAGCTACAGAAGAACTGAGCACTGAGTGATGTTCAGATGGATGTTTTGTATATTTCCAGAGGATAAATGGAGGCAGCAGGACTGTTCAGCCGTCTGCAGCCTCATTTTAACCCAGAGGACTTTAACAGGACTGGACAGTCCACTGGTTTAAAGGAAGGAGCAATACCATCCATTTTTAATTTTCCTGACCATCTTTGCAAAGTAAGTGTCATGACAATTTCTCATGTAATCCTGATATTTCACTAACACAACGGAGTCCCTCTAAATGATAATAAAATACACTATTAGAAATGCTTCCTTTTGAATGAACCCTTCAGTTCTTACTCTTACAAATTTCTCTGGTTTTGAAATTCTATGTTTATTTATTTCTTTGACGCTGTGTTAAAAAATGTGTGTTTTACGTTGGTGATGTGTTCTTTGGTACCTTTATCAGGTTCATTACTTGCTGGGCATCACATCAGAGGTAAATTTGGGTTCTTTATTTTGTATGAAAATGGCGAGAAGAACAGATGTAAGTTTAACTTATGTATTTCGTTTTGGGGGTATTTTTGTAAATTTTTAATGTAGGCAATGTTTTTTTTTTTTTAAATAAGTGTTTGTTTTTCAGTTTTTTGTCATTTTTAACTCATTCCTTTATTTTTTATTTATTTATATTTTATAGTATAAATATAATATAACTCCATATATGAGCATCACCATTATTATTTCTCTGAGGATTGCAAGAAAAAATTCAGTATGCATGTGGGTGTGTGTCTGAGAATGTGTAAGTGTATGATATAAAATAATAAAAATATGTGTGATTTTTCTAATAAACCAAACCGATTGAAAATCAGCTGCAAATTCAGCGAGTTATGGTGATTTTCATCATCGATAGACCTCTGCCTCTGTTGACTAATGCAGGAAGTAGATGTGGCCCAAGATGGCGGCCAATGGACAGCAGTGTCAGAGGCGACATCTACGTGTATCAATGTTGCCAGCTTAGTGACTTTGTGGCTATATTTAGCAAGTTTTCTGGTGTTATTGGAGACTTTTGGAGACGGAGGTGAATGAAGGGAGTTTATCTTCCCAACGAGGAGCGGTGCTGTGCAGACCCTCTCATACGAGGCTTGGTCTTCTCGCAGCAGCAGCAGCTGCATTCAGACGACGTTCACCTCTGTTTCATGACCAGGCTGGAAATGAAACGTAAAAGCTGCTGCTGGAGGATCCTGCTGGTTTACCGTCACAGTAACGTCTGTTAATGAAGAGTGTGGAGGAAATATTTAAAAAGTTAAAAGTGTTGTGATATTTTTAGGTTGTTTTTTTTTTTTATCAATTTTTGTCTTTCCCACTACATCCCTCTTTATGGCAGCATCCATTACAACTATATGTACCAGGCTGATTATGCTAATTAGCGCCTTCTAGCGACTTGTAGGACAGCCAATAGCTGCTGTTCTTACTGACGAGTGGGAACAGCGGCTGGAGGAGCATCAGTCCCTGAAGCTGTTTATCACCAGGAACTACATGGACCAGTCATGCCATGCCCTGTGGGGGATGATGGGGACGGCCAGGTTGCGTTAATCCGACCGACAGGTCGTACATGACAATGTGTATAACCTCTTACCTGTTAAGGATCACATGACTCTCCACCACTCCTGGCTGCGACTCCGTACCCATGTTTCTCTGTACAGTCGTTGCTGCCACTACTCCACTAAATTCCATGGCCACAAATCTGGATCTCGTCTTTTATAATCTCCTCCCTAAAATGAAGCCAGTGGAAATGTGCTGGCAACGGTTGGACAATAACTTTAAAACTGCAACATACGCTCCGCTGTTACGCAAACACCAAGACGTCGCACGCTCGCTGTCACGTCGTCGAGTCCTCTACGCATGCGGGACACTTTTGGTGCGCATCAGGTTCATACAGGAGATCACATACAAGTCGCATTTAACTGGAAATGTGAACGGACTTAAAAAATCCGAATTGAGCATTAAGCCCTGCAGCGTGAACGTAGCCAAAGCTGCCGTTCTGCTTCAACGACAAAGTGAAAATCAAATCTGATTTGATAAGTTCTATGTCTACTTGTTTTGAAATTCGTTCGGCCAGTAAGACGTTTTTTTTATGTGAATTGTAAACATTGTAATTTCTGAATTTATTGTTCAAGTTTTTATCACTAATACGGTGAAAATGAGAGCAAATGTGAATATTTGCTTTGCAAGGTGATTTCAAAGTGCGCCCCTAAATTTTCTGTTTGTGCTCCTAAAAATGTAAGTTTGGGGCTGCTAACCAGCCAACCAGATTATTATTTTGCTTGCTATGATGCTGGACAGGACAAGTTAAAAAAAAAAGAAAAAAAAAAAAAGTTTGGGGCTGCTGTGCTCCTTGTAAAAAATGTTAGTCTGGAGCCTTGGTGTCAACATGGACTGACTTTTACTGGAAAGAAAGAGCTCTGAGAAGAGACAGGATGCAATACAGATGTTGAATTAACCGTCATTAGGTGGCACCACAGTGAAAAGAATACCTAAGGTTCAGTAGTAGGCCTTTGAGTGCCTAAGTGATCTTGTTGAAAATATAGAGCAAGCCGTTAAACAGGAGCAAAGAAGGCACAATAGGAATTATTTCATATCTTAGGTTTTACATATCAGGACATGATAAAAATAATAATCTGGTCCTCACAAGGTCTTAAAATTAGACAGAAACAACCTCAGCACAAGATCCTCAAACCAACTGTAAAGCACGGTGACAGAGGAATGATGATTTGGGCTTGTTTTACAGCCACAGGACCTGGACACCTAGCACTGATTGAGTTGACCAAGTTCTGTATTTTTGTGTCAAATGTGAGGCCATGTGAGGCTGGCAGGTAAAGCCTAGCCTAAACTGGGTCAAACCAGGTCATGCAACAGGACAACAATCCCAAGGTAGTCTTCAACAGAAGGACTGAAAAAGAGAACAATCAAGATGCTGCAGTGGCTGTTAAGAAAGCTGTGTATAAACAAAGCAACACTGGTTCTGTCATGGTGCGGCCGAGCTGAGGACCCAAATCCAGGACTCGGAGGCAGGAGGCAGATGGAAAACAGGAACAAATTAATCCAAAAAATCCAGGAACACAGGAACCGCACAAGAGGGATAAAACCGCAAGGATGTGACAAGGTAAGTGAAAAACCAAGAGGTATAAACAGGGATGCACAATAACTATCAACCTGATAATTATCGGGCTGAAAGGAAATTATTATAATTATTAATTATTAAACTCAGTCATAGTTTTGGTATGGGGGCAGCATGACTCAGTGGGTAAAGTGGTCGTCCTGTAGCCCAAGGGTTCGATTCCGGCCTGGTCAAGCTCATGTCGACGTGTCCCTGAGCAAGACACCGAACCCCTAATTGCTCCTGATGGGTCGGGGTTGAACGCAGCTTCCGCCATCAGTGTGTGAATGTGTGTGTGAATGGGTGAATGTGACATACATGTAAAGCACTTTGGATAAAAGCGCTATATAAGTACAGACCATTTATCATTTAATTTGTTATCTAACCAGAAAACCTACTGAGTTACTGACTTAAACCCACATCCAGTGTATTTTTCAACATTTTACAACAGAAGCGTTAATTTGAAAAGGCTGGAAGCACGACTAGCCAACATGGAAATTTCCATCACCCCGTGAATGCAGCACCACCAGCCTGCAGCACAGCATGCTTACGTTTGACAACAGAGAACATGACAGTTCACTGGTTAATTGTGCTAACTGTTCAAAACAAGTTCCACGAGGAGGGAAAAGTAGCGCGAGCTTCCCTACTACAAACCTGATCAGTCACCTGAAACATGAAGATGCAAAAAAACTTAAAGCCAACTGCAAAGAAGCCACTGGGACAACAGACATCCGTGAGGAGTTGGAGACATCCGAGAAGTTTGCCAGACATGACCCACGGGCTAAGGCTGGTGAAGATTTAATCATGGAAATGATGGCTCTTGATGACCAGCCCTTTACCCTCGCTGAGGACGGAGGCTTTTCTGATTCATTCCTTGGCGCCACAGCTTATGATGCAGAGCCGTCGCTGCTTCGCTGATGTGTGCCTTCCATCCAAGTATGACGGATTGCCAAATATTCACTCATTATATCAAATAGTTCTGTTTGATATCTTGAGAAGCATGCTAAAAGTTTTTCACTGGAAAAAAAAATCAACATCTCTTCATATAAACAGTGAAAAGTACTGATGTCATGATCTTAAGTGTGTTTGTTGTCGGTTATTAGTTATCGGTATCGGTCTTTAGTAGCTGAAATTAATCGGTTTTTAAAAAATGGTTATCGCTCATCCCCTAGGTATAAATACACTAAGGGACTAATCAGGATCAGGTTAACTAACGAGCAGAAACCAAGAGCAACACACAGCCAAACATGACCATTAACGCAAAACCCCAGAACATGGCGGCAAACCAAAACCGTGACACACACCATGATCATGACAGGTGGTTCTAACACCTGAAGCTCAGTGTGTGGCCGCTATTCCACATACTGTTCAAATAAGTCATGGGATGCTGTTCATCTGAGGTTGCCTAATTTCATAAACCTGATAAGGACCAGATGTTTTTTTTAAAACAATGTCCCGATACATAAACTTTAGAATTGAAACAAGATATCTTTTTTCACAGTGCAAATTCAATCTGAAATTAACCCCAAAACATGTCAACATTTATTGACAGTTATTTTATATGGTAGATAAGTACTGCACTGCAGCTACCTGTGACATATTTAGACCAACAGCTATTTATCATCACAGTAAAATAGTATTATCACACTCAGCCATGTGAACTCAGTAAACTAAAAGAAGCAAAAGCAAGTTCAGAATGACATTTATTACTTAGAGATAAAAAAAAAAAAAAAAAAAACCCAGCAGATACCTGAGAGGTGATGACTTCTATTGATGCCATGAAGCGGTCTGCGATAATGGACACTCCCAGGAAAATGTACATGAGACAGAGGAAGTACAAGACAGCCCTCCCCGCCTGCTCGCCAACTGGAGGGTTGAGTGGCAGCCACACTGGCAGCAGGATGCCAGGTTTACACAGTACAACATCTGTGCACGTCCGCTTTCCAGACCCTGTTGTATTACTAGAGGACTGGGGATGTTCATGGCCAGATGCTCGCTCTATGACCTGAGGTCTAAAGGAGGTGCAGGGGTGGCACAGGAGGAGGAGGAAGAGGAATGGGGTGAGGTGAACAGGGAGGGGCCCCATGGTATCCCTGAGTCAGGAGGGGCCTCAGGGTTGGGCTTCGCTATGGGAGCTCCTGGGTCCAAGTACGTCCTGGAAAAGCAGAAACAGCCTTCTAAGCAAAAGATAATGATAATGGTGTACATCAACTTGTGTTGTTTCTAAAAGGAAACAACTAAATATTTAAATTACAACAAACTCTCAAACTAAAATGATTTCAAATTATTGCAAGAGCCATCATGAAATGATTTGGACTTTGTTTTAAAAAAAAAGTCTAAATGTAACTAACAACCTAAAATCTTCTAAATTTAAGATCATTGGTCTCAAACCTTCCTAATGAATCATGTAGAACAGAAGTCACTAACAAGCGGACCGCGGTTCACGGTAGTGTTCAGGAATCACACGGACCAATTGTACGTGAGATAAGCCATGCCCTCGGCCAATCAGTGTGTGAGGCTCCCGGCGCGGCGGTAAACTGCCCGCTGGATCAGACGAAGCCGGGATAAAGACGACTGCGCCGGAGAAAAGCAGCAGAGTTACTAAATCTGCCTGTTATCGGTGCCTTTGGGCTGGTTTTTCTGTTAAGTCTCTTACAAATATGGTCAGTTGTGGGTTTTTGTGCTTGTTTTTTTCTGAGTGTAACTGCTGATTTGGGCTGGTCCTGCTCCTGTTAAACCCCCTGATTCTCTCACAGCTGTCCACAAGATGGGATCTTATGTTAGAAGAGTCCAGAGGGATCTAGGTCAGTTTCTGGTCGCCATCAGAATGTGTACCTGCATTATAATGAACTCAGATTTAAATACAAGTTTTCAAGACTTCACTCGTCTCCTAAGACGCACATGCAGAGAAGCGCACAATATCACCCCCCGTGGTCACAGATTCTGATGGGTCACAGATTTTGGTTTAACACCAGCCTGCCCCTTCACACATGCACGTTTAACTTCACGTGACACAGCAACAGTGACAATGCCTGCAAATAAATAGGAGATGTGTAAAACTTACATAATAAAGAGAGTGTTGGAGGGCTCATCATGCAGCCCCTCAAAAAACCTTATTCACGAGGCACAAATCAGTTTCACTGTCACAACATGAGGAGGAGTTACCCCAGTTATTTGTTACCCCAGGTCTTTTTGAGACGAGTCATGTATGACTTATTTTGATTAAAGTTCAGTTTATTCAATGTTTTCATTGTACATACAGCTTTTTACGGTTAAATGACGCTAATATAACAATCAAACCACATCAACTTTATTTACTGTATAAAGCACTTTCATACAAAAGCAGCATAAAGTTCATTACATAATAAAAACTATTTTTTATATACTGTATATAAAACCTTCACACACTTAAGTATCAGACATCACGGAGCGCAGCTTCGGTGGTCGCTATGGCAAAAACTCGGGGATGGGATGGGAAAAAGCAGTGCTTCATCAACACTGTGTACAGTGGGGATGGGGGGCTGCTGACCTCTACTTGGGATGTTGTGAGGTGGTGGAGGGAATACTTTGAAGACCTTCTCAATCCCACCAACACGTCTTCTGATGAGGAAGCAGAATCTGGGGACCCTGGTGCTGGCTCTCCATCTCTGGGGCTGAGGTGGTTAAAAAGCTCCTCGGTGGCAGGGCCCCGGGGGGTGGATGAGGTCCGCCCAGAAGTCCTTAGGGCTCTGGATGCTGTAGGGCTGTCTTGACTGACACGCCTCTGCAGCATCACGTGGACATCGGGGACAGTTCCCCTGGACTGGCAGACTGGGGTGGTGGTCCCCCTCTTCAAAAAGGGAGACCGGAGGGTGTGCTCCAACTACAGGAGGATCACACTCCTCAGCCTCCCTGGTAAGGTCCATTCAGGGGTGCTGGAGAGGAGGGTCCATCGGATAATCAAACCTCTGATAGAGGAGGAGCAGTGTGGTTTTCGTCCCGGTCGTGGAACAGTGGACCAACTCTACTCTCTTCAGGGTCTTAGAGGGGGATTGGGAGTTTGCTCAACCAGTCTACATGTGCTTTGTAGAATTGGAGAAGACGTTTGACCGTGTCCCCTGGGGACTCCTGTAGGGGGTACTCCGGGAGTATGGAGTGCTGGACCCCTTTGAACGAGCTGTCCAGTCCCTGTACGACCGGTGCCAGAGCTTGGTCTGCATTGCCGGCAGTAAATCAGAGTCATTTCCGGCGAGGGTTGGACTCCGCCAAGGTTGCCCTCTGCCACTGATTCTGTTCATAACTTTTATGGACAGAATTTCTGGGCATAGCCGAGGTGAGACCCAATCCTGAGGCCAGAAAGGGTCTCTGCTCTTTGCGGATGATGTGGTTCTGTTGGCTTCATCGGGCCGTGATCTTCAGCTCTCACTGGAGTGATTCACAGCAGAGTGTGAAGCAGCTGGGATGAGAATCAGCACCTCCAAATCTGAGACCATGGTCCTCAGCCGAAAAAGGGTGGAGTGCTCTCTCTGGGTCGGCAATGAGGTCCCAAAGTGGAGGAGTTCACGTATCTCGGGGTCTTGTTCAGGAGTGAGGGAAGGATGGAGGGAGATGGACAGGCAGATTGGTGCGGCGTCCGCAGTGATGCGGACTCTGCATCGGTCTGTCGTGGTGCAGAAGGAGCTGAGCCAAAAAGCAAAGCTCTCGATTTACCAGTTGATCTACGTTCCTACCCTCACCTATGGTCACGAGCTGTGGGTAGTGACCGAAAGAACAAGATCTCAAATACAAGCGGCCGAAATGAGTTTTCACTGCAGGGTGGCCGGGCTCTCCCTTAGAGATAGGGTGAGAAGCTCAGTGATCCGGGAGGGGCTCAGAGTAGAGTTGCTGCTCCTCCAGAGAGGAACATCGAGAGGAGCCAGATGAGGTGGCTCGGGCATCTGGTTAGGATGTCTCCTGGACGCCTCCCTGGTGAGGTGTTCTGGGCACATCCCACCGGAAAGAGGCCCCCGGGGAAGACCCAGGACACGCTGGACAGACTACATCTCTCGGCTGGCCTGGGAACGCCTCGGGATCCCTCCGGATGAGCTGGTGAATGTGGCCGGGGAGAGGGAAGTTTGGGTTTTCCTGCTTAGGCAGCTGCCCCTGCGACCCGACTCCGGATAAGCGGCAGATAATGGATGGATGGATGGATGGATGGATGGATGGATGGATGCATGGATGGATAGATGGAATATAAGAAAAAATATAAATAATACTTTTTTTTCTTTTATGGTGTAACAATAGAATTTAAAAAATTTTTTTCCTTATTTTCATCCATTATGTGTAGTCAATATTAAATATGAATTACTAAGCCCTCTCCGACATGATAATAATGCAAAGCAATGATGATTCACACAGACAGCAGCAGACACCACTTATATTACTGAGGAACGTTCAGGCAGGATGCAGGCTGTTTGTTCGTTGCTGCATTTTTAACCACAGCCAACAACACCAGAGCTTTTTAAAAGCAGTTAACAGCAAAGTGACCCTGCAGACTGCAAGATGACCTCTTTGCGTCACTAAAGCCTGGTTAAGGCAGGCGGCTGCTGCGGTTTTCATTGTTAGTGAAACCTGGTAGGAAACACTAAGTTACAGCTAAGACAATGTCCTGCTGTTCAAGGACAGCATCAGTCTGTATGAAAACTAACCAAGAGATAATTAGATGTCATGTTTTTAACAGTGAAGAAAATAAAAAAAATGCTTAGTCTGCATGTTGACCTCAATTTATGAAAAACAAAGATGAAAAAAAAGTTAAAAAAAAATTTACATTATACATTATAAAGAATGCCCAAATCATGAATGAATCATGAATAAAGTATTTTACATCTCTAACAAAAACAACATTCTCCATAAACTAGTCATTTTAATCAACTAAATATAATATATGAATATGTAGTATTTTAAAAAACACTCTTGGCTCAGTGTTGATTTAGGTTAAGCTAAATTATATGAACGGACTGAAGCTGGTAGAGGTGATGTAATCTCGTCTGAGGTTGAGTGGGTGAGAGCACGGTGCAGAGCTAGAAAGCTTTCAGCTTCCGAGTGCTCGTCATGGGCCACAGTGTCCATTCCCCCTAAACAGCTGACATTGTGTGTTGAAACAGATACTGAGGTGCTGCATCTTTGATGCTGCCAGAGCTCAGCCAGCTCATTATGGAGTTGTGATTCAGAAACTTAGCCCAGAGGGCCCGCTGCATCGCATTTCACTTTCCAAGGTCTGCTATGGTTACCACGACCTCAGACAGAGGGCTACCTTACACCAGCACGTGCTGGGGGGTGGGTGTCTAAATAAAAATATCTCCTAGACATTCATATTTTGACAACATCTGAACGGAGAATAGTTATCAGGGGTGGAAATGTCCTGACGCTTCAGTAGTAAGACGATGCTCCAATTAAAGCACCAATCATGTCTTCTTTTAACATAAAACCATCAACACACACTCAATCTGCAAACATGTCTGAAGAAAAGCCAAAGTGTTAATCAAATGCTTCATAAAGCGAATATCGTGTCCTTTAGGCTTTCAGTCGTCCTGTGTGAGTTCTAAAAGTAGATTTATTCAGATAAGTAGTCCATCACTACCAAGCAGAGCCAGGGTTGTAATGACTGCAAGCTGATCAAGAAGCTGCCACTGGAAGAGCTGGATGCATTATTGATCAATGCATTCATCTAAATATAGCAGGGTATCTTTTCCCCTAATGTCAACAAGCAGCTCTGTAAACATTCAGATGAAAGCACTTGTGGATTTCTCCTGTGCTTCTTCTTAAGCAGTTTAGTAAATAGGTCCACACGCAGTGAACTTCCCCACCTGAACAGATCAGTGCTGTCCTCTTCAGTGACACTGATTCAGGTCGGCTCTGTTTTAGTTTTCCTTCAGACATAAAGTTGTTTGAGAATTTATATGGTTTTGTTCAAAGACTAAAAAACTAGAAGATCAAAAAGAAAAAAAAAAGAAAAATCTTTGTTTAGAAACTTGTTGGGGATCAGAGGTCGCATTTTCCTCATGCAAAGGAACATTGAGCCGGACGACAGCTCATCTCCCCTATTGCCTGCGACACAGCCACTATCTGTCAGCACCCCCGATAAGTGATTGCCTGGGATTATCTTACACCGATCAGAGCGCCAGCAGAAAAAGGAATTAGCACCTTTAACAGTTTAATATTTCCTGCCTGTGCCCTGGCAGTAGGGTACAGGCAGACAAGGGATGTTCTTTCTGACATGCGAAGCACTCAGGCATGAGGCTGGCATGAATTATTCACACACCAATAATAGTAAATAAATGAAGGCAGAATGACTCACAGTAGTAATTTTGAGCAGCACTAATGTCTTCTTCTCCACAAGTTATCCTTTATCAGCTGAAAATGCCGCTGCAGCTTTGAGTCAGACAACAAGGACATATGTAGGTGGACTTTTTGCCTCAAGCGTTTGTATTTGTTCATCAATGGATCATCTATTACTGTCAAGCATTTAACATTCACTGGTGAATATTTGCACAAAAAAGGGTAAGAGGTAAGTGTTCATCATCTAGAACACTACTGGAATCTGGGAGCGATGCTCTGGTGATTAAACGAGCTTGTGTTTCAGTATAAAATTCAATTATCTAATATACTCATTTTGAGCAAAAAATAAAACCAAAGAAGCTCAATGCAGCTGGTTGGAAACATGGCTGCTAACAAGTAAACACATTAACAGACAGCAGTACACTGCGCTCCTTGCTAAGTAAGTGCTATACACAGGTACAGCAATAACATCATGTATCCGTTTCACAGCATCCCAAACAAAGCCTGGCGGGACAGTCACCGGGCTATGGAGCTAAGATTTGTATCTCCATATTTGTACGTGGTAAAACAAATACAGGTACAAACCAAAATATTAATTCTGCAAGTCTGAAAATACGAGTCATTTTTACAAACCATGTGTCCCACATTTTACACACCTACTCACGAACCAATCAGATTTCTCTAATCCCTGAGTGATCACAGACAGAGCTAACGATGGCCAGTGCGAACATCATGGCTCTGTAAAGGTAAGCCAGTTTATGGCTACATGAAACATTTCAGAACCTTTAGCAGAAGAAGTGGAGACCTGTTTTTTGTCAGACGTCGTGGTACTTTTCTACACAATGATAAGTTTAGTTTGGACACAGAAAATCTTAGCCCTCTCTCTGTGATTGGTTGGGTGTTAGAGAAGCCTGACCCTAACCCTAACTGACTTATATTTTCAGACCTGCAGAATAATCCATACTTCTATATTTGATTTTTATCTGTACTTGTTAAAGTTTCAATATGGAGAAGCAAGTTACAAAGCTTACGTCCCTATCCTAGCTGCACATCAGCTGAGCAGAGCTGCTGCTTTCAAACATGCCAGTCAGTTACAACATCATGTATTTAATTTAGCAAAGGCTCCTCCTGTGTTATATATATATATATATTGAAGACTGTGTGGTGGTGAGTGATTGTGGGTGCGGCACAGTGGAGGGTGTGAGTGTGGGGTTAGATAGGGTGCAGATTGGAGTAGGTGGGGAGTCGGGGGAGGGGGCCGATAGCACCCTGGTTCCCGGGGTGTGCGGCTGGAACATCGGGGTGTGTGCTGGCCTACGCCGGGTGGCTGTCTGGGGGGGCCTGGTCCTCCTAGGCATGTTGCGGGCCCTCTGCCTTTGGGGGGTGGGGCGGCTGCCTCTGGGCTCCTGGGGCCCTGGGCCCTTCGCTTAGCCTGCCCTGGGTGGCTGGTCCCTGGCGGGGCCGGCCGCTGCTGATCTTGGCCCACTGGGACCTGTGCCCCAAGACCGTGGGGGACTCTTGCTGGGGCTCTCCTCTGCCGCCCTTCGGGTGGGGCTGGAGTTGTCTTCGTGGTGGGGTGGCTTGGGTTGGTGCTCCGGGTCTGCTGCTGAGGGCCCGGGTCTCTGGCCCCAGTCTGCCTCTGGCCTCCGTGGAGGCGTAGTCGCATTTGCACGATCTCACTCACCACTCTTCATCACTGATCACTCCTCTTCCTCATGCTCTGCATGCTGACACAGTCACTAAGGTGTCCAGTGGGTTTTTATACTAAGATGATTTGGTTATTATTTAAAAACTCTTAATGACTTGCAGCCCTGTTTTTTCTGTGTGTGTTTCTGTTTTTGTAAAAGTTGTAGGAAATGTTCTGGTGTGTTCATGTACAGGTGTAACAGTTTGTTGTCTGGTGATGGTGTGGATTGAAGGGTCGTTTCCTTCTGTCTGTGATCTTTTTGTCTCCTTTCTTCTTTCCCTTTTGCTCTTTTTGCTATTTTCCATCTTTTTCTGTCCCCTCCGGTCAGGTCCAGCAAGATTACATAGATTCCGTGATTCAACGTAAATAAATAAATAAATCAGATTTTCAAGAGGAGCCTTACCCATGGCCCTCCCTTTGGTAGAGCAAATTTGTTCAGCACGATACAGCAACCAGGTTATCATTTTGCTGCTATGATGCTGGACAGGACAAGTTAAAGAAGAAAAAAAGTCTCGATATATTTGAAAATCTGGATATATTGCCCTAGGTGGAGTAGCATTAGTTCAAACTGAACGTTTAACCCAGTTTGTATAAAATACCATAATCAACCACTGGCTGGCTTTCCCAAATATGGAGAACCCTGCAAACTTCTGAAGAGCTTCTTTTCTTTATTTTTGTCTCAGATGCTGCTCGTTACTGCAGCGTTTCCAAACCTAGACTCCCTCCGGTCCAGGATGACACCCACAGGATGCAGAAGGCTGTCCGGTCATGAAAACTTACTCACATATAAAACCAGAACACTTGAGCTGGATCCTCAGAGGTCTGTTTCAGGACCAATGATCCAGCACGGCTGTTATGCACAGAGGTGTGTTGGCTGTCGACTGGACCCGAGTTTGTATGTGTTTTTGGAATTGCATGAAATAGAAGAAATATTGAAAAAGCACAACCTACAAGTGTGCAAACGGACTGATGTGTACCTCACAGACACAATGACTTTACACAAGGACACCAACATTTAAACATACTGACCTGACTTCAACATCATGCAGAAGCACAGCTAGAATAGTTTCCACAGCAGGTTAAACAGTCCAGCGGTACTGCTGCATGCTTCTTTATGCACCATCAACTCATTATTATGGACATGCTGCAGGAGAAAAGTCAGTTCCCTTTTCCTGATGCTGACATGTACTTATCAGAAGAATTATACGGGTATAAACTCCCACATATCCCAGCTCAGTAGATGAGCTTTCTCCTTTATGGTGACTGAGGACCAAAGAAATATTTCCAGCAGAATGTGTACAAAATCATCTGGATTGTCAAAGCACAAGCTGTTGTACACAAACAGGCCAAAAACACAGTTTCATGGGTTATTTCCACATTCGGCACAACATACCTGTCTGTAAAAACCTTTATTATACTTGTAAGAATATTTGTGCTGGGATGGCATTAAACATCGATATAACAGGTCTAAGAGGAAAAAGTATTAAAAATCTACAACATAAAGTGTTAAAGGTTGTTGGAAAGCTGAGAAGCTATAGCTTTTTGTATGTTGTTGTTTTTGATGTAACTGTATGGCTAGACAACAGGGTGACTATAAGAATGTGTACAGCACCCTGTATTTAATTTGTGAGGATGTTATTTCGAATAGGATAAATTGCTAAAATACATCAACTATAACACAACAGTGTCTGATCAAGTTGCACAGAAATCAAGGCAGTTAGACAGTCTCAGTGTTTGACTGTCTGTTTGAAGTTGATGCAAAGAAAGGAAAGGGATCCGTCCCTTTAATAAGTAACACAGGACTTTGGCTTGTCAATGAACCAGATGAATCAGAGTGTAAGATAATCCATCCTGCCACACAGGCAGACAGGCTGAGCCAAATCACTAGTGTGGCATAAAAGTATCTTATAGAGGTTTCATTTTAACCATGCAGTTTTTACTTCCAGCACTTTTCACTGTTTACTTTTTAACATTTTTAGATGAACTTACCTTTTGCTGGAGTTTGAAGTGGGATAAACAGTTAACACAGGAGCTTTGATTGAATGTGGCATTTTGATTTATTTAAATGTCTCCTTCAAGCCTGAACGGAAACATGAAGTGCATGTATTTCAGTCCCCAGGCATGCCAATGCACAGAAGCCTGGAGTTTGTTAGTTATTATACTAAGTTGTTTCCATTGCATGAAACTTTCCAGAGAAGTCCCTGCAAATGTTTCAACAAGCTTGTTACAAACACAAGTCTAGTTATGTGAGTAACGGTACAGGACTGGGTGGGAGATTTTTCATTAAGTGCAGGGTTCGTACGTTTCCAGCTGATCTGCTGCTCTCATGCAGCTGCTGCTGCGTGAGGACAAGTCTGCGTAACACCGGATCCTCAATGAGAAAAGTAAAACTTCGTTACAGTCCTCAAAAGTCTCTAATAAAACCAGAAAAAGTCGCTAGTCGCTTTAAAAAAAAAGTTTCTAGAGGGGAGTGAAGAAGAGCAATTTGATGCATGTGTGCTGAAGCAGGGATACATGGAAAACCTGCTGGATTGCGGCCCTTGTAGGACCGAACTGAGTAGCCCTGATCTAAGTAAACAGCATTGCTCTGCCTCCTGCCTTTACTATCTGCATTTCAGTCTTCATTTCCACCGCATTGTGATGCGATCTGTATTGATATTGAATTATTGTCCAGCCCTACTCAAGCATAAATTCAGAATATTTTAAGAAACATCTAAATTAGCTTTACTGGCAGGGCTCCAGACTGACCAAACGGTCACATTTTGCGACTAAAATGTGAAACAGTGTGAGTGAATTTTTCATCTACTCTACAACGGCGACGATACATTAGCCGGTCTTTGGTCGCTAACAAACTTCTGCTCCCCTCTTCAGCCCAGTAGTTCATAGTAACACACAAACTAGCTGCTGGTTTGCCTCAAACTAACTTTTACGAGAAAAAGAGACAAACACCAACGAAGAGGACAGCCAATGTGTGTGTGAGCGGGGACGAACGACCACTGTGATTGGCTAATGTGTGGAAAGAGGCGGGTCTTGGGGGGATTTATTACTCCTCAGTATTGCCTATAGATATGTACACGTAGATGCCGCGTTCGGGCTTGTCAGGCACGTCAACACGGCCGCCATCTTGGGCCGGGCTTTCATACCCGGTCAGATCATTCAGGTTGTGTGTGAAACCAAAATGCCAGATTTTTGTGCTGCATACGGATGTTCCTGTGAAAGAAACCAAAACCAAGAAACAAGGGATAATATTTCACAGTAAGAAGTGGTTTTATATTATTTAACTGTTATGAACGTGTTTAATTTGACGTATTTCTTAAGCTAACAGAAATGAAACCGGTTTATGTCAGGACAAGAAAATAAAAAATGTTTTTGTTAGTAAGACGATGTTTACAGTAAGATATTTAAGTGGCAATCAGCCACTTCATATAACTGTGCTAAGTAGGTCATTTCAACATTATCTATTAAATCAGTGTCATGGCGCTAACAGGAACTTTAACTTTGACCTGCAGCTACAGAAGAACTGAGCACTGAGTGATGTTCAGATGGATGTTTTGTATATTTCCAGAGGATAAATGGAGGCAGCAGGACTGTTCAGCCGTCTGCAGCCTCATTTTAACCCAGAGGACTTTAACAGGACTGGACAGTCCACTGGTTTAAAGGAAGGAGCAATACCATCCATTTTTAATTTTCCTGACCATCTTTGCAAAGTAAGTGTCATGACAATTTCTCATGTAATCCTGATATTTCACTAACACAACGGAGTCCCTCTAAATGATAATAAAATACACTATTAGAAATGCTTCCTTTTGAATGAACCCTTCAGTTCTTACTCTTACAAATTTCTCTGGTTTTGAAATTCTATGTTTATTTATTTCTTTGACGCTGTGTTAAAAAATGTGTGTTTTACGTTGGTGATGTGTTCTTTGGTACCTTTATCAGGTTCATTACTTGCTGGGCATCACATCAGAGGTAAATTTGGGTTCTTTATTTTGTATGAAAATGGCGAGAAGAACAGATGTAAGTTTAACTTATGTATTTCGTTTTGGGGGTATTTTTGTAAATTTTTAATGTAGGCAATGTTTTTTTTTTTTAAATAAGTGTTTGTTTTTCAGTTTTTTGTCATTTTTAACTCATTCCTTTATTTTTTATTTATTTATATTTTATTTTATAAATATAATATAACTCCATATATGAGCATCACCATTATTATTTCTCTGAGGATTGCAGAAAAAATTCAGTATGCATGTGGGTGTGTGTCTGAGAATGTGTAAGTGTATGATATAAAATAATAAAAATAATAATCTGTTGTATTATAAATATGTGATTTTTCTAATAAACCAAACCGATTGAAAATCAGCTGCAAATTCAGCGAGTTATGGTGATTTTCATCATCGATAGACCTCTGCCTCTGTTGACTAATGCAGGAAGTAGATGGGCAGTGTCAAAAATTTGAATATAAAAAGAATGGCTCACAAATGAATGGATTACAGCTCTGAATCGGTTCCCATGGCTCATTTAAAAGAGTCGTTCAAAAGAATCAATTCGTTCATGAACGTCACATCTCTGCTCTGTTCAGTGGCCCCCAAACTCTGGAACTCTCCTCCCTTGGACTTGAGATCGGTGGACTCTGTGGTCAGCTAAAAACATCTTTTAAATCTGCTTTTTATTCATTTTTTGTTTCTTTGTTTTTACATTGTTGGCCTTTGTAAAGCACTTTGTGATTTTATATCTTGAGAGGTGCAGATTAAATAAGGTTTTACTTCTTATAGTAAAACTTTTGTATAAGTAAAACACTAAATTGTAAACAGGTTCTAAAATACAAATCAAAGCCGGACCCTTCTCTAACCAGGCGGTTGACAGGATATAGAATTTATATGCAGGGGCGGGTCTAGAAAAGTTTTGATGAGGGGGCCAGGAAAAGGGAGGCACAAGTGAGACTTTTTTTAAGGCCTAGATATTAGAAAGTATTTTTCTGATTAATACGTCAGTGGCCATGTTAAATGTGTTAAAACAAACAGCCAATGACATTTTTTAGTGTTTACCTAGAACAACATATAGAAGTGCATTACATGCTGCATTCACTGACACTTAGTACATCTGAAGTTTACCTAAGTGAAGGTTAGTTTACACTTAATATTTTTTAGCAAATCATTACCCACAACCATGTCTTTGTATGAAGATAAACAGCCCTCTGATAGTAAAATAGGTATTTTACCTATTTTAGTAAAATACCCATTTTAAGTGTGTGTTTGAACGCCGCCTGCTGCCCAATGACCAACTCCATCGACTGCCACAACACCGCGACACTGGATTCCCTCACCAGCACCAGGGCAGCACAAACCTGGTCTGTGGGAAACACTGAAGGGTGAAGAAGCAAAACCTTTAAAGTAAATAAAATAAAAATGTGCAGACACAAAGCCTAAAACAACTGGATCACATTGAGACATCTCAGATAATTCTCTGTGGGCTTAACTTTCATGGCTAAGCAGAAATCAGTAAGATCGTGTGTCTAAATCTTTTTAATACTTTTTTTTACCTAAGGTGCTTAGAAAGATCCAGGTGCTTCCATCATCCTGTTTCATGGGCGCTTTTCTAACTGTATCATAATTTGATTCCACACTTTTTCAGGATTTATGGTAATGCATATTGGTGGTTGTGGTTTATGAGAATAAGTAGTCTCTAACCAACTGGGATCCATATGGACTCTTTGCAGTCCATTACAAAAACACATCTTGTACTTCCACACATACCAGTAAGAGGTACAGAAAAAGTTTCATTTCTACAAGTACTTCATAATAAATCTTGTATAGCTTGGCGTATAAATGAACACCAGCTCAATCAGTGCCACAGAGGGAATAACTGGTTTCCGAGAGGTCGGTACACATGCTCTGTTCCTCCATATCCACTGGGTCACAACCTTTAATCTGGACGGCAGCACTGCAGGCTTGGCTGAGCACAAGGCTTCGTTTACAGCACGGCATGCATGCTGCCACAATGTTCAGTTCCTCAAGTATGCCGATCTCCTTTCAACCTGTGTGCTTCTGTTTCACCCTGTTCAAGCTGTCCTGTGATGTCTAACACTGAAAGAAATGCTCTTTAATATTTCCATTTTATATCGTGCAACTTTCACAACATTTTTCTTTTAAAATTCTTGCCTGACATTATTTATTTACTGGGGATGTCAACATAAATTCAGGACTCCAGACTAATTTTTTTTACGAGGAGCACAGGGTCACCCAAACTTCAATTTTTAGGAGCGCAAGCAGAAAATTTAGGGGTGCACACTGAAATCATCTTGCAAAGCAAACATTCACATTTCCTCTAATTTTCACTGTATTAGTGATAAGTGCTTGAACAATAAATTCAGAAATTACCATCCATCCATCCATCCATTTTCCGCCGCTTATCCGGAGTTGGGTCGCTGGGGCAGCTGCCTAAGCAGGGAAACCCAGACTTCCCTCTCCCCGGCCACATTCACCAGCTCATCCGGAGGGATCCCGAAACGTTCCCAGGCCAGCCAAGAGATGTAGTCCATCCAGCGTGTCCTGGGTCTTCCTCGGGGCCTCTTTCCGGTGGGATGTGCCCGGAACACCTCACCAGGGAGAAGTCCAGAAGGCATCCTAACCAGATGCCCGAGCCACCTCATCTGGCTCCTCTCCATGTGGAGGAGCAGCGACTCTACTCTGAGCCCCTCCCTGATCACTGAGCTTCTCACCCTATCTCTAAGGGAGAGCCCGGCCACCCTGCGAAGAAAACTCATTTCGGCCGCTTGTATTCGCGATCTTGTTCTTTCGGTCACTACCCACAGCTCGTGACCATAGGTGAGGGTAGGAACGTAGATCGACCAGTAAATCGAGGGCTTTGCTTTTTGGCTCAGCTCCTTCTTCACCATGACAGACCGATACAGAGTCTGCATCACTGCAGACGCCGCACCGATCCGCCTGTCCATCTCCCTCCATCCTTCCCTCACTCCTGAACAAGACCCCGAGATACGTGAACTCCTCCACTTTGGGGCAGGACCCTATTGCAGACCCGGAGAGAGCACTCCACCCTTTTCCGGCAGAGGACCATGGTCTCGGACTTGGAGGGGCTGATTCTCATCCCAGCCGCTTCACACTTGGCTGCGAATCGCTCCAGAGAGAGCTGAAGATCACGGCCCGATGACGCCAACAGAACCACGTCATCCGCAAAGAGCAGAGACCCAATCCTGAGGCCACCAAACCGGATCCCCTCAACACCTCCCTCAGCTGCGCCTAGAAATTCTGTCCATAAAAGTTATGAACAGAATTGGTGACAAAGGGCAGCCTTGGCGGAGTCCAACCCTCAACGGAAACGATTCTGATTTACTGCCGGCGATGTGGACCAAGCTCTGGCACCAGTCGTACAGGGACCAGACAGCTTGCACAAACGGGTCCGGCACCCCATACTTCCGGAGTTCCCCCCACAAGAGTCCCCAGGGGACACGGTCAAACGCATTCTCCAAATCCACAAAACACATGTAGACTGGTTAGGCAAACTCCCATGCCCCCTCAAAGACCCTGAAGAGGGTGTAGAGCTGGTCCACTGTTCCACGACCGGGACGAAAACCACACTGCTCCTCCTCAATCCGAGGTTCGACTATCCGATGGACTCTCCTCTCCAGCTCCCCTGACTAGACCTTACCAGGGAGGCTGAGGAGTGTGATCCCCTGTAGTTGGAGCACACCCTCCGGTCTCCCTTTTTGAAGACGGGGACCACCACCCGAGTCTGCCAGTCCAGGGGAACTGTCCCCGATGTCCACGCGATGCTGCAGAGGCGTGTCAGCCAAGACAGTCCTACAGCATCCAGAGCCCTAAGGACTTCTGGGCGGATCTCATCCACCCCTGGGAGCTTGCCAACAAGGAGCTTTTTAACCACCTCAGCAACCCCAGCCCCAGAGATAGAAGAGCCAGCACCAGCTACCCCAGACTCTGCTTCCTCATCGGAAGACATGTTGGTGGGATTGACAAGGTCTTCGAAGTATTCCCTCCACCACCTCACAACGTCCCGAGTTGAGGTCAGCAGCCCCCCATCCCCACTGTACACAGTGTTGATGGAGCACTGCTTTCCCCTCCTGAGCCTCCGGATGGTGGACCAGAATCTCCTCGAAGCCATATGGAAGTCATTCTCCATGGCCTCTCCAAACTCCTCCCATGCCCAAGTTTTTGCCTTAGCGACCGCCAAAGCTGCGCTTCACTTAGGCCGCCAATACCAATCAGCTGCCTCTGGAGTCCCACAGGCCAAAAAAGCCTAATAGGACTCCTTCTTCAGCTTGACGGCATCCCTTACTGCCGGTGTCCACCAACGAGTTTGGGGGTTACCGCCACGACAGGCACCGACGACCTTACGGCCGCAGCTGCAGCTGGCCGCCTCGACAATAGAGGCATGGAACACAGCCCACTCAGACTCAATGTCTGTGCATCGAGGTGAGTCCAACTATATCTAGCAGGAACCGTTCAACCTCGCGCACCAGCTCAGGCTCCTTCCCCGCCAGAGAGGTGACATTCCACGTCCCTAGATCTAGCTTTTGCAGCCGAGAATCAGACTGCCAGGGTCCCCCCCTCTGGCAGCCGACCAGCTCACACTGCACCCGACCCCTATGGCCCCTCCTGCAGGTGGTGAGCCCACGGGAGGGATTCAGAAATTACAATGTTGACAATCCACATTTTTTTGCAGTTGACATAAAAAAACGTCTTACTGACCGCACGAATACAAAACAAGTAGACATAGAACTTATCAAATCAAATCAGATTTGATTTTCACTTTGTAGTCGAAGCAGATCGGCATCTTTGTCCCCATCATCCCCCACAGGGCATGGTATGACTGGTCCATGTAGTTCCTGGTAAAAAGAACAGCTTCAGGGACTGATGCTCCTCTCCAGCCACTGTTCCTACTCCTCAGTAAGAACAGCAGCTATTGGCTGTCCTAAAAGTTGCTAGAAGGCGCTAATTAGCATAATCAGCCTGGTACATATAGTTGTAATGGATGCTGCCATAAAGAGGGATGTAGTGGGAAAGACAAAACTGGATAAAAAGACAAACTAAAAATGTCAACACCTAACTTTTAAATATTTTGTCCACACTCTTCATTAACAGACGTTACTGTGAAGGTAAGCCAGTGCAGGATCCTTCAGCAGCAGCTTTTACGTTTCATTTTTAGCCTGGCCATGAAACAGAGGTGAACGTCGTCTGAATGCAGCTGCCGTCTCCAAAAGTCTCCAATAATCAGAAAAACCCGCTAGATTTGTCGCTTTTTTAAAAAAAAGTCACTAAAGGGTCTGAAAACTCACTAAATATAGCAACAAAGCTGCTAAGTTGGTAACACTGAGGAATAATAAATTCCCCTAAGACCCGCCTCTTTTCACACATTAGCCAATCAGAGTGGTCCTTTGTCCCTGCTCACACACACACCAGTGGTGTTGTCAGCCGATTTTTCCGGGGCTTTGGTCCCGGGTCTTTTGAGTCTAGCCCCGGCAGCAAAGACCAATGCAAATCACAGTATATAGATGCTGTTAAACTTAACTGGCGCCCGCTCCTCCAGCCACTCTGCTCCGTTATTCCTCAACAACCAACACTGGGCTGAGCAGGGCTGGACTGTGGGCTGGAGGGTCTGATTAGCCCTGTCGCTAAAGTTAAATGATGTTACTGGGTGTCAGATTACAGTAGTTGCTTCTATGGTGCAACAAACCCACAGCCGATAACCAAGTGGCTCTGTGTGCGCATGTGCAGAGGAGAGAGCAGCAGCAGTCGAGCGCGGCAAACCAGAGATGGCAAAATGGACAGAAAATCAGATTTGATTATATATATATATATATATATATATATATATATATATAATAGAATAGAATAGAATAGAATAGAAATACTTTATTAATCCCTTTGGAGAGTCCTCAGGGAAATTTGGGTACCAGCAGCAATACAACACTAACAGTTAAGCAGGACAAGCACAAGACACAATATATACAGGTACAAAGCAAAATAGAGGCAACAAGGTGCAAAAAAAGCACAAATAGAATGCAATAAATAACAATAAGATAAGTAAAATAAAACAATATAAACAAGCATTGCACACAGTAGAGGTGGTACAGATTCCCAGTTCACTATTGCACGTATAAGTTATAGCAACTGTTTGTATGGGTTATTGTGCATGTGTTGTATCAGGCGGACTGCACACCTCCCTCTCCCCCCTCCTTCTCCCCCTCCCTCCCCCCCCTCCTTCCTAATGCAGAGTTGTACAGTTTGATGGCTCGGGGGACAAAGGAGTCTCTGAGCCGGTTGGTCCTACTCTTGGGGAGGAGGATGTATATAGGAGGAAAATATATAAAATATAATTTTTATATATATAAAATTATATATATAAACTCCTGTTAATGTTGTTGCTGCTTAATCTTGACCTTCCAAAGAATGTGGTTGCTGGTGGTGTTTGTTGTTTTTATGTTTTCATCTATGATCCGTTGCAATGTCATTTTGTTCCGCGCTGCGTCTTTGAAGTGGTGCTTTGAATGAGAATAAAAAGAATCTTGAATTTTGAATTGCAAATAAAAGTGCATGTAAACATATTGACTGATTAGCGTTTTAACTGTTAAATATAAGTATTACTGCGTTTAGTAAGGATGTTTTTCCAACTGAAACCATTTTTAATCAAACTCAATTAAAGAAAATGAAGTAAATTCCTTGTAGTTTTTCCTGTAGAGAACCATAGTTTAACAGAAATTATAAAAGTGAATAACCGATTTATTTCTATGTATTTCTGGTTTGAGGCAATACTGCAGCTTTCTGTGTATTTCTGCTGTAATATAAAGAGACTGAACAGCAGGAAATTTGTAGTAAAAAGAGAACCAAACAAACAACATTGACATTTGAAAAACTCTACAGCTCAGTGCTCTAGAAACTAAGTTTCTTAAAGAGAACCTTGTTGTGACGGTTTCCTCGTGACCACAGCAGCACACCTGGATGAAAACAAGGACCCTCTGCAGCATGGATGCTGCACTGTGGTGACCATGCTGTGTCTGGTCTGTTTTTAGATGTGCTGCACATCAAATACATGAATAGCTTTTATTTTTGATGAAACAGCTAAATGTCCCACTTTTAATATTTAATATGATTCATGTGTTCTCTAATGAGTAAAAAATTGATGAGACATTTACAAATCATTGCATCATTGTTTCTGATCGAGCCGCACTTCAACTTGTCTAAACAAAACTAAAACTATTAGGACATTAACCTGCAGATCCAGTGGTGATTTCACATCAAGCGTCATCCCTTTCCTCTCTAATCTGTTTGGCTCTGAAATAAACACCACTAAGCCATTCTCACCCTCAGGCTGTTCTGCCACACAACTTCTTTTCCTGAGAAATCTCCACGCTAACCTGATTGTAAAAGGCAGAGGCTGCATGTGGCCAGAGGTTAGGCGGACAGAAAGGAGTCGGAGACAAGCGGCTGACAGCCAGCAGACAGCAGCTGCTGAGGTTTCCGTTACCTGAGTCACTCTGCTCAGTCACCAGCAGCCCTGTCACCCTAGAAGGAACAGCATTCTCAGCTTCACCATGAACCCAGACAAGGACACTTGTTGTGCAATATTCAAGGTGCTGTTGAAAACATCATCAGAAATCAGAATATACAAACTCCTGGCTGTGCAGTGATATGACCACATGTACAAACTGCTAGCAATTTACGGCCAGTTCAGACTCGACTACTTGACTCAGTGAGCAACCCCTAACCTAATTATGCGTTCACTGCATGTGACCTATTAAGGAGGAAAACTCTACTTCTACTAAGTGAACATTTTGCTTCTAATCTTCATGAACTGTGCATCATCACATGGTGGAGAAGCTTGATGTGTAACACAAAAGATGGAAGCAGAAAGTCAACAAACTATTTATATTTGTGTTTGAAACAAGCATTCAGTTCAAAGCAACAATCTAGTTTACGCCAACAAAACGTTCAGAGGCAGCCAGCAGTCCAGAACTTACAATGGATGAGGGAGGCAATAAAAAAACAAAACAAACAAAAAAAGAAGCAGACCCCCACGGGCAGCCCAGAAAGCCTGGTAAATACTATACATTACAGCACAGTACACTGCTGCAACACAAAGCTATGCAGGTTATCTGTTTAACTATTAATTGTCAACGGAGCTAAGATGACCAGGAAACTAAACATCTCTGACTAAGAGCTGTAACACAAAGCAACATCCACATCCTAATTTATGTGACTGGGGTAATTGACATTCACTGCTAATGTCACATTAAGCATTAATAACTAAATGAGTCTCGGAATAAAGGAAACCCATCCATAGGTCCTGACTTCCCCAAATCAAAGAGATGAAGAGGTGGGAGAACTGGATCATCTGTCTGGTTTTACTGATTGATTGTACAGGAAATGTGAGAGAAACGTGAGGTGTAGTATGGCTCATTGTCCCATGGCACCCACCAGTGGTGTGCGTAGCGCTTTCTGAACACAACCAGCAGCTCTGGCTTACCTGAGCCGTCACACACGCTGCTGCTGTTGTGGTGGATGTCTTGGAAGAAACCCCCAAGCAACAATACATATTGTCTTCTTCAGATATTAAAACAACCAGGATAAAAAAAGTTTGCTAATTTATGTTTGATTTCATTTTTATTTAAATGCAATTTATTGATATGATTATGAGCCAAATTTTCACCATAGCATCCAGAATGTAGATGCAGTTCAATGTTATTGAATTAACAATCAGAAATATACAAGAAATTCTCAGAATTAATCATCTGTTATCAGCACAAATTGAGCATTTGTGTTTTTAAAAGTGCCATAAAATTAATCTATAATTTAAAAAAAAAAAAAGCACACTAATTGTGGCCTATTTTTTTTTATAATAATCAATAAAGGAAGCTTTGTATGAGTATTACAAATTCTATTTTAATAAGTTTTTATATTTACACTCTATAGAATTGTTAAATATTCCATCTGTGGGCCAGATAAAGCCAAAGGTTTATTATAATCCATTTAATACCACTATGCTATAACTCGAGAAGGGCGAGTGAGAGGAGAAGAGGAACATGTTTAAAATATATAGGGACCAAAAAATTGTAAAAATATCTAATAATTGTGGTGCTGTTAGGATGCTCATCTGAAAAGTGATCTAAGCAATATCATCTGCCTAATTACTAATAATGGCCAGCTCTGGGGGGTTGTGTGCGGGCATCTCTTGTGGACACAACAGACAGGTGAGAAAGGATGCAGCACGTGGCAAAGCCAGTCTGCTGAAAGAATGATGCTTCTATCAGGTGAGCGCTGAGCTCCAGCCCTACTCTGGAAATGTCAGGGAGAAAGCAAGAGGACGTTTTAAATAAAACGATCTTTAAGTATCAGATAGTGAACCTATGAACAATAAAAAAGTATAATAATAACCATGATGATGATGAATGAAATCAAATCAGTATATTGTTAAGAAGTAAAGGCATGGTCTGTTTATTAGGCTAACCAAATTATGAAGCACCACTTTTGCCTGCAACCAAAACCCCTTTTGGGGAAAATTTTAGACTTAGCCCGCGTCTTCATCACATCTGTATTCCTTCTGCTCGTCTTCTCTTCCCTCCTCTCTTCTCATTTCCTGCTTAAAACAGAGCAGACTAGAAGCAGAAGAGACGACAGCTTTTAAATTAGACGCTTGCAGCCATATTTAACTTTGTTTTATTAGAAAGTCTTTAAATTACCTCCAACTCGTGATAAAATAGCTGTCTTTGTCAGAAAGTGCCTAACAGTGTGCTACTGTTTGCAATCACAACTACAGAGGGTTCCCGAGGGCGCAGCCAGTCTCCCCAAACATGAGCTCGTGCGCCGCGGCGGCTCCTCTCACCTCCGTCCCGCCGCCTCTTACCTTTACTTTTCCGGCGCGGCTCCAGCAAAGGCTGCCATCGCTTCTGGGAGGCTGGAAGCTTCGCCTGGAAAAACTATCCGGGACTGGACACACAGCTGGACGCGTCCTTAACTCACTTTGTCTCTAACTAACGGTTCCTGTGATGCTGCGGGCGCACGCGGAGGATGACGTGATGCCTTCAGTGCATGCTCGAAAATGTTCGATTCCAGTTCCCGTCAAGTTTTAAAGGCATGAAAAACGTGTTTCTAGCAGGAAATAAAACCAGCATAAACTTGTTATACGCCCATTAAATGTTTTAAAATATCTAATATGAAGAAGCTATTTTTAGTGAACTAGGTCTATTTTATGCTGAATGAAGGAGTTTTTTTTCCAGAGTACCTGAAGGCAGCGCAGACCGAGGACTGGCTCCTCGCGCCCATCGGAATATTTTTTTCTTTGAAGGTGTGAGAAATGATATTTCCCTTGTACTTCAAAAGTGAAAGAAGTACTGATATTTCGCTCACATTTGGAGGAACACTCACACACACACGTGTGTGTGTGAGTGTATAGCCGCCCGGGTGGCTTGGAGAGTGGTTATCCTGTAGCCCGAGCGTTGGCGGTTCGATCGCGGCCCAGAGAGCTCATGTCAAGGCGTCCCTGACAGGGAAAAAAAGGAAATAAAAAGGAAAATACATTTATACAACTGTTTTCATATCAGACATCATATTCAAGTGATTCGTCAGGAAGCCACAAAATCCTAGTAAGGAGGTAAGAGATGGACTTAGGTGGTGCACTACCCGATAAACATAAAATCATGGCGCAAACTGATGACCAATGTTTAACAAAAGCTTTTCCATTTCAGTTAATAACCCGAGAACACTTTATTTAGTTTGGTACTTCCTGGTTGGGTTTAAACAACAGCATTGTTTAAAGATAGAAAAAGCTCATGGCTGGGGTTTAAAAGTAGTTTTTTACTATGCAAATATCACCTTCATGAATGTTGTTTTTCAGGTTGCCTTGGTTACATCTAAACAAGACAATAATTTCCTTAATGGGTTTGGCCAATAACTTTGCTCACGTAGGGATAGAAATAAAAACTAGATATTGACGGGTTAATATAGACCTCTTCTTCCCTCAACGCATTACCTTCAGTCACAATTTTTACAATTTTGATGCAGTGAAGCTCAAGGCCACTACAGGTCACATTTTGCTTTAAACATGAAGCCTATTTGTCTCGTCAACAAAGACCCTATGGACACATTTGGTCAGCGGATAGTTTCCTGGTTGGTGCTAAACACAAAAATTTTTTTTAAATATATAATTAAATCATTCTCGAGGATAAATAGTTTTAATGCTCCAGAAAATTTATATTGAGACAGAGGTTTGCCTTTCAGCATGACAATAAGCCTAAGAATATTGTAAAAACGTCCGAGTGGTTTAAGGGGAACCATTGAACTGTTTTTGTCTGGTCTAATCAAAGCCCAAACCTGAAAATAATTCAAATCTTTGACATAGTTTAATGATTGGTGCACACTAATGGAACACATCCTTTTGAAAAAGCTGGGGGAGCTTTGCTTTCAAAAGAAATACCCTAAGAAATGTGCAATAGTATTTGTAAAATGAGCTGAAAGAAGAATATATCAAATATATATATATATATATATACACACACACATATATTTGATAAATATATAAAAATATTCAGCAGCTTTAAAGTGGTTGGTATGTTGAGGTGTTCAAATGAAACACATACAGTAAATCTACCTCAATTCAAAGTAATAGGGACAGAAAATAAAAAACGCATATCATTTAAGTTATTTAAATAATCTCCAACACTCAAATTAAAATGTTCCTTTCTACTTAAAAGCAAATAATTGTTGACCACACTGGTAGGGCTGGTTGGCGTAACCCTGATGATCACAGGAAAATAAGGCAAAAATAAGATTAGTGATTGTAGCCAACAGTTTATTATGTTCATTTCAAATATTTGTCTGCATTGTAAGATTCAGTCTATGAACTGCTTTTGACTGGTCTTACAATGACGGAGCTGCCGGTGAACAACGTGGGGAAGAAGTCATTGTGGAAACTGTTCTTCAGTCGGTGCTGGAAGTGGACATATCTCACCCCAGGTCCGTAGCCAGCAAACACATGAGACACCTGCACAGATGCATGCAGTGAAACATTTAGACAGAAGCGATCACTGCACCAGTCAGGGGGACTCAGTAGCTCACCTTCTTCCAGTTGTGTGAGTAATTGCTCAGGTCCTCGGTAGGGCCAACAGTATGCTCGGAGATCACGGTACTTTTGTCAGAACCCAGTAGCTTGACATGCAGCTGGTAGATATAGTCATGTAACTGACTCTCCTCGTACCTGACAAAATGACACACACAGTATACCTGTTATGTCCTAACAGCTTCCAAAATGTTTTTATGTGTAACTTAAATCTTATTTCAAAGCAAGCTGTGATATATTTCAATTGAATGAATTAATGAAGTATAATTTAATTTCCATCTAATTAATACATTTCTAATTGGCCAAATTAGGGACCATGTCTTCTGTTATTTTTACTGATTTTCCTGACAAGCTTGCAGCAGTAACAACAGACACAAAGAAAAAAGGTGTCAAAATGTCCAAAACTGTATTTTATCAATTTAAAATATTTAGTTAGGTATTCTAATTTTCCTAAATCACAAGAACTAAACCAAGGTCAATATCTGATGTAGCGGTTGCTGTTACACTGCTAAGCTAATTAGCCTTCCTTAAGTGGGAGTTTTCTATATGTTTTAGCATCATGGTTAAATGTAGCTGCTGTCCTCATTATCTGGAATAACAAGCTAATTTATCAAGTTTTTTATTTATCTAAATGTATATTCTATGGCTGTTAGCCTAACCACTTCATGTGTGACTACGGATTAAATCTGCTGGCTGCTCCACTGCTAAGCTAATAAACACAAGCACTTTTCCTATTTATTGATCTTTTTTTTTTCCTTTACCAGATCAGATTTAGGTGCTGCCTTAGTTATCTGGAATAACAAGCTAATTTCTCAATATTTTGGCTTATCATATTACTCTTGGGCCTGTAAACCGTAAAACAAACAAACAAATAAGTGGGAACGGACCTACGATTTGATCCAAGTTATTATCTGAGAAGAATAAATAGTAGTGATGTGCAGATCAATACTGGCATATCTATTCTGCCTATACCAACATTTATATAACTAAACTTTCAGGATAAGTAAGAACTACTTCTTCTTCCGCCTGTCATGGGAATATGTGAAAAGGTTCATCCGCTGCTCGGTGATCAGTCCAACACACAGCGATGAGTGGAAATATTTCAGCTCCACAAACAGCAACGATGTGCAGGTTGATGTGTGTGTGTGACGACCACACACCTCTTTAAACGATAGAACCCGTCATAACACAGAAGCAGACGTGATGAGGCGCACTAAAGAGGAGAGGAGGGGGAGGACAGGTATAGATAGGGCGGAGACAGACGTTACTCTGAGTCTGGTGGTGCGGCAGGTAATATCAGGTACTATCAGAGGGAGAAAATGTGGAGCTGGTGGGTATGTGTAGGAACGTCGCTGTCTTTTGGTGAAGTGGTTTAGGTCTGTCTGCTGTAAGTTTAAGTTTTGTGCTGATATTTCAACATCAGGAGTCCATGCAATCTTAAAACTACGTGCAGTAATAAATATCAGCCACATTGCTCACAGCTGAGTTTATTTGGGATCTATCTATTGAGCCTGAAAAAAAGACTCACGTGATCCTTAAGTTATGCCTGCAGAGAGCGTGAGGGCAGGGGCGTTGCTAGACATAGGGCTCTACAGGGGCCCAGGACCCCCCTTACTCAGATTATATTTTTCATAATAAAGATCTGATATGTTTATAAAATGAGCAGAGTGATGTTCCATCTGTTTCCCTTTCCTAAAGCGACTGTTTCTGGTGCTTCCAAGTAACTGCTATTGAAACTGAAACAACAACAACAACAACAACAATAATAATAATAATAATAATTATAATAATAATATGGTTGTAAAAGACTGAAATGACTTAAAAAATCCTCCTTTTTGTGTGTTGTCAAACAAATTTCCAAACAAATTACAAACAAACAAATTACCCAAATTTTCCTGAGGACTCTCCAAAGGGATTAATAAAGTATTTCTATTCTAGAAGGAAAAATATAGAGAATTTATAATCTAATCAAATGTATAAATTCATATAGATTTAAGTTAGTGAATATCAGATTATTGTGGTAAACGCAGTCAGGTGACATCATTTTTGATCTCTCTTGAATGAGGTGGTTTGTTTTAAAAATCCAGTATAATAAAATCCCTATAGTCAGACTTTACTCATATTTATTTATATTTACAGAAAGACATTATTATGAGTGATTGTCGAAACTCTGCTCCAACAAATATGTTTAAATAATTATGTTAATTTATTCTCCAGTAAATGTCGCTGAGTCATGTTTTGTATTAACTGTCTGACTGGGAACTGTCTGACTAGGAATTGTCTTACCGGGAACTGTCTGACTGGGAACTGTTTGACTGGGAACTGTCTGACTGGGAACTGCCTGACTGGGAACTGCCTGACTGGGAACTGTCTGACTGGAAACTGTTTGACTGGAAACTGTTTGACTGGGAACTGTCTGACTGGGAAATGCCTGACTGGGAAATGCCTGACTGGGAACTGTCTGACTAGGAACTGTCTGACTGGGAACTATTTGACTGGGAAATTTCTGACTGGAAACTGTCTTACTGGGAAATGCCTGACTGGGAACTGTCTGACTGGAAACTGTTTGACTGGGAACTGTCTGCGTGGAAACTGTTTGACTGGTAAACTATCTGACTGGGAACTGCCTGACTGGGAACTGCCTGACTGGGAATTGTTTGACTGGGAAATGTCTGACTGGGAATTGTCTTACTGGGAAATGCTTGACTGGGTACTGACTAGGAACTGACTGGGAACTGTCTGACTGGAAACTGTTTGACTGGGAACTGTCTGACTGGGAATTGTCTTACGGGGAAATGCCTGACTGGGAACTGCCTGACTGGGAACTACCTGACTGGGAAATGCCTGACTGGGAACTGTCTAACTGGGAACTGTCTGACTGGGAAAAGTCTTACTGGGAACTGTCTTCCTGGGAACTGTCTTCCTGGGAACTGTTTAACTGGGAACTGTCTTACGGGGAAATGCCTGACTGGGAACTGCCTGACTGGGAAATGCCTGACTGGGAACTACCTGACTGGGAAATGCCTGACTGGGAATTGTCTGACTGGGAAAAGTCTTACTGGGAACTGTCTTCCTGGGAACTATTTAACTGGGAACTGTCTGACTGGGAATTGTCTTACGGGGAAATGCCTGACTGGGAACTGCCTGACTGGGAACTACCTGACTGGGAGCTGTCTGTCTGGGAATTGTTTGACTGGGAACTGTCTGACTGGGAACTATCTTACTGGGAAATGCTTGACTGGGAATTATTTATTATTATTATTATAATATTTTATCTATTTAATTTTCATGCTGAACTCTTGTGTCTTGTCATTGTTTTCTTTGCTGTGTGATGTTCAGCACTTTGTAAACTCTGTTTTTAAAAGTGCTATACAAATAAAGATTTATTATTATTATAATTGCCTGACTGGGAACTACCTGACTGGGAACTGTCTGACTGAGAACTATTTTACTGGTAAATGTCTGATTGGGAATTGTCTTACGGGGAAATGCCTGACTGAGAACTGTCTGACTGGGAACTGTTTGACCGGGAACTGTCTAACTGGGAACTGCCTGACTGGGAAATGCCTGACTGGGAACTGTCTGACTGGGAACTGCCTGACTGGGAACTGCCTGACTGGGAACTGTTTGACCGGGAACTGTCTGACTGGGAACTGCCTGACTGGGAAATGCCTGACTGGGAACTGTCTGACTGGGAACTGCCTGACTGGGAACTGTCTGACTGGGAACTGTCTGACTGTGGCAGTTGTGTGTGTTTTTATGTGCCATGAACAGCTGACCTGGTGATTTCATATCATTAACCAGAAACTTGGTCCATGGTGGATGGGTCTGAGCAGCAGAGGTGTCCCTATCTTGCTTTTTATTTTCGTACTTTCTCACCACCTCGATCAGCTGTTAATTAAGGCCTCAAAAAAGGCCAGAAGCCAGTTCGACATTTTAGAGAAATTATTATTGTGAAATTCCCTGCGTCTTAGTGCCACTTCCTTTGTGTAGTTGAGTTGGTTCCTGTTTTATTTGGAAGTTTCTGTTGGTACTTTTCATAAACTATTTGTAAACTTCTTTAAACTTTTACTTTGTTCTCTGAATCCTGTATTTATGATACTCAAAATGAGACTAAAAAAAATTCTTATGTCTTGCTGTCATGTATGTGACAAAATTTTGGTTGGTTCCATCAGATCTCACTCCAGGGATTTTGGAAAATTTGGCAGCTCTGTCCCCATCAGCTGTCTAGCAGGATGTCTCTCTTGGCAATTTTGAATGTATTTTAATATCACCATTCCAAATCAGAGATGCTATTTTTTTCTTTGTCCAGAGGTTTCCACCCTAAACTAAATAGGGAAAGATTCATTAATGGCAGGTCCTTATTAGTATGGCATGTTCAGTTAGCTTCTGAAGTCAAAATTTGCAGCTAGGAATTAGTCTGTCACAATCAACTTATTTCCAGCTGTAAATCAATAAGCCAGTAGGATTTCTTTTGCAACCAGACTAGCTGTTATAAGCAATACAAGTTGATAACAGAAGCCTATACTCTGTATAAATTAAAATGTAAATTCTGCAGGTAGAAAACATTTTATCTTGAGGTCAGAACTGTTGAGGTTTGTCTAAAATCTGTCCACATGGGGCACAGCATTCCTGTTGAATTTTCCTACTAGGAGCTAAGAAATCCTGACTTCTGAGTTCAAATGGAGCACAACATCATTTTCTGAATATTATTAACACAAACACAATCTGAAAACCAGGAAACTGGTCAATGTAAACCAATATGAACACATTTTCTGTTTAAAGGGTGGGAGTGCTAGGTAGCCCACCAGTCTTGAATGACAACTTCAGGCTGAAGACCATCCAGTAGTTCATTCCACAATCCCTCTGCCTTCAGGTCCACAATCTGCTCCAAGGTGAACCAGCTGAGGACAGAAAGCAGGACAGAGTCAACACCTGGCCCTGCAGTTAATTAAGTCTAGTCACCTAAAGAGGACTAGACTTCTCCTTTTGTCAGTTTTACACAGTACTATATTATTATGTGTAATTTTGACATGCATATTCACAGATTACCCCTGTGATTGTTGTCTGATCTGCAGTAACACCTACCTATACTGAGGCAACGAACAAATCACAACTCCTTCTGGGATGCCGCTGGTATCATAGGGCAGCACTTCTGTGCTTGTGGTCCAACCAGTAAAGTCACCTAAAGATGACTAGACTAGTTACACTTTTCAAGGTTGCAGAAGTGCACACGATCTTTATTTAAGTGGAAAAATATATAGTTTTTTTTTATCTGATAATTACTGCCTTCTTGCATGAGTATTATATTAAAATCTTCATTTGTCAGTTTAGTCAGGTTATGTGTGTGTGTTTTTTTTTACACCTGTTGTGTTCTGATGAATGCAGCAAAGTTGGTGGGAAAGTGCATATGAATGCTAAATAAAAGGTAATCAGTAATTCTCATATAACAGATTTACCTAAAAGTAAAGAACAAATAGTACAGATCTTTCTCACCATCAGGCTGAAAACGTGGAGGTCCACCTGGGGGGAAATCAGGCCGTTCAGGCTCAGGTGGAGGGACATCTTTATTCAGTCCTGTATGGAAGAATAAGAACGTGACAAACTGTCACTGAAATCCCACAACAAATATCACAAAGTGAAGCAACTCTAAGCCTAACCCCAAATCCCTGGGTGTGTGTGTAAAAACACACACCTTAAACATTATCATCCACGTCATCGTTTACAGACACACCTCAGCTTGAAATGGGCAACCATTCTGTGTCAAAGCTGCTTTTGGATTTATAATCTTTAAAACAAACGACAAAGTTCAGAAAAATAACTTCTGTTTCACACAATCCCAGTTTTGTTGCTTAACATGTTTTCACTAACACAGCTGTTAAAAGCTTACAACCAGGAGCAATGAATAAAATCCAAATGACTGATTTTTCTTAGTTAAATTAGTATAACAATCACATCTTAGGTCATTATCTTTCTATTTCAGCTGCCTCTACAAGTATTTTAGTACAGTTACTAATGTGCACTGAATCTAAGAAAACGTGGAAGGACAAGAACATCATGCAGGAAAAGGCGTTTTCTCCTCATACTTCTCCTTTCTCAGTTTTGGTCTGATTGCTCAAAGGCGCTGGTCAGGATGCCTGTCCCCAACGGGCTCATTTTTTACTCACATTCCTGTAAATAAGTTGATTAGAATAACTTCTGAAACAAAAAACACAATTTCAGAAGTAGCAGTATGTTAACAAATGCTGATTAAAGTAAAACACTGAAACTTTGTGTGAACTTGATAAAAAACCAGCATGTTTACTACATGCGAACCAGCACTTAACTAGTTTTACATTAATTACTAAACTGTGACTCCAGACCAGGTCCTGGACCAGGACTGTTCCCAGATCAGCTCTTAGGGATTTTAAACTTTCTATGAATCATCACTGATCAGAAATGAATGTTTATAACAGAAACGCGGTACCGAGGGGCGCAGGGTTCCTCAGCAAGTTTCTTCCCAGCGGCTTGGCTTCATACACGGACTTCCAGTCCACGCTGTCGGGCATCGGCGCGCCCTGTAGACCCCACTCAGCCTCACACCTCTTCTTCCACTCAGCAGACATGGTGCGTGAAAATGCTGCGGGATCATGTACAGATCTGATTAAACCAGGAAGTGTTTGGGGATCTTTAGTGCAGCAATGCAAGCAGGGCGCGGCGGCGCGGCGCAGCGGCTCTCTTAAAGCCACAGAGGTTTTATCATGTTTCCAAAGTCTGGGGACACAGCAAACTTGACTAACTAAACTTTATTATATATATATATATATATATATATATATATATATATATATATATATATATATATATAATATAAAACTGTAAAGCCCATAACAGTGAAATAGAGATGTTGGCTTTAGGCTAAAATAATGCTCACTTATCAAAAGTTCTTTTAAAAACAGAAAAAAATAACATTTTCTTTGTTTGCTAATATATTTATATATTTATTGTAATTTAAAGCCAGAAAACTGAAGCGAGAGAAACACATTTCTCTGAATGGAAGTTCAGAAATCTGGTTTGGACGCCTCCTGGACATGGACTAAGTGAGGTGTGTCTGACCAGCAGAAGACCGAGGACTTGCTAGAGAGATGCATCTTGGGAAAGCAGATAATAAATTTGACTCACTTTCTAAGTATTTTGCTGGTTTTTATTGTCTTTCCCACCTTTGCACTCTGTATAATCAGACTGTCTGCGACCTTTGCCCCACGGTGATGCTTGAACCAGACAAGGCTGTAAAGACCTTAAATATTAAATTGGTGAGAGCATCTCAGTGCTGTGGTGCTGCCTAAAACCTGACTGGAAGACACCGTAGCAGTTGTTTTGTGTTAAAAAGTCGTTTAGCTGATGAAAAACGGCTTTTTCAATTATCTTACTTAGAAAAGGAAGATTTGAGATCGGCCTGTAGTTTCTCATTTGTGTCTAGGTTGTCCCTTTTCAGCAGGGGTTTGATTACAGCTGTTTTTAAAAGTTCTGGGAAGACGCCAGAAATTAAGGACAAGTTTACAATCTATAGCAGATCTGGCTCCAGAGTCTTTGAGACCTTTTTGAAGAAACCTGTGGGCAGGATGTCCAAGCAGCAAGAGGAGTTCAGCTGACATAAGATGTCGCCCAGATCTTTGCTGTTAATGGGATTAAACTGTGTCATGGTGCTTAAACTGGTTTTCAGTGGACACAGTATGTCTGTTGAACCTGCTGTTGATAAACCAACTACTTGTCTGATATTTTGGATTTTTTCCATGAAAAATTTGGCAAACTCATTGCAGCCTTGGTGGAATAAAGATCAGGTGCTATTGACACAGAAGGGTTTGTTAAGCTGTCAACAATAGCGAATAAGACCCGAGCATTATGATAGTTTTTGCTAATAATGTCAGAGAAATAGGACTTTCTTGCATTCTTCAGTTATAGATTATAAGAGCGAAGTTTCTCTTTATACATGTCATAATGAACCTGTAGATTTGTTTTTCTCCACCTGCGCTCGGCTTTCCAACACTCTCTTTTTCCATGTTTCACCAGTGTGGAATTTCTCCATGGAGACTTTTTCTTTCCAGAGACAACTTTCACCTTAATGGGAGCAATGACATCCATAATACTTAACATTTTAGCATTAAAACTAGCGACAAGCTCATTGGCTGAACCGCCTGACAGGGCAGGTGTTGAAGAGAAGACCTGGTTAAACATCCCAGTCGTGTTTTTAGTTATACAGCGGTTTGTGATCATCTCTGTTGAGAGATTAGTGTGAACAGAAACTGTACACTCAAAGAAAACACAATAATGATCAGACAGGCCCACATCACACACAGTAACCGTGGAAACATCCAAACCCTTCGAAATCACCAAGTCTAGAGTGTGTCCTTTAATGTGTGTGGGCTCTGTTATATGCTGAGTCAGCCCAAAGTTCTCCAGACTGTTACCCAGATCTTTTGTCGCCTTGTCCTAAGGGTTGTCTACATGGATGTTAAAATCACCAACAATAATTACACAGTCAAAATACAAACAGATTGTAGCAGCAGTTCACTAAACTCTTTATAAAATTCTGCGCAGTGCCCTGGTGGTCTATAGAAATTTAGATATATTATTTTATAATAAGCTTTCAACTGAAGAGCCACATATTTAAAAGAAGTAAAACTTCCAAGAGATAACTGCTTACACTGAAATGATTCATTAAATAAAACTGCTCCTCCTCTCCTGTTCAGTCTGACCTCACTGATAAAACTAAAGTTGGGAGGGCTTGACTCTATCAGAGCGGCTGCGTTGTTATCTTTGTTTAACCAGGTTTCTGTTAGAAACATAAAATCAAGGTTGTGCTCAGTTATAAAATCATTAATTAAAAATGTTTTCCCTGCTAATGACCTAACATTTAATAAAGCTAACTTAATGGGTTTGGAATTGTTTATCCTATGTTTGGGGGCACGCTGTGGCTCACAGGGTATGTTAACACTACTTAGAAACCTTTTAGAAAGCAGCCCTCTGTGTTCTGACCGAGCTGCTTTTCTCCTTCTGTTTCCAAACAGTCCAGATAGTTTTGAACCTTCTAGTAAACAGGGGTCCAGCTGGACCTGGGAAAAATCACAACTGCCGTTATCTACACAGCCTGGACCCTCCACACATCATACATCCGAAACATGAAGCTGGCATAGTGGTACAGGAGGGGCTGGGTGCCCCCCTTTAGCCGCCCCGGTGGGGGGGTTTATGGGGGACTGGGGCATGGGGTTAGTTTGGTCGCAATAGTGACCAGCTCTTTCATCTGGGAGGTGAAGTCCAGGAGGGGTGGGGAGGATGGGGAGAGGGAGGGTGACTTGGATGGAGTATGATGAGATGAAGGGGGTGGGTCCTCATTGAGAGCTTTGGGGCTTTCTTCGGGAGGGGGCTGAGGTGGTTTTTTTCTTAAGGTTTCCTCTAGGCTCTGTCTTATCACGTTGTTTTGGTCTCTCTTGTCTGTTGTCCTTGTCCGAGGGAACAGAGTCTGTTCAGAAAATAAAACAGGTTGGAGGCGAACAGCTTCACTCCTGACCTGTTCAGGCAGAATCCATCCATCTTAAAAAAGTGCCTACGGTCCCAGAAGAAGCTGAAGTTGTCTATGAAATTAACTGGATGCGTGGTACATACAGCCGACAGCCATGTATTCAGACTAAACAGCCTACTGAATCTCTCCACTCCTCCTCTGATGGGAGGAAGAGGCCACTGATGAATATCCAAGCATCCAGACAGCTGATCGTATCCAGCAGTTCAGTAAAATCCTGCTGACTAGCTTCCATTCCTGCACACTGCTGCTCTTTTGCCGACATAAAATACCAAACGCTGCCTTGTTGTTGTTTGGCAACTGTGGGGAGTCGCGTATGATTGGTTAAGGAACCAGGAAGTTGGAAAGAGCTACACAGAGCACCCAAGTTATTCTGGCACGGAACTCTTATTTTGAAGGAGAAAAACTTGACGAAGACGTTGTTGATGAAGGAGACAGATTGTTTATAGAGAAGCTTCCTTTTATCCCTCGCAGCAAATGAGAACATTTTAAATTATTTTTAAGGAAAAAATCCTAATTATTCAGCCTTTAAAAACAATGTCAACATGGAGGATTCTCATTTTTGAGGCTTGTGGTTTACATGCACATCATAAAGTTTGTTGACAACTTCACTGTTACAATGAATGAAGTCCACTAGATGGAGACATTTGTTACAGATTTGGTGAGGATGGCCTCTGCTTAATATGCTTCACAAAGATGTGAAGAACAATGATATTCTGTCTTCGTTGGACAGGATGAGACGAGGTCCTTGTCTCCAGGATTTATCACCACTGATGTTATACAGACCTCAGACTTCTTACTCTAGCTGCTCAGTTAAAGATGAGAGAAAAGATTCTCACGAATGTTGTGTTAAAGTATTTCGAGAGCCGTCTAAAAATCATTGGTTGCATTTGACTTTTGGTAAAAAACAAACAAACAAACAAACAAAAACCCTTCCTTTCTACATATCGGTTTATTTATTTTGTTGTGATGTACACTTGTATTTTATGTGAGAAACGGTTGTTTGTGTCTCCTCTTCAGCTGAATCAGTGTTTTGGATGTAATAATTTTCTGAATGATGCATCCTAGTTACAACATGCTTCCCAGAACCACATAAAACATTACAAGTGGAAAAAGTAAAAAATAAAATAAAAACATAAACAAAAACTTACAAAAGGAAAACGCAACAGGTCTTAGTTAAGAAATCAAGGAGGAAACATTCCTGTTCTGCCCTGTTTTCAGGTCCACAATGAAACTTTGGAAGATTTGTGATCAGATGGAATTTATCTACTGATCAGAAGCTGGTTTAAGTAAATAGGCACAAACAAACGTACACGAGGTTTCTCTAAATGATAGTGATTTTGTGAAAATATTAGAAATTACTTACTTTTTCCATCTGAGTTTGAAATCATAGCTTGGCCCAAAGTTTCTGTGAGAGCAACAGAACAGCATCTAAACCAGGACAGGACCAAAAATGAGTCCAACTTTAAGCGACTCCATCCCATACGGTAGCCGCCACACCATGTTTGGCATACAAAGAAGACAGGCTGTGGTAAGAGGACAATAACTTCTCTAAATCACTTCTCAGAAGCAGAAACAAGTCCAAATATGCTGGTGTTTTACGGGGTGGTGGGATAAGTCCCAAATCAGCCCAGTCTTACACTGATGGGACTGAGCTACGTTTGTCCACATGTCCAGTGTGTTGTGGTGTCACATTACAAACAAAAACTGTGATGTAATACTCTCCATGGACAGTTTTTATTTATAGAAAAATATTCAGGAGTTGGGATTTGTACTTGTAACCGTTCATTTATTAATATTTAAGTTAAAAGGGACTCAAACTTGGTTCTCGTGTGTGACAGTTCTTGGGTAAGGCAAGACAAATTTATCGATATAGCAAATTTCATACATATGCCGACCCAATCTGACGAACAGTTAAAAGAAACATTCAGAGGACTTCCGGTTTGGCAAATGGCGGAGTAGGTAGCAGACTGGGAGAGCTCTGTCGAGATCCTTAAGAAATTCATTTAAAATTGTATCAACACATGGTGTAACCTTAGCCAGGACATTTATTAAGATGGGTAAGCCGACAAAGAAACCCAACCAGGTGCCGGAGGAGCCGGATGAAGAGGAAAACCCGCACGGATCCCACGTCAGCCAAAAGACGACATGTGCTGCTAGCAACCGTGAACTCCCGCTGACCCGGGCGACATGGAGGCGATGCTTCTCAGCTTGGAAGAGCAAATTATTTCAAAGTTGTCAGTACAACTTTCAGCAGGCCGAGCATTAATTGATCGACACGACCAAACCATTCAACAAATTGAAACTTCAATGAACGACATGCAAAGCAGATTAATGGAACTTGAGTCCACCTGTAGCATGCTAGTGAGAGAAAACGAATTATTGAAGCTCAAGACTGATGACCTTGAAAACCGGTCTCGACGCAATAATATTCGCATAACTGGCTTACCGGAGAAGTGTGAAGGCCCACATGCAGCGGCTTTTGTTACAGAATGTCTGAAGGAGATCTTCGGAGCAGCCGCATTCTCCGCTCCGCTGGCGGTGGACAGGGCGCACCGTGTCAGTGCCCGCAGACAAAACCAGAACACTCCGCGCCCGTTCATTGCAAGGATTCATCATTACCAGAACAAAGAACTCATCCTGAAGCTCGCTCGAGAAATGGGTCGTCTTGTCTACCATGGGGCAGAAATCCACATTTTCCCAGACTACAGCCCCGTGCTTTCCCAGAAAAGAGTCGCGTTCTTCGAGGTCAAGTCCCAGCTCAGATCCGCAAGTTATCCATACGGGATGTTTTTTCCAGTTAAACTTCAGGTTACGGACAAAAAAACGGACAAAAAGTAACTTTCCTCACTCCGGGGAGGTGCGGACCTCCCTAGTCGACGCAGGCAAGGGAAAATGAATCCCCTACGTTTTGCTGGGATTATCTTTACCTGTGTTTTGGGCACCAGTATTTAGGCTGAGGTAGGCTAAGGCAAGCCGTGTTTCACCCCGTTAAGAGGTGTAATCTGTTTACTGTTCATTTATGTTCATAACAGAGTTCGTAAAGAAGTTTAGTGTTTAATAGGGTTACTTAGGCATGAAAATGACTGAGTTTGCGACATCATTTCCTTGTGTTAATTTCGTTATGTTTTTGTCTGGTGTCACAAACATTTTCCTTTTTTGTTTATTTTTTTTCAGTTTCTATTTGTTGACAGCCGACTGTCCCATCTTCATTCCTCCAAACTTCTCACCTCTGACTAACAATGCTTTTGTTATTTACCCAGGTTACTCTAAAATAACAGCTACACCCCTTTTTTATGGCTGATATGGCAAGGCAGAGCAAAAATCATAGCATCACTTTTGTCTCTTTGAATGTAAAAGGTGTCAATAATGTGATGAAAAGACAAAAAATTGATTGTTAGACAGTTAAAAGTGGATGTTGCTTTCCTCCAGGAAACCCACCTAAAACAGGGACAGACTAGACTACTTAAAAGAAGCTGGGTTGGCCAAGTATTTCACTCAGATTTTAATGCCAGAGCTAGAGGTGCTGCAATTCTAGTGCATAAAGATATTCCTTTTCAGTCAGAAGAGGTGATTTCCGATTCGGCGGGGCGATATGTCATAGTCCGTGGTCACATTTTCTATATGCCAGTCAATATTCTATCAGTGTATGCCCCGAACTAGGATGACGGTGATTTCTTCAGCAAACTTTTCTCTGTTTTGCCCAGTCACAATAATTATATTATAATAGGGGGTGACTTTAACTGCGTTCTTAATCCCAATCTGGATAGATCCTCCAATAAACCACAGTCCCTCCTTAAGACTGCTAGGGTCGTAAATAATTTTATGAATGGATCTGGTCTATCGGATATTTGGAGATTTAAAAATCCCACAAAGAGAGTGTTTTCCTTTTTCTCCAATGTTCATCACACTTACTCTCGCATCGATTATTTTCTTATGGATAATAAACTACTGGAAAATGTCCACTCCTGTACTTATCATGGTATAACTGTATCGGACCATGCCGCTGTCTCTTTTGCTTTAGAGCTGCCGGATTGCCCTAGACCTAACCGCAATTGGAGGTTTAACACGCTCCTCTTAGCGGATGAGGACTTCACAAAATTTTTAGCTTCTGAAATAGACTTTTTTCTGAACACCAATAGATCCCCAGAAATCAGTAACTCAGTTCTATGGGAAACACTTAAAATCTATATGCGGGGGCAGATAATCGCCCACTCCTCTTGGTCAAATAAAGTTAGAAATTCTAAATTAACTGATCTGTCACGTTTGATCACAGATGTGGATCAGCGATACTCCGCTTCCCCATCACCTTCTCTTTGTAAAGAAAAACTGCACCTACAGACTGAATACGATCTGCTCTCCACGGACAAGGCCACACAGCTAATTCTGAAAGCTCGCCATAATAACTATAAACATGGAGATAAAGCTAGCAAACTGCTGGCTCATCAAATCAGACAGAACAGAGCCTCTTGTCTCATTACTAAAATACAGGATTCTGCAGGCAATATAATTACAACTCATAAAGAAATTGACATCTTTAAACAGTTTTATGCAGAATTGTATGAATCTGAAGGACAATGCGTTCTATCCCAAATAAATGCCTTTCTTGATACACTAGTTTTTCCCACTGTCCCATTGGAAAGTCAACCTGCACTTGATGCTGGAATATCTTTATTGGATATTAAAGAAGCCAATAAGTCACTGAGAACAAATAAAACACCTGGTCCTGACGGGTTTTGCGCCGAATTTTATAAAAAGTTTGAAGATAAACTCTCTCCCGTTTTACAAATGCTTTTTAATGAATCTCTGTCCTTAGGCAATCTCCCTTCAACACTATGTTAAGCTGCAATTACTGTTTTGCTGAAAAAAGACAAAGACCCACTCCACTGCAGTTCATATCGTCCGATTTCATTACTCAATGTGGACTATAAAATTTTAGAGAAAATTTTGGCATCTAGACTGGAGAAAATTTTGCCGCAAATAATTTCTTTGGACCAGACGGGCTTCATTAGAGGGAGGAACTCCAGTTCAAATGTAAGACAGTTGCTTAACATAGTGTTACACTGGACTCCAAGGAGACAAGGGCAGGTTAAACATCCTTTATTAACAGACAGAATATTTAGCAAGAGGTCTTACGGTGACAGAACTGAAGGCGTAGATCGGAGGGACAGGAACCATGGAATGGAGTAGGGGTGAGTCCGCAGTGTGTAGATCATCAAGGTCCGACAGGAAGTGAGTGTGGCGCTGGGAAATACAAGGGCTAGTGAGTCCATAGGAAACAGGTGTGACAGGTTGACTTGATTGGAGTGTGAGGATCAGGGACAGGTGTGGAGGATCAGGGAACTGCAGGTGGAGGAGTGGCATGACAGGCTGCATGTGGCATGACAAGATGTAACACATAGTACATACTCCCCAAAGGAACAGCACAAAAGTGGTATTGTCTCTGGACACAGAGAAAGCTTGCGACCGGGTGGAGTGGGGATTTCTGTTTGCTACACTCAAGAAATTTGGTTTTGGAGATGGTTTCATCTCGTGGATAAAACTACTCTACTCTAGCCCGGTCGCATCAGTCATAACTAATGGACAGCAATCTCTGGGCAGAGGGACCTGACAGGGTTGTCCCCTATCTCCGCTGCTTTTTGGTGTAGCTATAGAGCCCCTAGCTATTGCCTTGAGGCAGTCCAAAGATTTTCATGGTATAGAAAGAGGAGGTTCGTATCATAAATTATCTCTGTACGCTGACGACCTGCTACTTTATGTGTCTGATCCGCAATCCTCCATTCCTCATATCATTGACCGCTTGGACCAGTTTGGGAGGCTCTTGGGATATAAACATTAATAAAAGTTTGATGTTCCCTCTAAGACAAGAAAACATTACACCCTCTCTCTATTCATTTCCATTTAAAATGGCCAAAACCTCCTTTAAGTACCTTGGAGTGGAGGTTACACGTACTCTATCATCACTGTTTACCAAAAACTTCACTGTTCTACTGGAAAAATGCAAACAAGACTTGGACAGATGGAAAGATCTCCCTCTATCAGTTGCCGGCAGGGTCAATATAATTAAAATGGTTGTGCTGCCAAAATTTACGTATCTCTTTCAAAACATCCCAATTTTTATAAGAAAATCTTTCTTTAAATCACTTGACATACTTCTAGCCACATTTATCTGGAAAGGGTGGTTCACACAAGATCAAGAGCGCTGCTCTTCAGAGATGCAAAAAGAGAGCTGGGCTGGCACTTCCGAATTTCCTTTATTACCACTGGGCCTGCAATATACAAAAAAATCCTTCAGTGGGTTTATTTTGATACCACAAACCATCCGGAAGTGTTGGTGTCAGTTGAATATGCTACAAGCCACTTACACCGTGGCTCATTGGTAAGTGCTAGTCCAGCTCTATCGACCATGCAGTCACTAAACCCAATTGTCTGTCAGACAATTAAAGTCTGGGCACAATTTAGGTCACACTTTAATTTGAGGACACCCTCTGTATACGCCCATATCTGGAGAAATCATAACTTTCCTCCAGCTTCTCTGGATGCCACTTTTTCAACATGGCACATGAAAGGTATTAAACTCATATATAATCTGTTTGCTGAAAGCCAGTTTGTTTGGGAAACATTTGAATTACCAAAGTCTGACTTTTTCAGATACCGGACTCTTGTTTGTTATAAAAACAAACAAATAAAATAAGTTAAAAAAAAAAAAAAAATCTTATTCTGAGACTATATGGTAAATTCTCAGCGAGAGATCCATGATAACACCATTATTTAACACATTTATGTGATTTAAAAAAAGATAGCTATCGCCACTATGGTGCTAAGAGAGCTCTGTTTTGTCCTGGGAATTATGATGAAGCCACCTACTGTCACTTAGATAAGAAAGTAATGTCCAATCAGGACCAACCAAAGTTCAACAAGTGACAATAAAGTTTTATGTCTGTCTGAAAAGAACAAAAATAAAGCATTTGAGATAAAAAAAAAAAAAAAAATTTAATAAAAGAAAATAAAAAATAAAAAGAAACATTCAGACAGGAAAATACATCATCATCAACCAGTCTGCGCTTCATATAGCATCTGCAAATCAGCTGTATACTTTGGGAATATTCTTTACTCTGTTTACTCTGTTTATACTGTTTACACTGTTTACGCTGTTTATACTGTTTACCCTTTTTACAATGTTTACACTGTTTAAACTGTTTATACCGTTTATACTGTTTATACTGTTTACATTGTTTATGCTTTTTAAACTGTTTACACTGTTTATACTGTTTACACTTTTTACACTTTTTACGCTGTTTACACTGTTTACACTGTTTATACTGTTTACATTGTTTAAGCTTTTTAAAGTGTTTACATTGTTTATACTGTTTATCCTTTTTACACTTTTTACACTCTTTATGCTGTTTACACTGTTTACACTGTTTATACTGTTTACATTGTTTACGCTTTTTAAACTGTTTACACTTTTTACACTTTTTACACTGTTTAAACTGTTTATACTGTTTACATTGTTTATGCTTTTTAAACTGTTTACGCTGTTTATACTGTTTACACTTTTTACACTGTTTACACTGTTTAAACTGTTTATACTGTTTACATTATTTATACTTTTTAAACTGTTTACGCTGTTTATACTGTTTACACTTTTTACACTGTTTACACTTTTTACACTCTTTACGCTTTTTACACTGTTTAAACTGTTTATACTGTTTACATTGTTCACGCTTTTTAAACTGTTTACATTGTTTATACTTTTTACACTTTTTACACTGTTTACGCTGTTTACCCTTTTAACACTGTTTACACTGTTTAAACTGTTTATACTGTTTACACTTTTGAAACTGTTTACACTGTTTACACTTTTACACTGTTTACACTGTTTAAACTATTTATACTGTTTACATTGTTTACGCTTTTAAAACTGTTTACACTGTTTATACTATTTACACTTTTTACGCTGTTTACACTGTTTACACTGTTTACAATGTTTACACTGTTTATACTTTTTACACTTTTTACACTGTTTACACTGTTTAAACTGTTTATACTGTATATACTGTTTACATTGTTTACACCTTTTAAACTGTTTACGCTGTTTACACTGTTTACACTGTTTACACTGTTTACACTGTTTCTGCTGTTTACACTGTTTACCCTTTTTACACTGTTTACACTGTTTATACTGTTTATGCTGTTTATACTGTTTACGCTGTTTATACTGTTCATACTGTTTATACTGTTTACATTGTTTACGCATTTTAGACCGTTTATGCTGTTTATACTGTTTTACTGTTTTGTTTATGCTGTTCTTAGCAATTCTGTAATCTGGGCAGCATTTTACTGAAATGTGGACAGTAAGACAAGCTGAAATCCTTGGAGACCGGAGCTGGAGACCTCTGTTAGCTTGTGCAGCACGTTTCAAACTGTGTTCAAGAATAAAGGCACACAGACCAAATATTGACTTTCAAACTGTACAAATTTATATTTGCATGTTTTAATAAATCACTGCACCTGCCAGAATGAAGGAATGAAGTGTGACTCAAATCCCTTATCTCTGTTTAAAAGCAACTCTTTATTACCATCTTCATTCCTTTCCCACTCCATATCCCTGTCCCATCTATACTATAACAAGTCAATAGAAAAACATCACCTTAGGAACATTTATACTATGATTGACTGTTTCTATGTTGCACAGCAGCAAAACAATTCACATCAGTTTAAAGCAACACATTGTGCAGACCAAAGAGATGTTGTCTTTTGTCACAGAGGTTAATTTACAGCTCAGCTGTTGACGACAGAAGGAAGACTCGGAGCCGCCAGAGAGCCAGAGATGCAACAGTGGGCAGCATACGTGCTGTCTGCTGCAGGGCAACACTCTGCTGCTCAAATCTGCCTCCAAAGCACACATTTACTCCAAGAACGCCACGCTGCATCAATGTTTCATGTGTAAATGAAATGCTTTTAAAAAGATTTTTCACTAAGGCTCTGAGGTGTGTTTGACGTCCCACCTGTTGTGTTTGCAGGGTGTGTAACAGATAAGTAACAGGTGTGTTTTCTCAGTTGCCCCATTAGTCCCGTTAGAGTATGAGCAGGTGTTTAGAGTTCAGACAGAAATTAAATATAAAGTAAATGTTCTTTAGAATAAAGAAAATCTTGAAAACCCAAGTTATTAAAGTTTTTACTGTATTTGAAGTGTGTATCAAGCTGTAATTCAGCTGACATATCATTCACCCTAGAGCCCCAGTGCATTGTGGGTTTATTGGCCACTGTGTGTTAGAGGTGAACTTTGGCTGCCTGATAATTCATGAGTTAATCCCTTCAGGTGGTGAAGCAGTTGAACAATAAATCCCCTCTAATATTAGGATTTTAACTGGGCCTGGAGGGGTATGCCTGCTGCCTCTCCACCTAAATGTCAGTTTACTTTTCTTTGGCTTCTGAGAATCTTTGCCAAGTCAGACTAAAATAGTTTTGGGGATTTTGTCTTTTGTTTTGTTTTTTTTTAAACCAGTGAATTTTTTATTGTCACATTTTGGTAAGTAGCAGCAAAATAAAATAAATAAAGGTAAAGGAAAAAGTACTAAAAGGAGTATATTATAATAAAGCTAAACATAAGATTTAGAGCGCGCTCCCACTGTTTAAACAAAACCTGGGCTGCTTCCACAGATAATGTGGTTCTTTTGCAGCAGTGTGAACTAGTGGTGTGTGGATCAATCCAAATATCGATATCGATACCATCTGTATGAATTTCGATCAGTATTAGTGTACTAACATCAGTACTTTAGTGTCAGGTCTCCTTGTTGCAGAATTTCATCATAGAAGCGACCCGGCCTAAAGGTCCTCTCCGGCAGCCGTCACATTGCTCAGCTGTGCAGGTAAACGAGCAAGCAAAGAGGCTCCGCCCAGCAGCACACACCACTAACTGGTAAGGAGTGTGGACCAGAGCGACACATTTGATCCATCAAATGTGTCGTCCTGCAGCCTTCCTCTAAACTTAAGGCTTGAAACAATCAGAATCTTTAGAAATAAGGAGGAGAAAGTGGTTTTTGGTGGACTGGGTTCACCGCTGTGACAAAGCACCTACATTCCGCCAAATTCTGATTTTTATAGCATGAGCAATAACTTAGTTGTTTATGTGTTAATTCCGTGGATTCATCCCTTTGCTTTAGTGATGACAGCGCTATTAAAAAGTATCAGTATTGGTATCGATGATACTAGCCCTTTATTTACTGACATTATCATTGTGTGAATGCTCATTCGCACTCTGCTGCTGACCAAAGAAGTGAGCCCTGGTCTGCTTGAAAACCAGGGGTCTCAGTTCACTTGCAGTGAGAAAGCAAACAGACCAACAGTGAACCAAAGAAAGTGACGTAGGCGTGTAGTAGTGCTCATACTGGGCAGCTGCTTGGGAAACCCCAAGACTGCCCTAAGTTATTGTTGCCCCATTGCTTACTCGAGGTGAACAGGCTGGTTTTGGTCCAATCAATGAGCCGGATTTTTCTTTAATTCCTTCTTTGTCAGCGGCCGTTTTAAGGAATACAGCCTCTAGTAAGCAGCTGTTGTAACTGTGTGATGTTCAGGCAGTTTGGTGCGCCGGGATATCCTGACCTGTCATGTGGCAGACGAACAACACAAGATGCAGCTACAAAGTAAAGACACAGGCAAAGATACAGATAAAAAGACAGAATAAGATGATGATGAAGATATAACTGAAGGTAGAGGTAAAGAATAATAATACTTTATAATATTTAAATATAAACCATTTTTATGCACATAGTGCACAAGAAATGACAGAGAAAACTTGAACCTTGAAAATAAAGATAAAGATAGAACTAACTACAAAAATAAAGTTGAAGATAAAGATCCTGATAGAGATAAAGGTAAAATGAAAGATAATAGAAGGTACTGTAAAGACAGAAAGCGATGACAGTACCCAGCCAGCATGTCTATATGGGGCCCATAAGGGTTAAATCTGGGCTGCAGACAAGGGTCCTAGGTGGGTTGGTCCGCAGTTTCCACAGTGGCCTCACCAGTGTTTGCCCATTTGGGCCTTAAATGGGTTCTGACTTGGTTTCAAATAGGACCCATATCCATGTTACCCAGCTCCAGCCCAAACTCACTTAGCCCATATTTATACTTTATAGGGCTCATTTAGCCAGCCTACATGGGCTCCCCAATGTGGGTCCCAGTTTATAAAAAAACAGTTGGGCCCTATTTAACTTTGATGTGTTTATGCCCAAGCCCAAATAACCCACCTAGGTCCTTTATGGGGCTCATACAGCAGGCCCACATGGGCTTTGCAAATGGCACCCATAAGACCTACATAAGACCTGCAACATTTGCCTAGTTCAAGCCCATGCTCACTCAGTACCCACATAGCCCGTATTTAACCCCTGCGGGCCCCATACGGACATGCTGGCTGGGTAAGGATGAAAAATAAAAATGAAGCTGTGGAATAGCTTATCATGCACAAAGTGCTCAAGAAAGAACTATAAGAATATCTTGAGTCCTAAAAAAAAGAGAAAAAAGAGAAATAAAGATTAAGGCAAAGAAAGCTGGAGGTGAATAAATATAAAGGCAAAGATAAAGAATAAAACTATTTTGGGGAAAGAATTCTAGGCATCCATTCCTTCTAACATCACGCTGTCAGTATAACTTGATATTGGTCAGTTGTGTAAATTTAAAGTTGAAGTTTTTGCAGTTTCTAAACGGAAAATGTTTCACACAATTTGTGACGACCACGGTGAAATGCTGCAGGTTAAACCTTTAAAGTTCCAATGTAACCAGGACTTAAAACCAAGCAGGAATATCTTCCACGTCATGCTGTCGAGCTGCATGACAGGAGTCCTGGACTAACATCTAGGAGTTCTCCTCATCGAATGAAACTCCACCTTGGAGGGTGAAGAGGAAACAGAATCACTCAGTACAAAATTACACAAACAAGTCATGCGACTTACACACTATAAATACATTTTCACCAAGGTCCCGCCAGTGAGCCAGGTGTAGATGCATGTTAGTCATGACAGCGCGTCATCTGTGGTTACGTCACGTATGCAGTGATCCATGCTCACATGATGTACTCAAAGCCTCTGGAATGCCGACCCTTTATTCATTCAGATGAACTGATGCACATTTGCAACGCTTAAATAAACATTTTTCTGTCAAAGCTCTTTGCATTCATGTGGTTTGGTTTCCGTTAATCCTCTTGAAGAGGGTCATACCCATTGGCCTACCAACAGCACCTGCATGACTCATTTGTTAATGCTGCGGTGGAGGACAAGGGTCACAGCCCTAATCTGACTTCATCCACTCTTTCTTTATCACCGTCATGTCATAAACAAGCTTGACTGACTGACTGATCTACTCTGGGAGGGATTTTAGTCAGAAGATCCTGGAAAACCCTCTACACCAGGGGTGCCCAAAGTAGGGCCCGCGGGCCAAATTTGGCCCGCCAGCTCATTACATCTGGCCCACCACCGAGAAATCAAAACTATTTGAGTATGTCAGACTTGAAAGATTGGCTCACATCTCAATGACATACTCACCTTGTCAGTCACTGTTAGCAATTTGATTTGGTGTACATGCAGTGTTTTCCTTTTTGTTGATGACATTTTGCACTATATTTGGTTACAATTTACTGTCTGCAATTTTTCTTTGTTGTCCTTCTAACTATGCCTTTATTGTTATTTTGCCATATTGGTGTTTGTAGTGTGTTATTTGCAGTGAGGACAAGAATGCATTTGCATGCACTGACAATAATTAAAAGAACCACGATTTACATTTATTTGTGTTTCACCCCTAAAACCGCTGTGTTTGGCCCGCGGCTCACTGGTACATTTTCACTTTGGCCCATGGATACAAAAAGTTTGGGCACCCCTGCTCTACACGGAGTTTCATGGTGTATTTAGCCAAAGCTAAAGGTCTAGGCTAAAATGAATAGAAAACTGAGTCAATGAAATTGAATCAGGGTCCTCTGTGGGCGGGGGTTGCTCTTTGACAGGGTACAGATGGACCCAGCTAGCCTGGTATAATTATAGCCTCACACTGACCCTGATATGTACACATGACTTGAGTTCCAGAGGAGTAAAACTAAGTACGGTCACTCCAACAAGCACTGCTGCGAGTTCACAACTCCAGGCCGACAAAACAGAACTCAGCTTGTGTAATTTTTAGCTGGACTACAAACTAATCATCCCTCAAAACAGGTGTAAGACTTTAGATTGTCAGAGGATCAGATCTATTACTTTATTCCTCTATAATTTTTTTTATCTAAAAACCAATATAATCATACTTGCATAATGTGGATCTCCATTTTGGTTCTCTACAGACAGGTGCTGCATAGACTGTGGCAGCTTTAAATAGTCTTCCATAAAGGTGTTATTTATAAAGCCTTGATACGTCATTGTATTTAGTTACCAAGAAAATACAGTTATATTTCCAACCACGCTTCTTTCTATTTACAGGACGGGAACATCTAGAGGTATCAAAATGATAGATTTCCCTCATTTCTAAGGCGCGTGCAGCAGTGTGCCCTCACCCAACACTTGAGCGTAGCACTGGACGCAGCTGCAGCTTGACACTGGGCTATTCTGACACAGGTCAGAGCAGATGGCATGGATTCTTTTCAGTGTCACGTTGTTTCAAGAAAGTGTCCTGCAGGGCTACGAGCTACAGCTCACTTCCCCTGATATGCTCAGTGAGCCAAAAAGACAAAAGGCTTTGGATCAAGAAAGACTTTGTGTAATAGGACAGTGCACGCTATGACTGGGTCACTCCACTTCAGGCTGATATTTTATTCTAAAGCCATCATAAAACTCTGCAAGCTGTGTGACTTTGTGACTATTTCTGTGACCTGACGGGTATTCCAGCATCTTGTGAAGTTGGAAGAACTCCATTGTCACCACTAGCACAAGAAGCAAGCATCATCTCACCAGACTGTTGCATAACTGTGCTAGACCAGCTTTATTCAGCGGCTGTCAGTAAAACGTCAGCAGCTGATCACTGGATCTAGTGTCTAATTTACAGGTGATATTACTCTATAGTCCTTTCAACCATTTGTTAATCTAATTCAGGGTCACAGATATCACTCTGGCATAGAAATTAAACATTATTTTGAGTTTTACTTACACATAGACCCATTATTTATCATTCCCTCCATGAAAAACTGAGAATCGTTATTATATTTGAGTGCAAACCCACCAAGAGATATACACTAAAGTTTCACAAGGTAAAGGGGAAGACTGGCACATGAAGTGATAGCGGAAACCTGCGCTAATTTGGTAACTCCTGACTTCGGGGAGGACAGGCAGCAGACAGCTGGGTAACATGAGAAGTGGTTTCAGGATTAGGGCACCAACAGACGCCTCTGTTGCCGGTATTTCTGGACGCTGGCAGCACCAGACCGCAAAAGAAAAGAGAGGAACTCACACAGAAGAGCTGTAGAAAAGAAAGAGGGGACATGAAGGGGAGAAAGTGTGTGCTGCGTAGTGTCTGGCAGTGTTGAAATGAATAGCTGCGAGGGAGGAATTGAGCTGTTGGCACTGAGGATGCATCAGGGTGGTAATAACGTAAGGGACTGGAAGGAAGGAGCAGGTGGAAACCAGGCAGCTGTCTGCTGAACGATGGGAGGGGGATACACCCTGGGAGGAATCTTGAAACAGTGCTGGCTTGAACAATCTTATGTTTCCTCAGTGGAACTATCAATGCACTTGTGAAAGCTGTTCTTTGCTCAAATTCTCAAATGCACTGTGATAAAAACTGTTTCAAAGCAACTACCAGTAGAGCCTAAATAGAATTAAACTGAAGCAGAAGCATTCAGAGAGCACAGACCTCTGCCAAGTCATTTTTTTCTTTTTTTTCTGATTGTGGGCATTATTTTTGAGTTAGAAGCTCTAATGGCAAAAATGAATTACTATCTCCCCACAGCACAGTCCTTTAAAAATTTCCTGGATCCTGGCGGCGATCCGGATCACCCCCAAAATCTAATCACGTGCTACTTATTCCATTTTGGAGATTTCCTGAAAATTTGAGTCATGTTGCTAACAGACGGACAAACCAGTGCCGCTGATGATGACTATTATTAAGTTCCTCATGTTACTTGTCCAGAAAACACGGAAAAGCCTTTTGAAAGAGACAAACTAACATTAGAATCAAATTCATTACGATAATTGGAACATTTGTTTGAGGCTGATGAGAATAAACACTTCAAGGATTCAAGCATTTTGCCAGCCTTGCATGATTAAAAATGTAGGCAAGTTTTTCTGGAATAACATTATCTACAAAACAAATCTTAAATAAAATGAGAAATTAACCCTTTGTTTGAAATTTTTATATCAAAATTTAAATGATAGATAGATAGATAGATAGATAGATAGATAGATAGATAGATAGATAGATAGATAGATAGATAGATAGATAGATAGATAGATAGATAGATAGATAGATAGATAGATAGATAGATAGATAGATAGATAGATAGATAGATAGATAGATAGATAGATAGATAGATAGATAGATAGATAGATAGATACTTTATTGATCCCGAGGGAAATTCAAGCATCCAGTAGCATATACATACATTAAAGGTTAGTACTTGACATTAGGGGTTAGTACTTAAGCATAACTAGACTAATTTAAAATTAAATAGAGGCAACGGTAGATAAAGAAGACCATTATTATGGTCTATGTACATATATACTGTACAGGTGATCAAGTATGTACATATGTTGACGGTGGTAGCCAAACAAGGTGCATGAGTGAAAAAGTGCAGGATGTGCAAAAACTGCTGAGACAGTGTTAACAGAATGGGATAAGAGCAAATGTGCTTCCAAATGAGAAAAAGGCACATGTCCATAAAAACTATTCAGACTATGGTTGTGGTTGTGACCCCTGCGCCCTCAGCGAGATGTTGTACAGCCGGATGGCCCGGGGTACGAAAGAGTTTTGAGTCTGTTGGTGGAGCAGGTCAGGGACAGTAGTTTGGGGCTGAACACACTCCTCTGCCTGCTCAGAGTTCTATGCAGAGGGTGAGAGGAGGAGTCCAGGATGGTCAGGATCTTGTCCAAGGTCCTTTTTTCTGCCACTGAGACCAAAGAGTCCAGCTCTGTGCCCACCACAGATCCTGCCCTTCGGATCACTCTATCCAGCCGTGCTGCGTCCCTTTTCTTTATGCTGCCTCCCCAACACACCACAGCATAGAAAAGGACACTGGCCACCACAGTCTGGTAGAACATCAGCAGCAGTTTCTTGCAGATGTTGAAGGACCTCAGCCTCCTTAGAAAGTACAGACGGCTCTGTCCTTTCTTGTGGATGGCGTTGATGGTCTCTGACCAGTCCAGTCTGTCATCAAGCTGCAGTCCCAGGTACTTATATGAACTGACCGACTCCACCTCCACACCCTCTATGGAGACGGGCCTCAGGTCTGATCTGTTCCTCCTGACGTCCACCACCAGCTCCTTGGTTTTGGAAGTGTTCAGCTTCAGGTGGTTCGCCCTGCACCAGCCAACAAAGTCTTCCACCAAACTCCTGTACTCCTCCTCCTGTCCATCCTTAATACATCCAACTATGGCAGTGTCGTCTGAGTACTTCTGCATGTGGCAGAGCTCAGACTCATACTGAGTATATCTCTGTGAGCACAAAGTATCTTTAAATACTTTTGGAGTAAAATGAAAGGGAATGCTTGTGAGATTTGCTAAGATGTGTAAACACCAGTACGTGTGTTACTGGTAAAGAACAGACGAAGATGGCACATTGTACAAATGAAAAACGGTTCAGGCTGGAATGTTAATATTCCTTTGGAATGATGCAGATGTAGCTCTAAAACACTATCAAGTCATAGTACAATATGTGAATATTATCCTTGGAAAGATAAGTGCTGATAAAGTGAAGCAGAAGAAAATTAAAGATGTTTCAGGACAGATTGGGAGACCTCAGGTCTTGAAAGATTAAGGACCTGTACACCTCTAACTGACCACAGATTAGATTAACTGGTGGAACAAGAAGCATAACAGCTCTGCAGCTGAAAAACTTGGTGCAGATATCTTTATTTATGTTGCTTTTGTTTAATCAGCATGGATTCAAAAGTGTCTTTTTGCCTGACAAAAAACGAGATGTCACAGCTACCTGCAAGCAATCGCCAACCAAGCACTCAGTGGATTTGTCTTACAACAGAACAAGTCCAAAGAGGACAGAGCAGGTCTGAGACACGGAATCATAGATTTACACTAGCTAATAATAATAATAAGAGATTAGATTTATATAGCGCTTTTCAAGGCAACCAAAGCACTTTCATTGTGTCCATTATTCATTCACTCCTCACTCATACCTGGTGATGTTAAGCTACTTGTGTAGGTGATGCTGAAACATGGACATAAGCGCATCTTCCAAGAGTGCAACAACCCAAAATACACGTCAAAGCTGCTTGTGGAATGAATAAAGCAAGTTAAGCTTTTCCAATGGCCTTTCCTAAAGATACTGACCTCAGCCCATCAGTAATGTAAACATTGCTGAAAAATTGAGAGATTTAACTGAACATGTAGGAGAAGATGTCTATAAAAACAATTCTGTCAGATGCTTGATCATTGCTAGCAAAACCTGCTAGCCCTGTTAGCTTGGGAGTTGCTACATTGCTGAGCAACATTCAACTAAATAGATATATTTTTTAAAAACGTGGGAAAAATATATACAAATTTTCAATATGTAAAAATATATATAAACACCATGAAATAAAAGTTGTCATTTAATTTTCAATACATTTATCTACATGCTTTTTGGCATTGTGGGACTACAAGCTAAATACTACCATTAGCTTGTAAAAAAAAATCATAACTACAACAGTAACATTAATTATGTCATACATTTATTAATTTTTCATACCTGAATTTTCTTATTCAGGGTTGCAAGGGGACTGGGATTTAACTCCCTCAACCACTGGGGTTGGGGTGACAGTACTAACATGCGAACACTAAATCTCATGTGAGTGCGTTAGCATGCTAATATGTTCTTTACAGTACTGCACAGTTTGTACACAGCGCAGGTTGATGGCAGTAATTATCATGAAGGAAGTGTTCTTCAAAGGCTTACCATTTCAGATTATGATATTGGATATACCACCTTTTAATTCCGCACATCCAGAGAGAACTGAGGATGAAAGATCCCTCAGGACAGTATTTGCTGCATAAACTGTTAACATCTGAGAAGTGAAAAGGACACCGACTCTTTCTAACATTCACACCTAAGAGTCCATTTCTTCATGGCATGCTTGGCAAAGTGAAGCTAGTTTTTTCACCTGATTTACCCTCAGTAAGTCCTACCCCTAACACCACTACTCTTATGACCCCTACCCTCTCAGATCACCCAACTGGCGCTATGTTTGGGCCCAGGATACATTGAGTGAGGGGTGCTGAGAGGCGTGAGGGTACAGCTGCAGTAATCGTCTTGAATGACAGTGATGCAAAGGCGTCCCTTTCATAAACTGTTCAGAGTATCAGCACGGTGACTCTGACCAATGAGGGCTCAGCAGCCACTGAAATGACCAAACCAATGCCCGCTATATAAACGGAGAGCAGAGACCTCCAGAGCTGGGTGACCCCTATTTTGGCTGTGGTGAACAGGATCTGATCCCAAGGACTGTTACCTCTGTTCTTGTCTTGTGTGCAGGTAAAAAAATATCAGAGTTAATTATTTTTATGGTGTTGATGAAGGGAAGAGAAGGAAATATGGATGGATTTGAAAACTATCAGATCTTTTTAAATGTCACAAATAACCACTTTATGGTGCTTTTGCTTTTACTGCAGTTAAGGATTTTAAACTTAAATGTTCAAAGGATAAGGGCACAACATTCCTGGTGTGTTTGCATCCTCAAGGTGAATTGGGGAAAGTCCCACCTGCCTGGAAATAAAAGGTTGTTCAGTTTTGGCAGATTTTTCAAGTCAAGTCCAATTTTCCATTAAGTTGATGTTTTAGAATTACTAGCAGCAGATATGGTTGAATTTATTATCTCTGCAAAGAGAAGATTTACATGGACAGGTGCGTTACTGTTTAATGCATGTGGGGAAAACAGCCGGAGGAAAGCAGATGTCCTACAATTCATTTTAGTCATTTATAAGCTAATTTTTTGTAGTTTTTTCAGCTTGAACCTCTTGAGACAATCGATCAACTTAAAGGGGGTTGTTTTTGTGTGATAAGTATATATGCATGTGTAAGAATGAGAATCAAAATGAGATAAGCACATAGATGGATCCTTTCAAGTAGAGGAATGTGGAATGTGGTCCAGTGAGAGGTGAAAAAATGTCGACAGCTCATTATAATTTTGTCACAAGTTTAACGTGGTGTGACCTTGAAGTGATTCATTCTGTCTGATCCTGTGATGCCAACTAGTAGTTTAAGTCTTCCACAGTTTGACTCTGTCTCTACCCATTTAAGTTGCTGCTTGTATGTCCTGCGAGAAGTGAGGGTATACAGTCAGATGTGCTGTTGCTAAAAATACTCGGTAAACACATGTTCCTCCCCTACACTATTTCAACTGGATATCTGAGCCTTTGGAACTGAGTGACATTTGTTACCAGGATTCCTCTGCTTAGACTTTGCAGCTGTCCTGCAGAATATTTCATATCTCCAAATTATGAAACATTTTTACACCTATTTGAAACACCAGTGTGGACAGAGTCAGGTTAGTTGATGAATGTTTCAGGAGATCCTCATTCTTTCTGTTTCCCTATCTTTGCAGTGTTAGAAAGCAATCATGCCTTTTGGAAACACCCACAACAACTTCAAACTCAACTACAAAGTTGAGGATGAGTTCCCAGACCTGTCCAAGCACAACAACCATATGGCCAAGGCCCTGACCAAGGAAATTTATGACAAGCTTAGGGACAAGCAGACACCCAGTGGCTACACTCTGGATGATGTTATCCAGACTGGTATAGACAACCCTGGTAAGACCCATAGGGACTTTTAACATTAGAAAAATGACCGGCTTGTTTAGAAAAATATTTTTTCATAACCCCGCTATCTTCTCGGACTTGTTCAGGTCACCCCTTCATCATGACTGTTGGCTGTGTCGCTGGTGATGAGGAATCTTACGAGGTCTTCAAGGATCTGCTGGACCCCGTCATCTCTGACCGTCATGGTGGATACAAGCCCACTGACAAGCACAAGACTGACCTCAACTTCGAGAACCTGAAGGTGCAGAACAGCACTTGATTTTTCAACAACAAACTGTATAGCTGTTGAAAAATACAACTTAATGAGATGTTTAGACCACGTAACATAAGGTTTAATGACTTTTTCTTAGGGTGGTGATGATCTGGACCCCAACTATGTTCTGTCCAGCCGTGTCCGTACTGGCCGCAGCATCAAGGGGTACACCCTGCCCCCCCACAACAGCCGTGGCGAGCGTAGAGCTATTGAGAAGCTGGCTGTTGAGGGTAAGTTACAATTAGTTTGGGTTTATACGTATAGAAATGGTTGGGCCAAAACAATAATCATGCTCAAAATAACCCCAAAAAGAGCTCAAGTTCTTGATTATTTAGGCACTTGAGATTGTTGTGCTTTGGATGGCTGAGATTCTACAACATAAACCCGTTGAGATACCACAAAAGGAAATATATTTTGAGCTTATTCTCATCCATTTAATCACTGCCAACCTTCATTAGATGTCCTAACAGTAAGCTTGTCCATGCAGCTCTGACCAGCCTGGATGGCGAGTTCAAGGGAAAGTACTACCCCCTGAAGTCCATGACTGATGCTGAGCAGGAGCAGCTGATCGCTGATCACTTCCTGTTTGACAAGCCCGTCTCTCCTCTGCTGACTTGTGCTGGTATGGCCCGTGACTGGCCTGACGCCAGGGGCATCTGGTGGGTGTTAACTGTAGGTAAATTGGCCAAGGAAATGCTTTTGTGTGATTTGTACTTTTATTAAACATCAAACTATCTCCACATTCTCTCCTTCTGTCAGGCACAATGACAACAAGACCTTCCTGGTCTGGGTGAATGAGGAGGATCACCTGCGTGTCATCTCCATGCAGAAGGGTGGCAACATGAGGGAGGTCTTCAGGCGTTTCTGCGTCGGCCTGCAGAAGGTACACAATAACAACTAGCTAAAAGCCAGGGGGTTGTTATCGCTATGCTCTTCTAAATGTCTCCACTAACTCTTAGATTGAGGAGATATTCAAGAAGCACAACCATGGCTTCATGTGGAACGAGCATCTTGGCTACATCCTGACCTGCCCCTCCAATCTGGGTACCGGCCTGCGTGGTGGCGTGCACGTCAAGCTGCCCAAGCTGAGCACACATCCCAAATTTGAAGAGATCCTCACAAGGCTGCGTCTGCAGAAGCGTGGCACAGGTATGTTCAGATGTACTCATGCAGCATGGTCCACCAAATGGTTTCTCTCCAGACGGCACAACTCTGCTGGAGGATGCAATGACTATTCAGCATTACGCCCCTTGTGACTTCTCTATAGGTGGTGTGGACACTGCATCCGTGGGCGGTGTGTTTGACATCTCCAACGCCGACCGTCTGGGCTCCTCCGAGGTGGAGCAGGTCCAGCTGGTGGTTGATGGTGTCAAGCTGATGGTTGAGATGGAGAAGAAGCTTGAGAAGGGTGAGGCCATCGACAGCATGATCCCGGCCCAGAAGTAAAGAGGGACAATCTTCCGTTTTTCTCGTGATCATTCATGTGCAATCGAGCCAGCTGACAGGCGTGCAGAGGGAACAGCCGCTCACCTAGAGACTCTGGACTCTGCCAACCTCTTTTTCTTCCTTACAGCTTTTTTCCCCTTTTCTCTGTCCTCCGTCCATTTGTCACGCTCTCCAGTGTTGGTTGGTAACATCCTGGGATCAGCCTCCACTGCACTGGGATCACCTGGCAGACGTGGCATCACCTACTTTTTGTTATAAAAAGTAAAAAAAAAGTTACTGAAACTGTTCAATAAAAAAAAATTGCCATGAAAAAAAACTATTCTGGTCTTTTTTGAAGCTGCTTGAGAAATGAAGGCCATTGACAATACTCACATCAGTCTTTGTGACATAGCTATGAAAGCACAACACAAAAAATGAAGGAAAAAATGCCAACATCAGTGAATTTTATTCATCTTCAGAACCAAGTTCTCCTCATATACCACAATCACTCAATCTCAGTTTACAGTTTGCTTCTGAGGGAAGGAATTTAACAGAAGGAAAGCAAAATGACTCATAGAAGTCAAATTGTGTGTATTATTCAGTCTATTTTGCATATAGCATCAACTGGTTCCAAAATCAGTTTTGAAATGATGGTGCATGTTACATGCTGAGCCCCCTCGGGGTCCTAATACTGCTATGCATTTCTGCAACACTCGGGTCAACAAAATCTCTTTTTAAGATGTTTTCACAGTAGATTTCCTCCCAAACACAATGCTCATCAGTCTTATACTTGAGCTGTTTGACTCTAAATTATACTTTTTCTTCTGTTTTACTTTAAAAAAAAAATCTCACTGAAATTCTCAGCAAACCACCTGATTCACATTTGAGTTCAGAAGACAGCAACATAACTTTTCTATGGCTTGATTGCAACCCAGTGCTTTTTTTTCTTTGTCATGTCATTGAGTTCTGTGTAATCTGTGTAAATTCAAGTTAAATTTCTATCCTCTAGCAACAAGGTGGATTAAAGTCACTGTACCTCACTGGAGCCCTTCTCTTTGTTTTTGTGAAAGGGGAGAAAATACAAAGAAAAATAAAAATCTGGCGCTTCAATTAGCAATTCATGTCTACAAACGGACTTAGTGTACATTTCATACAGCCAATCCAATCCTTACTGTGCATCATTTTTCCCAGTAAAACCCACACTCTGAAGTCATGCAGGATTGCAGGTTGGTTTTGTTCCCCATTATCACTGACAGAAACTGCTTTTATCTAGTGTTACTTCCCTTGCTCTAGCTATAAATAAACCTTGAGCTCTAAGATATATACTATATTCATATATTTTATATACAGCCATCAAATGACTGATATAAATCCTGTTTTTTTAATGATATTATTCTAAAAAATAAATAAAGTACCTGTGCAAATATCCACAAATCGAAGTGTTTCACATTTAAGACATTGGCGCCCTCCAGTGGCTAGTTTTGGACATTACCTATACAGGTACACTGGAAGGAGCTGATTCAAGTCAAAGCGAAGTGCATTGAGGTCTATATTACCTAATGCTAATATACACCACAATGAGAAACGTCCAGCGAGAGGACAAGGACAGACTCCCCGTGTCCATTTTGGCGTCTGTTTCTCAACCTGAGGGGGTGGTGGCTCAAGACTGGCCTCCCCTGTTGGATTTCATGAAACAGCACACACCAAACAGGACTGAGACAATGTCACACAACGTGGGAGAGTGGATGATGGCCGGGTGCTTCCCCATGGGAAACAAAAGCCAAATGCGCATTGTGATGACAGAAAAAGGTTGTTAGTGTGTATGAGGCAGGGGGCAGATGCAGTTGGCATCACTGGTAAAGTGTTGGGAGTTGGTGGTTTATGGTTGGGAATGGTATGAGGGCGGATAGGGGAAAGGGATGGGCTGTTTGGTTAGGGTCACCATGAGTAAAGCCACAACTGAGAGATAGTATTAACAGTAAACCAGCAGCCAAACAATATGACCTCTGTTAGCCTACGCAAATATCACAGTACATTATTCACTAAAAACAGGGAGGGAGTATAGAAAGCTTCTTTTTTTCTTTTTACATTAAATATGTACTGTATGAAGGCGCTGGGGGCTGTTCACTGTAAAGGCAACTGGACTAACAAGAAGAAAACACTGTCCACACTGCCTTCTTTGTGCCTTTCTGGATTCATAACGCTCCCCGATCCCCACAGTCATCAATAAGGGACAGAGCAGGTTGTGTACTGTGCCACAAGTAGAAAGAAGTGGACATTTGGGAGTGTGTATTAGCTAAGGTGAGTGTGTAATCTGAGAAGTTTTGCTGTTTGGCTGATCCACTTTGGTTGTGTTTCCCACCAACATGAGATGACGCGTAGGGTGAGATCACATGGCACAGAACAGGACCAGTAGAAGAGCTGCATTGCAGTGAAACTACGGCAGACTTACAGAGGTATCGGTTCGTTTGGACGAGTGACCACAAACCCACTGACGTTTTTCTCAGGGCTGAATCAGGTTAGGTCCATAATGGCCCTTGTTAGGAAGTGGACTTTGTCTTAACATAGATAGATGTGCTCCACGTCCAAAAAACAGTCACACTGATATTTTGTAGGATTTCCTTTGTTTACAGCAGCATTAGCTGTGGCATTGTTCCGTGAATGTCACATTTATTTCCGTCCAAAGTTCTTTTACCAAGATCTTATTGTGATGATGGGCAAGTTGGACGATTACGTAAAAACTTCTCCAGCACATCCCCAAGATTTTTAATGGGGTTACTGCTTGAAACCACGTGTGAAAATGGTGCCTCATGCTCCCTGAACCACATTTTTACAAGTCTGATCAACCCTGGAAGTCATCCTGGAATATGGCCGAACCATCAAGGAAGAAAATTCCATTGATGGAACAACCTGCTCATTCAGGATATCCAGGTATCAGCTGACCTCATTCTTTGGTCACATAATGATGCTGAACCTGAACCTAGACCTGAACCTAGACCTAGACCTGGACCTGAACCTGAACCTGAACCTAGACCCAAACCTAGGCCTGAACCTAGACCTGAACCTGAACCTGAACCCAGTAACTCCACACCATAGACTGCCCCCACAGGCTTGTACAGCAGCACCAGGCCTGATGCTGCATCCCTTCATCCTCCTCTCTTCTTACCCTGATGCTCCATCACTCTGGACCAGGGTAGACCTGGACTCATCAGACCACATGACCTTCTTCCATGGCTCCAGAGTCCAGTCTGTATGCCCCCTAGCAACCTGAAGCCTTTTTCTCCAGTTAGCCTCACTGGTTAGTGGTTTTCTTCCGGTTCCCTTTTGCAGCGTGCTTGGGGGAACGTTCTTACTTCCACTATTAAACTTCGCCCTGAGTTTGACAGTTTGTTCTCAATTTGATTTCACCAAACGTTTAAGTGATCACCAATTTTTCCTTGAAGATGAAGGTTCTCCTCTATCTTCTTGTTTCTAATAACGTGTTGGACTCAGTTTTACTCATTTCTGCAATCTGTTTAGATGTTTGGTTTGCTTGATAATAACAATTTCATCTTTCTGAAACAGATTAATATTGTTTCCACGACCACAGGATGGGTCTTCTGACATGGTTGTTTAACAAATGAAAGCAACGTGATTATTATTTAGGATTAAATCTGTTTGCTTTGTTAAATCCAAGTTAAATTCATTTTTTTTTTGATGGGCAGTGTAGTTCAGATATTTGGCAAAGTCATCTTTTCCTTATCTTTTTCTGGTTGAGTAGTTGTCGTCGTTTGAGAGATTTCAATAGGTTTTTTTTTACCATATTGGCAACTCACTGAAAAACGGTAGAGCAAGTTGAGTTTTATAAATACTAAAACATAGTTTATCTGTGGGTGAGTAGTTCTGACAGACATTTAAACCAGCCAATCAGAGAGCACGGAGGTGCATCTTGTTCTTCTATTCAATAAAAACTAGAACCTTAGCTAAGATTTAAGATAGCAAAATTGGTTTGTTTTTCAGAAAAAAAATATCATTTTTCATTTTTGCTCGTGCCATGTCAAGAAATAAACGTGACTGCAATGCCATGACTCCACCAGTTCAAGTTCAAGATCCCCCTGGCTCTCAGGTGTCAGACTCCATCACTCATTGGCTGGTTGAGTTTAACCTCCACCTCTGATTGGCTGTTTTAAAGACCCATCAACTCTCACTGACCTTAATCCCGTGCGGTTGTCACTGCTGTGCTGTATGTAGATTCAAAGCAATGCGACGCTCTGCAGCTGCTCGTCTGGTCATTGAGTCGGACCATCCTCACATTATGCGTGCGTTATTGTCTCCAGGTGATGGAAAGTTAGCAGGTAATTATTGGTAAGGACATGAGAATGAATGTGTATGGAGCTGACATATAAAAGAACAGTTTAAAAAACTTCTGTGAGAGATGTTCTTTTGTGGTGATGACAGTGACAGTGGGTAAAAACAATGAACAGCATAACAAAATAAAGAGTCATTATGGCTAAAAGTAGCAATAAAAGATTCAACTAGACTCCATCTGATCCAGATCCAGTGGTTGCAGCAGCTCGGTGAAGAGCTGGGTGGAGGTGATTGGGTGGACGGGGGTGCTTCAGTTCTGAGTTACTTTTAGGGTCAGATGTGAGCGTATCAGTGTGTGTATGTGTGTGTGCAGGGGGGTTACTTGAAAGAGACAGAGAAGTTTCTTCTCTTGGGTCCAGCCCCTTGCCCCGTCTCAGCATTTTTTTTTTCTTCTCCATTTCCCTTTGCACACACACAAACACTCACACAAAAACAAACAAACAAACAAAAAAGAATTGCACATTTGTACGCAAACAAACCCTCTGGCTCAAAGTTCAAGGTCCTTAGAGATTTGGGTGGCAATGTCCCGAAAAGCTAGCGGTGCCCCCCACAGTCGCGTGTAGCGCACCCCGTTAGAAGTCTCGGAGGTGCCTGTGGAAAGATGGCACACCTCGGCCTCGAAAGCCACGCGGCCCCCTGCCACGCCGTGGGTGCAGGAGAGCAGAAAGGGGCCGGAATGGTGGACCTGGCAGCCACATCCGAGTGCTGCCTCCCGCAGAGCCATTACCACCTCCGCAGGGTCCCGCCGACCACCACCTCTCAGATTCCAGCCACGTCCGACGGCCCGGGGCTCGGACGTTTTTTGATACCCAGGTAGATGGCAACTACAGAGGAAGGAAGAGACTCTCAGCTGTGACTGCTCTACTAGTCTGTAAACAGGTGGAACACAAATACTCACCTTGTGACCGCAAATCTCCTGATTCCCTCAGATTCATTTGTGACCCTGTGGGGCAAACGGACAGAGTGAGAGATAATCCACCAGACCACTGCGAGCCTTACAACCAGTCCTCAGTTGTCAGATGAGATAGCATTCAGCGGTGGATGCTATACAGTGCAAATAAACAAGCTTCAGCAACAACAAGCATGTCATGTGCAGAACGTTGTGTCCTCATCTCAAAGGAAAGTATGTCTCCATTTTTTACAACACAATCCTACTAGCATGCAGATATGGATGCACTCCTTAATGCCATCACTTATGTGATGTTATGTGTTTTTCATACATGATATAAACAATGTTTCACCTGAACAGAAAGCATAAAGCACAGTTTCTAAGTGTTTATGTACAGAATGATAAAGACTTGAATGATCCTGAAAGTGAAAAACGACTCAAATGACTTTTGCCTGATTGCAACCATGCTTGAAACCAAGTGTGTGGGACCTGGACAAAATGAAGATTATAAGCAAAGGCATGCAGACAAGCAGGATGAAAAAGTCAGGCCTTCGTTGACTTTCATATTCACTGTAACCAGGCAGACAGACGGGGCAGCACAGGCAGACAAGAAAGAAGCGAGAGACATGGGAACTTACTAACTGTTTTTGATCCTTGTGGAAGAGTACAACCCGAGACTGATTTGTTTGAGCCCTGGCGCTTGGATGGGTCAAGGTTGACCCTGATGCCATAACAGCAGGAAAGCAGAACAAGATAAAGATGGAGAAAAAACAGGGTAGGAGCAGGGAGGGGTTGGGGTAGGAGGAATGTAAGAGAGAATATAATTGAATCCCAGGAGAGCAAGTGATGAAGAAGAGTGCAACACGGGGGCTGATTGGCAAGGATAAAGCTGAGGTTTGATAAGATTAGACATGAGTGATTATGAGGGGAGGGGCTGAGGGGAGAAGTGGATAATCCAGGGCCACAGAAGGGTTTGCAAAAAGGCCTGGGTGTATATCATATTTTGATAAGCATGGACCAATACCCAGGCGATGCTCGAGCTGAAAAGCAGAACTACATGACGTCAATGCTATGCAATCTCATATTACATTTTTTAAGGATCTTTTATCTTACGCCCAATAAAAAAAACAAACAAAAAGAAACAACGGAAAAAAAAAGATAAGGCTGCTTCCTCTATGACAGCAGGAGAATAAAATGTCAATTCCAAAGAATTTACGATGCCATGAAAAATGTACAAGAAGAAAAATAATACAATGTTTTGCAAATCTTATATTTATTCACAATAGAACAAAGAAATGTCAAATGATGAAGGCTTTTTATTAATGAATTTTTCCTCATCATTAACTTGATGGCAGCAGCACGTCACAAAAGTTGAGACAATGCAAACAAAACTGGAAAAGTAATAAAAGTTGCACCTCTCATACTTTCATCCCTTATGTTGGCATGGTTGTTAGCTAATAAATCCATCAGAGGGCAGTGCAGAGTTCAGACGTCAACAAACACGGTGACAATGGAGGGGATCATGATAATGTACATTCTCATAAAGAGACGTAAAAAGGAGGCCGCCGCAGTAGACGGCGGTGGTCTGTGTGGCCATTGAAAAACATCCCGCTTCCTCTTCTTTATTCTTTTTACGGGTTGCACGTCAGCTACACTGATCAACACTGCCCCTATGGTTTCCAGTAGTACTATTTCATTTGCTCCGTCGGGGTATGCATCCGCAAGGGCTCCCTAACCCTCCCCAAAGGATGCAGAAGATGGCCATAAGGCTCTGTAGCAAAGAGCATAAATGGGCCTCATAATTTAATAATAAAAATATTTAAATAATCTGAAAACATTTTTGTGCAACAGTTGCAAATAAATTTCAAGGGAAATCAATACAGAGTGCCAGTGTTTTTTAGGCCTACAGGTAGCGCTTCATTAAAAAAGATCCACAGGTTCAGGAGCACTTAAAAAAGATCATTGTGCCATCAACAGGTTAAAGCTTTATCATGCAAAGAAGAAGCGATATGTGAAGAAGAACCAGAAATGCTGCTGTCTTCTTTGTGTCAAAGCTCATTTAAAATGGACTGGAGTAAAACAGAAAACTGTTTCTAGGGTTTATGAAAATGGTAATTTGCACATCTTGAATAGAACGTTTAATGCTGAAAGGTATATATTGGACATAGAGCAACATGTGTTCCTATCCGTACAATCTGTTTTTCAGGAAAAACCTTTCACATTTCAGCAATACAATGCTCATAATGCATCCATAATAACAGCATGGCTTTGTAGTAGAAGGGTCTGGGAGCTGGACCATTTACCAGTGCATTAAACATAAAACACAACTGTTGAGCATCTAGAATCCTAAATCAACATTTCTCTCCATAAGGTCCAACAGCTGGTCTCACTGTTGACAGTGGGTGTGACACAGTGGCAAACATGGCTTCCAGCCTTTTTGAAACATTTTGCTGGCATCCAATTCAAGATGAACTAATATTTTTCAAATGTGATGTTTTCTATGTTTTCCTGTAAATTAAACATAGGTAGGATACAATCTGTGGATTTTAACAAAAGAAAAAAACTGACTGAATACACTGGTTGATTCTTCCAACTCCTCTTCTCGTAGACTTTTAAAAATCCACACTTTATAGGATTTCTTTTTCTATTCTTTAACCATTATAGCAGAAGAGCAGGCTGGGGCTTGGGTGGTCGACAGCTACAGGAGTGGCAGCATGGTCTACAGAATGCTAATGCTAAGCTGCGTGGATGCTAACATTATCACTGCTGGAGTGTAAGAGAATCCTCTGAGAGTCATGTCTAGTTGAAACAGCATCATAGAAATGATTATTGATGCATAGTTGTTCATTTATTGTGGAGCAAAAACCTTCAAATTCCAGTAATTAATTAATAAAGCAAACTAGCTGGCTAATCACTCCTTTATTAATTAAAGCTACCCAACTAGCTACAAGGTGGCTAGCCGGGTTAAGCATGTAGACAAAAGGCAGGAGAGAAAAGCTCGACTGGCTCTCTCCAAAGTTTAGTTTTGGAAAGTTAAACTACTAATAGCTGATGCAAGTTTTAAATGTAGATCAAATTCAGAGTAAAAAATACACTGTTGGGATACTGTATTTAGTGTTAGGGTGGAGTTAACAGCTAATTGTAAAGCATGCTAGTTTGCAGGGGTGTATATTACAAGTTTATACTATGCCATTTCGATTCAGTGGACAATGATTCAATATTTGCGGATATCACAAATTCAGCCACCACATAATAACGATTCAATTCAGAACAGACATTTAAATGAAAAAGAATTTGTTCTTTTAACCCAAAATGGATTGAAAGGAACCATATTCTGTTTAAGCTTTAAAACGTTCACATAATGTAAAAGAAACTGAAAGAATAAATTTTGTTTATGTTGAAGCTGGATAGGTTTAACCCTGACACCTGTTTGAAGTCACAAACTAAATATTTTAATTAGTTAGTTATAATAACCAAGGTACAGTGTAACTTTATTATAGTTACACATCACACCTTTGGATGTCAGTATTTTCCTTATCAAAATAAAAGAAGACAGTTTGGTTGTTAAAACATAGCAAAGGTAAACAATCCCATATGTTCTTTGTAAGCCTATTTTAAAAATAACTGACTGATGTTTGTTTGATATTTTAATCAATGCAGTTGGTTCATTGATCACTGAATCAGTGGATTGATGTAGATAGATACACCGTTATACCCCTACTAATCTGAAAAAAAGTGCTAATTTTTAAAAAACATTTAGATGAAGACTAAAGTAGAAATCCACCAGAAATATGTTTGTAAAGTTTTCTAGTATGGACAACATTTTTCATAAAGCTGCTTCACACACACACATCTGCAAACTGGCTGGAAAGATTTTTACAATCATCACAGTTGTCGAGTGGATACCCGAGATTAGCGTCACTAATACATGTGAAATATGGGGACAATTTCTCAATTCTTTCCTGTTGAGATATAGACAGAAAACAGTTATTATGCTGAGCCACGTGTCTACTGCTTCGTTCACATGAAAGTTCTCTGCCCCAAATCTTCATAGGAACAGTTTTTAATCCATCCTACAACTATTGTGGCTCCACAACACTTGAACAAAATTTAAACAGGAACTGGCCACTTTTGTGTTTCTTGCTAATATGATATGTGATGTGTAGCGTGCATTCACCTGCGAGTGAGTTTCGAGGTCAGCTTGGTGAACAGGTTGGAGGTTGCCCTGGTGCGGGCGTGGGGCAGCGGGCTGGGTTCATGGTGGGACAGGGTCGGCGATGTGGGTGGGGCGGAGTAGACCGGTGGGCCGCGATCCCTTAGTTGTCCACCATGGAAGGTGCTGCGGATTGTGGAACCACGGGTGAGGCGACATCGATCCGAAGAGGAAGAGGAGGAGGCGGCTCCGGCTCCAGCCATGCTGAGCGTGGAGGGGGAAGCTGCGGGCATGCGGTGGCCCAGGGAGCTGCACGGAAGAAAAAAATGATAGGAGGTTCTATCTTCGTCTAGCTCAAATATCATGTCTTTTATCCACTTTTCGCTCTAGCTGGCAATGAAAAAACATCCCACAGGTAACAGTACCTGTTGTCTTTGCCATTCTGCAGAAGCGAGTGTCTGTCAGCGCCTGAGCGATCCGTGCACACGTATGTATTCCGGCGTGTCATGGTGCTTCCAGGGATGTTATTCTATATAAAGAGGAACAGTTCAAGAGGCTTATATTAACTCTGATTTTGAAGATACTCACGCTAAGATTGTGTTTTTAAGTGTGTAATGACCCAGAGGCACAACAAAGCAATGCTCTACATCTATATCTCCATATGTTCACAAATATCCTAATTAAACAAAGAGTGTCTTCAGTCAGAGACTTCTTCAGCTCTGCTGCAACAGGAATCCGTACTGGAAGTCATTCCTGCACACTACAACAGCCTTTTTAAACTGTTATCCATTCGATGAGGTGAAAAAATATAATGGAAAATGATAAATAGAAAAAATGAAATGGAAAAATAATTAAAAACCACTGGGTGATGCTACATTAAGGAGGAAAAATTCTCAGCACTTCTATCCATTTATCCCACAGAAACGTAAAGATTACATGATTACATCACTGAAACTTTTCCCAGCACCACAAAACAAATCTGTAAATCCAGTTTAAAAAGCATGAACGAGCTTGATCTGCATCTCTGGATTTTTGTTAATATTGTGGCTAATCTGCATTAAGGAAACAGCTGTTCTGGCCACTCACACTTCTTCTCATTGTTCACACAACACAGACATCTAAACTTCCCCAGTTCCTGAAGAAAAAGTCCAAACATGACGACTGTAAATATCACATTATAAACACAGAGTTTTGAGCAGTTGACCAGAACCATCATGTAAAGCTTTCCCCTCTTGATTTGCCGTCCCTCACCGTGGTGGCAGTCATGTCTTTGCGGCGATCCGGGATCTCCGACTTGTTGGGATTGTTGGCACTGCTAACCATCGGGCTGGACGGAGGGAGGCTGTGGCTCCCCATCACACTGCAGCTGGCTTTACGCGAAGGCATCCGGCCCTCCCGTAGCTCCCGGTCGCCCGTGCTGGTGGGGCTCCTCTTGGGGTGCATGACGGGCATGGAAGGGCCGCCTTTGTTGTGGAGGACAGCAGAGCACAGACACACAGAGACTCATATAAGGAACAATCTGTGGATACAGCGGGCTTTAATATAATAATAAATTTCTTACGCATTTTACATTTTCTATTTTGCATGACTCAGATTGGAAACACAGTAGAGACTCACAGAAGTCGCTGTGTCGTCGCTGCCTGTGGTAGGTGGAGGTACTGCGCTGGGTCTTGCTATGCGAGGAGGAGGTGGAGGAAGAGGAGGAGCCGGTGGCTGAGGAGTGCTTGTTGGTCCCGTTAGTGATGGGGCTGGGTCGTACCCTCGCCAGGGACAGGCTACTAGCAGTGCGAGCATCACTGCTCTCCTGTAACGTCAGAGGAGTATTTGGCATAAAAGGGTGAGGACGTGTGCCAAAGTTTGAAGAGTTGAACATCACAAGGAAAAAGAACAGATAATGAGGATGAAGATGATTTTAAATCTAGTCATAAATACAGATTTGAGAGAGAAATTTGACAATAGTTCTGTATTAAACCTAAATACTATCTGAGACTTCGAAAGCCTCCAACTGATCCAAAATGCTGCAGCAAAGTTTGAGAAGAATCAACAGGCAAGATCGTATTTCTCCTATTTTAGCTTCTCATCATCGACTCATTTCTATTCATTCTTCTCTTCACATGTAAACCTCTTAATGACCAACTGCCATTTTATCTAAAAGATCTCAAAGTTCCATATTTTTTCCAACAAAGCACTTCACCCTCAGGCTACAGGTTTACTGGTGGTTCCTGGACGTTCTAAAAGTAGAATGGGAGGTAGAACCTTCAGTTATTAGACCTCTCTGTGGAACCAGCTCTCAATGTGGGTTGAGGAAGCAGACACCCTCTCTACCTTTAAGATTGCACTTCAAATTTTACTTTTTATCTCCGTGTACAGTACCAATCAAAGCTTTGGACAAGTTTACCCATGCAGTCTGAAAAAATATTTTAAAGATATTTTAATCCAGGATAGTCCACGACCTTCTAAAGCCACATACAGTTTATATTATTGTTTATTTTTATATAGTTTAAAAGGGACCAATCCACCTGGGTTGATTTGAACTGCTGCACTTTTTATTTTATTGTATTTTAAAAAGTATTCTTATCTAATTTTTGATTTTTATGGCACATATCCAGTACTGTGTGGTGTCTGTGTGTCTTCTGTTACACACACCTTGGTGTGCAATAAAGATTAAAAATGTAAAAATGTTTTTGTTAAACAGATGATACAGCTGGGTGCAGATTGTATAGCATTATCAAAATGACTTTTTCCAATCAATCAATCAATCAATCAATCAATCAATAAAAATCAAATCAAAATATAAAATCATTAGTAAATGCGTTTAAATATTTAATATTATCAAGTCTAAAAAATGAATATCATCATCCTCACTGTCCAACTTCAGTCTTTTAAATTGTAGTTTTTGGTTGTTGTTTTTTTTCAAACCAGAAAGTAATGCAGCAACATGCTGAAGTCAGCTGACAGAGTCATGTGATCCTGTTTTCAGCTGCCTCTCTCAGCTGGTCTTTGTTTATCTTTCCAGTTTCTGGCATCAGTTACTAGATTTGTTTAAATGGTCTAAATACAATTAAATTGGTCAGTGAAAACAAGTAAATTTATTTATTTTTGTCTATTAATTGAATGTTCAAGCCCTGTGATGGACTGGGACCTGTCCAGGTGTACCTGTCCAGGTGTACCTGTCCAGGTGTACCTGTCCAGGTGTACCTGTCCAGGTGTACCTGCCTCTCGCCTGCTCAAGGCTGGGATAGGCTCCAGCTTCCCTGCAAGGCTGTATAGAAAATTAATGAATGAATTCTACATTCAAATGCATAAACTACAGATGTTTTTTTAAAGAAAGATTTCATAACTTTTCCGCAGCTGATTGCATTTCAAAGTTTAATGTCTTTTTATTTAAAGGACTTTTCTATTCTTATAGGGTCATCAGTGAATAAGAATAAACGACGAGTAAATGGAAGGTAAATGTACAGAACTCACATCCCCTTTTCGGCCCAGCAGTAAGTAGGTGGCGGTGACCTCATTGTATTTCTGATTGAGCAGAGAGTCTTTGATTTCCTCTGGAGTGAAGCCCATCCCGACCATCACCTCTGAGTAACACACACAGGCAAAAAGGACGCCATAATGAAAAACATCAGATATTAGGACCACATTAACCCGGTTGGAAGGATAAACAAGCAGCCAGCAGCCAAATGACTCACCTATACGAGCTGGGTCGCTGTAGTCCTCAACAGGTTCTATATGGGGCTTTAGCTCCTCCCCCTCATACCCTGTATTTATCCACTTGTCCTTCATGACTTGCTGTAGACAAAAAAAAAGAAGCAAAGCCTCATCGGAGTTCGATCATCACATAGGTCATCGCTGTCTTGTTTTTCAGTGTTTTCTCCACTGCTCACCTCGAGGGTGCAGCGTTTGGTGGGATTGAGCACCAGGAATCGGCGAAGGATGCCCTCACAGTCGGTGGACATGTAGAAGGGCACGCGGTACTTTCCCCTCAGCACACGCTCCCGCAGCTCCTGTTGGCCACGTTAATGGCAGGTCACATAAAAAACATAGATTTACCGGACAAACAACATGCAGGACCTGGACAAGTTCTAATGAGAGAAAAAGTCATGCTCAGCGTGTCTGGAGTGATCCAGCAGGCGTTCATGTCTGACGAGTTCAGTTTTATGTTAAAGTGCGTGTTGCGTAAACAATGTTCCCCCTCATGTTTTTACTGCAGGCAGCGTGCTGACAGCTATATGAGGGGTTAAATACACACTTGTCTCCACCTCCTGAACTCTAGGGGGCATCGATGCCACCTGCTCCATAAAATACAGTATTTGTGATGGTTTGAGCAGCAGCTCTTCAAGACGTCTGGAGAACTATTCCTGAAGCCTTCTCAGAGAAACGACCAGAAAGCTGTGATGACGAACAAAGACGCTGACACAAATTTTCACGTTTAAGCTCCTCAGACTTTTGTGTTTGCCTTTTGTATTCCCATTCCATTTTAATATCTGGCACATGGTTCAATCCATTTCTGCAACTATTTCCTGTTTTCCCGTCATATATAACAGATTAACTGTATGCCATAAACCTCTAAAAGATAATAACACAACGTCATTGAAGTATTTTGAGGGGGGAAAAAGTTATTTTTGAGTGTTTAAGCAAAAAAAAAAAAAAAAAAGGAAAAAAATTAACATCATACATAAAACAACATTTAAATCTTTCAACATCTCATAAATACAATTTAATACAGAGGTAATTTTTTAAACAGTTAAAGAAGATTAAGATAAAAGCCATTAGGTAAGAACACTGTTTCTCTGCAGGGAGTGAGTGAAAATGTTCAAAACAGAGCCAAGAAACTGAAAACCTAAATTCCACATGTAACTTGATTGTATTCAGGTGTCATTCATACTTCTCTGTGAACCCTCCCCACTTCTTTCCACACTCTTTGACTCACATTGACAGCTATGCAGTGACATAAAGCCTCACTGTTTTTAAAAACCCAAAAATATACCTATTTTCAATTTTATTTTATTTTAAACCCAAATGAATGTTCTGAAAGATGTGTTTCATTATAATTCAACTAATTCCTTAAAAAAGAACCCAGACACAAAATCCTGCCTCCCCAACAACTTGCCTTCAGGTTCTGCCCATCAAAGGGCAGCGAACCGCTGACCAGAGTATAGAGGATGACTCCCAGACTCCAGACATCCACCTCTGGCCCGTCGTACTTCTTTCCCTGGAAAAGCTCGGGTGCAGCATAGGGCGGCGAGCCACAGAACGTGTCCAGCTTGTTCCCCAGCGTGAACTCATTGCTGAAGCCAAAATCGGCAATCTTGATGTTTGCGTCGGCATCCAGCAGAAGGTTCTCCGCCTGAGTCATGCCGGCATTAAGAGCAAATAGGATAGAATGGGTGGATGCAAGGTGGAAATGAGGAGAAGAAAAAGGGATGTATGGAGAGATGGCACATTGAGGGAGGGAAGGAGGATCAGTGGAGACTGTTAGCTGAACTGAGGAGCAAAGAAAAACATGAATTTTGATGAAGAGCAAATAGGAATGCCAAGGAGATACACTAGCAGAGGGGATGGCTAACATCAGAGATACTGGACATGACTCATACTGTTCTATGTCACTGTGTATTTAGGCTCTGGCTACAGTCTCTTTACTCATCAGTGCGATTAAGATGATAAACGACCATTTTTAGTGACACAGATTAAGACTAGTCCCAGATTTTGTCTTTCGTTGGAGCATATTATGTCAGAGAATTAAACCTCCAAGTTTTTGACATGCCTTGATTCCCCCAACCTAAGCCCCTTATCTCTGAAAGCTGCTCAATAACCTCATCTGCTATACCTTCAAATCTCTGTGGACAATGTTCTTCATGTGGCAGTAGTGGACAGCAGAGACAATCTGTGAACACAAAGGGACAGAAAAACCTAAAGAAAAGGCCAACAAATAAAAAGATAAAAACAGATGCAGGCATTGAAAGGTTTAGGTCTACCTGTCGAAATTTGGCTCTGGCTTCAACCTCCTTCATTCTCCCATGTGACACGAGGTAGTCAAACACTTCACCTGTAAGTAAAAGAACCAGTCAGGGAATAAAGCCAGATGCATTGCTATTACTGTCATTCTTTTAGTTGATTAAATACTGCTGATATAGGCCATCAATTTAATTCACATTTTGACATTAATATTTAATAAAGTGCAATAGTTATCTACTTTATAGTCCTCAGGGGAAAACTGCTGCAAACAAAGACTACAAGCAGAATTAAAGGATTAGTAGTTCATATAATGGGTAATAAGTTTAAGGAATAAATCAATACCACTCTCATATCTGTCAAGCTAATATGAAGCTGCAGCCAGTTTACCACTTAAAAGACAAATGGGGCGCTAGTATCCTAGCTTTGACCAAAAGTGACAAAGTCCATGTACAAAAGCATCTAAAATTCACAAACTGGTTCATAGGACTATCTATGGAAGGAGGAATCGGGCTTTCTGCAGAAGTACTCAGTAGTTTTGTTGCTACAGTACCAGATAAGCACAAGCTATCTAATATTAGCCTTTGTTAGCCTGTGCTCATACTAGACCATGATGTGCTGCAGCAGCAAAACCGCTGATCACAAGCATGTTAAAAAGGATTATTTTTCATGAACTGTCTTCTGTGAATAAACATAAATATCCAAATACTGATAACACAAAAGAATTTCCTGTATTTCTTGAATTTCCAGGGTTTTTATTTATTATTATTATTTTCTTTCACCAAGCCTTAAACTTTCTGCACAATATCTGCCTCATGACATTTCATGATCATGACAATCAGCGCACTCACCTCCACTGGCATACTCCATGACCAGATAAAGGGTTTTATCAGTCTCAATCACCTCGAACAGCTGCACTGCAGCCCAAAAGAAAAAGTGATTCAAATAAAATGATGTATTACACACAACTCCTGCAAACATTATAAATAAGACACAAGCATCTGCTGTTCTGTATTATTACAGAGGAAGCCGGCAGTGACGCTGCAGGGTGGAGTTTAATTCATATGATATTTCAGCTTTGGGATATCCAACCTCTTGACCTCTGTACGAGGCTCCAGTTCAGTCAGCAAACGCTCTACTTAAAGTATCATGCTTCTGTCTGGTCACACACATGTACGTGCACATTTCCACAAACAAACATAATGTGTATATGTATCTTACCTATGTTAGGGTGATTTAAACCTTTCATTATTCGTACCTCCCGAAAAAGCTAGAAGAGAACACAGAAATTAGTCATAAAGATAAATCATCCTTCTGTCTGAGCCTCTGCTTCTAAAGGCAATGAAAGTTTTTTTTGTATAACACAGTTCCACCTCAGGGTGATTCAAAGTGTTTTACAGAAAACAAGAAGCATAATTTAAAAGAAACAATTAAAAAAAAGAACACTGGATAAAAAAACTGGATTAAAACATGATCCAGTTTAAAGATTCCTGCTTAAGGAACCAGATCCAGATCTGGACTGTAAATAAAAACTAGTCCATGCCAAGGCCGGCTTTACGCAGGGGCAAGAGGGGGCAGTGCCCCCTCAAACAAACATTCTGCCCCCTCAATCAAATGCGCCGAAATGGGCAAATCTCTCCAAACGCTCTCTCCCCTCTGTACTGAACTCTGTGTGTCGGAGCTTCACAGGATCCATTGTACTGTCTTCAACAAGTCCTTCCCACCACCACAGAAAACAACCAATCAGTGTTTAGTATGCAAATGAGTTGACATACAGCCTGATCTTGCGGTGTCATATTTCTCCCCCTCGTAGAGAGAGCGGCTGCTGAGCTCCAGCGGTAAAACTTATAGAGTAAAGCTCTGTTAAATGTGTTGTAGCGATACTGAATAAATACTTATAATAACAGACGTATTTATTGCATCTATTCTGTCAACTGGGGTTTGTTTCTGTTCTATTTAAACGTGTCTACGCCTGTTAGTAGGAGCAGTGATCAATCACGCACGGGCCATAGATGTGACTGCCTCCTCGGTACTAGACTGAGGGAAAACGAGCTGCGCATATGAGACCCCTCAAGCTCCGCCCAGCCTTTAGTTCAGCATGCTAGTTTGAAGAAAAAAATAACAGAAAGTTTCACTCTACATTCCCGCTGCTTTCAGCAGTTCAGCTCAGAGCTTCATGTATGCCTTGTTGGTTCTTAAAATTTTGATGAAGGATCATTTAGTTTTTACTCATTTTCATTTATTATTATCATTATTTCCCCCTGAAGGTTCACTGTCTTATTTTGGTAGGGGGTTTAATTTTTTGCTCTGTTATTGTTGTGCTTAATAGTTATGATTCTTTAATCATTATGGTCTATATACAGACAGAAACAAACACACAGATAGTTGAGTTTATTGTTATTAGTTTCAAATTTATTCAAAATGCTTAGACATCTAATGGCTGTCCAATAGGGCAATTGTTATTTTGTTGGTTGTTAAAGCTTTGATAATGGATCATTCTTTTCTTTTTTCTTACTTCATTTTGTTATTGATATTTTCTGTTCCCCCCCTGAGGGATTGCCACCTTATTGTGGTCAGGGGGTTTGCGTGCCTCAGTGACTCTAAGAGCTATACCAGCAGGAGCTTTGGTTTCAGGTGGGACACCCAAGCTGGACAGGTCTTAGAGTAGAGGCCTGACAAAGTGCAATCCATTTCTTTGAAGTTGGACTCCACTAACAGCACAGTTCCGTTAAAGAAACACTTAAAAAACAACAACAAGAAAATGCTGAAGTATGTACTCATAATGCCCCCTTCAAATTTATGCCTGCCCCCTCATGTATGCATTCCTAGAACCGGCCCTGGTCCATGCAGCAGAGAACAGGTGGGTCTTTAACCTGGATTTAAATAAACTGAGTGTTTCAGCTGATCTGAGGCTTTCTGGGAGTTTGTTCCAGACATGTGGAGCATAGAAGCTGAATGCAGCTTCTCCATGTCTGGTTCTGACTCTGGGAACTGATAAGAACCTGGATCCAGATGACCTGAGGGTTCTGGTAGGTTCATACTGGGTCAAGAGGTCTCTGATGTATGTTGGTCCTAAACCATTCAGAGCTTTCTAGACCAGCAGCAGAACTTTAAAGTCTATCCTCTGATGGACCGGCAGCCAGTGTAAAGACCTCAGAGCTGGACTGATGTGGTCCACTTTCTTGGTCTTAGTGAGGACTGGAGCAGCAGAGTTCTGGATCAGCTGCAGGTGTCTGACTGATGTTTTAGGTAGAACCTGTAAAAACACTGTTACAATAATCAAGCCGACTAAAGATGGAAGCTGGACTAGTTTTTCCAGGTCCTGCTGACACATCACACCTTTTACCCTTCATATGTTCTTAAGCTGATAGTAGGCTGACTTTGTGGTTCCCTTCATGTGGTTCTCAAAGTTTAGGTCTGAGTCCATCACTACACCCAGATTTCTGGCCTGGTTGGTGGTTTTTAGGTGTATAGACTGAAGATCTGTGGTGACCTTTAATCGTTTCTCTTTGGCTCCAAAAACCATCACCTCAGTTTAGTTTACACATCCAGTCATTAATCTCCTCAATACATTTACCAAGAGCCTGTACGGGGCTTCGGCCTCCTGGTGGCATTGTAATATATACCTGTGTCATCTGAGTAGCTATGGTAACTAATGTTGTTGTTCTTTATGACCTGTGCCAGTGGGAGCATGTAGATGTTAAACAGAAGAGGCCCCAGGATGGAACCTTGGGGAACTTACTTTACCTGATCGCTACCAGCAGGTAACACATGATGACCAGAAAGTTAGCGATCAACACTGTAGATGGAAAAGCTGCAAACGTAGCAACCAGGCTAAAAACATCCAGCTGATTATCCACGTGGAAAAACAGATGTACATGGAGTGGCTAGAAATGCAGCTAGCTATAGTGTAACATGCATGAAAGTGTTAGCAAAGAGCATCATTAGCTTATCTATTTCTTGGCAGCACATTTTCCACCTCTGTTGGCATCGTGGTGCATTTGCCACATGAACACCTGTTACCATGAAGGCGAGTGAAGGACGGCAAGCAGCGTTATATCGGACTATAGCTGGTAAGCAGTTTTTACTGAAGAGATACGTCCCTGGGTTGCCAAGTCGCTGCAGGTTGGTGAGTTGTTCACTGTTTTTTTCGGAGTCTGATTCAGGTTCAAATGTGTACAACGGTAGTTTTTGTGTTAACATTGTTTACTGGGTATTTATATTACTTAGGTTTGTTTACGAGTTCTGCCGGTGTTTCTATGATGAAAACAGTATGCACTCCAATACTGCTCCAAGCAGTTGACCAATCAGAAGCAGCCTGCATCAGGGGGAGGCGGGGCTTAGTGCGGAAGAGTCTCATTCTGCTGGCAGAGGCTGATCCGAAGGCCTACAGAGAGGATCCATATAAATAAATAAAGGGCTTTGTGAAAAGTGCTGGATTAATTCCTGTCCTTGTGGACTCACATTAAAAAATGAGCAAAATAGAGCCATTTTAAGAACAGATCTCCGGGCTTCTTGAAGGACTTTTCGAAGCTCTTCTTTGGATGCTGGTTTACTGTTGCACCATTGTCTATCACGATAGACAATGATTGTTTCAATGTTTATTTTCAGTCCAGATCTTTTGTCATTTGCCAAACCTCATCCTTTTCTCCATGTCTCCTCCATCCTTAAGAATGGCTTTTTGACAGCCACTCTTCTATGGAGGCCTTCTGATGAGGCTTCAGCAAATAGTAGATGAGTCAACTGGTCTCACAGGGTCACTCAGATCCATGTGTCACATCTTTGCTGGATATTTTCTTTCAGCTTTTTAGGCGTGACATGTCTTGTGTCCTACAGTGTTCAGCTTGCCCCAAATTTTTATATTACAAAGACTGGGCTGAAACTGTAAGAAACTTCAGAAAGCCTGACGAATTATTTCGTAAGTCCACTCTGGTGGAAGGTAGCCAAATATGAAGAAATGTGGAGTAGCTAAACACACATTTTACTTTAACCTCTCAGCTTTCTCAGCATTATTCTTGTTTTATATATAAATAAAGCCAACAAAATTAATTATGTGCAGTCACTTGAGCAGCTGAAATCATACCAAGTGTCGTACATACACAAAATTCTAAACTTAAAAATAACCATATCAGTTTGAGAATTTGTGAAAACCTCACCGTCATTAAAAAAACCAATAACAAAAGTCCCACGCACAACTGTGATGAATATTCAGCCAACTTCTCTTCTGAGCGCATCTCCCTGCATGTGACATGTTTGCACTGAGGGATGCGTTTGTACACGCGTGTCAGGGATTAAAGCTGAGCAGCATTTCATGTAAATAACATCAACAAAAGGCCACCACTGAAAACCAGTGCCTCTCATCCACATCATACTAAAATCAAGGTGGAAAAAAAGAAAAACTGATTTCTCACTTTCCACCTCCCCCCACATCATTCCTCCAATGTGTCCCCTTCTATTCTCTCCTCCTTCATTCAGTTCTTCTTGCAGCCTTCTCTTGCCAATGTCACTGTTGCCATAGCAACCCAAGTATTAAGACTGGGCTGTTCCCAGCTTTTCCAGCTGTGCTAGAGGGAATCTTGGGATATGTAGTACTGAGATATGGGGGGGGGGTCAGAGTGGTCAAAACAAGCAGCGATCCCCCGGCAACACAGTCCACCCCCATTCATCATTAACAACCACAGCTAGAAATGGGTGGCGTACAACAGGAAGAGCTGCACATGCTCTGTAGCAGAAAGGCTCCTCCTGCAACTCCTGGCTGTAGTTCAAATCTAACAGATGGTAAGAAACGACATTAAAATGGACGTTTCAGGCTTGGAAGTGTTGCATTTAAAAAATATACAATTAAAAGTATCTCATTTCATTTCAGACTTGAGAAGAGATGACAAAAATCTCCGATAATCTGAAAGAAATGAAGAAATCCATCTTCAAGGATGCTTTGTTTTGATATTTCTCATTTAAAATTTCCCCTCCCTCTTCCTATTTCCCATTCTTTTACACATTTACAATACTACAAGCCCCCCTTCTCTTTTTCCCTTTTCCCCTCTACACACATTACCATCCAGATTATGCTAATTTGGGCTCTTTCATGTCTTTAGTCCTGAGGATTTTCCCTAGCCCATGGGCATGTAAAGAAGTCTGCTATCATTACTGGCCAATTGTAGAGGATTCTTTCCAATCAGAAGCAAATCCTTCGCCTCTTTTTTCTCAATACTGCACTAAATGTTGCACCAAAATCTCTCACAGCAGCCAGTTCAAGTCCAAGAAAAGAACTGACGTATGTGTGCGGGTTACAGTTCCCACAAAGCGTGTTCTGTTCAGGTATGGTAAAGAGAATCCATTTACTGTCATAATTTAAGAATCAGAACTATGAGGAGTAAAAGTATGCCACAGACCCAAAAGGGTCAAAGAAAAAAATGAGACGGTGCATTTATGTACTAAAGCCTTGATAATAACAACACAAGGTCACTGCTATCGCTGCACAAGAAATGCAGAAGAAAAGGTTAGTAAAAAAAAAAAAAGTAATTAATCTCTTTCTGATGTTCATTTGTTTTAAATCTATTACAACATTTTGCTGTACACAGGCTAAAGAAGAGGCCTGCTAAATTTTTAGTGCCTGTTCACTATGCAGGACGGCATACAGACATCTTCACACACATGCCACAAACATACAAAGCTTGGTTATTTCACCCGATTTGATCCTTCTGGTTTCTTCACTTCTTGCTCACAGGCGCAGGAGCGGCCTTGTGCAGGCCGAGGGAAGTGAAAGCAGAAAAAAACAAGAGGATGGAGAGACTTCTGGCTAAATGCTGGTGACACTTGAGCCCATATGAGCATATAAGCTGTTGCCTTCCCAAGCTTTAACTCACATGTCCTCTTCCACATCACAGTTCTTTACTTGATGATTTGCTCTGCAGCAGCAGTGATCAACCAGCACAGGTTTCCTGCTCCAAATGTCCCAGAAATCTAAAACTAAAACTGCCACATCCCTATTAGAGAATCTCCCACCTTCCCACAGAAGCAGTCTAAGTACTCCATACTGTCTCTGCGCTGTGCTTTCGTTATAAACAGACACATGTGTGCGGGGAAGACAAATTAAGAACACGTGTGCTCTCAGGGAAGAAGGGAAACATGGGATGGGTGACCGCAGCTGGCTGAGATGAGTCACCCCTCTCTCAGGGCAGTGATTAGCCAAGAGAGAGACGAGGGAGGATCTGTGGAGCAGAGGTCTCCTCTCGCTCCCATCCAGTCCCTAGCACCTGCCAAACAGCATCACATCCCACGAGCCCTCTCTCCATCAGCTGCTCCTGCTGCGGAGGGAAACAGCTGAGCAGAAACCTCAACCTTTCTCAAAGACCCCCAACGGCATTTCAGTATGTTTCTTTCTTTTTAATGAAAGCAAAAAAAACAGCCACAAAGACAGGGAGCGTCAGACAGAGCAGGTACGGCTTCTTTTAGTGCCAAAAACACGACATAAAGCAAACAGGTGGCCAGCGTGAAGCAGGACTCACCTTTTGTAGGCTGGTTGGGTTCAACTGAGTTTTGTCAATGATTTTTATTGCAACCTGAAAGAGACACGAGGGACATCTGATTAGGAAGAGTCAACATGTCACCATCCTAACATCTTCATCAGAAATATAGACAAAGAAAACAAATCTGAATATACAAAAACAAATATTTAAAAAAACAGAAAAAAGCGAATGACTACGAGGTATTTCATTATGTATGTTATTGCTTATTTCTCTATATAGATAGATCTGTAAAAAACAGGAATCATTTACGACACAGTCCATTTAAAAGTAAATTAATAACATATGTAGTATGTTTTCATGTGCTTTGAGTTGAATTGGGTTGTACTGACTGAACAAGTTGTTGATTATTTCAACAAAAAAAGAGTGGAAAACATGGAAAAAAGGCACAAGCAGTTGCTGCTGATCAGGTTTCTCAGCTACGCCGCTGGAGCTGGCCTGCAGTAGGTTGTTGGTTCAAAGCAAGACGCATCTTAATCTTTAACTGGAAAACAGTCAAAATAATAATAACAAAAGCAAGTGGGAACTGTCAAAGGCAACAGGGAAAATAAAAAAAGCCACATAATTCTGAAAATCCTGAAAATAAGACCATCTATTTCTGTATATATTTATTTTTTCTGTATATATTTATTTATTAATTAATATTATAAATATAATAATATAAAATTTACAGGCACATAAGCAGATATATACAATAAATATCTATTACAGATTCCTGCATGTGCTTATAAATGAAATAAAAATATTAAGAACTAGATCAATGATAATAAATTAATTTCCATTCCTGCCTATCCCCGTTTTTATTTTTATAGTTGCTATTTTTTCCTTTTTATTTTTTACATTTTTTTCTCAATTTGTTTGTTATTTAATTTCATTTTTATTTATCTATTTATTTATCATTGTTCTGCATGTGCTTTTTCTTTGGAGTTACTATGATTCCAGTCTGAAGTAGCGAGCAGTCGACTGGAAGCGTCTCCATCTGCAGATTCCAGCACGATGGTCACGTCCAACCTGCTGTCAAGTACATCTGAGTGATTTTAAGCCAGTCAGACTGGAACTGGTGCAGATAACCCAGACTGTGATCATGGAAGAAAAGTCAGCATTTAAAATGATTTATCCAACTGGGAATTTCAGAAAGTCACACGATCCAACATGTTACTTATCAGCACTTAAAGTGACATATAAACCTCCTTGAACTCCATGCAGGGTTAATACTGCTTTACGGTGAATTATACACATTATGTGTTTTCATCTAATTATTGAAATTAAAGTTTCCCAGTTTTGCAAAGATTTTGTGAAAAGAAAAATCCTTCCAGTAACCCTCCATTATTTGGCTCAATAAATGAAGGGAAGAGAAGCAGGAGGTAAGTTTTTATCTGCTTTCTCAGTCTACATCACCCTTCCAGTCCTTTATGAGGTACGCTCTTCTCTGTCTATCAGCTACACATCCATCCACTCATCCAGTTCCTCCCACACCGCCTCTCACCTCCCTGCCCGTCAGGATGTGGCGGGCCAGCTTGACCTTGGCAAAGTTTCCCTTGCCGATAGTCTTGAGCAGACGGTAGTTGCCGATGTGTGGCTGCTCATCAGAGCAGGAGGGGATGGAGTTCCTGCACCGGGCCCCCAAAGAGCGGCTGGACTGGCTGGTGGCCTTGTCTGCACGACTGGCCCCCAGTGACACATGCTGGAGGAAAAGAAAGGGGAAGGAGGGGTTAGAGAGAGGAGAGAAGGGGGATCCCCAACTATGCCACAAAAATGTACGACACACTGCAGCATCATCAGCGGGCTGGAGGGAAACATCCGTCACTGCTGTGCCTCTGGAGGTCTGCTGAAGCCAAAAGATCTGGGTTAGTCCACAATGACTGGACAAACCTCATCATGAACTCTGTTCAATAAACAAAATCAGGAACGTTTCCTGCTTTTATGGCAAAAAAGACTATATTAAAGAGCAGCTATTCACTTCGCAGGTAACATTATCACGAGCATACAGTGCACATGTTGCATAATTATGAAAAAAGCAGCACTGTTGTGTTTGTAATCTACTGGTAGCTACATGTTGGTGCCATCATTCCAGCAGATGTTCTGCTCACACAGACAAAAAGAAGCAATGCTCAGCTGAGCTCCATGTGAATGCACGCCCTTTGTTTCTGGGTTAACAGCTGTTATCCAGCACATGAGCAAAATGTTTTCATTTCCAGTTTTGAGGTCTGCTTCTCTCCTCCTGAAGGATGCTTTCATGTAACAGAGGACAAAGCACGACTGTTGCAGCTGTGGATAAGTTTCACCAGCCCTGTAAGAAGTTTATTCTCCTGATTCCTGCTTCACTGTAGTCCTGATAGTCACAAAGACAACTAGGCTTCTTTGGTAGAGTCTGGTCAAAATGCAGAGAAGGAAAGATGACAGAGTCTGTTAATAAAGTCACACAAAGAAAAAGGCAAGAAGAGAACAGAAAGGCAACTGGTGCAAAGAGGCATATAGGAGGAAAGAGTAAATAAAGGGAACAGATGTCAGCACAGGGATCCCTGGCTGGTCTCGGGCCTGGAGGCATCACCCTTCCAATCCCCTACCCCACCACCACCCCAAAGCAAGTCATCTTGCTTGCAGCTTCACAAGAAAACACATATAAACCATGCAAACACATTTCCTCCTCCCCATACTTCCTGTCCCTCGCCCCACCTAAGGCACCGCAAAACTGCCCCCCACCCATCTACACAAACCTCCACCACCGACTGCTGGAGGCTCACAGGCCTCACCTGAGCCAAGGTAACGTTTTATCTGCTCATTCACTCATCTGCCATCACCCCTTAATTGTAGGGCGATGACAGAAGACTGGAACACACACACATGCACACACACATCATAATCTTTTTGAAAGCTACTAACAAACCGACAGGGAAGTAAAAAACAATGATTTTTTTATAGTTCATATTTTGCAGGCTGCTACTGTTGTCCGCTGTACTGACTGCATGGCGCGTCTGACACCCACTGGCTGTGGGGTTGGGCGCTTTGAGGCTGCGCAGCGACGGACTGCACATCATTTTACGCAGTAATCCCCCCGCTTCATACGAACAACCCACATATTCTCTATACGTTTATTTTGGCCTCCACTGCTCTTGTCCCACCCATCTTTATCCACACACGCGCGCGCGAGCGCGCACACACAGATCCACACACGCACAGAAGCAGAGTATACTGTGACATCATTATCTCTCCACAGCGTTATAACAAGAGGTGACGGCTGGTTTTCAGGCTTCCTGCGCATATTCGTATGCGGATGGACTCATCAGCTTTTCCCTGCACACACACACACACACACACACACACACACACTCAAGGTTAGCGGTTTTCCACTATCACATCCAGAGCTCTTCAGTCTAATGAGGAGAAACAGCTCCATCTCTGCCCCCCCCCCCCCGTGAATAAAAGCAGAGAAAGCCAAAGGCCACACATATGAGGAGCTGCATGATTTATCATTTGCACGCGCACAGATGCAGTGTTTGCACTTACATGTTCTCCTGTGCTCCTGTCGTTTCCAGACGGTAATGCAGATCGAGAAGACATGTTGTTTTCTTCCTTTTTTTTTTCCTTTTTTCCCTGAGTAAGAATCACGGTGCGTTCGCAAGGATGGTATTTACAAGCTCCACACACAGAATAACATCCGCAGATGCGACCCACCGTCCCAAATCAATCTGCCTCTTCTCCAACCGACCAACGAGCCGCGCTCGAGAGGAGACCTCTGTCTGTCATGGCAGCGATGGATATGTGGAAGGGGGGTTGTCCTCAAACAAGCTGCATTTTCCACCATGCACCTTGCAGAAGATACACGGCCGGTCGGCGATGCAGCAAAAATGCAATTCAGTGCAAATCCTGGGCAGGGAGAGGTGCTAAAATGCGGAGATGTTTGGCCGGAGCCCAGCGTCTCTGTGGCGACTCTCCACCCCCTGCTTCATGTCGCCATACAAAACAAACACGGCTCCTTCTGGATGTGTGTCATCCCGGTTTGTCATAATACTGACCGATATAATCTTCCGCTTGATCCCTGCGACGCCAACGCGGCCAGTTCCGCTTGGCAGCCGCTCGAAGGAAAACACAGCTTACGGTGTAGCGTGGGGGGGGGAGAAGGCCGAAACGCTCAGAAATCGGTATTCCCGGTCGGTCAGATGCGCACCAGCGTCAAGTCGCAAAGAAGACACAGAACCGGAACTTCCGGTCGGTGGTTTGGACGTAACTTCATCACATCAAAAATACAAATCTTATTTATCATGTTTCAGCTGATTTGATTCTTTTGTCTATTTTACTATTTTATGATCATTTTAAAAGACAAAACGGAATTACTGGAATTAAGCTAAATCAGGGGTAGCCAACGTTGGTCCTCGAGGGCACCAATCCGGCAGGTTTTCCAGATTTCCCTGCTCCAGCACACCTGACTCAAATTAAATGGATCCAACAGCCTATAAGGATCTCCACAATGACTCTTAGTTTAAGTCAGGTGTGTTGGGGCACGGAACTCTGGAAAACCTGCCGGATTGGTGCCCTCGAGGACCAACGTTGGCTACCCCTGAGCTAAATCAACTTAAAATCAGCTGTAACCGTATTATAACCTGTTCCAACTTTATATTATCATTAATATTATTAAATCAAGCAAAATCAAGAGTAAAAATAAGATGACGAGTAAGATAATCAATTCCAATGTTCCTAGATTTTATTATTGGCTGTAGCAGCATTATCATTTTGATCATCATTATTATTTATATCAAATTGTTTTAGTGGAAATAAAAGCAGTTATGTTATTATTTTTGTTATATAAAGCTTACAATACAACTACAACTATTAAAAATATCAATGTTACTCTAATTTATGTTGCTGTTTTAATATTTTTATATAGAACATACAGCCATTCTCAATTTTTAATTTTTAATCTAATAGATGTTGCTGTCACAAGGCAAGGCAGTTTATTTGTACAACACGTTTCATGTACAGGACAATTCAAAGTGCTTTACATAAAACAAAGACATTACAGATATTTAGAATAGTAAAAGGCATCAACACATAATCACAATAAAATAATAAATTACATTAAAATGATTAAAAGCAAGATAAGTTAAAAAAAAAAGAAGTTAACATGCAGATTTCATGCATAGGCACATGAGAAAAGAAATGTTTTAACCTGGATTTAAAAATGTCTACATTTGGGGAAAGTTTAATCTCCACTGGCAGTTTGTTCCACTTGTTTGCAGCATAACAGCTAAATGCTGCTTCTCCATGTTTAGTCTGGACTCTGGTCTGGACTCTGGTCTGGACTAGTTGACCAGAGTCTAGCAGCTTTGGTTCACTCAGAGTGGAAAATCAGTAGAAACTATTATTATACTATACTATACTATTATTGTTCTCTATATGAATTTCTTACAGAACTATTACAATTTTTTTCTTAAATGTTAATAAAATATTATTATTTGTCACATTTCTGTTTAACTATTTGTTTTTAAAATAAGTATAATGTCCACTTGCGTTTCTCTTGTTACTGATCTGTGGAGGCTTGTTGTAGGAAAAAGAAATTAGTAAAAATAGTACCAGAAACGGTAAAAGAAATGAAACCAACTTGAATTTTCCATGTGAGGCTCCAGAGCTTTTCCATCTCACTCCCTGCTGCAGCTTCCGGTCACTCAGAGTGGAAAATCAGTAGAAACCAGTCGACAGATGGAAGGATAACGACGTTACAAATCGACACATCAAGCTTTATTTTGAATTAGAAATCCCTCAACTTCCGGTTTTTGGTTAACCATTTTCATCTTGATGCAGATGCACCACATCAGACGCTGACAGGTCCAGCGCAGCGCAGGCCGCTGCCGCTTTTACCAGCGGAAATTTGTGCGTAAATTAGCATAAACTCTCCAAAGATGGCCGAAGTACGAAGCTTCACTACCCAAGCCTCTAAATCACGAAGCAGCTCTTTGCTTTTATCAGACCTGCTGTTCATGACAGGCTGAGGCTGCCAAGGTTCTTCCCTCTGTCTGAGCAACCTTTGAAAAGGCAGAGGCATCACCTCCCTGAACCTGGAAACCTTTTCTATTTGAGTTCATGCTACAAAATGTCCATTAACTTCACTAAATGGTTTGGAAATAAGAAAAGTGTGTGTAATGAAGAGAAAAAACTTTCTAATCTAGCCTGAACACTGTGTACACAGCTCGGTTTCTTATTGTCTCTTCCTTGTCTCTAAAGCGATTGTACTTTTATTCATATTGTTTATGAAGTACTTCCTGTATTTCATGCAAAAAAAGAGATTAAAAAAGAAAGACATGTGTAGGTCAGGGGTGCCCAAGTCCAGGCTTTGAGAGCTTCTATCTTACAACTTTTAGATGCATTCCTTCTCCAACACACCTAAATCAAATGGCTGAATTCCCGCTTCCACATGTCGTTCAGCTGTGCAGAGGCCTGGTAACGATCATTTGATTAATACATCTGGGGGACTGGACTTGGTCACCCCTGATGCAGAAACATGAGGTGATATGTTGGACACGTACTGAAACATGTGAAGATGTGTACATATGAGGCAGTTTGTGCCTGAAGCCATTAAGTGACTGAATTACTGCACTTGTGGAGGTCTGTTTGTGGTGATGAGGCCCAGTCTCCCTCCAACCTCCACTTTTCATTGTTACAAATGGGACATGTGCCCTAATTTTTGAGAGGATTAACAAATAATGATAATGTGGTCGTCAAAATGGCCCCAGCTGAAGAGGTAGATGACCACTACTCCATGACAGCCAAAAGGAAAAGGAAACCTTACGTCTGTACGATAGAGGATTAGGGACAAGTAGTTAGGCCAAGGCAGGGGATTGGGTTAGTGTTAATAGAAAGGCAGTAATTCAGCATGATGTGTTGTAATGGGCAGAGCTAGAAGGGTGCTCAATTTGGTGCTGGCCATATCTGAAACCTGACTGGTTACCCCAGGTTCTACCTCAGATGACTGATAGGTTACTGGAGGAGGACAGAAGCGACTTCTGAGTCCTGCATGGATCACTATATCCAACCATAAACACTAGATCAGTTTTAAGATAAAGCAGGCAAATCATACCATATTTAGCTTTCACGGAATGCATTAAGGGACTTTCAACTTTCAAGATTTTCACGTAGGAGCTGAAAGTAAAGATGTGTAAAGACAACCTCAGTATCCACCTAGCTCTGATGAAGCTAGAGCTACATGATACAGATCGACTCCCCTCCCCCCATTAGGGAAGTCTGATCACAACCTGGTCCATCTACGGCCACTGTATACCCCCCTGGTCCCAAAGCAACCGGTGACAACCAGATCAGTCAGGAGATGGACCCCGGAGAAGGAAAGTGCCCTGAGAGACTGCTTTAACACCACAGTCTGGGATGTGCTTCTTCAACAGGTTCAACCAGCCTGTGTCTCCCCCACCCCTGCTCTCACCACCTCCCTCTCTCCAATCCACACACTTCCCACCAGACACCCCCTCCTCCACCCCCACATCAACACAATCTTCACCACTTATCACCACAGACCAGGTCAGAGGACAGCTGAGGAAGCTCCGACCCAGGAAAGCTGCAGGCCCAGACAAAGTGTGTCCAAGATCACTGAAGACCTGCGAAGTTTACCTACCAGCCAGGTGTTGGTGTGGAGGATGCCATCCTCTACCTGCTTCGTCGAGCCCACTCCCATCTGGACAAGGGAAATGGCACAGTGAAGATTCTTTTTCTGGACTTCTCCAGTACCTTCAGTACCATCCAACCCTCTTTGCTCCGGGACAAACTGAGCAGGATGGGAGTGGACCTCCATCTGAGGGACTGGATCTCTGACTACCTCACTGGCAGACCACAGTACGTCGGGCTGAAGGACAACATGTCTGACACGGTGGTTTGCAGCATGGGAGCCCCCCAGGGCACAGTGCTGGCTTCTCTTCACCCTGTACACCTCATACTTCTGCTACAACTCGGAGCTGTGTCACATTCAGAAGTATATCGATGACGCGGCCATCGTTGGGTGTATCAGGGATGACAGAGAGGAGGAGAATCTGGTGGGGGACTTTGCTGCACGGTGCCACAGTAACCACTTGCAGCTCAACACCTCTAAGATGAAGGAGCTGGTTGTTGACTTTGGGAGGTCCAGACCAACAACGCGACCAGGCCGGATAGAAGGAGCTGAGGTGGAGGCTGTAGAACAGGGGTAGCCAACGTTGGTCCTCGAGGGCACCAATCCGGCAGGTTTTCCAGATTTCCGTGCCCCAACACACCTGACTTAAACTAACGAGTCATTGTGGAGATCCTTATAGGCTGTTGGATCCATTTAATTTGAGTCAGGTGTGCTGGATCAGGGAAATCTGGAAAACCTGCCGGATTGGTGCCCTCGAGGACCAACGTTGGCTACCCCTGCTGTAGAATCTTATAAATACCTCGGGCTGTGGCTGAGACTGTTCCTGTACAGTGTGTGTGGTTTGTTTTATTTATTGATTTAGTTTGTTATTAATTTGTTTATTCTTTTTAAATTGCTTATTGTTTTAAAACTGTTATAAAAACAATGAACAATTATTTTATTATATTTTATTGTATTATTTATTTCCCTGTTGATTCTTGTATTTTCATGTGTTGCTTTGTCCATTTATGTACAGCACTTTGTTTCAGCTGTGGTTGTTTTAAAGGGCTATATAAATAAAGTTAAGTTAAGTTGAGTTGAGTTGGACAATAAACTGGACTGGACAACACACACCAGCCACCTGTATGGGAAGACAAAAAGCAGGATGTACTTCCTAAGGAGGCTGCGGTCCTTCAATATCTGGAGCGAAATTCTGCTGATGTTCTACCAGTCTGTGGTGGCCAGTGTCCTCTTCTACACTTGGTGTGCTGGGGGGCAGCTTATCCAAAAAGGACACATCCAGACTGGATAAACTGATCAGGCGGGCTGGCTCTGTGGTCGGCATGAAGCTGGACTCTCTGGTGACGGTGGCAGAGTTGAGGACTCTGGACAAACTGCTGGATATTATGGACAACGCCAGCTACCCTCTGCACACGGTCATCAGTAACCAGAGGAGCGTGTTTAGTGAAAGACTGCTCCTTCCCAAGTGTAGGACCACCAGGCTTAAGAACTCCTTAACCATCATGCCATCACACTCTACAACTCCTCACGTGGGGAGAAGAGGGCAGCAAGGAGCACATAGAACATAGAAAACAGTTAAAAAAGAGGGGTTAGCCATTTACATCTACTTGTGCAATTACAAGCACACACAGAGACACTTTCCTGGTGCAATAACCTCATCTTCATCCGTAGTGTAATAATTTCAACTCACATTCTATACAAGCCATATCTGTCTCTTTTGCCTTATTATCTTTATTTTTATCTTATTTATCTCTGTGTTGCTCTTTTTACTCATTTTCGTATCTGTGAGCTTATTTACCTGCTTTTTCTACTGTGCTGCTGAAATTTTAAATTTCCTGAGGGCGTCATCCCAAGGGATTAATAAAGTTAAATCTAAGTATAATGATCCAGTTTCATTCTAACATGAGGGATTAGCAAGGTTGCTAGTTGATTTTAAAGTAAGCTATGGCATGAAAAATGTGGAGAAATACAGTCTGGAACCAGTTTGATTTTGTATAGAAAGATATAAGAATAAAGAGAAATGGAGATATTTCTGACTTTTTTGTAAAGAGGAAGGACACAGATGGCAGCCTCAGTATCAGCAGCCTCAGCATGAAGCAGCCACTGTCACTGTGGTCAGAAACAAGGATTCAGTGGAAGGAGGAGAACCACTGATCCTCCTGCTGCCCATCCAACGCATCGCTCCCCAAAACCAACCCGTCTTTCTTTCTATGGACCTCTATCAACTTGTATAGATGTTTTTTTTTCTCGTGTCTTTCTAATGTGCCCTAAGTTGACCACAGCAGTGTGTATGAGTGTGTGTGTGTGTGTTAAAAGAGAAATACAGCCACTTCCTTTCTTGCACATGGGCCCCCTGATAAAGTTTTGCCCACCCTCTGGCCACCCCATACATAACTAGAATAACTCCTATCTTGCAGGCCTCCACCAAGCCACAGAGTCACCTGAAAAAGCCTGAGCAGTTAGCAGCCGCATACTAACACACTCTGAGCTAATATCACTATCTATTAGCATCATCAGGATAGAGGCTACATCTTATTTAGAATCCTTGGCCCTGGAAACAAACCCGTAGACCCCAGGATGAAGCAAATGGCTTTAATAGTCTAGAAGTTATGGAAGAATTTAGTATTTTCTCTAATGGTGGCAATCTGAGGAAGCTATTATTTAACATCTACCACGATGTCATCTATTTATTTATTTATTTATTTTTGAAATCTAATTACACCATACCCCTTACCAGCTTGTGTTTAGCTTAACTCCTTATGCAGCAGAGCCCATACAACTAACACAGCTTTTGTTCAACAGTCAGGGTCAACTCTAAAAGTGTCATGGGGCTGACAGGTTTGGACTCAGAAGAAGGCTCAGAATCCCAGGGATGGGTTACAAACATTTATTGGTATACAATTGATAGAGAAGACCAGAGGGGTATTGCACGAAACCAAGATAAGGGATTAAGCCGGGATATGTTGGTTATCCTGGCTGAATTTAGCCCTAAGTCGGTTGCATGAAAGCAGCTCAAACTAAACCCGGCCAAGTTACTGTGGTGATTTATCCGCTGCAGCTAGCCTGCTCCAGACCAGGCTAACTGCTCAGGCTAAGATTAATCCTAGCGAGTCACCTGCATGTCCAACGTCAATTCTATGAGGAATTAATGTGTTTTACAGCATGTCCATGGTCTTCCTAAGTATGGCGCGTCATTTTAATCATCCAATATTAAAATATTACATATACAGTCACTGTACATTTAATCCAAATCTGTTCGTAATCGCAACAGCCTTTTTATATGGATTCGAGTTGTAGTATTATTCTATTCTATTCTATTCTACAGTCATTTAGCAGACGCTTTTATCCAAAGCGACTTACATTTGAGAGTAAGAACAACACAAGCATGAATTCAAACAAGATGGGACGTCATCATTAAGTGTTAGTCAGACCGCTTTGAGTCCAGTTAGACCAGGTGCTGTCGTGTAGTGCTAGTGCAGTGCATATCATTTTTTTTTTGTCATTTTATTTAAATACAGGATCACGATTTCATCACACAATATCAACTTGGTCATAAGTGCATGATTTCATCAGGCCAGGTGTTATATTGCTATGCTAATGAAGACTGCTCGTCAAATTGCTGTCAGAGGTTTTATAAATATGTGTTTTATTGCATTAATTGAGATTACAAAACACAGCGGATGAGGTTACAAAGGTGTATTCAAAGAAATCCGTGACGAGGGCAATGTAGAATATTCAGGTCCAACTCCCCTCCACCTGTTCCCTCTTCATAATGGCTTGCCCTTTTTCGGAGGATGTGCTGGACGAGGAAGCCCGCATCCTCAGAAGAGCATTCAGACATGAACGAGTCTTCAGGGACAGCTCACATCCCCTGGCCTTTGGAGATGACTATGTCATTGAGAGATACAGATTTTCGGTTACTGGATTTCCAGCAGTTTTCTGAGTGTCCGGCGTTTAATCTCAAGATCCAGCTCCATTTCTTGGAGCTTGCTCTTTTTGAGTCAGCTTTTAACATCTGCCAGCTCTCTCTCTCTCTCCAGGTGCCCTGAATAAAGCGTTCTGACAGTTTGTGAAGTCTGTAAAGGAAATGTCAGTTAGCACAGCAGGATTTGTGCATAACGTAGATTTACTTTAGCCAATACTCACAATGTTACCAGGCCGCTTAGGAGACTGTGCAGCATCCGGGTCCTGCTACACATTTTCTATTAGCACCACATCACTGACTTCATATCCTTCATGGAATAAATAAGCAGGCCGATCCCATAAAACTGACATGCCTCAAGCCTTCTGGACTCCACTGACACAGTCTCCTCATCTGCAGATGTGCATTCTGCAGCTGCAGATGTGCCTTCCCCCTGCCGTATACATGCAGCGAGAGGACTCGGATTAAGATTTCACAGAACATACCAAGCCTGTGATTTGGAGACACTGTACTAACCGGATCATCTTCTGGTGGCTCCAAAAGTGTAATTGTGTTCCCAGACACTGCAAGGTTATCCAAAGTCAGACACTATATTATATTTGATTGTGTTCCATGTGCAGTAGAATTGCAGTACTTTGTGTACCTTGTATGAAGCGGACAGTTTCTGTGGCTGGGACAGAGTCAGTTATTGTCCCTCCCTGGATCCCCTCCATCACTGGCCTCCCTTTATTTAAATGGAGGCCAGTTCCTCTGCTGGAGTCACATCCTGGCTTGGTGGGCCGCCCCCTGTGCCAGTTCTATAGGCCTTTTTTTAACTGCTACAATCATACAGACATTGAACATGTCAGCAGACACCTCATCTATTCACCTCATTTGTTCACGGTTATCTACTTTGGAGTCACTTACCAGCCTGCAAAATGTTCTTATATTTAATTTTTTCTTGCTGCCAGGTCCTTTTATGGCCAGACAGGTTTGTCCTTTATGAAGGACAGAAAGATAAAATAGATAAAAACGTTACATGAGGAAAATAGATTAAATGACACATTGTGGATGATTGTTTGCACCTAATCATACTCTACATTTCCTGAGTAACATGCACCTGCTTGTCACTCTTAAAGTATACAACAGTTAGTGGATTTGAAAAGTAAATCCTTTAATTGTAGCCTAATTATGACAGTTCCAGTGGAGCACTGTTTATTAATTGTACAGTTTTTGACTACTTACGCATTGAGCCGGTCGGATATTGTCTGCCAGGCTCTCTCGCGTTCTTTACTTATGGCATTGGTATTGCCTTTTTTCCTTATAATATCCTTAACTTCGTCAGAGAACTCCGTCAGGAGCTGTTGTTCAGCGGCCGTGACGTAGGACGCGCGACTTTTATCCATTTCCCCATCGGTGATTCTGTGAGCGATCGCGAGGTCTGCTTCAGTATGCCGTGCACACGCACTTATCCCAACTATCTTCACCTGGCTTAACCTAGCCGCACCTTCTCATCCTGGCTCAGCAAACGTGCAACCAATTAAGCCAGGATAGGCCGCGCAAGCTAGGTCAAGCTGGGCTTGCTTAATTATCCTGGATTTCTTTATTCTGGTTTCGTGCAATACCCCTCAGGATTGCACAGTCTATGGACTGGCTTCAGCAGAGTGGGATCCAGCGGGTGAAGGAGGGTTGTCTCAAGATCAGAGCCGAGGGAATCCAGGGAGGAATCAGCTGCGTGATGTGGGAGAAGGTGCTGAGCAAAAGACAGGTTAGGAGCTGGATAATAACCCACAGGTCGGACTGCTGACCAGGATGACAGCATGGGGTCAGAGAATCCTCGTGGGGGTGAGGAGAATTGAGTCCGTGATCCGTTATCTAGGTCCAATAATCAATTCCAGAGGTCCGAGAGCCAGCAGATCCAAACAATGACAAGCAGAGTACCAGACAGGGGCAGGCAGAGGCAGAATCCAAATCCAGGCGACAGGGTCAACAGCAGACAGGCAGAGAAATCAGGGCTGGATACGTACAGGGATGAACCAAGACGATCTGGCAGCTAAGGGCTGAAACAGGCAGGTATATAAAGCGCTCAGCGCAGGTGGAGCTCATAAGCAATCAAGCCAGCGTGCAGGGAAGATGCCTTCAGGGCCGCTGGGGAAAACGGGCTCCGAACCACGGAGCATGACAAAAAGTCAGGGTCAACTCCAACAGTCAGGGTCAACTCCAACAGTCAGGGTCAACTCCAACAGTCAGGGTCAACTCCAGCACCTCCTCCGGTGTCTGTGAGGAGGACCTTGTTCATAAATGCTCTGCAAGAGAGATGGCTGTAGAGGGAGATGTAAACTCTAGTGGGAAAGCAGTTTATAACACCCACGTCAAGGTTGATTGCTCCTTGTTACGTTGATCCGAGCCTTCATATATTACTGTTGCTGTTATGAATATTTATCTGTATGACAGTGTGTTTACATGACATTTGAAAAACTGAATTATCATGTTATTCCAGCAAAGTACAGAACAATGTACAGTTCAATATTCTAAATTCAAAACCAGGCCCCTCTGAAGAGAAAGGAAAGTAAAGAGAAAAAGTAAAATAAAAATAATGCCTGCATGCTCAGTTAAACCTCTGCAGATGATCCAGAACGCAGCAGCACGTCTGGTCTTCAACCAGCCCAAAAGAGCTCATGTCACTCCGCTGCTAATCGCTCTCCACTGGCTTCCAGTTGCAGCGCATCAGATTCAAAGCTCTGCTTCTGGCTTACAAAACAATAACCCAAACGGCTCTGGTCTACCTTCACTCCTTAATCCAGAGCTACACTCCCTCTCCACAGTTACGCTCTGCCAGTGAAAGACGCCTAGTGCTCCCACCACAAGGTGGCGCCACATCAGTAGCTAGACTCTTCTCCTCTGTTGTTCCCCGGTGGTGGAACCATCTACCAAACTCTGTCTGATCCGCAGAGTCCTTATCCACTTTTAAAAGCAAGCTAAAGACGCAGTTGTTTAAGGAGCATTTCCACATTTAGCTTAACTAAATGAGTTAGAAAGATTTGTCCAGCTCTTTGGCTCAACCAAGTACTGAAGAAGCTGCTGCACTTATGCCCAAGATATTGTGTGATGAAATCATGATCTTGTATTTAAATAAAATGACATAAAATGACTTAAAAAAAAAAAAAATTTATATGCACTGCCTCCAGCACTACACGACAGCACCTGGTCCAACTGGACTCAAAAGCAGTCTGACTATCACTTAATTATGACGTCCATCTTGTTTGAATTCATGCTTGTGTTGTTCTTACTCTCAAATGTAAATCGCTATGGATAAAAGTCTGCTACACGACTGTAGAATAGAATAAAAAATTAAAGAAATTCAAGACTTAGCAAAATAAACCCGAACAACCCACTGCCACCCCCGAGGTCCGGGTCCAGTTCTGAGGGTCAGGAGCTCCGTTCTTTTTCCAGGACAGAAAACAGTCGCCAGATCTTTTTAAATTGTTCAGTTCTGTCCTTGATGAGGTTTGTGATCCTTTCCAAATGACGGGTGTCTGTCAAATATCTTTTTTCAGACGGGCGCCTCTCTCCCTTTCAAATCAAATAAAATTTATTTATTTGATAGGTACAAGTATGTTTTATGAATCATGTCACACACTACAGCATTTTAGCCAAGGCTAATTCTCCATACCCGTCCCTAGTTAGGCTTTTACAAAAACACAGACAAACAGTGACTGTACACAACACATTACAATGCAAAACAATAAAACTTCACAAATACAAAATGAGCTGTTCATGTCTGACCTCTCAATAAAACACTATCAAAAAATAAAACAATGTCTTCAATTGTGAGTGCATACAGCAATCCCACCTATTAAACACCCACACAGAAAATTACAGGTTTAAAAATGAGAACAGTCCTGGTTTCCTACACATCAGAGTTAGCTTCGTAGCTGTCATCAGACCATATGACAACTGCAATAATTGCATCGGTTTAAAAGTCTCAACATATCGTGTCCACAAGATTATTAGGACTGGTTGAGGCTGCATCTGTACTTCTGCATGTAAACTCTTAACTAGACTCAAACTGGTCAATGCACTTAGCACATGTTCTATAGCTGTTGTTCTGGTTAACCCCAGAAATAACAGAAAACACTGGCATACAAAAGAAGGAACCAGTAACAGTAGAGAATAAGCCACCAGGAATCGTGTGCGTCCAGCTCAACATCATAACAATGTGCCACCAACTAAATTATTTGGGGGTCTTCTGGCTGGCCTGTTACGCTACAGACCAACACTGGTAACACTCAGAGGGGCCATTTTGCCACCTAGCACAGCGGCATTGGACTTATTTCTGTCAGTAAACCAATTTCCCTCTCATATCGGGACAAAGGAGAGCAGTCCAGTTAACCATCCAAGTCAAGCTATAGCTGCAGCTTAACCGTGTTGTAAACGGAAACATGTTCAAGCCTAAGCTGGGCTTCTAATGTAGACCTGCTTATTGGAAACAGGGTGGGCTAAATAAACACCAACTTCCACTGAAATCATGCTGAAACTGAAATGAGAGCAGATGTTAGAAGAGATGGCTCATGGGATCTAAATCCAGGCCGAACAGTTTTTACCTGAAACAAATATGGCCTGTTATAATTTCCATTTGTGTTCTACCGGGTACCTGGTGTACGTCTCATCTGTCACATTTACAAAACTGCCTCAGACTGTGTGAGTGCATCATGTTGCTCGGTGAGCGAAGAAATGAAACACCACCAGAAATTTTTTGGTGACGCAGGCAAAAAGTAAACCAAGCTGTTATTATTGATTCAATGAAGCAATGGATGAAGTACTTTTGGAGCATTTTTAGGTTATTTATTTGGCTGTAAACACACAACTGAGCTGAACAGACAGCTGATTAAATAATGATCCATAGGTAGGCCAGTATAGTGGTTTGGGAGTCAGCCTGTAGAATAGATGGTAAGGACTCCTCCTCGTGCTGTCATAGTTACTGTTTGTAACCTGAGAGGCAAATGAAATGAAATAAAAAAAACTTTAGTAACCCCCAAAGATAAATTATAATGTTGTAGTAAGGTTTGTTCATTAAAAATCAGTCAAATGATTCATTTACGTTCTTGTTCTGGAGGGTGATGGCTGTTGGCAGGAACGACCTGATGTACCTTTCTGTGTTGTAGCTGACCTGAAGAAGCCTCTGACTGAACACATTCTTGTTCTTTTCACTGAGTTGTGTGAGGTTTGAAGAATTGTCCATTACCTTCAGCAGCTGAAGCAGCATTGTTCTCTGGACAATCAGATCCAAGGGGTCCAAAGTTCAACAAAAAGCCTTAAAGATATGGAAAAAATAGATAAAAAAGAAAATCTGAACGAACCCATCCCCCCAAGCAACGTCCAAGTACATTTTTGTAGTTTTTATTTTTGCCAGAGGAGGGCATTGTTGACTCTTGATCTCAATAACTTGGGACTATCATAAACATTGCACCAGAAATTTCTGTATGTCTTTTAAATATGTTCAAGCATAATCACAACAATTACATTTGAAGTAATCTGAAAATAATTTGGCTAACCTGTTTAAACTTGGGACAATGTTAAGATTAACTTGTGTACAAGTTTCTGCCTTTTAGCCTGATTAACAGAAAAGAAACCACAAGCACTCATGACCTGATAACAAATATTAATCTTATTAAATCAGGTTTAATAGGTAAGGTGTTACATGAAAGCTATTCAGTTTTCATAACCATGATCGTCTTCATTAATCAAACTCACAACCAAATCATCCAGCTGCAGTTTAATTAGATAGTACTTGTTTGAAAGCATGAGCCATGAGCTCATTAGGCTGAATATAACACTAGAAAAGCTCATGTACAGTTTATTTGAGACAGCCTTTTATGTTAAGTAATATGTACTTTTATTTCTCGTCTACTTTTGTATCCATTTCGCCCTGAACCCAAAACATGCTACCAGAGGAAAACTGACTCATCCCAAAGATTCGTATTAGAGCAGGGGTGTCCAACTTCTGCCATCTATGGTCGCAGTCCTGCAGGTTTTACATGGTTCTCTGCTTCAACACACCTGACAAATTAATGGGTTATTGTGCAAAACTTGATGAAAAGCTGTTGGATGCATTTGATTTAAATCAGGTGTGTTGCAGCAGGGAAACATCAAAAACCTGCAGGACTGCGACCCTAGAGGGCTAAAATTTGACACCCTGTATTGGAGGAAATTTTTCTAAACAGCCCTTTTCAGGAATAATCAGAGATAAATCCTTTTTAAAACGTATCATTTATATAGGACACAAGGCAAACTACAGCACACAGGGGACCGGTGGAAAATATCTACAGCTTTTTATTCGTTTTGTTTGAGTAATCAAATCTAAAAACACGGAAACTGTGATGCAGCAGACACCTCAAGATGAGGTGAAAGCAGTGACTGGAAACACTGGAAACATCACCTCTGAAGACAAAAAGCTTCTAATGTCTTTCAAACATCCTCCACAGAAACGGTTCTTTTATCTAACATCATGGCTTCCTGAGCAACATGAAAACTCCACAAAGGAAGACACACCAGTCATATTTCATGAAATTATGGAGAGCTATTTTGTCCTATTGCAATTTCTTACTATATTTTAATCTGTGTTGTAAGTGCCTGTATATGAGTGGCTAAGGGGTTAAAGCAGTGATGAGTGGATAAGACAGTCTTGTGCAACATAATGAATCCTACATGTTTCAAAGCGCTCCATGTAAAGCATGAACATTTCTCATTTAAAGCGTGTGAATGTAGCTTGATATTTAAAATGATTTGAATGAAAACAAGGCCAAAAGATGCAGTTCAGAAATATACTTTTTACTAATCCTTGACTCAAAGTAACGAACTTTAAACTGCTGAGTCTTTGAAACCGTGTCAATTACACCATGTAGTGTTTCTGTGCAACCACTAGAGGGAGCTCATTTATAGGTAACAGATGCCTCAATTGTTTTCAGGACTGCTGAAGTTTGAAAAGCTGCAATAAAACGTTACAATCAATATATTGATCGGTTATTTGGAACCAAAAAAGTTTTGTTCCCCTCTTACGCTGCATCTCCTTACCAGATACATACTGAATATAAAGACATGCAGCATGTCATGCTGTACCTCGATCCTCCGCTAAATATCTCCACTGCTCCTCAGCTGGGGGGTGTTTGTGACCCCCACAGTCCCACACAGACTGTGCTTGCACAATTTCCCTGATGAGCACAAAGAAATCAGAAGGTTTGTGTGTGAAAGGCCAAACGGATCAGCTGTTAAGCATGAGAGGGCAGGTCTGCAGCAGCACGCCGTCAGAGAGGAGGAGGAGGCTTGAGCTTCATCTCTGAGCTGATGAAAGATGGTGGAGGTGAGGGCCACAGAGGGGTTAAAGGAAGCTGTGGCTTTAATTTAGGGGTTTTAGCTCATCTGAACTTGTAAATAATGTAAAAAGTTATTATTAATTATTTTTACCTCTATGTTGCCAAACAGTCATAATTTCCTGAGCTTCATTCCCAGATTTTACTGGTATCACTGCATTAGTTGATGTCAGTATTGAGGATTGCAAACTTGCCAGCTACTGAGTAAACAGACGGCTTTAACTGATCATAGCTTGTAATTTATTTAGTCATTACTATGATACTACTTTGTGATAGAATAAAATGCTTTTGAACATCTGCTACCAGAAAAACAGGACTTAGAACCCTCAAGGAGGCATCTACAACCACCGATTCTAAAACTGTCTCCTTCACCCCACCCTTCCAACCAAAGCTCTTCAGCATGACGTTCATGGCTGTAAGATGGCCATCCTTCTACGCTGAAGGACCAGCTGAAAGATATAAAGACTCATTCTTACACAGTAAAACCTTAGCAGCTCATTTAGCCGTTTAGAAAGGAACTGACACAGTTCCTAATATTATTTCTTTATATGGATGTTATTTTACAAAAGTAACTGTACAATTTGTTGTCAGACATTAAACGTATTGTCATCTTTGAGCATCAATTATAAAGGTTGTAGGCTTCCTTTTGCAGTTTACAGGGTGTCAGCTAATTTCCCAAAGATTTCTTATTATTTACTACACTTACTGCTCAGTTTTTAAAGTTGCTATGTGTAAAAACAATAAGTGCTTCTATTCGTCTTTAAGAGGTCTTATTGTTTTAGCACAAGTTCAAACATAGACTCAATCACAAATGGATTTTTAAAAAGAAGAGAAGCAAGTTGCTTTTAAGGTTGGGTTAACATCTTCTTCATTCTAATGCTTTGTAATCAGAGTGATGGCCTCCTGCGGGTCAGTTTATTTGGGCTGTTTGGGGCAGAACATGGACTGAGATTTATCAGGCAGAACATTAAGCTCAGATTCGTATTTACAATGTTGGCCTGCTGGGGCTGGGGAAGAGGGGGAGACAAAACAAAAACAAACCCCAAAAACCCCCCACAAATTTCAGTATATCAATAAAAATATAAAAAGACAGTGTTTGATTGTCAGATTGTGGTAAAACATTGACAATGCATTGAAATGCAGCAGATGAGAAGGACAACTGATAAAAGCCCGATGTGGTTCAGGCTGGACTCGGCCAGTGCAGACGCTGTCTTAGATGTAGGGGTGAGGGACCTCAGCGTGTTTAATAGATGAGAGGGAACCAATGAAAATGACATGTAAGGAATTTAACTTGGAATAAAGCAAACGGTGGTGAGTTCTGAACGATGGCAAGCAGACTGGTAGCTTTGCATGCATGTTGGCAGATTCTGTCAGCATACAATCATACGTTTGGCTCTGTATAAAACAAACAAAAAAAGCCAAACAAGCCTTGCTTTGACCTTTGATTGTCCATCATCTAGGTATTTGTATCTGTACCTGTTCGGTGATTCCATGATGTCAGTGCTTCATATCGCTCTTTTCATTCTATCATCTCTGGAAACCTGCGCTTAAAATACAACGCGTCTGATCATGTGTAAAGACTAAAGAGCTTCCAAAGCTGAAACACTCAGTGGTCAGTAATGAATTTATTTGAATACTTTCTGATGAGGATACTTATTTTATTTTAAATGTAATTTCATGTCTTTAATTTAAAATGGCTTCAGATTTAAAGGCAGTTTTACTCCCTGGAAGCCGAATGTTTTGAACCCTTTATTAGGTACACTGGTTGAACTGCTTGTGAAACATAAATAGTTAATCAACTCCGTGCATTTAGACACGTAGACATGGTAATGGCAACTTGCTGAAGTTCGAACTGAGCACCAGAACATGGGCACTTCAGAAACGGCTGATCACCTGGGATTTTCACACACAACCATCTTTATCGCTTCCAAAGAACAGTCTGAAGAGAGAAAACATCCAGTGAGCAGCTGTCTGGACTAAAATGCTTTGTTGAGGTCAGAGGAGAACGGGCAGACTGGTTGGAGATGATAGAAAGGCAACAGGGAGTCCAATCAGCACTGGTTCCTACCAAAGTCTGCAGGACAGCATCTCTGAACACAACACGTCCAGCCTTGAAGCAGATGGGCTCCAGCAGCAGAAGACACACCGGGTGCCTCCTGCCAGCTAAGAACAGGAAACTGAGGCTACAATTCACACACACTCACCAACACTGGACAATAGAAGATGGAGAAACGTTGCTGGTCTGATGAGTCTCCATTTCAGCTCCACATTCAGATGCTCGGCTCAGAATCTGCTGGAAACATCATGAAAACATGGATCCATCCTGCCTTGGATCAACGCTTCAGGCTGCTGCTGGTGTAATGGTGGGGGGAGATTTTCTTGGTCCACTTTGGGCCCCTTAGTACCAACGTGTCCTGGTTTAACCAGCACAGCCTACCTGAGTATTGTTACTGACCATGTCCATCCCTTTATGACCACAGTGGAGCATCTTCTGATGCTACTTCCAGCAGGATAATGCACCATGTCACAAAGCTCAGATCATCTCCACCTGCTTTCTAGAACATGACGATGAGTTCACTGGACTCCAACGGCCTCCACAGCCACCAGATCTCAGTCCAGTAGAGCAGCTTTGGGATGTGGTGGAACGGGAGATTCTCATCATGGATGCAGCCGACAAACCTGCAGCAACTGTGTGATGCTGTCATGTTAATATGGAGAAAACATCTGAGGAAGGTTTCCACCACCTGCTTCATCTATCACACCAGGATTAAAGTAGTTCTGAAGACAAAAATCGATCCAGCGAGGTACTAGCAAGATGTACCTAACAAAATGGCCAGTAAGTGTAAGACCATTGAGACTAAAAATCTCTTTTATGTGACTATAGATGCTTTAGAATTACAAAAAATATACATGTCCATAAAATGATTAAAAATGACATAAAATAAACAATAAAACCATCAAAAGTATAAAAATCTCAAAGTTAAAAAGGCATCAGACAGTTTACATTTAAGTCATCACAATCTGAATAAACAATATTTTAACATACAAAATGCTCAGTTTAATTCATTTCTTTTGTTCTTGTACTTTATTCCTGACACATTTAACTCTTTTGCTAAATGTGTGCTGAAAGCGGTTTAATAAATCTCTGGTATAGCTGGAATTAAACACAATGAACAGGTTAGGCTGTATAACCTGACAACAAAGTGGAAACAACACTGCCTGCAATCTAATTCAGAGAAGTGAGTTTTAGGTTCCCTGTCGATTCTGGTGCATAGGTCATACTCGTGTTTACCCTTTCGCTCACCTCCCTCGGAGATCAGATAATGTGTCTTTTGGGGTCTAATGCCGTGAGTTTACTCAGATTTGGGTTTCCTGCAACACCTCTTCCTGGTGGGGTACAGGACACAACCTGCTTACGTAAATAAGCCGGGGGAGAAGGCACAGGGAGCCAAAGGTGAGACCCTGCTGCCATATTTCATAAGAGGAACCATTGTTTTACTCCAGACTTATTCCTCGCAATGCAAAGTAGTTTCCGCTCCTGCAAATGGCCTGGGCCAATAAATTTGTTGTTAGCAGCAGGAACACACAACTTACTGGCAGGTACGGAGGCTCATGTCAAAACAAAGCGGGGGAGACGTCTTCATGAACACCGGAGAGGCTCTCAGCCGGACAGTGTTTTACCATTGTTCACGAGCAGAAACACCAGCAGCTGTTATCATCAGGAAGCCATTTTTTAAGCATTTTCAATTGTAACTGACACATTTATGTTTTTATTCATTTACTTTCTCGTGTTTCTGAAATGAAGTAATCAGCAATTTTACCATAAAACATAGCAAACGTTAAAACTCAAAGAACGCACCAGCTGAAGATACCAAATATCAGCTGCTAGCTCTTTTCCTTAAAGGGGCTGCTATGACCATGTTTGCTTTTTAGGGTTACAACAACAGAGAGCAAAGGTGAGGCCTCTCAGACAGGCCATGGACTTCCCTCACAAATACACAACCTTTAAGGATGTCCGTTAGTCCACCCTATTTTCCATGAAAACATCGGAGTCTGGTCACTCACTGTCATCCCCACTCTCTCTTCTTTCTTTTGCCTCTAATCTATTTTTATCCTCCTCTTTGTGTCAAGTATTTGGGTGAGTTATAGAGAACGCAGTAGCCTCAACAGGCTCAGACAAAGCTGAACTCCAACTCTCCTTTGCAAAGAGTTAAGTCATGGAAAATTTTTCATTGTTATCTTAAAGACTGACACAGTTAGAGTTTTTGACATGAAAGAAACACTTGTGAGCAGCTGTTGCACTTTATGCATGTTTACCGGTATAGTTTCCTCATTTTAATGTGGGGGGGGGGCTCTGGCCTCTGAACATCCGAACTTCTTTAGTTCTGCATCAACAGGCTGTTTTTATCTGATCACCCATTGAACTGAAATATCTGATTGATAGATTTCATACAGGCCTTTGACAGAGTGGCAACCTGTCCAGGGTGCAATGGCAGATGGGATAAATCCAACCTCCTGAACTGGATAAACTGGCTACAGAAATTTTTGGCTGGATGGAAGGATGGGTAGATGGGATATGAATAAATAAATGAGTAAACTTAAAGCAGATGGACAAGGATTCAAGAAGAAAACAAAAAGACATCAGTGAAAACACTGTTCCACCAGTAATCAGGAAGTTTATCACCATGAAAAGATAGCACACCAGCTCTGAAAAACAGGCCGGCCATGCTCTCAACTTGACCCAAGGGTTATCAATGAAACACAGAACACAGAGTTCTTTCTGAAAGGTCTACACAGAGGGTGGACACAAAAAACCAAAAAGACAAACTTCATATTATCACCCAGATTTGGACATACTGGAACTAAGAACCTGAATGTGTTTATCAGTTTACTACGGTGGCCAGGAAGTGCATAACAAGATTAAACACTTTACATCATAGAAACCATGTTTACATTTACAAAACAAAAGTACAATGCCAAAACACTTTTACCAAGGACTGAGAAACTTTACATTTCAGAAAGAAACATCTACAAAACATGAAAAACTTTTTCAATCCTTGATGCAAAGCTACATGTGCAACTGCAAAACAGTTCTGAATACATTGCTGACACACTTTTACCAACAACAAAGAAGCTTTACATTTACCCAAACACTTTTACAAGTTTACCCACTTTTACACGTTTACCGAAACACTTTTACACATTTACCCAAACACTTTTAGACGTTTACCAAAACACTTTGACAAGTTTACCGAAACACTTTTACAAGTTTACCAAAACAGTTTTACACGTTTACCGAAACAGTTTTACAAGTTTACCAAAACACTTTTACACGTTTACCAAAACACTTTTACACGTTTACCCAAACAGTTTTACAAGTTTACCCACTTTTACACGTTTACCGAAACACTTTTACACATTTACCCAAACACTTTTAGACGTTTACCAAAACACTTTGACAAGTTTACCAAAACACTTTTACAAGTTTACCAAAACAGTTTTACACATTTATCGAAACACTTTTACAAGTTTACTGAAACACTTTTACAAGTTTATCGAAGCAGTTTTACACGTTTACCGAAACACTTTTACAAGTTTACCCAAACACTTATAGACGTTTACCAAAACACTTTTACAAGTTTATCGAAACACTTTTACACGTTTACCAAAACACTTTGACAAGTTTACCGAAACACTTTTACAAGTTTACCAAAACAGTTTTACACGTTTACCGAAACAGTTTTACAAGTTTACCGAAACACTTTTACAAGTTTACTGAAAGAGTTTTACACGTTTACAAAAACACTTTTACAAGTTTATCGAAACACTTTTACACGTTTACCAAAACACTTTGACAAGTTTACCGAAACACTTTTACAAGTTTACCAAAACAGTTTTACACGTTTACGGAAACAGTTTTACAAGTTTACTGAAACACTTTTACACATTTATCGAAACACTTTTATAAGTTTACCCAAACACTTTTACACGTTTATCGAAACACTTTTATAAGTTTACCCAAACACTTTTACACGTTTACCTAAACAGGTTGACAAGTTTACCTAAACAAGTTGACAAGTTTACCGAAACACTTTTACAAGTTTATCGAAACAGTTTTACAAGTTTACAGAAACAGTTTTACAGGTTTACAGAAACAGTTTTACAAGTTTACCAAAACACTTTTACAAGTTTACCGAAATAGTTTTACAAGTTTATCGAAACACTTTTACAAGTTTATCGAAACACTTTTACAAGTTTATCGAAACAGTTTTACAAGTTTACCAAAACACTTTTACACGTTTACACATTTACTGAAACACTTTTACGAAGATTGGTGTTTCACCAAAATCTGTGACCCGGCGTAATCTGTGACTGCACGGGGTGATAGCGCACATTTCTCTGCATTTACGTTTTAGAAGACAAGCAAAGTGTGAAACACTTTTATATTATTATTATTATTTATTATTATTATTATTATTATTATTATTATTATTATTATTATTATTTAATAGTAACACATTTCTGATAGCTATCAGATCGTGTTACTTTACTCTACCTGCATTATAATGAACTCAGACTTCTATAGAAGTGTTTTCAAGACTTTGCTGGTCTTGTAAGACATACGTGCAGAGGTCCCAGTACCCAAAATCTCATCTCACCTGGACTTTATCCAACGTGAAAATGCTTGCCATCATAATCCCTTTTTTATTCGTCTTTATGTTTTAACCTCAGTCAGGACAAATTTATGACACCTGAAGAAGTCCCTTGTCTAAACTGTGAAACATAGAGGTGGTTCTATATTGGTTTGGATTATCATATGGTGGAAATGTCTTGAACTTGTCATGACTGACATTTACAATGACATTGTATTGTAGCATTACTTCTAAGGCAGGGGTTCCCAGACTTTTTGAGCCACAACTCCCAAAGATAACATGCATGTTCCATGGCCATCCTCTAACCGTAAGGCTTGAAAACTGTGAGAAACTTCATAAATAAGGAGGATAGGGTTTTTGGTGGATTGTGTCAACAGCTGTGACATAGCACCAAATTTTAGAAATTTTGTTAATGGACACCCGATGATGAAAAATAATAAATGTAAGGTTTGAAAAATATCAAAAACTTTGTAAAGAAGGAGGACAAAGTGGTTTTTGGTGGATTCGGTTCACTGCTGTAACAAAGCACCTACATGCCCAAAATCAGCTTAGTTCACCAGGATAATTCTAGATTTGGATTTTTAACATGACACAAGTAATAACTTTGTTGTTTATGCATTAATGTGTTTAAGTGTTAATTTCTCAGATTAATCTGTTTGCATAACACATTCATTTAACAGTCCTAATAAAAACCCCACATATTTGATTTCATTTCAGCATTATTTGTATAGTGCCACTTCACAACAATGTCATCTCAGTGCACTTTACAGCCTAGTTAAGGAAAACCAACAGATTGCATCAAATCTTGACTTTGATCCAGTCCCCCATCCTGAGCATGCAAGGGGCGAGAGTGGAGAGGAAAAACTTCCTTTTAATGCGAAGAAAAAACTTCAGGCAGAACCCAGCTCAGGGAGGGCTGCCTCGACCAGCTGGGTTATATATTCAATAATACATGCCAGGAAATGCTAGATACTATTGCCCTGTATAAAACAAAACCTATCAAAAGGAATTTCCTACCCTGGCTTAATCATCATACTAGGCAGTTAAAACAACAATGCAGAAAAGCAGAACGCAAATGGAAAAAAGATAAACTTGTGGTATCTTTAGAAAACCTTAGACACCATCTGCTTACCTACCAATTGGCAGTGGATGAAGCACACAAATTGTATTTCTCAGAGTTAATCTCTGAGAATATTATTTAAAACAATAAACTTAGCTACTTGCCCTCCTACCCCTCCTATCAATGCTTCTGCTGCAAAATGTGAGCAGTTTCTCACTCATTTTGTTAATAAAATTGCGAACATTAGGAATAACATTCCACCTGCCCCTGGCAACTTTGATGTCCTGAACCAACCTGGGTCCTCACTGACATATTTTAAACAAATTTCTTTATCCAACTTAAAGGATCTTATTCAGCATGCAAATCCTACTACCTGCAAGTTAGACATTCTGCCCACTAGATTTTTGAGGGGCATCTTCGACACCGTGGGTCCCCACATCCTCTCTATTATTAACAGTTCATTGTCTTCTGGTTATGTCCCCTCCTGGTCTAAAGAGTGCTGTAGTTTGACCGATTCTAAAAAAGCCCTCACTTAATCCTCTGGACCTGAACAATTTCAGACCTATATCAAATTTGCCTTTTTTAGCCAAACTTTTAGAAAAGACTGTTGCCACCCAGCTGACCGAGCACATGAACAATAACAACATGTTTGAAAAGTGTCAATCCAGCTTTCGCTCACACCACAGTACCAAAACTGCCCTTATAAAAGTCACCAATGACCTGCTCTTAGCTGCTGATAATGGTCTATGTTCAATTTTAATTTTACTTGATTTAAGTTCAGCATTTGATACAGTTGACCACGCCACTCTGTTAAAGCATCTTATTGGCATTACTGACTCTGCATTATCTTGGTTTTCCTCTTACCTTTCATCCCGGTCATTCTCTGTAGTACTTGGAGAGTTTTCATCTTCCTCGGCCCCCCTATCATACGGTGCTCCACAAGGTTCCATCCTTGGGCCTATTTTATTTTCCATTTACATGCTTCCCATAGGTCAAATCATTCAAAACCACAATATAAATTTCCACCTATATGCAGACAACACACAACTATACGTCCCGCTGGCTATGAACGACCCTGAATCATTCACTCGCATTTTTAACTGTCTTTCCGACATCAAGGTCTGGATGTCCCAAAATTTTTTAGAACTCAATAAATCAAAAACAGAAATAATTCTATTCGGTCCATCTCAAATCACTCAAAATCTCACTTCTCTTGGTAGTTTATCCAATCTGGTAAAACAATCTGCCCGCAACCTGGGGGTTATTTTAGATTCGCAAGGTTGTCCAATCTTGTTTTTATCAGATTCGCAATATAGCCAAAATCAAACATTTTATTTCCCAGTCTGACCTGGAAAAGGTGATACACGCACTAGTTTCCTCCCGGTTGGACTATTGTAATGCGCTATACTTAGGTTTAGGTCTGAAGTTGCTCAGTCGTCTCCAGCTGGTCCAAAACTCTGCAGCAAGACTTTTAACAGGCACTAAAAAACATGAACACATCACCCTTATTTTAGCTTCCCTACACTGGTTTTACCAGTCAATTTTAGAATTGATTTTAAAATCTTATTAATTACTTTTAAAGCCCTCCATGGTGTAGCCCCCACCTATATTTGTGACATGCTCTCTCCCTATGTCCCGGGTCGGTGCCTGCGCTCCTCAGGTCAGAGCCTCCTGACTGTGCCCCCCTCCCGTCTCCTCACTAGAGGAGACCGGGCCTTCTCAGTCAGAGCTCCTAAACTTTGGAACTCTCTGCCTGAGGAGCTCAGAGCAGCCAACACTGTAAGCACTTTTAAAACTAAATTAAAAACTTACTTTTATAGAATGGCTTTCTTATTGTGAATTTGTTTTTATTAATTAATTTTATTGTCTCTTTTGAATTCATGTTTTATTGTTTTACCTTTGTGTATGTGTTCTTAAATGCTGTGAAGCACTTTGTAACTTTGTTTCGAAAAGTGCTATACAAATAAAGTTATTATTATTATTATATATATTGATAAGTGTAAGCTATATTTTTTTAAATGATATGGCAACCCTATTAAATCATCTTGGGGCATCTGTGTGGGTTGAGACCCCAGTTTTTTTTTTGTTTTTTTTTTTTCTTTCTTTTTTAAATAAATGGCAAGAACACCACAGCAGTGTTGTGAACACTTGGATTATCCTCCTCAGTCACCAGATCTTAACAGATTCACACATTTGTGATGTTTTTCGTAGCAACAAGTAAGAAACAGTTTCTCTCCTCCTGCATGAGGAATTTTTATTTCAAGTGTGTTGAATCTAAAATGTGTGCTGGAGTCCTTTAAGGGCTTTAATGGTCAGAATACAGCTTAACTAATCACACCAGCCAGTAGAAAGACTGAGCTCTTTACAGATAAGCTGATAGCTTGGCTAAAACAAACAAACAAAAAAAAGCTGGCTAATAGAAGAAATCTGAAACCGTTTGATCATCACCTCCTGCAGGCTGGAGGATTTCCATCTTGGTATGTAGCGCTGTATCACTGCTTGATTGGCGCTGATGCTAAGCATCCTGCTGTAAGGAGGCCAGGTTTGTGAGGACAGGGGATGTGCTCACATAAATACAGACAGTCACGACCAACAAAGCCTCCTCCTGTTTTTTTTCTTTTTCACTATTATAGAGACGTCAAAATAGTTTAAACAAAGGAAAACAAATAACTCTGCAGGTTGGGATGTTTACAGTGTAAGTGGCATCGGGCCAGAAGAGACCTGAGAAAAATACTCAGATCCATCCACCCACAGTAACTTGCAACAAAAATTGAATGACTCTTCAAGGAATGAATTCTGATGCAAGTTTCACTGACATGTTTTGAGACAAAAGGCTCAACAATATTTAGAAAGTTTACTTTAGATAAGTCCAGATTTTCCAGCTGAGGTGATCCTCCTCCAGTTGGCTGGCGGTGGCCAGGGGCCTGAGAACGATCATTTAACATGACTGCTGATAACAAAACAAACAAGTTGACATGTCTGCTCAGACTGATGTGGAACTGAGTGGGCACACGGAGGCTAGGCCCCTCTCCTCCTCGTTGCTAAATAAAGATCCATTTGATGGATATGCTCAGATAACATAAATCAGGATATCCCATCAGGAGTGACGAAGTTCACCATTGTTTTGGTTCAAGTGGGCAGCCATCCTGACAGACAGGAGGACAGAAGGTTCTCTCCACAGAATCTCGCCCTGATGGGTCATGTCAGAACTGGTAATTCATAGGCTGTTATGCAGTGTGTTACTTAACATAGCCATGCATCATATTGTCCATGGGGATGGTTATATATTTCAGTAAATTGCATTTACTTGCATTTTCCAGGTGCAGGTTGCATTTTGTCATGGTTTTCAGACCCAGTCTAATAAAACGTCTATGTACTTATGAATTTTCTGCACTTAAATTTGAATGCTTGGTCCAGAATAATACATTCAGAATTTGATTTGTTATGTAATTGTTTTAGTCACTTTGTAAAATTCTTAAATATCTACTCAACCGTAAAGTCACAGTGACATGGCATTTCTTGAGTTCAGCAAGTCTTGAGTTTTCCTGATGTGACTTTATTTTCTGATTAAAGGATGTTTTGTTGAGTCACTATTTGGTTTAAGCCATGTAAATTGTAGCTGGCTGATTTGATCTATTACTGCTGAGCTGCACAGGGTCCGTGACAGACTATAGGACCATCAATAAAACAATGCAGTGCATGTTGGTACGTGCAGACTTCGTGCAGACATTCGTTTTATCAGATCAGAGGATATGTAGTTCATTCCCAGCTGGCTGTTCCAAAAAAAGTCATCAGATAGCTATATTTCAGTTGTCTCATCCATTTTACTTGACACGCAAGTTGAAATAAAATAAAATAAAATCTCATTTTCTGCATGATCTGTACAACTCCGGAGTTTATTACATATAACAAAAGTGACCCAGAGTTCATATGTGAAAATGGTTATAGTAGCTTTTTATTTTTTTATTTAGCTGTCTTACCAAGGCTCTTTTCCTGAATTAGTTCTTAATGTGCAGTCAGATCTGAGAAGTCTGTTTTAAAATGAAAAAATGCTTCAAAAGAGACAGTATGCCCTTTTTCTTCATGAGACACTACCAGTTCTTGAGGTCTTAGGAACAGCTTTAATGAAATATTGCAAACACAGTGCCACAATCCATAGTCAAACAAAGACAAGGGGCTGGATGCAAATGCTGGACTAAGATGGGAGGCAGGCAGGTGAATTTAACAAAGGACTCCATTTAAATCTAACCTAAAGCACTGTTCAGGCAGGATGTGTCACAATGATCTGGCAAAAGACAAAGGAAACTGGTCAGAAGATATACTGAGGAAGTAGTGACAAATAAGGATCGGGTGTGGTAATCATCCACTAAAAACCAGGTGTAAACAGGGGACAGGAAGTAAATACAACAGAATCACAAACCAAAACAGGAAACAACTTAAACACGTTGAAGACTTTGCCTGAACTGTCTGAGAAAACCATACATTTAAAACCAAAAACCTATAGGCCATGACATACAGTACAACTTTTCCTTCTAACCCATTTACAACTCTTTTGTGGCAACTGATTTTAGGGCATGAAGTGAGAAGCTAGACTTGACTACCTTCCTTTTATCTGGGGCCTCTTCCAGAAAGAAGGGGCAACAAACTAGGAGCCTCAAAAGAAACTGGGTTAACTTACTCTGAGCTGAGCAACTCGTTTTCGGTTCCAGAGCAGCGGAGACAGGACAGGCCAGGAGCAGCCGCCCCCACGACCGGGCCACACAGCGACCAGGGAGCCGCCACCAAAACCCCAGAAGGCCCCACCCACCACATACCTAGGGGGGATGAACAGGAGGGGGAGGAGGAATGTGGGAGAGCCCAGACCCATGGCACACCACCCCCAGGCCCACCCAGGTCTCCCCCACAAGTGCATGTGATCCCTCCCCACCCCACATACGCATCTATATCCTTGCACACTCACTCTGGCACACACACACAGCATGAACATGCACTCAAACCTCCCAGTCTCATCCCCTAAACACACCCAAGCACGTCCCCCTACAATCCCCCAAATCACGACTCAGTCCCCCTTCCAAACCCTACACCCCTCCTGCCCCTGGGTCCCGAGGGGGCAACCAGACACCAGGGCATGCACCAACCCAGCCCATGGCAACACATCCAGGCACGCCCAGACCACCGGCACCAACCGACCCCTCCACCCCTCAGGGAGGGGGGCCTCGAGGCACCCCTCAACCCAGGGCTGCTGCCCACCGACCCATGCACCACCAGTGGCCCCACCCCACCACCACGAGGCAACTGCAACCGCAGACCCCCCACAGCCCCTGACAGGGCCGGACAGAGAGCAGTCCCCACTGCGGAGCAGCCCAGTTCCCAACCACGGGAAACCACCAAGAACCCGCAGCCACCAGTCACTCCCCACCAACATCCAACCCCCAAAACGACGAGGTCACAGTGCTCCACGTACACTAAGTGTAGGAGCCATATTAGTATATTTGCATATTTATGAGGTGGCACAGGTCACATGCAGCATCGGCATCTGGGTGGTGGGTGTGTTGCTGTGGGCGTGTGTGTGTCACGAAGTTCGAAAGGTACCAACTCACAGGTGTTTTGGATGAATGGATGAGGAAGTGGGGTGAGCTCGGTGGTGGTCACATTTTCTGTTGACCATGTAGTTGCACAATTTATAGTATGTCTGTTTCAGTTAGAATATCGTTTACTTGTTGTCTGGATTTGTTTTGGAACCATGCTTGCAAAGAATAAATGTATCGCTGCTGACACAGAAGTGCTTGGGAATACTTTGGAACTCGCGTCTGGCAGATAACCCTTAGTTTAGCCCACAGCGACCCTCAAATAAGTTATTGTTTTGCCGCAACACTAAGTGATGGAGCTCATCACAGAGGACCAGACAGAATGAGATTCAGCTAACTGGTTCTTTGAGGAGGCAGACATTGTCTCACTACTGATGTGGTCTACTAAGATATTCCTAAACTGCTTGGTTTCGGGTTATTGTTGACATTGCTGGTGTGGGGCTCTGTCTTTAGCACCTTGTCTCGCCAACCAGCTGAGGCCGTAACGGGGGGCACACCCACTGTGTACTGCTCAGGCAAAGCAGATAGAGGCGGTTTCAGCCGGTTGCAATCAAGCAAAGTGAGCTCAGCTGTGTCAGCTACAGGTACTTTACCACACATGCGGCGCTGAAGCGTCAGCGAGGCGTCGGCCATTGTGTCAGCCCACATCGGGTTAAGACCTGCGAGTCTACCTGCACGAGTCCACCGAGCAAGGGCACAAGCTTAAACCTCCTCACTACTAAAGCAATGCACAATGTGCTTCAAACCATCCCTGTCAGACATGGTACAGACCAAGACGTGTCACCCATAGACACCACAATCCACAAAACCTGTTCTTTCCAATGGCATGCATATCTGCTACACCCTCTGTTACCTTTGATCTCTGGAACTGTCAGTCTGCAGTGAACAAAACAGAATTTATGAGTTCATTGATAAATCTCTCAGACACTCAGGTCCTAGCCCTGACTGAAACCTGGATCTGTCCAGAAAACACAGCTACACCAGCTGCCCTTTCTGTTGATGCAGAATTTACCCAAACCCCTCGCTCAGCTGGACGAGCAGGTGGAACGGGCTTTTTATATTTCTACAAAGTGGAACTTTCACTTGAGCTCTCATCTACTTTTTCAATCTCAAACTGGTTCAGACTTCTCCAACACACAAAGCTGGTAATACTCTTGGCCTGCAGTAAGCCATATTATCACCTCCTCTCTTAAATCCGGTGTCTTTCCCTCTGCCTTCAAGCAAGCTCGGTTCCCCCGCTGCTGAAGAAACCCCCACTCAACCCAGCCCAGGTTGGAAACTACCGGCCGGTCTCACTACTTCCATTCATGTCTAAACTACTAGAGCGTGCCGTCTTCAGTCAGGTCTCACAGTTCCTCCAAGACAACAACCTGTTAGATCCATATCAGTCTGGCTATAGGCAAGGCCGCTCTACTGAAACTGCTCTCCTGTCAGTTACTGATTCCCTATGGCTTAATAATAATAATAATAAATTTTGTTTCTTGGCGCCTTTCTACACCCAAGGTCACCATACAAAAAAGGAAAAATAAATAAATTATTCAGTTAAAATAAATCACATAAGAGTTAAAAATGGATCAAAAGACATTGATATAAAAATTACACAAACAGTTAGTAACAGTCAGTTACATGATTTATAGGGAATAGGCCAGTTTCAACAGGTGGGTTTTGAGTGCAGATGTGAATGATGGAAGAGAATCGATGTTTTAAATCTCGGATGGGAGAGAGTTCCAGAGCTCGGGAGCTATGGAAGACTGAAGAGGAGTGAGTTACAGTAGTCGATGCGGGATGTGACAAGACTGTGGATAAGGATTGCAGCAGCATGCGGAGTGAGTGACGAGCGCAGATGGTTGATATTACAAAGGTGGAAGTAAGCAGACCGAGGAATGCTGCTGATGTGGGCTTGAAAAGATAGGGTGCTGTTGAGAATGACTGAGAGACTCTTGACCTGAGGGGAGGGGGAAATGGCAGAACTGTCAATGTTGATGGAGAAACTGTGAGACTTGGTTAGAGTGGAGGGTGTATCGACAAGTAGAACCTCAGTTTTACTGCTGTTTAGTTTGAGAAAATTGGAGGAGAACCATGCTTTGATTTCCTGGAGACAGTCAGAGAGAGAGGAAGGTGGAAGAGAGGAGTACGGTTTGGAGGAGATGTAGAGCTGGGTGTCGTCTGCATAGGAATGGAAGTTGATATTATATTTATGGAAAATGTAGCCAAGATGGAAGATAAGTGATGAACAGAAGGGGCCCAGGACTGATCCCTAGGGTACACCGGCTGAGACGGGGAGTGACTTGTGGGGTTAGATGGACCTTGAGTTGAATAAACTGTGTGCGGTTGGAGAGATACGAGGAAATCCAAGTGAGAGGAGTATGAGAAACACCAAGGGTTGCCAGTCTGTTTAGGAGGATGCTGTGTGAAATGGTGTCGAATGCTGCACTGAGATCTAAGAGGATGAGGATTGTGAGAAGACCAGAGTCAGCTGCCATCAGCAGGTCGTTGCTGATTTTTGACAGAGCAGATTCTGTACTGTGGAAAGGACGGAAGCCAGACTGGAATTGTTCATAAAGGTTATTACTAGTGAGGTGTTTGTGGAGCTGAGATGCGACAGCCTTTTCCAGAATTTTGGAGATAGAATTGAATAGAATAGAATAGAATAGAATAGAATAGAATAGAATAGAATAGAATAGAATAGAAATACTTTATTAATCCCTTTGGAGAGTCCTCGGGGAAATTTGGGTACCAGCAGCAATACAACACCAACAGTAAAGCAGGACAAGCACAAGACACAATATATACAGGTACAAAGCAAAATAGAGGCAACATGGAGCAAGAAAAGCACAAATAGAATGCAATAAATAACAATAAGATAAGTTAAATAAAACAATATAAACAAGCATTGCACACAGTAGAGGTGGTACAGATTCCCAGTTCACTATTGCACGTATAAGTTATTGCAACTGTTTGTATGGGTTATTGTGCATGTGTTGTATCAGGCGGACTGCACACCTCCCTCTCCCCCCTCCTTCTCCCCCTCCTGCCTAATGCAGAGTTGTACAGTTTGATGGCTCGGGGGACAAAGGAGTCTCTGCGCCTGTTGGTCCTACGCCGAGCCGCTCCATCATCTTCATCAGCTGGGATGTAAGTGCCACCGGTCTGTAATTGTTCAGCTCACCTGGGCGGTTTTTCTTTGGAGCTGGAACAATACAGGATGTTTTCCACAGGGTAGGCACTTTCCCCAGCTGTAGACTGTGGTTGAAGACATGCTGGAGTGGTTCCCCCAGTTCAGCAGCGCAGGTCCTAAGCAGAGGAGGAGGCACTCTGTCAGGGCCTGCTGCTTTCCATGGGTGGAGCTTCCTCAATTCTCCCCTCACCTGTTCTGCTGTTATGTGTGGAGGGTGTTGAGATGGGGGGAGGGGTAAAGGTTGACAGGGGGGCTGCACAGGGGATGAAGTCAGGGAGGTTGTGTACTGCAGTGGGGGAGGGGGGACCGTGGGCTGGTCAAACCGGTTAAAGAAGATGTTCAGCCTGTTTGCTTCTTCCACTGTCCCCCCCCCGCTGTTATGGCCTTTGATCTGAAGCCTGTGATGGTGTTGACACCATCCCAGACCTCCTTAATACGGCTCTTACTCAGTTTATCCTCCACCTTCCTTCTGTAGGTGTCCCTCGCCACCTTCAGGCATTGTTTCACCTCCCGCTGTGCTAATTACATTGCCTCCCTGTCATGGTTCATGAAAGCCACCTTCTTCCTGTTGAGGGCAGCTTTGACATCTTGTGCTATCCAAGGTTTGTTATTTGGATAACAACGGACAGTCTTATTGGGGGAGACTACTTCCAGCGTGAAGTTGATGTAGTCCGTCAGACAGTGAGTCTGCTCCTCTATCTCCTCACCATGTTGTCTCAGCAGTACATCCCAATCAGTGATGTCAAAGCAGTCTCTCAGAGCATTCTCTGCCTCAGGTGACCACTTCCTGATTAAGCGTGTGGTTTTAGACATCCTTTTGACCAGGGGGTGTACTGTGGCTGTAGGTGAACCAGGTTGTGGTCAGACTTTCCTAGTGGGGGTAGGGGGGTGGCTCTGTAGGCATCCTTCACATTGGAGTACAGCAGGTCTATTGTTCTGTTGTTCCTTGTGGGACAGTCTACAGCCTGGTAGAAGGATGCCAAGGTAGAGTCCAGGTAAGCATGATTAAAATCCCCAGATATGACCATAAACGCCTCGGGGTGCTTTGTCTGCAGCCTTGCTGTTACTGTGTGTCTTCTCACAGGCAGCTGATGCTTCCGTGCTGGGCGGGATGTAAACACAGAGCACGATCGCGTGACTAAGCTCCCTCGGCAAGTAATATGGCCGCAGACTAACGGCAAACAGTTCCAAGTCCTGGCAACACAGTTCCTTTTTCACTGAGACATGTCCTGGGCAACACCAACGTTTGTTCACATATATGATGAGCCCCCCACCTCTACTCTTACCGCAGGCGTTCATGTCTCTGTCAGCTTTCACAGCAGTGAAACCCGGTAGATCCACGTTAGCATCCGGTATCGCATCAGTGAGCCATGTCTCTGTGAAGATGTATAAGCTGCACTCGCGATAACTCCGTTGATTGTTCAGTGCCAACAGCTCGTCCATCTTGTTAGGTAGTGAGTTGACGTTCCACATTAGTACAGAGGGGATCACTGGCTTAAAACGTTGTTGAGTAGCCTTTAGCTTAGATCCTGACTTGCAGCCTCTGTACTTCCTCCTCAGCTGTCGGTACGTTGTGCTGCATTCCGACATTAGTCCACAATGCAAAAAGTTCCTCTCTTGAATAAGCAAGATGACGTGCAAGTGCCATGCTAGAGTTAAAAAAATATTCAATAGGATATATATATATAAAATAAGGAATAAAACGATAAGAAAGAAAGAAAGAAACACGGGTGCCTAAGAGACACTGGTAAGGCAGCCGTCTCCTACAGCGCCGTTAAAAAAAAAAAAAGGCGTTCAAGCTGGCGTCCTTTGGCTTTAAGTTGGCACAGGGCGGGAGTGAACCATGGAGCAGAGCGGGAGAGGGAGACGCATCTGTGTTTCAGTGGAGCGAAGATGTTAAGAAGGTTGTTTAGGTTTTCATTGTAGTGAGAAACTAAATTATCAGGAGTGGAAAAATTGCAAGGAGTGGGGAGGTTATTTATGGCAGAAGACAGTGTGTCGAGATTGATATCCTTGATTTTCCTGAAGGAAATTTAAAGGGGGAGGCCGGGTTTTATAAAGAGACATGTTTAATTTGAAGGAGATTCATTTATGATCAGAGAAGGGAATGTGATGGGCTATAGAATCTGTAGGAATTACACCAGAGCAGCAAACCAAGTCTAACCAACCAATTTCCACTGCTGGTGGCGAATCATCGCGAGACCACTCCCCCTACCGGAGCCGTGAGGTTTAGACATGTAAACAAACGGTGGAGCGGATGAGTTGAGATGAATAAAGTCATATGGGCTGTTGCCACGTTTCAGTTAAACAGAGAAAATCCAACTTACAGTCTGATATGAGATCCTGGATGAGATCCCCCTTGTTTGAAAGAGATCAGATGTTTAACAGACCGAAGTTGAGTGTGGTGACGGGGTTAGCTGACCTAGCCAGGCGGGCTAGCACAGCATGATCAGCGGCATGGCAAATCCTCAGATTCCCAGGATTCACCCCACGCCGACGGAGCCGAGAACAGGAGCGGAGAGGTTGGCCCACAAAGCCAGCGACAGGTACAAGGCAGACATCAGGAGGATCCAGGGAACGCCAGGGCACCGTGTAGGATCCAGATCCCAGTTGGGAAAACGATGAGAAGCGAGCCAAGGATGCCTTCAGACTCACCAGATGACCACCGCGTTTGCGGGGACGTTTCTGCCATGGGAGGAGGGCCAATGCCCTGAACAGGTAAGCCGGAATACCCGATAGCAACAGGGGGAGAGTTGTACGATGGCTGTAACAGAACGTTGATGGAAGTCCAGCATTGTACTGAAATTCTAGAAGAAACTGATGATTATACATCAGCAGAGATTCTGAAATTTGGGAGCCCAGGCATAAAATCAGCAAAAACACAAATCAAAATAGGCCTCTATTAGTGTCCTCTTAAAGAAGGACAAGGATCCAGAACTTTGCACTTCTTACAGGCCTGTCTCGTTAATGAATGTGGACACCAAGATACTTGCAAAAGCCTTAGCTCGTCTAGAAAAGGTTATTATTTCTAAGGAGCAGACTGGTTTTGTAAAGGGCCATCAGCTTTTTTACAATATTCATACTTTACTAAATGTAATCTACTCTAAAGAATCCACAACCACACTGGAAGTGGTAGTATCAGTCGACGCGGAAAAGGGGTTCGACAGAGTTGAGTGGAACTACCTGTTTGCTGTTTTGGATAAATTCAGTTTCAGCAAAGGCTTCATATCTTGGAAACGTCTTCTTTATACTTTACCATGTGCCACTATTACTACTAATGGTGTCCAGTCCAGTTCTTTCCTTTTGAATAGAGGATGTAGACAGGGTTGCCCTTTGTCTTTGTCTCCTCTTTTATTTGCGCTTGCAATGGAGCCATTATCAGTTTATTTGAGATCCTCTCCCGTTTTTACTGGCACTACACGTTCGCGCACGGAATATAAGCTTTCATTATATGCCGACGACTTGTTACTGTATGTCTCAAATCCTCTAAATGCAGGTCCTGCTATTCTGTAATTTTTTATTTTTTGGCGCATTTTCAGGGTACAAGGTCAGCTTCTCAAAAAGCGAATGTTATCCTGTCAGTGTGTTAGCGATTCTCAGCTCTCTCAGTCTGACATCCCTTTTAAACTTAGTTCTTCTGGATTTAGGTATCTGGGGGTTAATGTAGCTAGGAGTTTTAAATCTCTTTATTCAGTTAACTTCTCTCCCCTGCTGACTGAAGTAAAGGCAGACTTCCAGAGGTGGTGCTCTCTTCCTCTTTCCTTGATTGGGAGAATCAACATAATCAAGATGAATTTCAGTCTTTGCCTATATTGTTATCAAAATGTTTTTTCAAAACTATTGATCAAACTATTTCTAACTTCATATGGAATGGCAAAACACCTAGGATCCGCCAAAAAGTACTTCAAAATTGTAAGTTTGATGGTGGTCTCTCTCTGCCAAATTTCCAGTTTTACTATAGGGCAGTTAATATAACTAGGATTGCGTTTTGGTCAAGGGCGGTTGACATACCTTGGTGTCAGCTAGAGGCACGGTCATGTCCTTCGTCCTCTCTTCTTGCACTACTGACCAGCCCGGTCTCAACTAACCCCTCTGGCCTTACTTCCAACCCAGTGGTTATCCCCACTCTCAGAATATAGTTTCAACTCAGAAAGCAATTTAAATTTACCCCTGCTTCATCATTAACCCCATTGCTGAAGAATCATATGTTCAAACCTACATTTACAGATCCCACTTTTATCCTGTGGCATGATAGGGGACTGAAATGTTTTAGGGACCTCTGTAGAGATGGGGTTTTCGCTCCTTTGAAGATTTGGCTCGCGAATTTAATCTCCCACTCTCATATCTTCTTAGATACTTCCAGGTTAGGAATTCTGCCAAGTCCTTGTTTCCTGCTTTCCCTCACCCCCCTCTTGAGCAGGTATGGGATGAATTTCTAGGATTAAATCCTTTACAGAAGTCTCTTGTCTCAAAAATTTACTGCACTATTCAGTCCTATGATGGTCTCCTAACAACTAGAACAAAGGAGGCTTTGGAGCGTGAGCTGGGATTTGTCCTCGATGAACGTAGGTAGGACGCCGCACTAAATATTATTCACAGAAGCTCCATATGTGCTCGTTTGACTCTGATACAGTTCAAAGTCCTGTTTAGGTGTCATTTCTCAAAAACAAAACTGTCTCAAATATTCCCAACCACAATAGATGTTTGTGATAGATGCGCGGGCTCACCTTGTAATCTGGCACATATGTTTTTTCCACTGCCAGTCACTTAAGAATTTTTGGGGGACGTATTTTGACACAATGTCGAAGGTACTCTCGAAGCCTTTTGATGTTTCCCCACATATTGCCATCTTTGGTCTTCCAGAGGAATACACCCGGTATTCTACTGTCCATGTTAGCTTTCACTTCTCTGATAGCCAGACGTCATCTCCTCCTTCATTGGAAGTCAACAAATTCCCCCTCTAGCATGCAGTGGATGAATGAAGTTATGTATTTTTTAAAAGTTGAGAAGATTAGATACTCTAGGAGTGGCGGTTCAAATAGATTTTACAGAAAGTGGCAACCTTTTTTGAATTATTTTGAGACTAACTAAAATAGTTGTTTTTTTTTGGTCCTTTTGGTCCTGTGCCTTGGGGGTTTATTTACTTTGGTTACCTTGTTAGTTTTGGGCTTTGTTTTGTTGTTATCTTTTATATGTTTTGTATAAATATATAAGAAAAAAAATTCATTTTGTGTAAAGTAAAGTTAAAAGCATGCACTGTGCTGGTTTCAAACTGATTGTGGTACTTGTTAACACCATTTTGTATACACACACACACCAATAAACATATGAAACAGAAAGAGTAAAAGGCATCAACACATAATCACAATAAAATAATAAATTACAAGCAAGATAAGTAAAAAAAAAAAGTTAACATGCAGATTTCAGATTTCATGCATAGGTGCATGAGAAAAGAAATGTTTTTAATCTGGATTTAAAAATGTCTACATTTGGGGAAAGTTTAATCTCCACTGGCAGTTTGTTCCACTTGTTTGCAGCATAACAGCTAAATGCTGCTTCTCCATGTGTAGTCAAAATGACTTACAAAAAACTATATGTAAAAAAAAAGTTATGCACTGCCTCTAGCACGACATGACAGCACCTGGTCCACCTGGACTCCAGCAGTCTGACTACCACTTAATGATGACGTCCATCTTGATTGAATTCTTGCTTGTGTTGTTCTTACTCTCAGGTGTAAGTCGCTTTGGTTAAAAGCGTCTGCTAAATGACTGTAGAATAGAATAGAATAGAATAGAATAGAATAGAAGTAGTTGTCAGGTGTGTTTTCATTGCAGTGTGTGCAGATGTTTGATTGTGACAGACCCATCCTGAACATCCTTTGTCCTGTATAATGAGTTCTATGCAGAATTTTGAATTGTATTAGTTGCATATTGAATTTTTAGTAATTTTAAAGGTGTTTAAACATATTTGTGACCATTTATCTTTATTAAAGTTACTGGATAAGTCACCCTCCCATTTTGAAGTTGGAAGAGAGATTGAGTCTTCTAGTTTGGATAATAGTCTATATGTTTTTGATAATAGCTTTGGGGCATTGAGATTCATGAATTCTGCCACCCTATTAGGTAGCTGTAAGTTTAATTGATTAATGGTATATTTTTTACATATAATAGATTTAAGCTGGTGATATTCTAAAAATTTAGTGCTGCTGATTCCATATTGTGAAGTGAGAATATTAAATGAGTAGAAATTTCCATTTTCTATTATATGTTCTGTTTTATTCCTGTATTTTTCCTTTATTTTAAAAACTGGGGGTTAGGTAACCTCTCCATGTCAAGAAAAACATAACCTAGTTTTACCCTGTAAAGGGCGCAATGAGCCTTTTTTTTACCCACAAAATCCTGTTATTAAAAAAATAAATAAAATTTTAAACTTTAAACGAGCGCTTTTTGTGCTGTCGCTCTAAACTGTGTAATTAAAATACATCCAGCGGGTCTTTCATTAAACCAGTCAAGAGGTGTGACGGTGGCTGAGCTCTACTAACTTTTCTTCTTTATCAGCAAAAACTGAATTTGTTATTTTATAGCACATTTTCATTCCTGATAATTGAGCTTGAAATTTGTTAAGATGTCCGCAACTTTTTTTTAATAAACCGAAACAAAACAGTTTATTTTCATAATGTCCTCAACTGTTTCTTGTTTTTTACGTACTCAACGGTTTATAGAAGAAAAAATCGCAATTGTTTGTAATTCTCTTCAAACGTTTGTGTTTTTGACTTCATGCTGAAACATAGCAAACCTACCAGCACCTTCAGTCCTCACCAATCTTTTGAATAGTTCTTCTTTATAAAAATGAAAGCATTAAAATGATGTGAAGTGTTCTGGAAACGTTTATTGTTGACTTCAAGTATCCATGAGCGCTCTCAATTTGGCTGAGTGGGAATGATTGGTTAGTAAACTTTACTCCCAGTAAAATCACATTTCATTTTTATTTTTTACATTCAGTTAATCATTTTTTGTACAGACATAAAACCACAAGATGTACCTTTGAGCTAAGACATTACAGATACCAGACGTCATTACCCAATGACCACTGGGATAAGCTCCAGCTCCCCGAGGTCCCTGGACAGGATGAAAATGGTATAGAAAATGGATGGAAGGAAGTTATGGACACAGCCAGGATAGCTGTTTGTCTCTGCTTCTTGTTTTTCTTCCAAACTAAGCAGTGAACCTCCACGTGACTGTTGCTCCATGAACATATGGAAATGGAATCTTTATAGCTCTTTCGCAATGGATGCACGCAAAAATAATTGCAGGATCTACTGGCCTCAGCCTGAATACACAACAAGTGACTTTATTGGACAAGTCATTTTCACTGAGTGTGCTGAGGTTGGAGTTGTGAGAGTAAGCAGAGCCCATGATGGAACATAATCAGTCTGTCTCAGCTCAGTGGGGCTAGCTCCCATGGTTCAGCCATATTCATATTCTAACCCTAACCTTAACTGTGAGTGGTCCAGGTTCTAATCTCAGCTGGACTACGGCGACACAATCTGTAGGTTTGCATGTCCAACGACCTTGGCCAAATTGGAACCTCTTTACCAGGCTGCTCTTAGGTACAGGTTCAGTTTTTAGGACTCACCATTGTACTTTATATTTACTTACTGGACTCCCTTCATTATTCGTAGGCTGCAGCATCGGTATATTTTCATTTATAAGGCCATTTTGGGCAGGTTACCCTCCAATATCTAATTTCATAGCTCTCCAGAACACTTCCAGTCTTAGTGCCGGTAGCTGGCGGAGGTTCAAGGTGTCTTTTGTGTGGACAGAGTCAGGAAAGAGGAGTCTGTCCTTTTTCAGGTCCTGGTCTTGGAATGATTTGCAGGCTAGGATGAGGCTGGGCTCTCTCATCCCTTTTTTAAGTTTCAAACAAAAGATATCTGAGTTCTCAGTTTCTAGTTGTACTTGTATGGTGTAGTTGTGTAGGATCTTTTTTCTATTCAATAACTAATCACAATGTCCTCAGATTTTATGTTTGGAGTGATCGTAAATGTTGGTGATCTTGTTGCCTAACTGTTAAATGTCTTACATTTGTTTGTACTCTGCTTTTATCTGTACTGCTGCTTCATCTTGGACAGCCAGGACATCCTTGTAAAAGAGATTTTTAATCTCAATGGCCATCTCCTGGTTAAAAAAAGATTATAAAACCATGAGCTCGAGGACAGCCAGAACCTTTTCTGCAGTAGTGTGCAGGAGTATCCCTGGAAGCCACTGAATTATAAGCACCAGTGTTCCTTCAAATCAGAGAATCATCTACATGCTCACGTTTGAAACCATTCAACACCAAGTATTACTATTCTATTTACTTTATATCTACTCATATTTTCTACTTGATATGTGGTCCAATAATAATTTTCTACCTTTCAGAATACATTGATTTCTATTTACTCCATTTCCAGAAAAGTTTGGGAATTTTTGGGAAAAAGATCTCACCTTGATGGTAGCTTATATCTCCTGAAACTCTCATCATCAATGATACCATCACATAAATAAAGTCATTATACCATGGACACTGATCCTCCCTCATGCCACCACAGACGCTGGCTTTTGTGTCTTCATCTGATAAAAATCTGAATTATCTTTCTCATATTTGGCACACTGAATGTGATGCATAAAGACGTCATATTTTCCCCCAAATCAGCTGAAATGGGGACTTCTTTGACCTTGGAACACAAGTTCACTGCCTTTCTGTCCATCTGAGATGAATTCGCATCCATGAACTCAACAGTGTTTCTGTGCAGAGCGAATATTAACAAGACATGTTCAGAGAATATGAACCTAGTAGGGCTCTTAGATCCAAGGGCTCAGGTCAGCTAGTCGAGACCAGAGACCAGAGACCAGAGTCCAGACTAAACATGGGTTGCAGCATTTAGCTGTTAAGCTGCAAACAAGTGGAATTAACTGCCGGTAGAGATTTCTTTTCTTCTGTGCCTGTGCTTGAAATCTGCTGTCTTTCAGCTTATCTAAACTGCTATTTGCTTTGAATACTTTTAATTTAGTTACTTGATGTGATTCTGTGTATTTTATTATGATTTTTCATACCCTTTAATTGTGTTTTAATATGATTTCAGTTGGTTTTATGCTCTTTCTATTATGTGAAGCACATTGAACTGCTTTTATGTAAGAAATACACTAAATAAACTTGCATTACCTTCCTCTTTTAGTGACTTCAGATGGACACCATTCTGGTTCTGGTTCTGGCTCCGTTCAGGACTCTCAGAACTTTGATGCTTTCCTGCAAACTAGTCCATATAAACACCAGTTTAACCAGAATGCCATGACTGATACACCCACAGTGGGAGGACTTGCCAGGCAACTTTATTGCAACATAGGGTGTCACACAGCTTTGTGTGAGCACTGGTAGCCGGCACTGGTTTCCTGTTCTTGTTTTTGTTTTTTACTTTATTGAAATTTAACAAATGATACACAGCTTTTGCCCACCGATAACGTCTTGGCTCATGAAGAAACATAAGTTTTTGGTTCCAGTTAAGAACTGACTTTTCAGGTTCCAAACCAACTTCTTTTCCTATCTGAATGTTTCGATTGGTCCACAATTAGGTCTGGAAAAAAGCAAAAAAAAAAAAAAAAAAAAAAAAATAGTTTGAAAGAAAGTGTTGAGCTGACACCAGTCCTAACTTGAAAAGAGTAAAGTTTTGGTAGAGGCTTCTTTTATACCCAATCCTGACACCCTCACCAGTCACTAGTATATTTGCTGTGGGCTTTTCCGAAGTGCTGTAGCTTGTTTAAGGTGAAACAGATGAACAAGTTTTTTTAAAAAACATTACGTTTTTGTTACATTTAAAAAGCCTCTTCTTTGGAATTGTTATATGTAATTTAGCATGTTTACCTCTGAAATTCTTTTTCTTTGGGTTATTTGGACTATGTTACTGCCATTAGTGAGAGTCCTCTTCTTTTTCTCTCTTTGCCTCGTATGTCTCTTACTTTTAGCTACAGTAACTGATGAGACTTATTTATGTTCACAATTTTTTTATAAAATTGTATTTTATTTAGATTTGGTTCAGGCCTTTCTTTTCTTCCATTCAAAAGTCAAATGATTTATACCCGCTGTTTTAGGCTGGCTGGTTGGGGGATTACTGGTCTAGACTAAACACACCCTCATGCTCAGAACTGACCTGAAACAAGTGCTGCCCTCTCAGCCATAGCACAACCTTTAGAGTACTTAATAATATACAGAGCACTGCACAAAAAACAAACAAAAAAGAGTGGAAGCATGAAAAGTGCATGACAGTGGGAACAAAGACAGGGGACGGCTTGCTTCCGAAAACAAACAGCGAATGCAGCCTGATGGATTTTCCATTGCAGAGCAGTGTTAATGAGAGGAAGCAGGGGAGTGCTTCCCAGGGATTGCATTGTGATACTTTAGTGGCTTGATCGAGGGAAACCTCCAAGAGTTTGGCCCTCATTCCAACCTGTCCTTAGTCGAGGATGGTAAGTCCCCGCTTGGGATATTTGAAAAACTGCCGCCCAGCATCCGCCAGCAGCCTGCCATATGAAAGAATGTCTGATAATTCTCCGAGATATACACATGACTCATAAACCAAACCGCTAAACTTAACATTCACCTAAGGCCAACTATACTTATTCTTGTTCTTGTTTTGTCCTACCATTTCTTGGAACATAAATAAAAACAAGTGCATGGAGCAATTAGAGGTCAGATCGACCTGGGATATGCTGATGATGACAAAAAAAAAAAAAAAAAAAAAAGAAGAAGAAGAATACGTTTTTTTTAATCAAAATAAAAAAACGTCCTCATTTAGAGGTTGATGCATCTCTCTCCACCCAGTTCTCATGGATTCTGTAAGATCTGGTTCATCAACACCTTATCTTCTATTTGGTGATGCATACGTATATAATTGTGGCAGGAAGGATCACATTTTATTGCTTAAGTAATTGGTTGTGCAAACAAATGGATGTAATGCATTCAAATTGAGATATAAACCACTGACTTGGAGAGGTCAGTGTGCAGAATGACCCCTGCTGAGGCTGGTCCACGTTGTTTGAAAAGCCCACGAGCAGCTCAGACATGAAAAAGCTTGGCGGCTGCAGCAGAGGGGAAGTTTCCTCCTAGTGCATAACGTAAACTTGGCTCCAATAAAAGCATCCGTTGGCACCTCACTGGACAACAGGATACCTTTGTTTAACGAACACCATCCCGTTGTTGGCCTCGGGGTCTTGTTGTGCGTTGGTGGGATAGTAGTTGGTGCAGAGCACCGGTACTTTAAAATCTGTTTACAGAACTAAGCCAGCACATCCTTCAGATAAGCAACAAAGGCATAATGTATGAGTGTATAAGTACCGTCCGGCTATGCGTCAGTCTGTCTGAAGTGGTATGCACTGTTTAACACAAGAGTCGGCACCTAAAGTTAGAAGCTGTAGTTCAATACCATATCCATTTAGGAACATACAGAAAGCATCAAAGTGTTTTATTACCTGTGATCCAAAACACAGCATTTAAACCCAAAATGACAGAACATCTGAATCTGGTTGGTCTACCCAGTCAATGGGCCTTTATTATGTTTCCAGAAATGGATCTATTTCATTCACAGTGAGAGTTCAACTCATTTTCATTTCCCTCCTTTTAGGCACCAAAGCAAACCAAGGATTCTCTCAAGAATAAAGCAAGTAATAGTTTTTATTCATCAGTTAACTTCAAGCAAAGTGCAGTAAAAAAAATCAACCTTGCCTTTAAAACTGCCCCAAGTCTCCTCGGTACACTTGCACACAAATTATTGCTGTTCCAAATGTAATGGAAAGCATGCCACAGTCCTTTAAATCCAGACTTCATGAAGTCACTCATGAACTCAAGAACTCTGTGGGGGCCAGCCCATCTCTCTTCACCCTCTCTGAAGAGAGATCTTCATCATTCTCTAGCTAAACGTTATGCTGCAGAGGGACTTTGGGTAAAGTTATGATATGGGTGGTATTGTGATGTGGAATCTAAAACTGTCTGTAAATTCTGAATAGTACTACACATGTGGACTATATACCAAAAAAATGGGATATACAGTATGGCTAGGTAAATAAACATTGTAGATCATATTGCATTGCATCTTTTAACAACATTTTGGAGGAACATGATGCTTTATACCACCTGAATACTTCTCTATTTGTGTAAGTCAATACCAGAAATATACAAATCGTGGTTAGCTGTTAAAATGCATGGCCTGCTTCACATTTTCAAAACCAAGAAGAGCATCTGTAGAAATGGAAAAATGTCAGTGAGACCATAAAGTACAAGCAGTACCTGAGATCAAGTTTCCTTTAAGTAGCTGGTAAAGATATTTGGTATCTATGTAATCACTTTTTGGTCAAGGTGCATCTCATCAGTATCCTCACAGCTAACACGAATATCTAATCCTCTCTGTGAAGTTAGTGTGTTTCTTCCACGTTCTCGGCAGCCTGCTGCGCTGTGTTTTTGGAGCTTGTCCTGCTGTTTCGCCTTGGCCGGTGCTCTGCAAACCAGTTGGAGATGGTCATGGCGAGGCGCAGGAATCCCAGGCTGATGCAGTGCACCTCCGAGGTGATGGGGATGTCAGAGAAGAGGGTGTTGTCCCGGCAAACGAGGGCACTGCTGCATTCAAAGTCTTTGACGACATTGAGGATCTCCTGTCGCTCCGCCTGCCGCATCATTCCTCGCACATTCAGCAAGGTGGAGACGTGCTTCTTCCTGTGAGGGTAGAAAGATAAAAGGAGGAAAGGACAGTCGATGGGTGTTAATGGATTCTGGGTCTGACTGGTGTTGTCAATGCCCGTCATGGCCTCTGAGTCATAAAGTCTGTGACTGACCTTTTCTCTAGAAGTCTATGAATATGGCCCAAGTGATGATAATGTGATATGTGATTTATTGAGACAACCTTTGTTCAAGCAAAAACTATTTCCATGCATTTATAATTTATTTTGTTGAACTTATTGATGCATCATTTACCGTTTTAGTTGCAGCAGATTTCTAGTAAGTCTAATAGGAAAGTTTCACACACGTGTTGTAGACATCAAATCCTGGTTGTCCCATATTTTTCTGCTTTTGAATTGAGATAAATCTCAGGCTATTATTTTTCATCCTAAGAATGTCAGAGAATCTCTTTCCAGTTACATCATTACTCTCTAGATTATTCCACTTTTACTTCCTGTACAACTTTGAGGGAGCTTGGAGTGATTTTTGGCCAGGACATGTCTGTTAATTAAACAGGTTTCTAAAGCAGTTTTTGGTTTCATCAACAAAATATCTCCAAGATCAGATGCAAATTGTACCAAAGTGATGCTGGAAAAGTCGTTCGTGTATTGATTACATCTAGAAGTGGCTACCATGTGCAGTTACAGTTGAATGCCCACACAAGTCATTTAAATTGATCTAAAACCACTGCTGCCAGCACTGACACATACTATTTTAGTCTCCTTTCACAGGCTTCCCATTAATTAAGATTACAGTTAAAAATATGGTCAGTATTATATAAAGCTTCTAAATGCCTTGAAAGAAAATTCTTCCATAACAGCTCAAAAAAGCTCCTCGATCCCAGAACACTGGAACAGGACAGAAAACTTTTAGTTTTCCAGCTCCTCTCCTCCAGCTTCCAACTTGCTTTTATCTACAGCGCTTATATCTAATTTGCCTGGTTTGAATATGTATAGATATATCTATATATCTATACATATATATATATATATATATATATATATATATATATATATATATATATATATATATATATATAGGAATAAAAGAATAAATCTATTAAGTCCCCAGCTCTTCTTGTTAAAGTGATAGAGTGTAATCTATGAAACACCTTGAATATGTGTGGTCAACAAAGTCACATGACTGAATAATGAGAAAAGAAGTTTGGAAGAACATACATGTGTCTGCAGCCACACGTGCAGGATGCTGCTGCAGTAAAACGATGCATCCATAAACTAAAGGAAAGCCGGCATACAGGCAGGGGACACCAAGCAGTAAACAGAAGGAGGGAGTTCAGCAGTGAGTTAGCATGTGTCCGATGCTTTCTTGCTTCTTCTACACCTCCCAGTTTTAATTCCACGTATGGCACCAGTCTGTCTCCTGCAGGGTGGCAGGAACAGGAAGTATTCGGCAGCAGCTTCCCGTCTACTCCTTAGAGGGTTATGCGTCATATACGTTTATAGTTGCCAACTGACACCTGAGTCTTAATCTGGGCACAAACAAGCTGCCCTCACCCCCCCCCCCCTCTCCTCACCAGGCCTCCCTGCCTCATCCATTCCCAAAACACAGTCTCACTGCCCTCCAAAAATAGCTAAGTTCATGCAGATATGTTTCCGTGCTCCTTTCCCTTGTTTTGATCCATTGTGACAAAAAAAAAAAAAAAGAAAAAGAGTAAAAACATAGTCTTTTATTTTCTCTCACTGGCTCTGAGCCAACAACAACAACAACACAGTCAATGTGTAGCAGTAAGCATAAAAAGGACCTTTGGGGGACCGTTGCAGAGAATATCTGTTTTTATAGTTGCTTCCTAGTGGCAAAAATGAACATTTCACTGCTGTTCATTTGCAACAAAAGCCTCACCTTATGTCTGGGAACTCTTTCACCAGGACAGCCACCTCCATCTGGATGGAGGGAGTGTCCTCCAGCAGAATGATGTCAGCTAGGTGGCAGATGATGCTGTCCAGCCAGGAGGAGTTTGATTCCTGGTGCAGGCAGGAAGCAGAGATTTGTTATATGTCAGGTTCTCGCTATCTTAAAAATGCTGACTGATTATGTCTGTGTCGTTGTTCATCCAAATGTCCCCACTTCCTGATAAATGGACATTTTATCAGATAATATGTGACAAGCAGTCATAGGGCGCCACATTTGGAGGGAAAAGCAGATTAAAGACACAATGCCAAACGTTTGATTGACTTGAACTCCATCTCTACTTCTCAGTTTTTGTTTTTTCCCCTGAAATACTCAGAAAAACAAAAGAAGAATTCTTGGCATTCACTAATAAAAATCTTTTTTTGACAGACATTAAATATTCATCCTCCCTGAGCCCCATATGTTCCCAGTTTCCAAAGAAACTCTATCCCACTCTTTAGCAAGAAAGGCCATCAAGGTCAACCTAGAGCCACATCAAAGTCAGCCAGCTGACAGGAACAGGAAGTTCCTTCCAAACACAGCAGCTTCCTGTTGTCAGCGAGGTGACGGACACTTGTTTGAACTCGTATACAGAAAGAGGGCAAATGCCATGCAGTCAGGCCTAGTTGTTATACACGCTCTTCCCCTTTTTGGCAAGTGCTAACGTAAGCCCGGTTCATCCATCTCCATCACACTGATGGCAGCCATTTTTTGTAGCTCACTGCTGTATCAACACTTTCTGAGTTATTCCTGACCTAGGAAGTTCAAGGGTCAGGCTCCATTCACAGCCACCAGACCCTGCATTTCCCTCGCCAGCACTTGCTTTGTGTTTTTAAGAATCAGTGGTTTGCATGTCTTGGATGCTTTGGATCTTACTTTCATCAGATCCTTTGTTGCTGTGAAGGATGTGAGTCTGATCTAAGATAATAATAACCAGACTCACCAGATCCTTAAAGAGTCCTTTCAGCTGCTTGGCTTCATCTTGCAGACGGAAAGCCATCCTCTTCCTCATCTTGGAGGATGTGCAAATGACCCGTCCTCGCATGATGGCTCGAACATACTCCACCAGGACCCGCCTGTGCACCTCACCCACTAGTGTCTGCCAGAGCGAGCAGGGATCAGCCTCGTGTAAGCGTCAGCTAGCGCTCTTCAGTACATTCATGAAACACTTGGAGCAAACAACATTTTACCTGATACGGAGGAATATCCATCCTTTTAAACTTTTTGAAGTGCTGCTTTATGCTTGCCTCGATTGCCTCAAAGGCCTCTGTGTTGTTCAGCCATTTTCTTTTTACCAGTTTGTCAAAGAAAGGCTGAAAAACAAACAGAAAAACAAAGCAGGGAGCAAAGTGTGCTTACATTAGTTCATCTTGCTGCAATGAATCCTGCAATTATGTCATGATTTAGATATAAAACATGTGGTTAAATGGTTGCAAAATAATTCCAACTAGATTCACCTTGAAGGTAATACTCTTCTGCATAAACATTACTTCCTTTATACATTTAGCCAATAATCTGATATATTTTTTGCTTTGTACTTATGTTGAACCACTAGGCTTTTTTGTAGTATTGTTTAGTTAACAACAAGATCTGATCTCCTTCATTAACACAGCTCCATCAGTACTACACTAATATGGATTATTACAACCAAGCAAGTAGCACAGCCAAAAGCATGAGCTGCAAAGCTTCATATTTCAAATATATACTGTATTTTGTTTGTTCTTCAACATTTATGGACTAATTATTACTAGCTCTGTTTTAACCTTGTGCTTTTCTTGTTTTAGTTTTTAGTGATTTTAGGGAGTGGAGACAGAAAAGCTACGAAACCTTATATTTTTGTCTCCAATGGAATCTGATTAGAGGTAATAAAGCTTCATGAACTGAGATTAAACTGAATTACTGACCCTGATGTGCTCAAACAGCTTGTCAGTCAGCACTCTGACGGACTGGCTGATGATCCTGTCCAGGGAGGCGTTGGCTCGCTGCACCGACTCCTCGCTGCCCTGGGGGTCGCACTGCCGGCAACGCTCCACAAAACACCTGCAGGTTACAAACAACATAGCAAGTCTTACTTTCAGTTCATTTACTTTCCCATAATCTTTAAATAAATATTGTTACCATTACTGTCTTCCTACCTGAGAGGAGGGCAGCAGTTGACCAGAGCTATGGTCCTGGAAACGTATCCGTCCCCTCTGTCTCCAAATTCTGCCTGAGTGTCATGAAACATCTCCACCTTCCTCTGGAAACTGAACATCACAGATGTTTCTCATGAGAATCTCTGAAGTCAATAGATAATCAAGAGCCAATATTATGTGTATTTGAGCGCGTGCGCGCACACACACACACACACACACACACACACACACATATATATCATGATCAAGTAAATGAGACTTTGCTAACGTGGTACTCCCTGGAGGAGAAGCATGGTGTGCAGAAGGCTAGCTTAGTAAGCATTTTTGAATCACTCATTGTTGCTCACTACAGTCCTCACAATATAATTCTTAGTTTTTTTAATGAATGTTTCTTTTTTATTGTTTATTTTTTAACATCTTATAGTGCAACAATATATTTTATCATTTGGGATTTGTTTCTACTAATCATGAATTTAAGTATGATTTAATTTACTTAAAGTCACTCCAGTGCTGTTTGATATCAGTGTCAACACGGGATCACTTTCTTTCTACGAGTTTACTTTTTCATGGTTTATGGTTTATGATGCCTAAAAGTTTACTTATTACATTACTTATTTTGTTATACAACTAGAAACAGATTTGAATTGTTCTGCTTTTTCATGTGAAGATGTTTAAGACTGCTTTAAATCTTTTGGACTAGATGTGATTTTGAGTTTTGCATTCCTCTGGAGTTCTGATGCTTCACTACTTTCTGGTTTGCACTCACTTGTAGAGAAAGTCCGCCAGTCCAATCAGACAACAGCGAGCCACTCTGGCACCCAGAAACTGGCTCACAGATGTGGATCTGTCCAAGTCCACCTTCAGCCTCTAAATATATGGGTGACAATGCAGTTGTGTTACTCAAGAAGATATCTATCCAAGATGTCAGGGAAGTTTTAGAGAAGTTGGGACATTGTACCTGGATCACCGAGCGTGCTAGCTGTGACTGATACTCCTCTATGTGCAGAGTCTGGGCCCATCGCCTCTCCTCTTCATCCAGAACCTGGATCAGCTCTGTTGTCACCTTGTCCTTAAAAATAGAGTTTGAGATGAATATATATCTAATATCTAGGCTGTATGAGGAACAAACATGCAAAACCCCATTCTCTTACTCTGACTATACTGATGCAGTCTTGTTCCAGCCTGTCCACTGTATCTTGGGACAGAATAGGATCCAGTGTTGAGTAATTAATAGATGTGCTGCCAATGGTGCCCAGGACATCCCTTGTAGAAAAGGAATAAATATGTATTAGTGAAAGGTTAAAACATCATCATTATGTATGAGACTCCAGTAAATCTTCACCAACCTGTTGTAGATGTTGTAGAACCAGTCCAGTAGTGAGTAAACATCTGTGATCTGCAGTGGCCCACTTGTGATAGTCCGAAGACGTTTGGCCACAGCTCGATGGTAACTTTCCAAGTACACCTGGAAGGCGACAAACTCCTCTGGATAAATGGACACAGCGTTCCTCTTGGCTGCATCCAGGTCGTCTACCATCCGACTCCTCAGCTGCTCCAGGTATGAGGCCAGCTGGCCTACCTGGGTGTCCACCTGATGAGGCAGACTCCAGTCTGCAGCCTCTGCCACTGCCTGCCTCCATTTCATCTTCAGCCGCCGGGGACGCTGGCTGGGCTGGATGTGGGGGTTCTCTCGCTCTGGCTTGGTGTCCTCTCTCAGAGCCCAGGCAGCGTCGGCGTGCTCCTCCTGTTGGATTACTAGCACCACCAGACCTAGGTTGGGTCCAGCGCTGGGCTGGCGGAGGGACTCTCGCACTACATCCCACATCTCCTTCTGCAGAGCTTCATACAACAGCTCCACATCCTTAGCCTTCCTTCTGCTTGAGTCCAGGGTTGCATTGGAGCTAAGGGACTCGTCTAGAGATGAGGATGATAAAGGCATAAAGCCAGGTGGGGTGCTGGAAAACAGGGTGGGAGTAAGAGTGGGAGGAGTTGCAGCTGGCATCAGAGAGAGTAGCTCACACTCTCGCTCCAGCTCCTGTATGTGTGTGTCAGCCAGGAGAAGGTCCCTGTGGTTAACCAGCTGCAGGATCTCCAGAACTGTTGGGTTGAAAAATAGAAAAAGAAAGCTTTGTTTCAGCAGTCATAAAACACATGCAAGCGGCTTTTGTGTTGTGGTCATTGAGTAGCTGTGTCTGTTCCTGACCATCAAGCTGAGCTATTTCTTGCTCATTCTCTAAATTCTTGTGTTCCCTGCAATGTTCCCTGTGGAGAAAGCCAACAGTAGCCTGGTTAACTTTTAGTGGAACCTGGGGTAGGAGGAAGTGCAGTCATTTCCTGATTCCAGAGTCCACTGATGAGTGACCTGTAGTGACACAGGGATCTGGGGACCTCTCTGACTGAGAACGTCCAAACCCTTCTCTAAAGTTGTGGAAACTTAGCAGAAGTCCTCTAGGACATACAGTAAATATAGTTGGTTTTCTTTACTTGATTATTACCTGAAAGGGGCTCTCTGGTTTTCACCACTGGTTCCTCCTCCACCGTTTCCTCTTCAGTCTCTTGGGATGCCTTGTCGGACATGGACTCTCTCTTCAGCTTGCCCAGACTGACTATCCTGAGGAAAGATGATCGCCTGGATCCCTCCGCCTCGTTTACTGTGTTCAGGTCTCCGCAGGGCAGGCTTTCTCTGCGCTCTTCCTTACGCCGACCTGTGAATCTGGACAGCATCCGCAGCAGCAACAAAGATCTTTAATGACACTTTCTTTCAGCACTTTGAGTCAGATCGTAATGCAATGAGTTTGTAGCGTACTGTACTGGCTGCTGCTTGCAGCTATGACTGGAATGCCACATATTCGCACATCTGTTAAACTGTGCTGCTGCAGAGAATGACCACTTAAGTTAAAAATAGTCCCATTCACTGAGCACAGAAGGTAAACAATATGTCACTGAAAAACAAAAGGGGTTCCGTAGATCAACAGCTTGACATAGCATATTACATAAGCCTTCTGGACCTAAGCAAACTATATGCTGGTGTATTGCTGACCAGTGAAGGGAACAAGGGATTTGATGTTTTCCACCCAGTCCAGTGGGAGTCTGGGAACTTGGGGACATTTCTTTGTTACTAGCAGGGTGCATGGTTGTAAATAAGGTGGAATTGTTCTAAAACATGTAAAAGGTATAAAATTCCCCCCATTTCAATGTCAAAATGTATATTTTTAATCAGAATTTTTCCAACACAAATCTTCTAAGATCATTATATTCCTCTTTCCCCCCATCCCTCCTCACCGGAGCAGGGTCATTATCCCCTCAGAGCTTCTTCGTAGTCCTTTTCTTTTCTCTTTCTCAGCTGGGAGTGTATTTGAGTCTCCAGAGTTGTAGTGGGGGGAGTTGTTCCCCCACACGTTTCGTCCTGATTTGCGGAGTCCTTTCCCAAGTTTTCCAAGGGTTTTCAGGGGTGACACTCCACAGATGCGCTCCAGAGTCCCTCTGAGTGGCTTCCCTTTGGGGTTCCCCGCTCCATGCCTCTCTGCGTTCACTTCGTTTTCCTCCTCCTCTCCATCATGGGAGGACCTGAGCTGGAGGTTACCTCTGACTTCCCCCATGATGAGGCCCAGATCACCGCCATTCCTCTCATCTTCTTCCAGGTCGACATCCTCAAAGGGATTTAGGTTTTTGTTAAGACCCTTCAGGTCGTTCAGCTCTTTGAGGTCATTGAGATCATTCAAGTCCCTCAGGTCCAAGTCTAGCCGAGGGAGGATCAGTTCTCCGTTCACCCTGGGGAACTCGTGGCAGCTTTTGGATCTTCCTGGGAGCTTTTTTAGAATGGGCATGATTGCAACCGATACTTTAACAAACTGCGAAACAGAAACCATGTGAAAGATGCTGTCAATGTTCAGCCAAACATCATTTATAAACACATCAATCTTCAGAAATTCAAGTAACATGCTGAACTAACGATCATTTTATACTGAAACCTACGAAAACAAACTCATTTCCTGAGAGATATTGTTGTTATTTAAAATAAGACTTATGAAATGTCCAAATTTGGCAGCTTGGCAGTCGGACAGTTTATGTAACAGAAATCAAAACTTCTGACAATATGCTGGTTGTGTGATGCAGTTCACTGAGGAAATAGGAAATATAACCTCCTAACACCTTTTAAAGATATTTTAAAGTGAAGAAAAATATATTTCTATTGACTAAATTTACCTGCAATCGTTTGCTATGAGGACATTTGAGAAAGAAAATAATTCCTTTTGAGAGTTTTCTGGTTTTATCTGGACATTGTACTGAAAGATGGAAGCAAAACTTAAACAAAAACGCTATTAGTTGGATTAAATTCACATATTCTGTTGCTGTTCACTTTGAGAGCTAAAAATAAAAAGAAAAGATGAAAATCTATCATCTATCTGTCCAATAGTCTAAACACGTTTCCCTCCTTATCAACGCAGGGGGTGGGGCCTATTCTAACTGGCCCTGGGTGAGAGGGCGGGGCCAACCTGGACCACTCAGCAGCCCATCAGAGTGCTAGCACACCAACCCAGTCTCACATTTAACTGTGAGACACCCATGAAAAGTTAAACTCAGTCCTAATCCTCCTTTTGGCCCCTAGACTCTCGTTTTGACTCTCTCAAGTTAAAGTGCTCTTTTTCTTCTTCTTCTTCTTTAAGGGATCAAGTACTAATGGTCATCTACCTCATAGATCCCCCAATAGCCTCCGTTGAAGGGCTAGATGACACTTTTCCTTCATCCCTAATAATGAAAGAAAGTGGCCCTCATGTCTGCAGAGGGGAGGGGATAGCCAAGTGGAAAGCCTAAAAGAGTAAAAGCCTCAAAGGCCCCTTACAGTTCCACCCTGTCCAGTTTTAATATACACTTATGCTTTACTGTTTTTACAAAAATACATCAAAATATGCAGAAAAATGAAACTGTAAAGCAGCAGGGCCATGCCTATTTCAGTCTTAAGCAAGCCGAAGTTTTATTTTTAGGTCCTCTGTGATATCTGGATGTATCAGTCTGGTTTTCAAAGCTTTGATTGTACGACTTCTATCAGATGAACATACATTTTAAAAGTTTGGTTTTGGCTGAACTAACAGGATCGATATTTTTCAAGCATCATGTAAACGTGCTAACTATAATAACTTAACACAACAAAATATCCTTTTCCTGGATTCCCAGCTGCCAAGTCTCGGTGCCTTGTGCCTTGGTGCCACAAAATGAACAATAAATCTAGTCTTTTAAGTCTTTTATTTTTCTGTTTTGTGACATCTTCACATTTTGTGGTGAGAACAGGCTGGACACTGTGGGCAGACAATGGAGTGCACACTCGCAGTAATACCTGCAGCCATTTTAGAGACTTCAATTAATTTGGCATGCATGTATTTGTACTGTGGGAGGAAACCGGAGCAGGAAACTCATGCAAACATGCAGCCTCCACACAGAAAAGGCCCAGCAGAGACACAACTATTGATTTTATTTATTTATTTACCTATTATTTTTTATTTTTTTTTTTTAGGAAAAACAGTGTTTACTGAAAAGTAAATTAAAACCAGGTCAAAAATAAAACTTTTGAACAAAAGCTATATTTACAGGAAAATCAGTTAGTTAAATGTTTGCTTTTTTTTTAGAACCGACTACAGAAGTGACCTTTTACCTTTTTATTCATTGACAGGATTAAAATTTTAACTAAATTAGTCGCAAAAATAAACCAGGAGTAATCTTTCTGCGAGGTGACCCAGGAAGCTATGTTACTCTTGTGTTGTCTTAATTCTCTGTTGTTATTTACATGTTGTCTAATCACACAAACAATGCACATCCTCTGTCTGACCACGGCTATACACGGGTATACGCAGCTATACGCAGCTATACGCAACTATACACGGCTATACGCAGCTATACGCAGCTATACTTGGATATAGGCAGCTATACGTGGCTATACGCGGGTATACGGGGATATACATGGCTATACACAGCTATACGCGGATATACGCAGCTATACGCAGCTATACTTGGATATAGGCAGCTATACGTGGCTATACGCGGGTATACGCGGCTATATGCGGCTATACGAGACTATATGCGGCTATACGCGGCTATATGCGGCTATATGTGGATATACGCAGCTATACACGGGTATATGTGGATATAAGCAGCTATACGCGGGTATTTGTGGATATACGCAGCTATACACGGGTATATGTGGATATACGCAGCTATACGTGGGTATACGCGAGTATACGAGGATATACATGGCTATACACAGCTATACAAGGATATACGCAGCTATACGCAGATATACGCGGCTATACGCGGGTATATGTGGACATGCGCAGCTATACGCAGATATACACGGCTATATGCAGCTATACACGGGTATTTGCGGGTATATGAGGATATACATGGCTATACACAGGTATACGCAGGTATATGCGGCTACACGCAGGTGTATGACATACACCACTGCATTTACACGTGTTTATAAAGCATAATAAGGGAATTCATTCAAATCATTTCCTGAGGTTCTCTCTCAAGACCTCAAAGAATAGACTCAGAATTTTGAGTCTCCAATCTTTACATCCCCACACACAGTTTGTATTTGCTTTATTTTTATTTCTCTACAAATATTTGACACAAATACTTTTCCAGTAAAATGTGTAATATATGTCCAATCACAGATCCTGCACCATAACAGGGGATGTATATTTTGACCCTGAAAGGCTGCTGTAGGAGAATGAAATGATTTATAGGAAGAAGAAAAAACTTTTTAAGACATCGATTTCATATGAGCATCAAAGGTATTGTGAGGATTTGTGAGAAGTGTTCAAACCTCCTTCAGCATTACTGAAGCCCGTTTTTTGTCTTGTTTTTAAGGTTGATGCAAGATACTTTAATTTAGATATAAACTAAACCTTAAAACAATGTAAATGTAAAAATATGAATTGAACATATTAATAAAGTTTACTAAATAAAAAGAATTGACTGCAAACGTGAGAACGTTTCTGATACGCATTTGAGCAGCTGTACTGTTGCATCCATCTTCTTTTTATGTTACACAGACCTTTGAACACAAAACCACACAATCCTTTGTTGATGTCAGCTGTTTAATTTCTTGCCATTTTAATTTACTCTATAAATATCAGGTTAATAGGAATTATCAGCATTTTTAAACAAAATTTAGAAATTTAAAAAAAACTTTTTTACAGATTTAGTTCAACAACAGACAGAATAGAAAATTAGATTTGGAAAAATGATCCTATGGGTCGGTAAAGTGTAGAAATTCTAAAAGCTTTGTGTGCTCTCCATTATCTCATTATTCATGATTTTGTCTTATGAATGTTTTCTCATGACAAGGGTAGAGGACTGGAAAGATAAGCAGTCCTCATTAAGGTTAGATTATCAAACAAAATAATAAAGAAAAACCTTAAATCTGGGGCTTCTTTATTCATCTTACATAAATTATCAAACATCACAGTCAAATGAGGAATTACAGGATGTTTTAAGGATTTCTAGCTGAATACATCCAGTGACTGGGCAGCAAATATTTCAAACAACTGTTAAAATAAAAAGTTATGAAGTCAATAACAGAAATTCTAATGAGTTATTTATTACTGGAGCAACAGCTGCTCTGATGATAAATAACAGAAATACAGCTTCCAGCTGATGATGAAAGCATCATTTCTGTGCAGAAAATGAGGCTTACCTGACCACAGTGCTGCGTCTCAGTGCAGAGTCATCCTGGAGTGTGCTGGCCGTGTGAGCTGGCCGTGTGAGCTGCCAGGCTGCGGAGTGTGTGCATGTGTGTGTGCCAGAGAGAGAGACTGGTGAGTGTGTCTGAAAGTACTGGGTGACTCAAGAGAGCAATGTGGCTGCCTGCGGTTTCCTGACGCTCTCTATTGTGGTGGAAGGTGATATGTTTTCCTGAGGAAAGGCCCGTCCCGTCCTCCCACCCCCCTCACCTACACCACTGACTCTAGGCCCCGCAACCGCGTCCTGCCCCCCCCCCACACACACACCCAATGGACCCTTTTAAATAGACTAATTGCATCAACTGAACAGTGGATGAGGACAGAAGGGTTCGTACCAGCTTTACTCAACATCTGTGTGATTGTGTGGCTGTTTGTTTGTTTGAGAGAATAAAAACTAAACTATGAGGAAGATTCAGTGTCAGTAACCTTGAGTAGAAATTCCTTTCTTATAACATCAGCAGTGCATTTTTTTCTCAGCGGAAGACTTTAAGTGGACTGATCTGACAATCACCGCTGCTGCTGCTTGTCTTTGCTTGGCTGCTTAGTTTCAAGGCCAGGGCACGCCACAGCAGGGCTCCAATCGCACACAAACAAGGCAACAAACATTATTACTGAAACAGACTTGAATGTGTGTGTGGCTGACTCCCCATTATATTGATTATAAGACAATAAAGCAAAGTAATGCACCAGTAAGGTGCTCTCAGACCACCTTTTACAAAAAAAACCTGTATCAAAAGTAGCTCCCTTCTGCCACCTAGTGTGCAGAGCAGAGTAGAGCAAGAAGTGATGCGTTCTACCAAAGAGTAAAAGACTGGAGATCAAGGATTATTTGAGCAGTATTAAATGGTACAAACAGGCTAATATTTCATCACTTGTTTCTCAATACAAAATAAAGAAACTCTCCTATAGAAATGTCTGTTGTAACATTTAAAGCTGCAAAAATATTTAATATGTTGTAAACCTAAGAACAAGACTAAACAAACTAAAACTTTATTAAAACAAAAGCTAAACCAATTGCTAGAGTAGGAAACCTAAAACAAAAAGTGGCTGGGCATAAAGAGAAATAAGACTGAACTGACTTCTGGTAAGCGCAATAAAAATCTGGCAACAGATGAAGGAAACCATGAAATCGAAGTACCAAGTACTGGAAGTGCTGATTAGGACAAAGAATGCTGGTAAATGATGACACTGACTAACATGGAACATACTGTAGCAGATCATCTGATGACAAGATATAGCCCAGGACATCTGGGGAAACATTAGAGAGGCCAGAAGAAAAACTAAAACCAAGAACAAGAAACTACACAGAACAGCACGGCAGAACATGCCGTTAGCTGAAGAAACCCAAGAACAATAAACACAAACACAAGAAAAGCCACAGACCCCAACACAGTCAGCTCCACTACTTTTTATTCTTTCAAAGATTGTAGTTTTTTATCTTAAAGCACCCAATGCTGAAAGAACCCTGTTTTTAACTGTGTTTATGCCTTAATCCACCTCCAACCACGCTGTGGTAGGTTGTACACAGATTGTACACACTGTAGTAAGAAGATGGAGTTTTTTCCATCTGGCTGGTTTCCAGAATTGTGTATCTCAGGTTGTGATGTGCTTGTAGTATTGTACACCATATCAGATTCAACTGTTAGCACTAGTGTTAGGGTTACTATGGGGACCCAAAGTTAGCTACCAGCTAACGCAACTCAGCTTTCTATGTGATTGATATTTTCAAATAACCATGTTTGTTTGTCTTTAGAAGGAGCTTCCAGTATGAAGGCTGGGATGGAAGCTCCATGCATGGATGTGCAGCTTGGGCCTGGAAAGGCAGCAAGTACTAGAGCCCCATAACTAAGGGCCTAGTCATTGTTCCAGCTCCAATAGCAATTTTTGTTTTTTTAGTTTTTTGCAACCTAGCTTCTAGTTTTGCCATTTCTTACTCAATTTTGCACTTTTGCACAAAGCACATCACCATGGTGACCAAAGTTAAATCAAGCACCAGGTTAAGTCTCAGCTTGGGTTAGGGGTTAGGGTCCCTTGCTTCACACGCACAGTGAAAAGGACGTGCAACAATCAATAGTTAGCACTCATGTCATTGTGTTGAAAGCTTCATGGGCTTCTGTAAATTCCTCCATTTGAAATTCCTCTTCAATAAGTAGGGAAGAGTAGGGTAAGTTGATCCATTTTTTACATTTACTGTCCTCTGGTGTAATGGTGGGGGGAGATTTTCTTGGTCCACTTTGGGCCCCTTAGTACCAACGTGGCCTGGTTTAACCAGCACAGCCTACCTGAGTATTGTTGCTAACCATGTCCATCCCTTTATGACCACAGTGGAGCATCTTCTGATGCTACTTCCAGCAGGATAATGCACCATGTCACAAAGCTCAGATCACCTCCACCTGCTTTCTAGAACATGACGATGAGTTCACTGGACTCCAACGGCCTCCACAGCCACTAGATCTCAGTCCAGTAGAGCAGCTTTGGGATGTGGTGGAACGGGAGATTCTCATCATGGATGCAGCCGACAAACCTGCAGCAACTGTGTGATGCTGTCATGTCAATATGGAGCAGTTAATATTGACATGACATAAATTAAAGCAGTTCTGATGACAAATGCAGGTGTTATGAGGTACTAACAAAGTAGACCTAATAAAGTGGCCAGTGACTATATACAAGATGTTGGTGGGTGGACGCTTAACATATGGACAGACCAAGATCAACTATTTTTCCTTTTTCACTTAAACATTTGAATACTTGCTATGCTGCAAAAATAAAGTCACACACACACACACACGCACACACACACACACACACACACACACACACACACACACACACACACACACACACACACAAACACACTGAAAAAGGGTGGGACTAGAGACTGCTGTCTGACCTATTCAGATAACCCACATTGTCTTCATTCCTCCTGGACTGGAAAACAGTAAAGAAAACAATTCACACTGACAGAAATTATTTTATTAGTACTACTTTTTCTGCAAAAGACCAACATCTCTTTGCAGCATGAAATTAAGTAAAGAGACATGACTGGAAATGTAACATAATTCAAAAACATAGGGGTTGAGTGACAATTAAAATGCAACAATGCTTTAGCAATACTAAGGGGTCACAAACCACATTGAATGTCCTAAAATCCTTAAACAATTTCCTAATATTCTTAAATAATTTGTAAAGTTTGGAGTTTGAAATAAACAAATTTAAACCCACCTACAGAAACACTGCATATAGTTCTTTAGTTTAAAATGCTAGAAATGTTACAGTTAACTAATATGAATAAAGTGAAATAAGACGTAGTAGTGACTATTTCTTTCCAGTCTGGTAAAAATATATCATGTTTTCATGCTGCATATAACTGCGTTTGTCATTGTCAGTTATCTACCCAGATAAAATGAGCTGTTTATGTAAAAACAGGGTTTTTTCTGTTTTCCTTTAATAAGAATTATTTAAATAACTTGTCATATTTGTTATCAGAGCTGAAACTGGATAGCTTCACTAAGCAAAATGGCATGAGACAATAAACAGCACCTCTTCTTCTGGCTAAATATAGCAAAATCTGCCTGCCAGCTCCTCTAAAACTCGCTTATCAATATCCTTGTACGATTTGTACGTTTGGACATGTTAAGTGTTACACATGTCAGGAGCAAAATTAGCCATGTCAGTTTAAATCGGCTGAGAACTATGTTTCACATTAAAAACTAAAGAAACCATTTCCAACTATCTGCTGGGTGGTATGTACAAATACCTGGCATACGCTGTGAAGAACTAATGAAAATGAGAAGCTGGTGGGGACAAATAGGGGCTAGCATCTGCCAGCCTAGCTAAGCTAGCAGGCACTAGCCAATAGCAGCTGCGAACTGTTAGCTGCAAAGACTGAGCTAGGAGAGGCTAGCTAGATTAGCATAGTGAAGAAGAAAAAAACCTGTAGAGTCCCATTTATGCCATTGTAAGACAATAGATGCCCCCCATGGCAACAACTTCAAAATGTTTACAGCTGGTGTGAAGCTGCTGTAGCTGCAATAGTTAGCAGATTTCTGTAGGTCTCTAAACATGCTAACGCTGGCTGTTCTCATGGTTTCTTTCATTATGCTAAGCTGGCTTCAGAAAGAAGTTATGAGAATAGCATCAGTCATAGGAAAAGAGCATTTTTTAGGTGTTATATTCCAACCTTCATTGACATTTACTCACATAGTCCAACATAAGTAACCCCTTACATTTTCATGTCCAACAGTGTGTTTATGTGGAACGGAGGTCATCAGAGGCTCTGGTTTTTGCCTTGGGTGTGGTGGAAGTGGTGGTGTGGACGGTGTGGATGATGCTGTGGGTTGTTGAAGTGGTAGGGCTCATGACGATGATAGCTGTGGCAAATGACCGGATGTTCGATGCCTTCAGTTTGCAGCTCTTCCTGTTTGTGAACTCCTTCTAGCTTGGCCACCAGCTCCATGATGAAGGTCTGAAGATGAACACAGCAACCAGACCAAATGACACAGAAAGGAGTTAAAAGAAGTTCAACTTCACAACAGGTCTTTCAAATTTATATGTGCAACCATAATTTCAAAGACCTTTCTCTGTCTTGTTGATTTAAGTTTAGTTATTTTAAATTCAATTAGTCTGATGAGCTTTTGATGGAGTTCAGGATTTAATATTTAATATGGGTCCCCAGGTTTAATATTTTATCATTTGGGTCTGGTTGTGCAAATGTAATCTGCTCGGATATCAGTTATCGGATTGGATCAAATCTTGAAAATGGGTTGTTCAAAAGGGAAATCCGGATTCTGAAATGGGCTTGGATCACGTAGTCCAGTCCTGGTTGCTTTCCGGATTAAACCCTCAGTTTGGGTTGTTCAAAACTTCTGAGTAGGATCCAAGAAAACAGGATTACCCTTAACCCAGCAGAAGGCAGATTTCAGGAAGGACATGTGGTTCTACCTAACAGCTGATCAAATAATAGACCTTTTAATTTGCTGCAGATGCTTATAATTGCATTTTACACTTGACTTGTTTAAGTGTTACAGTGATAAATTGGTTAAAACAGGCAGAAGCTCCTGTTCAGCCTGTCAGCATCGTACAGCAAAAATAACAAGACATCATGTCCCATGAAATACACCCACAAATTCTATAGCACACACAATAATCCATGTTCCTGTCAGTCATCGCTGCATAATCAGAGAAGAACCTGTCAGAAATAGTAACGATGCTACATGTCCATCCGTCCCTCATTCTGACAGAGAGCCAGAGGTTGGGCCTCCACACGGGGCTCGGGTCCTCATTAACACCTCACAGAGAGGGACAGTCCACTTATTTTATTTAAGACAATTCCAGAATATCCACAATGTAGTTGTTAACGGAGTAGTTTTTATTTGTTGCGGCTCTGGTGAGAAGTCATAAAATTATACCTGAAGTGGATGTTCATGGTTCCCTGTGTGTTGTCGCAAAGAGAAAAGTGCTTAAACTAACCCCCAACCAGCTCTTCTACCTGCTGTTCTTCACGTAGCCAGAAGCCCACATTGTTTTAAAGGCTGGAAATCCAGATTTGATGATCTCAAAAAGGGATTCTGGATCAGGCAGATCCAATCCAATGTGGCTTTGAACAACCGGAATAAAAGTAAACTGGATTACATGATCCTCCATCCTGAAACTTAAATTACTTACTTAGTGATTATTTAGGTAGATATCACATACTTGATCCATCACAATATGGCTTTAGGAAGAAGAACGCGACCTGTAGGGCTATTCTCTTTTTTTCTTTTTTTTTTTTAACTTGTCCTGTCCAGCATCATAGCAGCAAAATGATAATCTGTTTGCTGTATCGTGCTGAACAAATTTGCTCTGCCAAGGGGAGGCCTATGGGTAAGGCTCCTCCTGATAATCTGATTAATTTATTTATTTATTTACTTTGAATCACGGAATCTATGTAATCTTGCTGGACCTGACCGGAGGGGACAGAAAAAGATGGAAAATAGCAAAAAGAAGCAAAAGGGAAAGAAGAAAGGAGACAAAAAGATCACAGACAGAAGGAAACGACCCTTCAATCCACACCATCACCAGACAACAAACTGTTACACCTGTACATGAACACACCAGAACATTTCCTACAACTTTTACAAAAACAGAAACACACACAGAAAAAACAGGGCTGCAAGTCATTAAGAGTTTTTAAATAATAACCAAATCAAAAAGACATAACAGCGACCAGATACTAACTCACAGGAAAAAAAAAAAAAATAATAATTATCGCTTAGTATAAAAACCCACTGGACAACTCAATGACTGTGTCAGCATGCAGAGCATGAGGAAGAGGAGTGATTAGTGATGAAGAGTGGTGAGTGAGATTGTGCAAATGCGACTACGCCTCCACGGAGGTCAGAGGCAGACCGGGGCCAGAGGCCCGGGCCCCCAGCAGCAGACCCGGAGCACCAACCCAAGCCACCCCACCACGAAGACGACTCCAGCCCCACCCGAAGGGCGGCAGAGGAGAGCCCCAGCAAGAGTCCCCCACGGTCTTGGGGCACAGGTCCCAGTGGGCCAAGATCAGCAGCCGCCGGCCCCGCCAGGGACCGGCCACCCAGGGCAGCCCAAGTGAAGGGCCCAGGGCCCCAGGAGCCCAGAGGTGGCCGCCCCACCCCCCAAAGGCAGAGGGCCCGCAACATGCCTAGGAGGACCAGGCCCCCCCAGACAGCCACCCGGCGTAGGCCAGCACACACCCCGATGTTCCAGCCGCACATCCCGGAAACCAGGGTGCTATCGGACCCCTCCCCCCACCCCCCACCTACTCCAATCTGCACCCCTTATAACCCCACACTCACACCCTCCACTGTGCCGTACCCACAAGCACTCACCATCACACAGTCACGCCACCATGCCCCGTGGGGGACACCCCAGGCAGACCAGAGGACAGCGAGCCCCAAGCACCCCCCCCCTTGACCCAGCAACCCACAGAGCCAGCAGCCCACCAGCGCAGCCACCCCGGGACCCGGCCCCTGGGGCAGCCACCTCCCCCCACCCACCCCCAGCCACACACAGGGGGAACAGGGGTGTGAGAGGTCCCCAATACCCTCTCCCTCCCCGCTCCTGACTGTTTATGTAGTGTGTGTTGTGTGCAATTAAAATTGAGGGGCAGTGACCGCAATGAGCCGGGAGCCCCGCCCGACATGCACTGCATGACTTGTAGGGCTATTCTCCAACTCACTGGAAAACTATATGATGCTACTGATAAAGGAGAATGTGGTACTGGCATTTTCCTGGATTTATCAAAAACGTTTGACACCATTGACCTAACTGCAACATTATGCTGTCGGGGCACAGCACTCGGTTCAACGTTAGGAAATGGAGCAATATGTTCACATAAAAAATAGCATGTCACAACGTCAAACTCTAAATTGTGGAGTCCCACAGGGCTCGATATTATTTCCACTTCTCTTCATTATATTGATACATTGCAGCTGATGTCACAGACGCGTTCCACTGCGTTCGAATGCTTGCCGCCGCCATATTGAGTACCTGCGCTGAGTACCTGAACCACACAGGTAGTCGGAGATGCCGTCAAAATGCTGTGCAGTTGGGTGTGACAAAAAGAAAGGAGACGGAGATATAGCTTTTTATCGATTACCAAAGGAAGAAGAACGTCGTCAGAGATGGCTTTCAGCGATCAGGAGGGTTAACTGGACGCTGACTGCAAGTAGCCGTCTGTGCAGTGTACATTTCATATCAGGTGAGTTTCAATGCAAGCTAGGAGAGCTAGCTTTAGCTAGCGGGGTCTGATAAACAAACTTTTTAGACAAGTAAGTGATTAGATTAAATCCGATTAGACCCTTTGTGCAACAATTGCATTTGATTAGCATTTCATATGAAGATCTTTCAACAGAGATAGCAGTTGTTAGCTTAGCTTACATATCGGTCTACAGCAACAAAAGTTAGCTTACACCACAACAAGCTAAGCTGCTAAAGGACGCTCCTCTGCAGTCTGTGCTGTCTTAATAATAACTGACGATCGGTAAAACAGCAGCGGATATTTTAATCGTTTCCCTGTTGTTTTATTTATGGCCACTTCTGTGCACTAGCAGCATTTACAGTTTTCAGTTTCTGTTAACTTCGGGTGGAAGGTCAATGTTGATAGTTTATTGTGCTTAGATCAACTTAAGATATTTCATTCATCTGGTTACTTGGTTGTAGCTGCCTGGAAAACAGGTCGAGTAATATTAACTGAAACCTCTGTCTCATCAGGTGCAAAAAGCCAGAACCCACTAAGCCCAGACTATGTGCCAACAATATTTCCTCATCTAAGTTCTCCCAACAAGCAGAAGAGGATTTACCAAATGGCACGAACTCAGGCCCTGAAAAGAAAAAGGGCAGTGAGCAGAGCTGACAGAGGAGGGACAGGAGGAGGACAGACAGGAGGAGGACAACAGTGACCAGCAGGAGGAATGACAGGGACCTCCTCTCCCTCTCTCTTCTTCTTCCCTCCTCCCCTCACTTATACTCTCATCTTTCTCTCCTCAACTCAGTCTAGATTTCATGTAAAGTAGGTTCAGTAAGTCAGAATACAATCATTAGAATGAAACCATTAGAAAATGTAACCTTGGGCTAAATATAATAAAAAATAAAGATTCTCAAATGTTTTTTTTTACTATTTCTGATGCATAACAGCGGAAGGTCTCATTTGTTCTGCACCTTCCTGCATTCATAACATCTCCACACTTTTGGAACTTTTGTCTTATGCAAGCAGGACCTGTGAAAGTGTCGTCTGCACTGTTATGATTTACAGATAACGACATCCTCTGGTTCTCCCTCCGGTTCCCCACAGTAGTTTCCTGAATGAATGAAATCATTCTAATGATTTTATTCTGACTTACTGAACCTACTTTACATGAAATCTAGACTGAGTTGAGGAGAGAAAGAGGAGAGTATAAGTGAGGGGAGGAGGGAAGAAGCGAGAGGGAGAGGAGGAGATAAAAGGATGAGGAAGGATGGTGAGAGAGGCAGAGGAGGAAATGAAAGGAGAAGGAAGGTGAGAGGAGAGCTTGAGGAAAAGAAATGAAAGGATGAGGTGGGAAGAGGAGAGGATTGATAATGTCTTTTTCTTGTTTTAGATTTTGTATGTGTCATGGTATTAAAATCACAATTGACAAACGGCTTCATGTTTCTCTTCTGTGGTCACTTGTACTCTCCTCCTCTTGTACTAACCCCTAACCCTAACCCTCTCTCTAGAGGCACACTAAAAAAACGAACTTTTTTTTAAATAAAACTTTATTTAAACTTAATACGACTCTTCTGAGGTTGCTGATTCGCCACCGTCCTGTGCGCAACGAATTGTGGGAGAAAAGAGGCCGCGAAGGATGCATCACCAGCATCCTTCGTTTGAGGCCAAACGAAGTGCGGATTCGAAGGGTGGATTCGGAGGGTCCTTCAAATTCTGTGAATTGGGACAGTACTTCGCGCACCGCGATGACGTACGTGGCCGACGAATGACCGGAAATTGTCTTGCAGGAAAAAAAATTATGTCCGTGAGGGCGGGATCGGGGCTGAAAGTGACCAATCATAAGAAGGACAAGGCTCAACCCCCCCACGTCTCCTGATCCGTCCCCAAGTGTCAAAAGTGTTTTCTCCGCGCGCGCAGAGCTTCACCTCGCGAGCATAAACGGCGAGAGAGAGAGCGCGCGCAGGTGGAGTCCTGCTTGCGCAGAGCTGACACTATGGGGCTATTATTGTAGCAATATTATCTACAAATCCGTGTTGAAAGTCACAAATGCATACAGAGAGTCGTGTATCCGTATCTTAATTTGTGTGTGCACAGTTGGATTCGCAAATGTGTAAATAAATCCACAAATGTGTGATGAGATTTCTGTGTCTGTACAAGAATCTGCAAATGTGTAAAACAACTTGTGTGTAACCCGGTTTGCAAATGTGTAAAAAAATTCCACAAATCTGTATTTAAAGTTGCAAATGTGTAGACCAATCTGTAAATGCGTGCTAAGATCTGCACATGTGCAGACCGATCTGTATCCACAGAGAGACATGAATGCCTGGAGTATTTCAGCTACAAGGCCCAGAAATACAGACAAATCGCTGGTTACGAGTCAAGCAGCTTCTGGATTGGCTCTCTCTACACACGTGGATTTTGCTACACTTGTTCCGTGAGAAATCCACAAATGCGTGTCAGGATTCGTATCCGTAACGCTTGGGTTTGCGTGCCCTGACCGCTGGCTCACAGGCTGCCTCACTCCGGCTGCCGTTGGTTCGCTTGCTCTGCTGCTGGCGGTAATATAATTACTGCGGTCAAGCCAGCCGCCTTTCGTTTTCGCGTAGTCAAGCCAGCCGCTCCTACATTTTCAGTGCGCACCTACCGTCAGTTTACGGTAAATGCAAGCGTACTGCTGCAAGGAAATTATTTCCGGTTCACAAAATAAAAGCACGAATTTAAATGTGTATTATCAAGTGATGTTTTAAGAAACTGATTCACGTTAACTGTAAACTATCGGGGTATACTGCTAACATTTACACTAAATAAATACCTTAGAATGTATGGAGTTGAAAACAGTTTTATCTATCTATCTATCTATCTATCTATCTATCTATCTATCTATCTATCTATCTATCTATCTATCTATCTATCTATCTGTCTGTCTGTCTGTCTGTCTGTCTGTGCTAATAAACATATACTGAGGCCTTAAAGCAAATACTAAGTGGTGTATGTTGACCATCCTTGACGGCACTATCATTCTGGACTGCTTTGGGGTCAATAGGTCACATGACCTCAAAGCTATTGAGCGAAAATGCTCATATTTACACTTTAAAAATCATTTAAAATATATTAAGACCTTAAAGCAAATACTAAGTGGTGTATGTTGACCATCCTTGATAGCACTATCATTCTGGACTGCTTTGGGGTCAATAGGTCACATGACCTCAAAGCTATTGAGCCGAAAATGCTCCCATTTGTTATGTAAATTTGATCAAAAACCAATAGAATAATGAAATGAAATACAATATATACAGTGGTCACACAGTAAAAGGACTTCAGATATCTCAAATTCAAACCTTTTTAAAACAAAAACAATTCTTCAACATGTGTAACTTAAGCATTGTGGGGAAAAAAATGATGATAATGATATCTAACATTAAAATGACCTCAAAAACAACATCAATAAATACACAATGATAATAAATAAAAATAATACTAGTAATAATAACAATTTGAATTAGGAAATGACCATAAAATAGTTAATATATACATTTAACTATTTACACATGTCACTCTCAAAATGTCTATCAAAATATATATTTGGAAGTAAAGTAGATCTAAAACCAATAGAACAATAAAATTAAATAAAATAAATAGAATGGTCAAATGGTATATGAACTTTTCAAATAGTTTTAAAAGAAAAATAATTCTTCAACATGTGTAACCTCATCACTCTAAGAACAACAATAGTACCAATAAAATTGAAAATAACAACAATAATAATAATAACAAATAAACAAAGACAATAATATTTAAATGACCAAAAATGGTAAACATATATATATTTACTGTAACTATTTACACATCAATATCAAACTATCTTAAAGGCACTTTTCAAATAGTTTTAAAACAAAAACATTTCCTTAACATGTGTAACCTAATTACAACAACAAAAAACAAAACCTGTTCCTCCTCTCTTGCTCCTCTCATTACCAACATCATTCATTCCTCTTTACTTTCCGGAATCGTCCCTCCTGCACTTAAAACGGCTACAGTTACACCTATCCTGAAAAAACCCGGTTTGGACCCCACCAATTTTAATAACTTACGCCCTATGTCCAATTTACCTTTCATTTCCAAAATTCTTGAAAGGTCTGTTGCCTCTCAGCTTCATAACCACCTCATCACAAACAATATTTACGAGCAGTTTCAGTACAGTTTTCGTCCCCTCCACAGCACTGAAACGGCACTCCTCAAAATCTCCAATGACCTTATAGCTTCAGATTCTGGTTTACTGTCCATTCTCATCCTTCTTGACCTCACAGCAGCATTTGACACTTTCTCACCGCACTCTTCTTGACAGACTGTCATCTATCGGTATCTCCGGCACCCCTCTCACCTGGTTAACTTCTTACCTCTCTGGCCGCACACAGTTTGTTCAACTTAAATCACACAAATCCAACCCTTACCCTGTCTCTGCTGGTGTGCCCCAGGGCTCGGTCCTGGGGCCCCTACTATTCATCATCTACATTCTTCCACTTGGCTTCATTTTTCGTCGACATAATATTCATTTTCATTGCTACAAGGACAACACCCAGCTTTACCTCTCTACCAAACCATCTTCCTCACTTCCACCAACCTCCCTTACCCACTGTCTCCAAGAAATTCATTCTTGGTTTTCTTCCAATTTCCTAGAACTCAACAGTTCTAAAACAGAAGTCCTAATGATAGGCACGCCCCATATTCTCTCCAAATCTAATAGTTTCTCCATTTCCATCAACAATTCAACCATCCTTCCCTCCCCTCAAGTAAAGAGTCTGGGTGTTGTCCTTGACAGCACACTCTCTTTTCAGTCCCACATTAATAATATCACTCGGTCAGCATATTTTCATCTGCGAAATATTTCCCGTCTCCGTCCGTCTCTTACCCCCCATACCACTGCCATTCTCGTCCATAGCCTTGTCACCTGACGAATTGATTACTGTAAATCACTTCTCTTTGGTCTCCCCAACAAAGCCCTCCAAAGACTGCAGCTCCTTTAAAACTCTGCAGCTCGAATCATCACCCGGACACCCTCCACTCATCATATCACCCCCATCCTACAACAACTTCACTGGATTCCCATAAAAAAAAGAATTAATTTCAAAATACTCCTTATCACTTTCAAAGCACTTCACAATCAGGCTCCACCATACATATCTGAGCTTCTACACATTTCCATTCCTGTCCGCTCACTCCGCTCCTCCACCTCTCTTCAACTTTCTGTTCCCCCTGCCCGCCTTGTCACTAAGGGGAGTAGAGCATTCAGCCGCTCTGCTCCCCGTCTTTGGAACTCCCTCCCCCCTGATCTTCGTGCCATAGACTCTCTCCCTCTCTTTAAATCTAAACTGAAAACACACTTGTTCAGACAGTCCTATGCCATCTAGTTTTTCACTCACCATTACACTGTTGTCGTCTGTTTTGCTTGTTAGTGCTTTGCTTGTTAGTTTTTTGTATACTTCTCTCTCCTATGTTTTTAAATGTTTTCATTCTCCTGTAAAGTGTACTTGGGTTTTTTGAAAGGAGTTTTTAAATAAAATGTATTATATATATATATATATATATACACACACATATATATTTCATGTTATTTCAAAAGTTATTACAATAACTCCCAGGTCATGTGACCTATTGACCCCAAAGTAGTCTAGAATGATAGTGCTATCAAGGATGGTCAACATACACCACTTAGTATTTGCTTTAAGGCCTCAGTATATGTTTATTAGCACAGACAGACAGACAGACAGACAGACAGACAGACAGATAGATAGATAGATAGATAGATAGATAGATAGATAGATAGATAGATAGATAGATAGATAGATAGATAGATAGATAGATAGATAGATAGATAAAACTGTTTTCAACTCCATACATTCTAAGGTATTTATTTAGTGTAAATGTTAGCAGTATACCCCGATAGTTTACAGTTAACGTGAATCAGTTTCTTAAAACATCACTTGATAATACACATTTAAATTCGTGCTTTTATTTTGTGAACCGGAAATAATTTCCTTGCAGCAGTACGCTTGCATTTACCGTAAACTGACGGTAGGTGCGCACTGAAAATGTAGGAGCGGCTGGCTTGACTACGCGAAAACGAAAGGCGGCTGGCTTGACCGCAGTAATTATATTACCGCCAGCAGCAGAGCAAGCGAACCAACGGCAGCCGGAGTGAGGCAGCCTGTGAGCCAGCGGTCAGGGCACGCAAACCCAAGCGTTACGGATACGAATCCTGACACGCATTTGTGGATTTCTCACGGAACAAGTGTAGCAAAATCCACGTGTGTAGAGAGAGCCAATCCAGAAGCTGCTTGACTCGTAACCAGCGATTTGTCTGTATTTCTGGGCCTTGTAGCTGAAATACTCCAGGCATTCATGTCTCTCTGTGGATACAGATCGGTCTGCACATGTGCAGATCTTAGCACGCATTTACAGATTGGTCTACACATTTGCAACTTTAAATACAGATTTGTGGAATTTTTTTACACATTTGCAAACCGGGTTACACACAAGTTGTTTTACACATTTGCAGATTCTTGTACAGACACAGAAATCTCATCACACATTTGTGGATTTATTTACACATTTGCGAATCCAACTGTGCACACACAAATTAAGATACGGATACACGACTCTCTGTATGCATTTGTGACTTTCAACACGGATTTGTAGATAATATTGCTACAATAATAGCCCCATATGACACCCTCGCTCGCAGCCTGTAGTGTAGCGTCTGAAGAGTTAGATTGTGCGCAGACTTCATATCTACGCGTGTGAGACAGTTAGATTGTGCGCGCAAAGTTAATATCTATGCGTGTGAGAGAGTGTCATTTTATCGTGGGTGTGTAACTGCGCCCCCTAGACTTATGGCTTAAATCTGACACCATAACACTTGGTTCAAATGTAACAAATTATCATTCAATTTAAATAAAACGTATAATATTATTGTATAATATTTCAATCAAATAAAAACCATAATAATATTGAACAAGTACAGATTAATATAAGTGGCCGAGCTATTCAAAGAGTAGAATCTATAACATTTTTAGGAATTTATATTGATGAAAATTTAAATTTTAGAAAAAATACTGATTAACAACTAAATTATCTAAATATGTTGGTTTGTTTTACAAACTGAGGCATTTTCTTCCTCTTGAAGCTCTTCTAGCCTTACACAGGTCTTCTTTTTAACCTCATATAAATTATTGTAATGTCATACGGTGTAACATGTATTCGAGGTACCTCGAGAAATGACTGATATTACAGAAGAAAATCATACGAGTTTTATCATGTCCAGGTTCAACCCTCAGATCCTCTTTTCTATAAATATGGAATTCTGAAACTGACTGAGTGCAACATCTTTCATAATGCTTGTATTGTGTGTGATGTAGTGTTTAGGCTAAATGACAGATTCTGTCATCTCAAACCAGTTAGTCATCCTACACACCAACATAAGAAGAAAACAACTCCTGAGAGGAAAGAAATGTAAACTCAAACGTTCAGGTTTTGGTGTTAATGTAAGGGCCCTCAGATTTGGAAAGAGACTGAAGACTCTATAAAGGAGTCAAAATGCCTATCCAAGAAGTTTAAACATACATTACTATTAACATACACTCAGTTTTATACTCTTAATAATATAAAGTTAGAAAATAAGCAAATAAATTACCATAAATTTTCATTTATAATTTACAATTCAATTGTATTTAATGTGCAAGATGCCTGATGTGAAAAACTTAGAAACTTAATATTTTCAATCATATTTAAAAAGATATAAGTTTTAGATTTTAGGCAGTTTTGGGGTTCTAGATTTGGATAAACTAGATAGGACAAATGTATGTATAAATGTATTTTGGGTATTGTTTTGGGGTGCTGTTTATAAGCCGTTTATGGCTTCTGGGGTGACCCTAAACTGTGATTGATTATTTTAAACAGAATATAATTCATGTCTTATGAATAAATGAAATTAAATGAAAAATGGGATTCCCAAATCCGGCCCTTGGGTTTTCATTAAGCGGCCATGTCCTCCATTGTTCACTTTTAAGGGAACACAGTTTCACCATCATCATCTTGTTTTAAAAAATTAAATGGATCCAACAGCCTATGAGGTTCTGTAGAATGACTCATTAATCAGAGCCAGCTGTGTTGGGGCGGGAAACAATTGAAAACCTGCCAAATTGGGGCCCTTGTGGGACTAAATTGAATAGCCCTGTTCTAGTTGACAAGAAATGGAAAGATATGTTTGTTTCTTGTAAGAGAGTATGTCTCCTGTTTTATCTAACCAACACTCAAAATCTTTCATTTCCACAATTAGATGAAATTACAGCAGTAAATGTGGACACAGATTTTAACTGTAAGTATTCTGATTTTAACTAGCATCTGCCGGCATGGCCAAGCTAGCGGGCGCTATCTTCATGTGCTTGATTTTTTTATAAATATATTATATTGACTTATATGGACATTATCTTGGGTCAGTATCCTTTGCAAATGCGATTTTATATTTCAGTAGGCCAAAGTGGTAAATAATGGTGAAAAAGAATTAGCTCTACAATCGCCATTAAAAGCATTTTCTCCAGGTGGCTTCCTCCCACCATCCAAACACATGTTCGGTTAATCGGTTGCTTTAAATTCTGCTAGAACTGAGGAAGAGCAGTAATTTGTCTCTGTGTTGGTCCTGCGATAGATTAGCGACCTCTCGCTGGCTAATTGCTGGGATAGGCCTCCATCTTCCCCGTGACCCTGAAGCAGTATAGAAAATGGATGGATGTACATTGATTATCCTGGTTTAAATCTGCAGATTTCCAGTATGTTAAAAGCAGCCGCTACACTTGTTTGGTGGCATTTGGATCCACTGCTGCAGTGAGAACCAGTGATTTTCTACCACTTTTCCTTTGTTGGAATAACAGCTTTAACTCATAGGAAGAAAAGAATAGTATAAAAGAATTTGAGTACTTAGTCTTTATTTCTTTTGGTCATGGCTGAATTTTTTCCAGGTTCCTATTTATTTGTTTACAACACAGATCATCCCATGCACTCAGCAAAGACCAGGAACTTCCAATATGACACACCCAGCAACCCCATACAAGGAGGAGGAGGGTTTTTAACTGGTTGTTTTAATATTTATTATTCCCCAGCTCAAATTTTATTATTGTGACATCGGAGCCTTACTCCTGGTGGGAAACCCAGCACCCAGATGTGTTGTGTTTTGGCAACAGGACAAGCAGAAACTGCAACGGTCTTCAACAAAAACATGTATTCAAAGACTTGACTTCTTTTACATTTTGTTCAAATAAAATATTAAATTTAAAACATTAAACAAATGTCAAGAGATGTGACAAAAATTCTTCTTTAAAATGTTTTAAATTCAGCATCAATTTAATTAAACAAGTTAAAAAGATTTAAACCTGTCTTAAACCAATATTCACCAAAAACACATATTTAAATAGTTTTATATTCACTTTACATTGTTCTTAGCCAGAATGAGCTTTCTAATCTAACGGATCAGGGACAAAATCGATGCCGGGGAGGCATCTCCAAGATATGGAGGATCTAGTGAGCAAACGAAAACCTGGATTATTTAAAGTGAGGGAGAAAATTGCAAATTCGGAGCAGGTGTGGCAGTTTGCAGCTGAGAAGCAGGTGTGGCAGCTGGAGATGAAGGTTATTAAAGAAATGTAAAAGAAACAGAACCTGAACAAGAACTAGACCAAAAGCAGAACCAAAACCCACAGATCAAGACACCAAAATATGAACTGTGGAACTAGTTTCTATCAGGATCAGCTTGAACAGCAGCAGAAACATGTTTTAATGCTTTTAAACAGTGTTTGATTTTTTAGAAGGAAAAATCCTACAAAGCTGCAGCACGGCCTCTCAGTGCTCTCTTTCCAGTGATTGGACATCTAACCAGGCCACTATGAGGACGTTTCAGCCCAAAGGACTCATTGTTTCTGTGTTGAACTGGGGCGAAAAGACCGCAAGAGCACAGAAAACTATTGTTGAGGCAGCTGGAGGGACAGTTGAAAGATCAAATGTTGCAGTGTCAGTTTGGTGTCTGTTTGTGAGCACGTGAGGTTTACATTTGCATGTGTAAGTCAGTCCATGGGAGAGTCCAAACATACCTCTGTGCTGTTACTGCACTTGTGAAGAAGCTCCTGTTCAAACAGATAAAGATAATGTTTAAACAAACATGAGCACAGACCATCATCAATATTCTGTCATCACCAGGAAACAATATGTCTCTCATATCTGTCATATGAGCGCTTTTATCACAAATAACAGACGTTACCTTTAACTTCTGGACTCGTTCCTCATCATTAGGCAGGTCAATCAAGCCGTCGATGTTCACCTCCTCTGGCATGTCGCTCTCCTGAAGCCAGAACAACACACAAACTTTGAAATGTGCACACCCAAAAACATACACTGAAAATAAGAAAAAGAGTAAAAGCAGTTTGTTGGAACAGTCATTCATATGTTTCAGTCACATTTGGAGAATTCAGAACTCAGGATAACGAGCGAGAGCATTTCTAAGTCTCAAGATATGTGGACAAAAAAAAGAACGTTTATCAGTGAAGGTAACTGAAAATTAGTCTTTCATTTGACTGGTTTTAGCGGCAACAGGAACAAAACTGGGATCTGATGAGTCCAGATTCAACCAGAGTGATGGGTAAGAGTGGTGGAGGATGAAGTGCTGCACCCATCCAGCTTTGCACCCACGTACCAGCATGTGGGGGTTGCATCAGTAACATTATGCACCCAGAAAACAACTGACTGAATATAATAACGAGCAGTGGATGGTTGGTGGATTTTCTTCGCTGTGAGCGCTGGATTCTTTCAGAGTGGGAACACCTGGATTCATCTGGTTCAAACAGAGGAAAAGTGGTTCAGGGAGCATTGAACATCATTTTGATACAGGGGCTGACCATCACAGAGTCCAGACATTAACTGAAGAGGGTCTTTGTGATCTGCTGGAGAAGACTTCACTGAACGGTCCGTCTCCTCCACCATCCAGATTGCACTGATTTTTCTCTAAGATCAATACTCAGACTTATTAATGCATTTATTTCCCAGACATAAATGAATGTTGTGACATTGCATAACTGAAACGATGACTCTGTGGAGAGGCAATAAATTATTTCCTTTTTTCTCCCCAAACTGCAATATTTTCCAAAGGTCTGAATTAAATGTGTCTGACATGGAAATGCAGAGGAACAGCACAGCAGCTCGCTGTTGTTTCGCTCTCTGCTCGTCTTCTGCAGGTTGTGCCGTATTTCAGACCGCTAGCCCAGCTTCACACCACCAACTTTCCCCCAATATCCCTGGAGGCATCTTTTTAAAATGATTTAAAAAAATGCTACCACACACCAAGCTGATAGTCATACTTGTTCTGAGATGTTACATTTCCCTCATCCAGATGACATTCGGTGCACTTATCTCTGTTTTTAGGCCATCTCCCACCAGACTGGCCCAGTTTGCTAAAACCCCACAGCGACGGTATCAGGGACGTACTGTCAGCCAGCCAGAAGATAAAGGATTGACAAAAGTCATTTTTGTCTCTAGTTTATTTAAGTTTAAAGTTTAAAACTGGTGCTTATATGGGTAAAGTTTAACATTTTAGCTGATGTAATCTTGCATTTGTACATTGCTATTAAGGGGAGATGGAAATTTTAGGCTTGTGACTTGAAGATCAAAGAATGGGCCAATGAGAAGTTGCACTTTCAAGTTGGGTCCTGGTGGAGAATTTATTAATCCCAGCTTCTGCATTTTGACCAAAGTACAAAGATTGTTTACCAAGTAAAGTATTTCTCATACTAATCTTGATCCAATAAAACACTGTACAAAGTACCAGAAAGCTGATAAATCACTGTTCACAAAGATTAGCAAAAGATTTCTGGCCTTCCACCTTTAAGATGCTGTGAGATGAGATGAGATGAGATGAGATGAGATGAGGTGAGGTTCAGCGAATGCAGCATGATTTAAAGCTGTGGGTGGACATAAAGATGTGGAGGCTGGATCATTTCACTCTGAGCTTGGGCTGGGACATATCACCATGCAAACCTGTACAGCTCATTAAAGCCACAGTTTTATGCTCACTGCAGTCCTGAAACATTCTAGAGATCCTTCAGAGCGATGGATAGATGTCCCACCCAGACCCAGGCCGAGTTATTTGGTTTAGCAGCGTTTTAGACAACGAAAGAAATGTTCCACTCAGGCTAATGGAAGACGGCGACCTATTAAAGGCAGCAGATGTAATAAACAAGCTCTGATCTTCTAAGGATACAAATAAATCCGAAATATGATACTTTTGAAGAGTAACTGCTGTGCACTGTCAATAGTAATAGCCAAGTAAAAAGGAACTGCTTCACAAGGTTCAGAAAATAATCCATCCTCAAGCCTGCATGGAACATAACAATCAGCTGCATGATGCATGTTCAAGCCCAGGAGAGGAGGAGGACTAACGCTGTGACAATAACCAGTTTTGTTCGAACAGTCATTGTACAAGCAGAGAGAAGGAACAGTACTTCAGCCATCCACACCACACCACAGCTTCACTCTGCTTGTGATTAAGCTCATATATGGTCATTTTACTCCGTATGCATGCACGTACAGGACTACAACTCTGCTGTACAGCCATAAGCTCCAGTTCAGAACATTAAATTCATGAGCAATGTGCTCAAATAATCAGCTAAATGCTTTGTTTTGTGTGTGGCATGATTCTAAGAAATAAGCTGTGTCACTGTGGCTGTTTTGGTGTCAGTTCTCCATGACAAGTACATAAATACATTTACATTATCAATAAAAGGTTTGGACACACTTTCCCACTGGACTTAATGCACATGTTCCTGCAGTTTCCCTGAAGGAAGCAGAGCGAACGATGTGTGATGCGTGTTCTTCTTGGACCTAAAACAAACTGGGGATTTTTGAGGTTTTGTTGGCGTTCTGCTGTTGTTCCGCTGGTCCGAGCCTGAGATTAACCTGCGCTGTATGTGGCCTCTGAACTGAGAAAGTTTGACGCCATTTGATATTTTTTAGCATTTCATTATTTGTTCGTGGGTTGGCACCTGGGAGGCCACACATTTCTGACCCCCCCCTCCATTATAAATAAATAAATAAGGCAATCTTCCACTTCCTGAGATGTTCCAACTTCCTGCCTCCTGGCCTCAGAATCCAGATGTACATTGTTTACCTCCTCCCATGAAACTCCCTCCTCATTTCCTCTTCCTCTCCCATCATTCACCCCTCTCCCTCTGTCCCATACTGCCCATGTAAGGGCAGAGGCCCAAGGCAGATCCAGATCTGCAGAGGGAAACAATCTTGGACGTGGTGTACACAGAAAGCTTGGCCATGTATGGAGAACAGGCTGTCCCCACCTCTCCTGTCCAGCGCCTCACACATCAGCTGCGACCTGGAGATGAGACTCGTAGCTTTAGAACCTCAAGTTGCCTTGGCAACACGTTCTTCAGAATTAAACTTATGTCTCAAACATTTTCTCATTTTAATATCTCAAAAGTTGTAGACCTGAATGTTCCCCCCAAAACTGCACTTTGTTTATAAGATGCAGACGCGCACGTGAGTTGAATGAGTCAAAATGGATTTTCTAGCTTCAGAACTCATCCACTCACCTGGCCCTTGTACAACCGGTCCAGGCTCTCGTCGATCCACTTCTCCACGTCGAGCCGCCTCTGCAGCTCTCTCCGGTTGTACTTCACGGTGACCCGGGCTTGTCTCCTCGAGATACTGCTCCCCTGCTCATCCAAAGAACCCAGCTCGGATAAATGAAGCTCATCCGTTTCTGCAGACGTCGTTCCGGTCTCGTGGGCAGCCATTCCCGTTGTGAGCTCCTCCGACTTGTTTGTCCTGTTTTTTTCTTTTAACCCGCAGGGAGGAGAGAGGAGCTGGGAGGCGACGCCGGCACTGCGGGACACGGCTGCTTTCTCTGTGTGGGATCTTTATTCAAGCAAAGGAAGGAGGAATGAAGACACGCGCTTAAATAAGATAAACATTTAAAACTATCTTTACGATCTGCATCTGTAAAACAATCAAATTATTGAACTTTTTTTTCTGCCCATTCTGCCACAACTCTTAAAAATAATATTTACATTATTTCTTTATTAATAAAAACTTTCAGTTCCACCAATCATCAATAAATCAAATAAAATAATTCTTGTGAAAGTTGTAGTCTACTTATTCCCTAAATTATTTTTAAGTATTAAATAATAAAAAAAAATTATAGTGTTGCTTAGATAATAATAATAAATATTAGAGCGTGCCATCTTCAGTCAGGTCTCACAGTTCCTCCAAGACAACAACCTGTTAGATCCATATCAGTCTGGCTATAGGCAAGGTCACTCTACTGAACCTGCTCTCCTGTCAGTTACTGATTCCCTACGGGTTGCCAGATCCGCTGGTCAATCCTCAGTCCTTATACTGCTGGACCTGTCTGCTGCCTTTGACACAGTCAACCATCATATACTGTTCTCCACACTCTCGGAGCTTGGCATCTCAGGATCTGTCCTTAAGGGTTTATGTCCTACCTCACAGGAAGATCCTTCAAAGTATCTTGGTGAGGGGGCGTGTCCAGATCACATGGGCTGACAACAGGGGTGCCTCAGGGCTCGGTGCTCGACCCTCTTCTCTTTTCACTATACACCTCCTCACTCGGTGCATCATTAACTTTCCTGGTTTCTCCTACCACTACTGTGCAGATGACACTCAGCTTTTCCTTTCTTTCCTACCTGACGACACAACCGTCTCAATGTGAATATCAGCATGTTGCTGATATCTCCGCATGGATGAAGGATCACCACCTTCAGCTAAATCTGTCCAAGACCGAGTTTATTGTCTTTCCAGCCAATCCTTCCTTACTGCCACAGATAAGCGTGCAGCTTGACTCTATCACACTTGTGCCTACATCTTCTATCAGGAATCTTGGTGTCATGGTAGACAACCAGCTGACCATTAAGGACCATGTTGCCTTGGTTGCTAACTTGCCGATTTGCTCTCTACAACATCAGGAGGATCAGATCCTACCTGACTGAACACACGACCCAGTTCCAGGTCCAGGCTCTGGTCATTTCACGCATTGACTACTGCAACTCCTTACTGGCTGGCCTGCCTGCATGCTCAGTTAAACCTCTGCAGATGATCCAGAACGCAGCAGCACGTCTGGTCTTCAACCAGCCCAAAAGAGCTCATGTCACTCCGCTGCTAATCGCTCGCCACTGGCTTCCAGTTGCAGCACATCAGATTCAAAGCTCTGCTTCTGGCTTACAAAACAATAACCCAAACGGCTCCGGTCTACCTTCACTCCTTAATCCAGAGCTACACTCCCTCTCCACAGTTACGCTCTGCCAGTGAAAGACGCCTAGTGCTCCCACCACAAGGTGGCGCCACATCAGTAGCTAGACTCTTCTCCTCTGTTGTTCCCCGGTGGTGGAACCATCTACCAAACTCCGTCCGATCCGCAGAGTCCGTATCCACTTTTAAGAGCAAGCTAAAGACGCAGTTGTTTAAGGAGCATTTCCACACTTAGCTTAACTCTTCTACTCAGAATGAGTTAGAAAGATTTGTCCAGCTCTTTGGCTCAACCAGGTACTGGAGAAGCTGCTGCACTTATGTCCAAGATGATATTGTTTGATGAAATGGTGATCTTGTATTTAAACAAATGACTTACAATATACATATATATATATATATATATATATATATATATATATATATATATATCATTGTTGTGAGTAAATGTAATGATGGGTTGTTCTGTTGAACACGCTGTCATCATCAGCATAAGTGGGAGAGAAAAAAACTGCTGAATGAAAGTCACAATTTAAGCCTCGTAGAATCCATTTAGCTGGAAATAAAAAGCATAAGAGTTAAGTTTGTTGTAAAACAACGAAAAAGCATCCATATGATAAACACACCACATCCAGTAAGAAAAGAAGTTTCACCGCTGGACATACGCTTGAATGTTTCACTAAGTCATAAATGTGCTTTCTTCCAACAGAAAAATAACCGGAACAAGAAACTTGACAGGACTGGATGAACCAGGAGGATCCAGGTGCAGACCCCGTTAGACACACAGGTCCAGCCGGAACAAGAGCCATATTTTCCGGTCCTGAAGTCATATACACGCCTAAGATCACACACCTAACATCTCAAAGAAACTTGATGGTAAAATATGATTCATCTGATCATTGCTGCTTCTTTGTGAAATTAGTGTTTTGTCCGGACAGGAAATGTCTAAATCCAAACTTCTGAGATGAACGTGGGCCTCCTGTTAGCCAGGAGCTCCGGAGCCTGAAGTGATGCGACTGCTGTCCTTCAAATCCAAATCCTGATACCAGGCCGATACAAGCGATGGTAAAAGCTGATGTCTCCCTGAAGATAAAAGGACTGGTCTCAGCACACACTCCTGTGTGTGTGTGTGTGTGTGTGTGTGTGTGTGTGTGTGTGTGTGTGTGTGTGTGTGTGTGTGTGTGTGTGTGTGTGTGTGTGTGGAAATGTTCATTCAGATCAGTCTGCCTTTATTCAGCTTTGTTCCAGTAACTTCTACATTAGCTGTCACTGCTTATACAGCTGATATTTAACCAGCTACAGACCCGCATCAAACCTGCCTTTTATCTCAAAAGTCTGAAAAAATGGTTTTAAGACAGAATTTATTTACAAAATAAAAGCCTGTTTGATGTTTGATTTGAATGATCTCATGCATGCTTTTATCTGTTTTCTATCCTTACTTATTGTAATGTGCTTTCATTCTTGTCATTTCTCAACTCTTAATAATTTTAATGTTTTATTGAGCTAATGTTTTTACTTGTTTTATTTTAGTGTTTTTATTGCTTTTATTTTGTAAAGCACTTTGGGTTGCTCTTGTGTGCTTGATAAAGTTGGATTTAAATATAGTTGAGTTATTTTTATTTGTAATCCTATTTGACTTTATTCAATTTATTTTCTAAAAGTATTAATTAAACATAAAACATTTATTATTTATCTCTTTCCTTTATAATTTAATTTCCTACAATTTCAAACAAATGCTTCTGTTTGATGCATCGTAACGTTTGCCTTTGGCTATAATTTACATCATTCTCCTGGTAGGGCACAATGAGAAAAAAACATACAAATGCCATATTTTACATCATATATCTATTTTTAAAAATTACAGCTGCATAATTTTCTTTTCCTGTTAATTACTGAGTCTCACTTGGTATTTACAAAGTCTTTTTTTCCTGAGTGTATGTTTAATATCCACTGAAGTGGCTTATTTGCAAACATACCATCATCACACATGAACACTGGACTAGAACACTAATGAACACTAGGCATTGAAAGGGTTAACTTACAACAGGAATAACGGGAGGGAAGTCTGGGACTTCTAATGGGAAAAGAACAAAAGACGTCAGTTTATGTTATGTCACGTTGAGTAAACCAAACACCTGATTTCATGTTTCTGTTTACCTGTCGTCCTGGTGGATTCCTCACTGCCAGTCTGGACCCGATTCTGAACTTACTATAAAAAATGTTTTTAAAGTTGTACATAAATTTATATCTTAATCTTGATAAATTTTACACATTATTGTGTGATTAGAAATAACTAAACATCAACCTGCACTTCATGTCAGCTGCTTTTATACAATCTGCAAACTGATGGAACAATTCTTGCAAATCAAGGATTGAAAAATAATCTACTTCAGTTTCACTGATAATTCTACAAAGAAAAGAGACTAAAGCAGTGGTTCTCAAGCTGGGGGCACGGCAGCATGACGGGGGCGGGGGCTGCATGGGACTGGGAAACATTCTGGTCCACACTCCAACCACTAGATGGCAGTAACGCACCAGTTTGTTTTTACCAACCGCCAAAAATTATAAAGTAGAAGAAAGAAAAAAGAAGAAGAATTTGGGCTCAATATTAAGTCAGAAAGGTCTTGCAGTTGTAAATGAATGTAAATAATTTGTTTGCGTCTGTAAATCAGCTGCTCGCCCTGTAAACTGATGAATCGTTATGAATTGAGCCCATAGAAGAAGAAGTGCAGAGATCAGGGTTAACTGAACACATCGAAGGGCGGAAAGAAAGAGGAGGAGAAACAGGGAGGAGAGAGGGCAGATTTCTGGCTCTTGGTTTGACAGTTAATGTGTTTCTTATTACATCTTCGTCACGTCTGTGATGTAGTTATAAGCACAGATATATAGTTATAAGTTCAGTTATCCGTAATAGCTACTAAGTCTGTTTTCAATGAAAACTCAGAAATGAAATCTGAAAAGTTTTAACATGTTCTAATTTATTTAGAAAAGTCTAGCAGGCTCATACAGTTAAATACATTGTTTTGAATAAATCCTTGTTTCTCTAAAATGCTCAGTGTGTCAACATGAAAAGCAACGTACCTGTCACACGGACTCATGGTGAAGCAGCTCACAGGTGAAGGTTTCCTGCAGTCTTTTCAATTCTAGGATGTTATTCTAATGTGGAAAAATCCAACAAGCATCCTTCCCTTGATCTTGTTTTTAACTCCAGTGTGAAACAAGATCCAACTAGCTCAGTGCTTTTAAGCATCTGCTGGAAAACCGTCCACATTTTTTCTGAAAACTGTGCAGCTGTGGTGAGTTTATGAGGAATGCTTAACTCTATGTGCTGCACATTACAGTTGAACAGGTTTCAACACCCAGATAAGATAAAGTGTAGGTCCATTCATTCTTTTTTAAGTAGTAAAATGGCTTACCGACTGGGACTTACAAAAGCCTGTAATATAAAAATGAACCAGAGAACAAGGTAAAAGACAGACAGAGAATCTTTGTTGTAATGCTTTACAGCTCAGTGACGTCATCTTACAGGTGTGGGTAAATACGTTTTTTTCTTCTGTCCATCATTACTACTTATATTAACTGGTTGGCTAATTAGCTACACTCAACCTGTTAGATCAGAAGGGTCAAACATATTCAGAATTTCTATACTTGAGGAAACTTACCTCTAAGCTCCGAACCCCCGACCCCTCTGTCCTCCGTTTCCCTCTCTTTTTTCCACACCTGAAGAGTGTGTCCTTTGTTGTGACATTTTGTTAGCAGAGCTCTAATTACATAACACTGTGTTGTCTATGACAACATACCAAAGCATCTTTATTTATAAGGCACTTTAAAAACAACAACGTGGCTGAGCTGTCCTGTAAAATAAATAAGATCAAATAAAATAGAACAATAAAAGCATTACCTTTGACCATACAGTATACAAATCTTCATGTAAAACATAAAAGCAGTAAACAAATTGCATTAAAAAGTGAACATCTCTTGAGGGGCCCTCAGTGGTGATTTGGGAAGCAGGCCCTTCGTCAGCTCATGGCAGGGGCCAGCTCAAAAATTCAAGTTAAAACCAAATTTACCTTGTATGACAACTTTCTTCTCACTGCATTACAGAAGTTTCCAGGCTGTGAAAGAGTAAAAACAACAATAAATCAAGAATAACGTTTCTGATTTAAGTTGTGATTGTCTCAGTTCCATCAGATTTAAATAGTTTTTATGTCAGGACACATCCACAAAACAGCTGCTTGTACACTTTGATAAAGCAGCTTTGAGCATTAAGTGTAAACAGACTTGTGGGTAATCGTTCATTTTCACAGCTCTTGGTCTTCCCTACCTGGGTGGTTTTCAGGAACTTTTAAAGTTGGTGAAGAGAGCAGACAGAAAGAACCCAAGCATATATTAAACTCCACACAGATTCAAACAACCTGGTCATGAGGGGACGTTGCTAACTATCACTGTGCAGCCTCACTCCAAACCAGGAGAACGTCAGCGTCCCCACTACAAACACAGAACGTTCACAGCCCCAAACGAAGCTCCTCAGTGTGTGCTACAAACTGGCCATCCACATGGCATTGCTTCCAGAAGTAGATGGGAGGTAGAATCTTCACTTATTTTCTATGGTGAAAGCAGCTCTTGGTTTGTGTTATGGTAGCCCACGCTGTCTGTACTTTAAAGATTAGATTTAAAACTTGGCCTCTTGATCAATCTTACAATTAAGGCTGGCTTGGTGACCTTTTAGTCATTCTTTTCTGCTGCTTCAAGCAGAGGGACCTCCTTTGATGCACTGAACCCCTCTCTATGGTCTTTCCATTCTCCATGTATGCACACTCATTAGCCACTTTTTTAATTCCTGTCCTGTCCAGCGTCCTAGCAGCAGAATGATGGTCTACGAGCTCGTCTAGCTACAGATCAAACTACTGATGGCTCAGATTTATTAAATGAAAAGTGGAAAATGTTTTCTGGCCTCAACTTTTATTATATATTTGCTGCTTTTCTCAGTTTTAGGTTATTATTTGGAGAAAACGGACAAGTCAAGTACATGACTGTGCAACAGTGTTTCTGCCATTTTTCAATATTTGATTCATGACGGAAAGTAACAATTAGATTAACCATTAATTCCAATTAATGTGTAATCTATAACTAATTGATAGTACACTTCAGCAAAGCAATGACAATAATAAAGACCACCTTTGTGACTTTTCCCACCCAACACATGGCAATTATAAAAAAGTTTGTGGAACAGATTTAAATCCAGAATCATCTCAAAGCATTTTTCTTTTTTTATTCCACATCACAACCACAACATGATGAGCTTAAATAATATGAATGAAAATATGCAACATAACTCAAACTTTGGCATAAACACAAAATGGCACATGAGAGAACAGCAGTAGATCATATATATATATATATATATATATATATATATATATATATATATATATATATATATATATATATATATATATATCAGTTACAGTAATGGCTGACTTTGTGTGATAAAGCAATTATTTTAAAAATATCCCCACACAACATATCTTTGGGATATTTCACACAGCTTCGTTATACATCCAGATACAACATCAAGCATCGGTTTTCATTCAGCATCTTATAAATAAATCTCTACATCTGTGACAAAGTGAAACCATGAACACAAGTTTTCAAATAAATAAATAATATAAAGATTTAACTAAACAAAATGATGGTACGCACAATAAGGAAATAATGGTCAAAGGAAGATTGAAAAGCAAAAGAAAAATTCTGTTTAAAAGATGAAACAAAGTGAAGATATTTAAGAGAAAAAACGGGAAGGATGTTTACGGGCTTTCCCCCAGAGTTCTGTGTCTTCCTGTATTTGGTTTGTGTTGTAGGTCCTACAGTGGGTCTCTTTGGATCTTAAACATGGAAGAGCATAACCCCAAATACTTTTACAAAAACGTCTTCGGAAATCATTTTCATTAGAAATTCGTTTGTCAGAATAGAGTTTTCTACACTGACATCTGTCTGGGTTCATGCATTCGCTCCTCCTTGAACTCTGCAGGAAGAGAGGCGCAACAAGTGCTAAAATGTTTGTTTTTTTCTATTTTTCTCCGTTTGAAAAAGGATATTTCTCCCTGCTTCATCTCAGGCCTGCTCCAGAGCCCAGCATGGCCTCGTCCCTCCACATAAAGTCCGGGCGTTCTGCTCTGACCAGGCTGCTCTCCGCGGGGTTGTGCCGGTACCCGGACCTGCCTTCGGGACAGAGGGACAGGCTGAGGCGAGCGGTGCTGTTGCTGATCTTGAACAGGCCGTTGGGACCGAGGAAAGCGTCTCTCTCACTCCCTCCCAGGTTGTTGACTGTCTCCAAGTCGTTGTACACCGCGATGTCGCTCAGCTGCTTTCTTCCCTCCATCCTCCTCCTCCTCCTCCTCAAGAAAAGGATGGCTGCCACTAGAACCAGCATTAGGGTGGCCAAGAGGCAGGAAATGGTGAGGGTGGTGGAAGAAGGCTGGGCAGCCTGTCGCAAAGCAGGCTTGAAACTGGGCTGTAGTGTGAACTCACAGCTTGGACCCATAAACCCTTTAGGGCACTGGCACACGGGTCCAGTGAAGTGGGTGAAGCAGGTGCCGCCATTCTGGCACGGACGGGCACCGCAGGCGTCTGAACGCACGCTGCAGTTCTTGCCAGTGTAACCCAGGGTGCAGGAACATGTGTAATCGTTTACACCATCCTGACAGGTTCCAGCATTCTGGCAAGGACTTGAGGCGCAATCATCGATGTTGACCTGGCAGTTGGCACCGGTGAAGCCAGCCTGACAGCGGCACAAGATGCTCTGGCCGAGGTCCAAACACTCACCACCTGCAAAAAGAGAGAAGCACTCAGCTCAGCATCCAAGATAAAAAAAGAAGGTACCCAATGTTTTAAAATGAAGCGTTAATTTGGCTATATTTGCTCCAAGTACATTCTGGGAGAAGCGTAAACAACAGCAGCTGCTAAGGAAAAACCATGAATCTGCTGATGTGCACTTCCGCCACAAGATGTCCCTAGAGGAGAAGCACGTGCTGCCCACTCACCGTTCAGGCAGGGTCTGTTACTGCAGCGGTCCAGCTTCTTCTCACAGTTGGAGCCGGTGTAGCTGGGAGGGCAGCGGCAGGTATAGCCTCCGGTCAGCGTCTCCACGCAGGTGCCGCCGTTGAAGCAGGGTCCATCTGCGCATGTCATGGCAATGATCTCGCAGTTCTTGCCGTAGAATCCCTGCGGGCAGGTGCATGAGTAGTCATTCTCCAAATCCTGCAGGAGGAAAAAAAAACTTCAGGTAAACGAGCTCAACAAGGAAAACGTATTTTCCACCAGGAGTTTATTTATTCATCATCTTTTTACAGTTACTCACATTGCAGCTGCCTCCGTTCTTGCAGGGGTTACTGTCGCACTCGTTGGTTTCCAGCTCACAGTTGGTGCCACCGAAGCCGGGTCGGCACGTGCAGGTGTAGCTGCCCTGACCCGTGTTGGTGCACGTCGCCCCGTTCGCGCAGGGCTTGTGGTTGGTGCAGTAGTTGAGGTCCTGGTCGCAGAAAAGCCCCCCCCAACCCTCCTGACAGTTGCACTGCCACGGCTGGCTGCACGTCCCGTGGAGGCAGCCTGGGTAGCGGACGCACTCGTTGCAGGAGGGGCCCTGCCAGCCCATGCGGCACGTACAGCCCCCTGGGGCCTCACAGTAGCCGTGTCTTTCGCTGCAGTCCGCCGAGCAGATGGCTGGAGAAAAAAGGGAGGGGGAGGGTGTGTGATTACAATGGCACGCCTTCTGCATACACACGCGCGCGTACAGGGCCCCTTGTCTAAACCCAGCCCTGCTCCAGACTTCACTGTTTAAGCCAAGCAGCTGGTAGGCACACTGCCGGAGAAAAATGCTCCCCCCCCCCCCCCCCCCCCCCCCCCCCACACACACACACACACACACACAAACACACAAACTGTAACTCTCTTTCTCTCACACATAAATCCACCCAGACCACCTTGAAAAATGTGCGTCTCTCATTGTAACTGAACAAAAGGCAGATGGACACCAAAAGAAAAGGATATTCTGTCTGTCTGAATTTTTAATGCAGGAGGTTAAACATCGACCACAGGCTGAGCAGTGAGAAGAAAACACTTTTTATCCATTCCTTTAAAACTTCAAATAGTTCCATCCATGGGAGGAGAAAAGGTTGCAATAGCCTATATTTTGTCCATTTTTTGTTCCCGTCTCTCCTATTTTGTGACTTAAAGTACAGCGTAGTTGTCTCTACTCTTTAAGATCTTTTTTCTTTATCTGATGTGTATTTTTTCTCTCGAATATAAATTTATACACTTTTTTCTTTTATCTTCATGAGTTGATTCAGTTGAAATCCAACAAATCTTGTGTACTCTCAAGGAAAAAAACATTTTTTGGATGTTTATATGTGTCACTAAACGGCAGCAGTCGGAGTGACATCTTAGTTGTACTCACGTTCAGAGCAGTAGTTTCCTTTCCAACCCTCCAGGCAGATGCGGTTGCCCTCCTCATCGCAGGTGTAGTGGCCCAGGGTGTCGTCCCTCGGCCTGCAGTAGTCGGCGCAGCCATCTCCGAAGTAGTATTCGTCGCAGAAGACGTGGTAGGAGTACCGCAGCTCGCTCTGCTCGCCGAAATGCACGTCCTGGGACCAGTCTTCGCCGATGGCAAGTCTCCTCCTGGTTGCTAAGCGGCTCACGAGGTTGTTCTGGTTATCTGGAGAGGAATTTGAAGTGAGTGGTTAAAATATTTAAAAATATTTCGGAATTCTAATTAACTTGTAGAGAACCTACCTGTGTACTCAGTCGGTGATTCTGTGTTCCAGGCTTCAATGATCAACGAAAATGTCCCCTAGAATAGAAAAGAGAGCGTGCCCTTACACCGATACGCAGTCATGTGGGTATTTTACGCACGTGTCTAAAACTGACAACACCTAAAGCCAGACCAGGTTAGCCCGTTATATATTGTTTTGTTGTAATTCAACAAAATTTGACAATTTGACATTTACCGGCCATTTAAAGTGGAAAGGCACCCTGATGGGCGCGCTGCTGGAGATCGACGTATGATCTGCCCTGATGACGTTGGTGTGTCCGGTCCCGAAGGTGCAGGGTGGCTCCGCAGAGATCACATCCTCTGGGTGTTTTAGGCAAATTCTAAAGAAAATATGACAGTCCCTGTGTCTTCTGCAGATGCGCTGCGCCGTGTGGAATGAATGGATCTTCAGCTCAAAGACACCAGAGGAAAAAACCTGGAGAGAGGGGGAAAATAGATGATCAAACGTCGTGCGCGTCTTGGCCCCTTGAGAATGTTACCTGAGTTCCAACAGGAGCCAACTTACAACATGCACTAAGGCCAGAGCCAAGAAGTATCTCAGAGGTAGATGCGCCATTTCCATCTTGAAGTTTCTTTACTTTTCTAACTGGATGTGCTCATTCGTCGTGCGCAACAATATTCCCAGATGGAAAAAAAAGCTCTGAAAACTTATATATATATATATATATATATATATATAATTTTTTTAAACTTTCAAAAACTGTTTTACTACTGTAAAGATGCTTATTCAACGTCCCCTGAATCCTCCTGGTAGTTGTCCTCTCCTCAGTCTTAGGCTGAGGGCACTCTCTTGTTTATGTTCTGGTGCGTAAAGGCGCAGAGTGGTTTTATACCCACTCATCCTGGGCGTCACAGCCAGAGAGGTGGAGCCTGGCAGACCTCAGGGGAGCAGCTTGACACGCGAGAGCTGCGTGGGGATTTGGGCAACCCACATTACATCTGGACCAAATTCTTAGGAATATGCATGAGAAGCTGTTGCAAGGGAGATATGGTTTGCATTAGTGCATGATGGTAATTACACAAGGCAAAGTGAACAAGACTGGGCCTGTCACCGTACTTTAAAATAATAAAACTAAAAATAATAAAGACCTAAAGATAAAACAGCTTGAGTGGTTATGAAAAAGAAACTATTGTATATTTTAGTTGATTGGGTGAAGGTTTCTTCAAAACAAAGGAAAGCATTTTAATCATCATTTTTACTGGAAGAAAACTGGCTGGAAGGGTTTAGTTGCTGATTTTCTGATTCAAAACAAAGATGAGAAGAATTGCAGGCAGACTTTCTGTTACATCCAACACTTAATTGCTCTGACGCGTGTGAGGTGACAGAGACTGGGCAGGTCCCGGATAAGACCTATTGTGCGTCTAGCGGTTATTCGGGCCTCTTCTGTTGTGCTCCTCAGTCTGGAGAGGTGGGGGCTGAGGAGTGGGTTGCTTGTGTGCATGTGTGTGCGCGCTTCTGGAGGAGGGGGGTCCGTGAGGGTTTGGACTATCATGTTGCCTTTGTCTGGACCTCCTGCGAACAGCTGTATGGTAATCAACGGCACATGGTCGACCTTGCGGGGCTCCAAACCCGGCTATTGTCTCACTCGAAGCGTCTCCTCGTTGCACAAACACACACAAACTGCTGACCCCTTATTGATTTAGGAAGAGCTGTAGTCAATGTGGGGCGCAGCACCTGTCGCTGGCAGGGATGTGATGGAGGGCAAACACACCTAAACTGTTTGCTTACTCCTACAGTGGAGCTAATCCAACCAGTCCTCATCACCAGTATCCAGCAGCACCAGTTTAAAAAAACATCAGCCTCAAAGTTAATATTTGATAATAGAATAATCATTAACTGGCTACACTGTGTTATTATCTATGTTTCATCAAATTGTCTGACATTGACATGATGAAAAGCATTTAAACGTAAAGATTTAATATGATACTTTATACTAAACCAAGTAAAAGCTTTCAAAATGTCCTATTTATTCAAGCTGCACTAAAAAACATGTCAGTTTGTGCGTGTGGTGAGTGGAGCCTGGGATGGATTGGGGATCCATTGATATTAAAATTAGAAAAAGGGGACGCGTGCCTGAAGTGGCCCCCTGAATATCCCAGCACGCTTCTCTGCAGAACAATACGAGGAGGAAGCACAGCCTCCTTCAATGTGCACGTAAAGTAATTAGAGTAAAAACGGCTATGGTACAGGTGGCCCAGAGACATTTAACTCTGAATCAGGTGGAAATGCGTATGTTCTTCTTTTCTCTTTGATATTTGTTTTGCAGGTGGGATCAAATGTCAGAGGTGCTTTTAACTTTGTGTTAAAGGGCACTTTGTTAAAATAATCCAGAGGAGAATGTTAAATCTGGAAATATGTGTAAAAGAGGAGTAAATGTTGCATAAGAGAGATGTCATGTGAGTTTAATCATAGGCTTGGTGCTCTGTACACTTATCAGAGTTTATACAACTAAATCCTAAGACGTCCCTCCTGGATGACATCATTCATCTTCATTCATGTTCATTCACAGCTATACAGAAATATTTCATGCAACAGCTGGAAATTCTGTCTTTTTAAACAAACCATCAAAAAATGGAATTAAATTTCAGTCATTTTTGTTTTTATTCTCTTTGTTTTTATTGCACACCACAAATTTTTTGGACTAAGCAGCGTTAAAGGAAATTTTTTAAACTTTTGCTCAGGATAAAGGTGTCGGCTCACAGCCAGCCAGCAGACGGCCAAGATCTTAATGTGAGATCAGATTTATGAACCTGTTTAAAGTGAAGTTAAACGTCCATAATGAGGCTCCATCCTTCAGAGTTGAGAGCTGCTAAACTAGAAACCTGCAACCTCAATGATGAAGAATGACTGAAGTCCATGGCTTAACCAGGGTTCTTCAGCTGCGGCCACTGCCCTGCAGATTCTAGTTGTTTCCCTTCAACACCTGATTAAAATGAAGCAGATCTCCTTAATGAGCCCGGCCAGTGCAAGACGGAAAACAGCTAAAGCCTGCAGGGGCCAGCAGTTCCATGTCCCATAAAAGCTAGTTTTTGGTTTGTTTTGTTTTGTTTAGTTTTTGTCAGATTGTCGTTTTTTTCTTAATTATTCCACCATTTTTATTTAATTTATCTCAAAATAATTAGCTAAAAATGACAAACCAATGATCATTTTGATGCACATTTAATGAATTCAAAATGTTCAGCTGTCAAAATATGTATTTAGTTAGTTAGTTAGTTAGTTAGTTAGTTAGTTAGTTGCAAACAAAACACAACAGAAAAAACATCTTTCAAGAGTGATGATTTTGAGGGTTAGAGTAATTTTCTAACGATTCCCACAGAAAGAAAAGAAATAAAACCTTAAAATGTATGAAAAGAGAACAGATCCACCATCTTAAATATTCATCTCCACGTTGTTGCTTTTAGTAAAAAACAGGTGTAAACGTCTTTCTAAAAGCCACCGATAATAACAGTTTAACTATTTGATTTTTATTTTACAAACTGGTGTGTGCGGCTCATTTTGTCATATACCTCATGTCACACACGAAGCATCATCTGCCCCTTCCAGCCCGGAAGGAAGTCCAGCGTGTGCACTGACAGCATCTCTAATATCCGCTGCATCTCTCCACAGAGGAGGATGCGCGTGGCTTTGTGAGAGGAGCAGATGGACCCTGCGCCTTCTCTGCTGTTATCATCTGTATTAGTTGCAGTGTGACACAAGCGTGCCACGGGGCATGGGAACGTAAGACGAGTCGTGTCATCCCCCGCTCTCCAGACCTCCCATTACTTTGAGTGGCCAGCATCTGCCGCATCGCCAGCCCCACAGCAGCTTGCAGGTCCTTCTCCCTGAGGACGGAGGTAGAAAGAGACGGGGGATCTGCAGCACGCAGGCCCGCGGGGGAGAAGTCAGCCTGCCGTGGCCACTGCTGCAGCCTTGGCCTGCTGTCCGCCTGCAGGACAAAAGGAGGCGTGGGATGGGTGTCTGGTGGGCTGTGGTGTTCTATTTCTGTACGTGCACATGCAGCCTTAAATGTATGCATGTCATTTGGTTAATTGGTTGATCTCATTAAGATTCAGGATGCTGAAGCACACCCTGCTTTTACCTTTACAGTGAGAAAATTTGTGGTTTTAGTCAAAGTGGACTTTAGTTGACTGGACATTCATTATGAGGCCAATCACCGGCTAACACTTCTGGCAGACTTACAGCATCTTAAAGAGTTTTCTCGCTGTCCATAACCATAAAATCAGTGTTTTGAAATGTTTTTTTTGTTGTTGTTTGTTTCTTCTGGCCATCTGGCTTTCTTTCTGGAAAACAGTGACTTTAAGTTAATACAGGGAGCATTTTCCCCCTTCAGACAGTATTACAGCTGACTCACGGTGATGCAGACAGAAGTAATCTATCTCTAGTCAACACTGCCCTGTTCCCAAAAAACAATTGTGAATGAGTAGTCCATGTTTTTACTTCTTCCTCGTTTCTTTTTTTCAGGTTTGGGCATGTTTGTTGTGGTTTTAGGTCATTTATTTACTTTCTTGTCAGCATTAAATTAGTTTGCTATTTAAAACAATGTAGTGCTGCAACTTACAGAAAAAAACACACAAAGAAACAACCGGCCCCAGAAGCCGCTGCTCAGAACTTATGACTCAACATTTTGTAAAGGAAAAGTTTCTGGGGGAAAGGACAGAGCCATGTCACACCCTAAACAACAACATACTGATGTTTTGGTCCTATCAACAGACAAACATTTCATGATTGGAGAATGCATCTTCAAGCAGGAGCTAACGCAGCTTTGTGGTATCCTTCCAGTTTTAAACAATGTTTAACAGTTTTAGAAGTTTCAGCGTCTCCTTAGATGTTTTCTTTGCTTCATGTGAATGATTGACCCTGAAACAGATTAACACGTTTTCCACTTCTGACATGTTTGAGAAGCTGCTCACGACACCTGTTAGGGTTAAAGAACTGCTTGACAGCTGAACCATAACAGTCCAATGGGAGACTCCTACCTGTGTGCTTAGCTAAATCCAGGTGGTGACTTTGTTTTGGACGGGCAGTGCAAACACATGAAGCCCAACGTATCTCCCAAAGGAGCGAGTTTTGTTTTTGATGTGAACAAAGCTTCTCCTTCTGTTTATGTGGAAGCAATGAAAGTCTAACCCACTGACTCATAAGAGGAACACGTTTCAGTTTCTCCAGCTGCTCTCAAACTGGTTTCATCAGATTGCAGAACTGCAAAGTTTCTCCATGTTGTAGCAGAGCATGGTCATGGAGTTGTGTTTTTTAATCACGTAGTGACAAAACAGTCACTTTCTTTAGGGACTGCGTGTAAAATGTAAATACAACAGATGCAATCATTCGCTCATCTCATAACCCCATATTCTATTCACACTGGAATAAAGAAAGAAAATATGAAAAGTGATGCATTTTCCTGTTCTATGAAAATATTTGCACATTTAAAATTTGGTGGCAGCAACAGGTCTCCTTACATTTTTCCTTGAGATGTGGACAATAAAAGCCTGGAAAAGTTAGCAGCACTTAGAAGAAGCAGCTGGAGGAAGAAGCTGCAACTAATTAGGTATGATTGGGCTTAAAATCAGCACCTGAGAAGCCGAACTCAGGAATGAAGATGTGCTCGAGTTCAGCAATCTGCAAAAACACTGCGGCTGACCAATTTCAGAAAAATGTTCTACTGTTTGGAACTGCAAAGATTTTTAACTTTCCATTAAGAGAACATGACATCATCTAAAGATTTAGAGAGCGATGGACTGGCGGCCTGTCCAGGTGTACCTGTCTTTCACCTGTTCATTGCTGGGATAGGCTCCAGCTTCCCCGCGACCCTGAATTGGGCTAAGCGGGTTAGAGCATGGGTGCCTAAGTCCGGTCCTCGAGAGCCATGATCTGCAACTTTTAGATGCAGCTCTTCTCCAACATACCTGAATGAAATAAATGGCCCGTTAGCAGGTCGTTGCAGAGCTGGATGACATGCAGAATTCAGCCATTTGATTCAAGTGTGTTTTAAAACGTGGATGATTCTTTACTGGAAATCATAGCATCATCTCCGGAAATCTTCCAGAAATCCCTAAACACAGTTCACACTGAAATCCACAGAAACGGATTAAAGCTCTGTCATGCAAAGAAAAAGCCGGGCGAGAACATGAAACGCGGTTGTCTTCTTTAAGCCAAAGCAATTTTAAAATGAACTGAGGTAAAATGAAAAACTGTTTTGCGGTCAAATGAAATTATTTTAACAAATTTTGGGTCCTCTGGACAAAAGAGGAGAGCGACTATCCAGCGAGTTCCCATCCTGTATCTCTGGTGGTGAGATGATGCTGTACGGTGCCTCTGGAACCGGCAGCTTGCAGTCCTTCACTCAGATTCCCTGCAGACTGCGTCTTGTCCAGGGAAGGCCTTGCATATTTCAGCTAGATAATGCTAAACCGCATTCTGCAGCTATTACAGGATATGGCTTTCGTGATAGATGTAACACAGTCCAAGGGCTGAACTGACCTGTGGGCACTTCAGAACATTCACCATCTGAAAAGATTTTGCCACATCATCAAACACAAAGATGACAAAGATTTGGGATTGCTGAGTCATGTCAGATAAGAACCGGTCAACTTTCCTCTCCCAAGGAAATGCTCCCAGAGTTCAGAACAGTTCCCAGATGTCTTCAGACTGCTGTTAAAAGAAGATTTAATGCCACAGCAGCAAACATGGATCTGTTCCAACTATTTTTTTAAGCATGTTGCTGACATTAAATTTAAAATGAGCTATTTTTCATTGAACAGTAAAACCATTTGCTTATTAGATTTGCAAACCAATGCATTCCGTTTTATTTCCATTTTATACAATGTCCAAACTTTTTTGGCAGTGGGGTTGTTGCTTTCTGCTAAAGTTACACCATTTGTGCAAGATATTGTGATTTTCTAAAGAAAAAATATAGTTTAGATCTATGGAACAAAGAAATCTGTTTCTCTGAGTCTCTGATCTAGTCGCCAATCCTCTCTGAACCAATGCAAACGATGAAGTAAATAAAACTGAACTCTTTGTTCGTGGCAGCGGCTGCGTAATAAGTCTTTTGTCCTGCACAAAAGGGCTCATAATAATAGTTTAATCCACTCCAAGTCGATTTGCCTTCCTTCAAGCCTACCTTTCTTTAGGCTCGGCCCTCCAGCAGCCTCAGTGACAGATGGGAGATGAAAGGGGGAGCTGGGAGGAACGAGAGCAGGTGGGGGTGAAAACTGGAGAAAAAGAAAGGCCACCAGGGTCAATGGGGCAGCAGGAAGGGGGATGAAACTTACATAAAGACTTGTGGAGAGATAGATCGATGGAAAGATTTTTTCACTTTTTATTGTGTCCTTCTAAATCCACCTCCTCATGCCATATGTCCAGCAACTCTGTCAAAACAAGAATGCTCTTGTATGGTAAGATTTTTGAGAAACAGAAAGATTTGTGAAAGTAAAACTACTATGCAGGCTTTGTTTTGATGCTACATCCACATTTCTGTGGATGAACGGACCAGAGAAGTGCAGCCTATGAAGGTATTCCATAATTAAAAGCATTCACTCACAAAGTAAGGAAGAAAATGTTGCATCCTTTTCTGAACAGTGGACGGGTTTAAATAGAGCAGAATACAGTTTTACAGGCGCTCAATAAAGCCTTTTCAGGTGGGCTTAAGTCTCAGGTTGAAGGGGCTCCGTAAAGAATTAAAGGTAAAAGAGCTGCTCACAGTGTGAATACAGCTGCCCATAAAGAGCCCACACATTAACACCCCCTGAATTTCAGCTACACAGGAAACCAGCAGATTGTTGAACTTCTGCTGGATCCCCCCCCCCCCAGCCCAACCCCACCCCACCACCACCACCCCCCAGCCCAACCCCACCCCACCACCACCACCCCAGCCCAACCCCAGCAGCTGTTTAACTGAGTGAGGCAGAAGGGGCTGCAAGGGAACAATGCGATTCGATTCAACCATCCCGACTTGTGTGTGTGTGTGTGCACATGCATATTTTACAACGCTGTCATTAAGAAGGGAGCTGTACAGAAAAGGCCATCCCACCCCAACATCTTTCACTGCTGATCATTACAGTCATACCACACCACATATTTAGGTTCCCTCTTATCAATCAAATGGGACTTTTTCCTTTTTGCTCAGCAGAGAACAGAAAATAATAGAAGTCCAGCAGCAAAGCTGTAGCTCCATCTAGAAACCCAAAACAACACCGCTGGACATCATTATTTTATACTCAGAGACGCTCACGGAGACGAGAGCTTGATGCCGGATAGTGTTGAACTGGCAGCCACATTTCTTCAATACAATACGAAACAATATACAATAAGATGTTTATACAGTGACATATAGTTTTAGCTACAGGACATGACTGTTTCAGGACAATAATAATGATATAACATGATCAAGTCAGTTTAGTTGCAAAGCACATTAAAAATACAGATTTAAAAAATGACAAAGCAGCATAATACATAAAATAAAAGGTTAACTAATTACCATCTTTTAAAAATATATATTCAATCGTATATTTTAATCCCTGCAGACATAACGATAAAAATAATGAATGAAAACTTCTGTTAGAAGATGCTTCTGAGGAGGACACCCAGATTTTGATTTGGAAGCTGTTACAGAGTGCTGGAGCTACAACTAAAACGACACGGTCAACTGGGAAAATAATTTTATATTCAAACTTTAAAAGCTGCAGAGCCAAAGATCCAAAAGTACAACTTGGAGCAAAAGGTAGCAGCAGGTCAGACAAATAAGTTTGTAACAGACTGTTCATGCATTTACACAGGATGCAATCAGCAGGATTTTATTATTGATCCTGTAATTGACGGGTAGCTGGAATTTAATGAGGCAAAAGTAAATTAAATGTTTATGTTTCCGTGTCTCAGAGGGAAGATTGGCTGCAGCATCCTTCAGCTTCAGCTGGGATATAATCACCTGATCCATTCCATCATATTATTTGGTATAGATCCCATATATGTATATAACATAATTGATGAATTTACCTGTTTATGTTCTTTCCAATATCAGAATTTATTCCATAACTGACCAGATATTATTTCTCGTGCATTCAATCAGATTTTGGCCTTTTTTTCTTCAGTCTCCTTCCTTGTTGTAATAATTCCCTAAACTTCCAAAAGAGGGGAACTTAAAAAAAGACATAATGCATCATAATCAAGTGATATTCCACGTTAGTTATGCGACATTCCTCAAACTGCCTGTTTTTGGTGGATACAGTTTGCTGCATGTCTGCTTATTCAGCTCAGCTTCCCATCAGCCTGTGCAACTGCGCCCCCTGCTGTCAGTTCTATGACACTGCAATTTCTTCTACATCCAGCAAACCGCCATTGGATAAAATAAAACAACGAAAATGTTTCTTCAATGTGGAAGTACACCTTACAAATACATGGTTTTAATACTATATATATGGATTTTTGCACACCCTGGTTGATCTTCATGAGCGCATTAATGCACACCTGATTATTTTCTTTGAATCAGGTTCTATTTGCCAATTCTGTTCCGACGTAAACTTGTTAAAGAGGGCTAAAACGTGACTCATTTATACAGTTTGGGGTAAAAATATTAAACTGACAGCAGGGGTTGGAATGACGGATTTAATAGTAATACTTTGCTAGTGCTTCTTGATACCTAATCTACAATAACCCTTCTCCATGATGCCAGAGACAAACAATGCCAAACAACTTCTGTCTCATAAGTGCTGCTGTTGTTTTTATTGCGTTTAACCATCGCTGGTGTTTTAAGTTTCCCCACATTTTCTTGTAATTAAAACATTTAACCTATCAAGCAAAACATATTTAACATGTTTAAAATGCAGCATGTGCAGCCGCAGTGTGTCCACCAGGGCTCACAGCAGGAAAATGAGCTTCACTTCACTTCGCGATGGCTTATTCCACATTGAAAACTCAGTGAAACGTTTATATTCAAGTGTTCATATTTATCATATAAAAAACAAAGATCAGACACAACTTCTTCACATACAGTTATTTTCAATGGATCTGACACACCTTGTTCAGTTTAGACATAAGGACCATATGATGGTCAGGTGCAGACGTCCACTCAACCGTTACAGTACACGTGGTAATCTCCAGACACTGATGCAAGGGAAACAAAAACACATTTCAAGACATTCCCAAATTTAAAACTCATTCTTTACAATGTCAACATTAAAAGACTGTAAAGGCTTAAAAGATGTTTGCAAAAAAAGTAAGTGGTAGGAGTCCCACTTTCAGTAGCAAAGAAATTAAAAACACGCCACATTCTTTATGGCTAGCATTGTTATTTCTCCACCTCACTCTGATGTGACCACACAGACAGCAATTCCACCTAGCAATAAAGTTTTAAAAACACAACCACATTAAATTTGTTTAGTACTATCAAAAAGTACAGTAAGCAGAGGCGTTGTCCACCAGAACTGACGTGTTCCAGCTCGCAAGGACCATATACAAAGTCAGTGATGCAACTATCGGCGGGGCCTGCCGTTATAACGCCGGCCGGCCGTTCAGTTTGTCATGCATGAGCGCGATGGCTCCGCCTGTGAAGTCTCTGAGAACCTGCACTGTCTCACGCTGCAGCTGCAGCGACTCGCGCACGAACTCCTGCTGAGTCTCTGCCAGCTGCTGGACGGACTCGGACAGAAGCTCCAGGGAGCGGGAAACAGTCTCCAGCAGAATGTTGGTGGCGTGCTGCTCCTGGAGGCTCAGCGATGCGTTTTGCAGTAAGCCGTCTCTGGTGCTCTGCGGGGGCTGACCTGGCGCTGGAAGCACGGGGCTGGAAGCTGATGGTCCAGAAGACGTCTGACATTGTGCTTGTTTTGGGGGGCCGTTGTTAATTTGATGGTATTCTGTTGGCCTTGTTGTCTGAGTTGAAGAGAGGGCATCTTCTCTTTGTTCATCATCTGAATCTCCAAAAGCCGTTTCGGTATCTTGACACAGAAAAAATGTAAATGCAAGTTACTGTTTAAAACTGAAGTAACTAAACTTAGTTGAATTCTGTAAGAACATTATCAAATCACCTTCTGTCGTAGGTAGTTCATATTGCATATCGAAAGCAGGCTGTGACGAGTCCCCTGCAACATTAGATGTGGTGCATGTGCTCATGAAGCTCAAACAAAACCAAAAAAATGTCACATAAAAGAAAAAGAGGGAACAAAGATGCGCTGAGAGGAAGGCGGTGTGTTGCAGTAACTTCATATTTTGAGAACAAGACAGAAGTGTTACCTGACTGTGCAAGTCCGCTCACGCTGTAGGAAGTTGGGGGAGGCATCGATGCCAATACTATCCCACCATTGGGAGAACTTTGCATTCCAATCATCTCCTCCTCTTCCATTTCTTCTTCCTCTTCTGGGACATCATCATCATCCCCCAGCGGACTGAAATCGCCGGTGCTCTGGTCCTCGTCGTCCATCTCCAGAATCTGGAGTACTATTTTCTCTGTTGGATTAAGGTCTCGGGAAAGGCGCGAGTTAAGGCCTCTGTTGGGCACTGTCCCTGACCGCATCGCAGCCACTTTTCGCTTAGTGTCACACTTTAAATCGGACCATTTCTTGATGACCTCAATGATTTCGCGTTGGCATTCCCCGATCTCATTGACTCGTGCAGTAATTTCTGCCCATGTACGCTTCTTCGTGTCTGTTGGCACTCCACGGTTAAATTTGCCTTAGAGAGGAAAAAAAAGAAGAATTTATGCAACCTTTTATTAAATTCTCAGAGCCAAAAACGCAATATTTTCCTTTTAAGAAGAGTCACATTGCTGAAATGTCAGAAGCAACTGGTAAGCAAACACATACCCACAACAACCATTCTATGCTTCCTCACTTCATCCAGCAATATGTGGACTTCACTGAATGAAAATCGAGCCTTTCTTTTCTTGAAGCGGGTTACACTGTCCTGGTTGTAGTATAATGGTGACGACATCCTCCACACAAAAGATATCCAGCTGCTTTGTGTTTCTCCAGCTATGCGTCAGGAGGTCAACAGTCTGCTTGACAGCAAAATAACAGAAAATGCAAGCATGCATGCTAAGTGTTCTGGTCTGCCACTGATTTAGTGTTACATGAACTAAAAATTGCCTGATCTTTAGACTAATCTTATTGTCTAAGCTAATTCTGTTGAGTTGATAAATGTCCGAGTTGGCGACAATGGTACAGTGATGCGTTCAAGCACAACAGCTGAGTATGTCTGACTAGAAATTGGCCAAGATGAGAATACAATTAAATACTATTTTAATTCCAATATAACTACAAGTATGGCTCTCATAGTTAAACAGGAAAACGGAAAATTGTTGCTACGACAATACTGACAGCACTCACAAGAGTGAATGAACAATGGTCACTTTACACACGCTTTAGCGTACCTAGCAGGCTAATGCAGATTCCGCTCTTAACTATTTTCAGATGATGCCTCTACCTACACAGTTTTATTATTTGAACGAAATAAGGACGTTTTCGTTTTTTCTACTTAGAAGAACATAGTTGGTTAGCATTCGTCTGTTACACATCACTTATTAGTAAGCTAGCTTTCTATACCAAGGCTACAGTAGCTAACGCTATGTTGACAAATGGCTAATGAAGCGTTTCAGTCACGCAACCAAACTTGAAAAGGTGCACATGAATGACAAAAATAACTCACAAGACGGTAAACATACCCCTACTTTAAAAAAGCTACAGAAACGTAAAGAAAAACTTCTTCATCGAAAAGACAGCAACTGTATAGCCAGCCTATGTGATGCTAATACAGCACCATTTATATCCGGTTAAGGTTAGCTCGCTAAGAAAAGCAATAGCTTCACATAATTTACGTATACATTCGCATTATTATGACAATGCTACGCTGACTTTCAGTAATGGTTTACAAATAATCTATATTTTAATATGTAACCAATAGTTTTTATTGATATTCTTTTCTGTTTAATAATATAAAGAGTTCAGAAATATTTAAGCTTCAAAGTGACTTTATTTTGAAGGTGAACAACAACTTCCGGTGTAGAGTCGAGGCCGCGACATCCGTTTCTCCTCAGATGCCGAAGCTTTCCGAAGCCTCGTCCGACCTACGTGGGAAAGGAGTGCATTCTCGGAAAAATAAAAAATATAAATAAATAAAAAAGTAAAAACTGTCTTTATGTTTTTATTCTCAACAAACTTACGTTGCTAACAGTAACAAATACTATAAAGCACAAAAACCTGAAAATGATTTAAGAGGTGAATCGTTTTTTTTTAGTTAAAACTGATTGCTCCATAAATTACATGTTAATGTTAAAATAAAATGTGGCTAATATTTTGCTAACCTTTTAAGAAATAAATGCTGAACGCTCAATGAAGAGATGGACGCTAAATTAGCCTGGTTAGGGGTCCCTGCACAGGAAATCTGTCCAAGTTCAGACGTGTGGCTGCAAGTCAGTCTGGCAGGTTTAATTTCCAACAACTATTCATGTTTTTACGTGTTGCTTTAGTTCTTCTCAGTATTGCCTCTCACGGTGCTGGTTTTGTTTTCCTAAAGGCTATGGGATGTATTCTGTTAAGGTCCTTTAAAGTCTGGCAGCTGGTTGTCTCATTTCTGTCGTTTTCTATTTTCTCTCTTCTGCTTACTGTCTTTTCCTCCTGTCAGGTAAAGCATTAATTCGTTTGTGATACAGCAATAGACAAATTAATACAGAATAATAGTTTAATATCAAGGGGAGCCATTTGCCCTTTGGCAAAATAAACTTGCTCAGCACACCCAGCTGCAGGACCATCCTGCCATGATGCTGGACAGGAAAAGATAAAAAAAAGGAAGCTAAAATGAAAAACGTGCCAAATGTGAATGATCTAGGGCCTCAGAATAGCTTAAGTGAGAAATACTAAGTAAGCTCAAATGAATTCACAGTTAATCATAAATCAGACGGATACTAAATTTTCAATACATCACTTTTATTTCAAACATGGCACAAGAATTTATTTGACATCAGCATGTTCAGTAATGTGTTAACAGTTAAGTACGTGCGTTATTGGCATCCATATATATGATTCATTTACACGTGCCGACATGGTCTTGTTCAGAAAATTTACCTGCAGTAAATACAGAGACAAGTCATCATCACGAGTACTGAACATTAAACTGTATAACAATAAACGTTCTAAACTTGGGAAGTTAACATACTCTTGCATTCAGTATGGTAAACATATGCTGCGTATCTACATCAAAATATATGATAGTATGTCACTTTAGAGAAATTTTAGCATTTTTATGCCGTTTCGCCTTTTTGTGACAGCTAATAAGTACAGCTTTAATGCTAAATGTCATCATATATTAAAATGTGCTCTACTGTGTTCAGACTGTGCCTTACGTAATACATTTATCCTCATTTTCCTTTTAGCTTTAATCAAAATTGCTTGGCCAGATCACGTTTTATCGACGGGTTCACAAAGTCTCCAAATGAAACTGAAGTCTAAAAATACTGCAAACCAGACGGAGAAATTCTGCTCTAGAGGTTTGAAAGCTGAGGCTGGGCCAAAGTTTTCTAGGAATCTGCTGGTAAATAACGTTCAGAAAATAGGCTGTGCCGCCACAACAGGTCTAGCAACAAGAAATGGTGCTCTGGACACACCCACGCCATTCATGACATCTAAACATGGGAAACAGGTGTAGGTGTGCCAACCCTAACCCTCCACAACGCAACCAACCATGCTGTCATTTCACACCTGACTTCTGTTAACTCTGACAGATAGTATTTGCCTTATGGAAGATATTTTGGCAGTGACGTCTTAAAGGTGAGACCGAGTTGTCAGAAGCTCTGAATATTCCCTCAAGCTTCACTTTTAGGGTGACATGGGAATTTTTCTCTAACAGGACACGCCTTTGTGGAACCAGCCCCAGAGCCTGAAGCAAAGCTGCTTTCTTCAGGTTTTTCACAAATGCTCAGATGATGGGCAAACAGGTTGCTCTGTGTCCTCGTGCTATTTTTGACTTCAGGGTAAATGCCAAACTAGCTAACCAAATCACACCTGTTCAACACACAATGATATTTACACACCTCATTCATGTGGGCTTCATTCTTCTGACCTTTTAAGAAGCATTTATTTCTGACTTTTTAGTTTTGAGCAGCATTGCACATGCAAGTTTGGGATCTTTAATTTAAATTCTGACTTGCAGAGCCTCCCATCAACACTTCCATTGCACTGATTATCGATTATAAAATGGCACACACAAATGAAACAAAGAAAACTGTATGGATAAAATATTTTGTTCTATGTAGTCAAACAAAGTGGTTTAATAAAACAAGCAGGAAAGGCATCACAGGTACTCAAGAGTACATGGTTAGCTGAAGCCACTGCAAAGACAAGAGCAGAGATGACGCCATGAAATGCTGACCCACACAAATGATCCAAGCTCTAAATTCAAGGCAAAAATAAACTATTTCAACTACTTTACCTCTTGAACATTGACTTTGATTGTTCCATTGTTATCCTTATCCAGGGTTTTAAAGGCACCTGAATCAGATCAGATATTAAACCTTTAAGACAATTATTCTTGCTCTAAATCAATGGAGAGCCAGTTAAGTTCAAGACTGGTCTCTGAAACTCACGGCACATGGCATCAAGTCGCACAAGGCAGCCAATGTAGTTGTCAAAGTCCATGTTTCCGTTTTCGTCGCTGTACCTGCGAATGATCATCTGGAAGAGCTGATCATTTAGAGGGAACCCTGCAGAAGAGACATAAAGATGAAACCGATGTGTGCTACCATTAACCAGCACTTAGACACACAGAGGTTACATGCATGCTAAGTTCAGATTTAATTTTCAAGTTCAGAGTTAGCATGCCACAATAATCCAGCATCTTCAGTTTTACAAGCATGCAGAGCCACACAACGGCGGACAGTAAGCCAAGGCCTTTTTTTCTCAGCAACGGATGTAGCTTTACCTGTACAGATGTATATGGGAGATTAAATAAATCCTCACCAGCAGCTCTGAAAGCATTAGGCAGTTCATCAGCACCAATAACACCGGACCCATCTGCGTCGTAAGTCTTGTACACGCCCTAAACAGCAACAATACAGTTCATGTAAAGCAGGTATGCCACCTCAAACTGCCTGGTATCTCATTTACAAACTAGATACAAAACATTTCCTTTCACAACCTGGATAACGCCAAACACTTGAGAGGCAACAGCTTTAGGCTGTATGCCTATAAAAAAAGAGATAATAAGATAAAGCAGTAAACTTTGACATGCTACATATTTAAATGAGCTGAGACTGTACATGCGCTCAGGGACAATCGCGAATGTGTTCACTTTTTTATGTCATTAGCACTGAAATCACAGAAGTAGAAGCACGGGACAAAAGATAAACCTGCAGTACTTACCTGCCATCTTTTTATGTTGTTCCAGAGATGTTTGAATTCATGGAAGCCGAGTTTTCCAGTGCTGTCACTCTGAAACAGTATTAAGGACAACACCCAGAAAGTCCTTTTCTCCAGTTCAAGCTGGAGAACAGCTGCCCTACTCATACATACCTTGTATTTTCCAAAGGTGTGGCACATTTAGCTCAATATTCTACACTGTCACATGGGTTGCAGAACACACCAAGAAAACAAAAGACAGAAAGGATACGTCCATGACTGCCACCATGCTCCTGCAAGACTCAATGGAGAAACCATCTGTCTTCAGATCTCCGCCTACAACACAAGTCAGTCACTACGAATGCACATCTTCAAAGATGCACTGACAGCAGAAATACAGTTAAGACCCGAGTCAAAGCTGAAGGAAACAGAACAGGCTAAAGAATTATGCAGAGGTTGGTTAATGATCAAGTGCAAACAATTCTTACGTTTTGCAATGATTCTGTTCAGGATGTTCATCAGTTCAGAGGGGCTGACTTCCATGTCCTGTGTGACAAGTATAAATGAGAAAAGACTGAAAAAGCAGCACAGAAAGACATAAACGGTTTAAATTAAACACATTTAAGTGCCACCACTAAAACCCCAGAGTCAAAGATGAGTCCAGGTAGACACTCACATCTCCAGCTAGCTGCTGGAAGACTCGACGGAACTGTTTCTCCTCCTCGCTTTCATGCTGCTCTGCATATGCAACCGGCCTGCGTGGTGGAGGCTGTGGGACGGAGGCATGAGCATACATCAGAAACCCGGCCACCACGGCTACGTGACAACAACAACCAGCAGACACAGATGCTCGGGTAAAGTTCAGCACTTACAGGCTCAGAGGGCACAAACTGCTGGGGGTCGATGTTGCTACAAAGACAGAATCCGACATGAAACGGTGAGATTAAACCACAAAGCAGATTTATTTTGCCATATATTAGGATCATTTCTGCAGATTCTCACCTGACAACATCGATGATGCCGCTGATGAATTTTTTGGCAAAGAACATCCTCTCAACTGTGAATAAAATCAGTCAGTTCATGGATTTATTTTCATCACGATGAATGAGCTCATCTTTATGGGAACACTACAGTTTGTTTCTGGTTTAACGTATTGCTAAAAGAAAATCCACGTGAAAATATAACGATGGCTAAATTTCGGACAACCGCAAAAACAACCTTGTGGTCTGGTTTTCAGACGGTAAAAACGTAGACATGTAATGTTTTCTAATCTTTATTAATTTAATCTCAGTTAAAGTCGTTATTTAAAAAAAATAACTAAATAAATAAAGCTGGATCCGGACTTTTTTCGTGTGCACAATGTAATTAGAGAAAGGCACTCCCCTCTTAAATATTTCCTGTTGTGGATAACAACTCACACCACACCCAAATGCAAAAGATTTACCAGCTTTTTATTTAAAAAAAAAAGAAAAAAAGACATATAATCGGTTTGTATAGCCATCTCCGCACTAAATGAAGTTAAGTAACATCAACAAAGCTGTTAGACAAACTTAGAAATCTAAGCTTCGCGTCATGTTAGCTAGTTTTTGACAACTTTAGCATCATGTTAGCTTGTTTTTGACAACTTTAGCATCATGTTAGCTTATTTTTGACAACTTTAGCATCATGTTAGCTTGTTTTTGACAACTTTAGCATCATGTTAGCTAGTTTTTGACAACTTTAGCATCATGTTAGCTTGTGTTTTTGACAACTTGAGCTATTTAACAGCTTGAAAAGTCCTGTTCAACTCTTTAGTAGAAACCTTCAACTATGACAGACTGCGCTAGCACTAGCGTTAGCTAACCCGACGTTAACTTAGCTGTTATCTTTTAATTTAGCATAACTGGCCGAATACAACAACAATCAAATCTCGCTCCACTTCTGATATTAAAAAAAAACGACCCTCATCTTACAGTTATGGAAGCTGAAGCAGGAGTTACCGTGTGGCAGCAGCGCTTGTAGGGTTAGAAGCAGGATGTGTCCCAGCCTGCAGGAGCTCCACTGAACGCGGTCGGTGGGAGGGTCCGTGAACACACCCCAGCCCCCGCTGCGGCGGAGAGCAGGAGGAGGAGCGTTAACTCCGGTTTCCGTCTTTGCTTTGGTCACAAATAATGAACAGCACCGCTTAGTGAGCTGCGACACAGATGATTGTTTTTAATGTCCAGGTCTGCTGACAGTAAACTCCTCTAGAAAAGATAAATGTTGTGATGGGGGTTTGCTGTCGGTAGGGTCAGTGTGACCTCAACAAAAAACAAACATTTGGATTCCTAACTACTGAAGAATATTAAGTAGCTTATTAAGAACATAATAAACTAATGAATATTTAATACATCATACCAAATAACATTTCTTTTGCTATACAGCATTTAAAACATCCATCCAGCTTCCTGCTGGGACACTGAAAAGTTCCTTAAGGTTTTAGCTTTGTGATGGGAGATGTCCATGTCTGTGAACCACCACAGTGTGGCAAAAGCTTCCATTATTTTTGTTCCAAACCAATGTTAAAATGTCACATGCACGTGTAATTTTGGCAGCATTAATGGCCTCCAGCCTTTTAGTTTATCCTTGCACCTATCTGGTGGTCTGGTCTAATGCTGCGATTAACCTGTATTTAATTAGCAGGGGTCCTTTTTACAGATCTAATCAGACCTCAGTTCTCCTTAATGTTTTTCACTCAGGTCTAGTCTCAATGCCGGTAGTATAACCCATTCAGACTTTCAAACCTAGTGCAATGTGACCTTTGTCGAGCCTTTTTAGGTGACAAAACAATGATTTGACAAGAAAAAAAGCACAAGTGCAGTATTTATAAAAATGAAATAAATAAAAAAACATTCCACGTTGTTTCCTAAACACTTTTGTTTCACCTTAGTGTAAAAATTATGTAGGTATAGAGACATTAAACAAAAGAATCATGACTTGCACAGGAAAACGGAAACAGCTCTGCTTATGTCCTCTTCTGCTTGCTGCATTTCATAGTTATGTCCAATAACCAAACCAACTCAGTGACAATGATACTGTACGTTCTAATACTACCATTTAAAAACGTTTTCAATTTTTAATTAAAATGTTTTTGCATAAAATAATAAGCCAAAATCTCAACTAAAATGAACTTCCAAATATTTGGATGCAATGATTTTGTTGTAAAAGTAGAACATATATGTCTAGAGGGATTGCGGAGGATGGAAAGTATTCAGATCTTATAAGGTCAGTGATATCTTGGACCTGAACTAGAAAAAGAAAACCAGAGTCGAGCTCTTGAGCCGCTGACAGGCAAGTTTCCACTAACACTTTCCACAGGATTCCTCAATTCATTCAATTTCACCATTCCTTAATTTTACTTTGATTAATAAACAAAATATTTATTCTCAGACGTGTTTTTAGCATGCCTGTTAGATGAGGCTTGCCCGTGGACTTTAAAGATGCCAGAATGACAGCACCCAAACGGAATAATTAAACACAGCTTAACGAGAAGGGACACACTGGTGTTTTTTTTATTCACTTCAGCAAAACCCAATTTTGTGATAATTAGATCAAACAAGTAGCAATTTATCTATACTTGTAAAGAAGTTTTAACTTTTTTCTTTTGTTCTGCAAGACAATGTAAGATATTCTTCTTTTTTTTTTTTTTAACTTGTCCTGTTCAGCATCGTAGCAGCAAAATGATAATCTGGTTTCTGTATCGTGCTGAACAAATTTGCTCTGCCAAGGGGAGGCCATGGGTAAGGCTCCTCTTGATAATCTGATTCATTTATTTATTTACTTTGACTCATGGAATCTATGTAATCTTGCTGGACCTGACCGGAGGAGAGCCCCAGCAAGAGCCCCCCACGGTCTTGGGGCACATAACCCACCCACCATGCCCCGTGGGGGACACCCCAGGCGGACCAGAGGACAGCGAGGAAATGGACATCCAGATTGTTATCGGTAAAAAAGCTCGTTTTCTATTTGATATTTTTCACGTTGTTTATTTGTGATGTATGTTTTATGTGTCTATAGATAGTTGTTGCTTTTCTTGGCCATGACCCACCTGCTAAAGAGGTGGAAATGTCAGTGTGACTTTTCCCTGGTTAAATAAAGGTTGTAACACTGGCAAAGCTTGCATACATTACTGTGACAGCAGCTTCAATGCAGCCGAAACTAAACATCTGCTGCCTTCAGGACCATCCACACATTCTACATTCTGTACACATTACAGAGGAAGAGGGAACTTTTACCGGACTGGCCCACCGGCTCTGCCCAGAACAGAAAATGTGTGGAGGATAATAAAGTGAAAAATAAAACAACAACCCTGTGGAGAGGAATGATCAAATCTGAAAGAAGTAAAAGTTTTTCTTTCCCAACTTTTTTTTAATGCATTGCAAACCTGAAACAAAAATATAAATGTATATTTTAAAAAATACATGAAATTCCTTAAGTTCCTACTTTTAATTTAATTTAATTTAATTTAATTTAATTTAATTTAATTTAATTTAATTTAATTTAATTTAATTCCAACATTTTTTCTGGTTTGGGATGAATAAACTAGTGATAACCGGTGTGGTCTGTGTGTAATCTCTACAGCACTAAAAAGCTGTGCTTTGTCTTTCCATTTCACAAAAGTTATAAACGTCTCAACCAACCACTCAGGTTCAGCTCAACTTCACACTCTGAGTTTATGCCTTATCAGTGTTGTTTGTGCTGCCTTCAAAATTTCATAACAACTCCCCAAGAATGTCTGGTGTGCGCGTCCCACAGGATAAAACCAGTAGGTGGAGCCAGAGAGCATAAGGCTAACTTACTGCAAATATGTTTCCTCTGTATCCACCATACAAGTATTCTGGGTGCAAGCCATTTGTAGATCTGCCTCTAATTATCTAAATAACACCAGTTTTGCTCGGTTGAGATCACTCTTCTCACTTGCTGATATTAACATGAACCACAATATGCCATTTAGGCTCGTAAAACTCAGTATAAATCTTTCATAAGTGGATGTTTGGCTGCAGAATTTCAATTTAAATGACAACATGAGAAAAGGTTATGTTCTTTTTCATAATAAATGCATTAAAAAGAAGATTTCCTAAACATAATGGGTCAGCAAACTGCTAATTTTGTGCGGTGGCATTGCTTAAATGTCACTCCGAGCCTTTTGACGTACAGTATGAAAACATAGTGCCTTCTCCATTAGGATTAAATAAATGATCTTGGCTGCATTTATTTTATGTACATATGTAGAGAAGTGTCCTGACTTTCAGACTCACAGGTCTTGTAAAGAGCTCCAGTGTTTTACTGTAACTACTCCTCTTAACCACCCATCCAGCCTGTCGCAGACGCTTCGCCTGCTGCCTCCACAGCTGATCTGTCCGGGTCCTCCCATCCGCTGCACAAACACAACACAGAATCAAGGTTTTATCATACGGATGCAGTATGAGAAATCTTCCATTCACGACTGCTTAATCCCTTTTTTTGCTCCTCATAACCTCTTGCTGTGCAAAAATCTTTTCATTTAAAAAAAGGTGCAGAAATAGTTTCCAAATCTACCTGCTTGTTTCTCTCAGCTGCTCCTTACTTGTCACTAAATTATATATACATTATGGCAGGGTGTTGCATCACTGCCTCACTTTGGTTCCTGCAAACAAAACATCCCATATGTAAGTGTTTGTGCGCAACGTTGGGACTTATTATCACCTCACACTGTACAGTGCCAGAGCATTTGAAGATAGAACATTAACTGTGATACATTCATGGTGCATGCAAAGTGAATCCCGATATTTAAGATTTGATATGTGGAGTGCTGGAACAGTGATATGTTTCTTTCAGATCCCACTCCAGCTAAAATTACTCCATCCATGAAATAGAGGTATCCATGGTTACTTCAGGAGCCATGTTAAAGGGTGCCTCAGCGTACTCCACACTACAGCACTTTCCACCTTTTTCCCTCATTCATCACTTGAAAGAAATCACTGTGCCACCTCAAGGTTTCCGACAGCCACAATTTGGTTTTTGCAAATGAGATTTGTGGTGAATAATCTAAATTATACTGATGAGGACAGACTGGCTATTAAATATTTCTGAATTATGAATGCAAAGCACATTACATCTGCAGCTACCTGATGACTCTTCAAGAGTGAAATGCAGAGCTTACGTAGTTCAACGCTACAAAAACTGCAGGGTGACATATTGTATGGGAGCATCACTGGTACAGCATTCGCAGTCCTCAGAGCAACCTGTTACCTTGACAACACAATTTTATCATTCAAGTCCATTGCTACCTTCTCTCACAGCAGGAATCAAATGTGTCTTAAATGTATACGGCTGCAAGGTTTTATTCCTTATTTCAAGGTAGGAAGGAGACATCCGCTGCGTTGAGATGTGCAGAAAATCCTAAAATCTGATTTCATTCAATTTCTGCACAGTTGAACATACAGGATTATTTTCCTGCTTTTACAATGTTTAGAATCTGCTTTTCATTCAAAGTGATACAAAAAAACTAAAACAAAAGCAGCCTGGAATGTACAAGATTAAAGCTGGAGGATGAGGTGATTATTAAGACTGAAAATGTTGAAAACCACTGGATGAATATTATCAGTAAACAGCATATTTTTTCTTATTACATGACATCATGGGGGACAACCTGACGAGCATTAATATGAACAAACACTGACCACAATTTACTGTTTCTGACGACTTATTTGTGCAGGTTTATGCAAGTTTAAGGCCATATTTGCAATTTAATCAGGTGCTCTGATAATGTTTTTGTAGGCTGCATTCAAACTTTACGTGAGGCCCCGGGAGGAATTCTAAGATTTCCCAGATGCATAAAATAAAATAAAATAAAATAAAATAAAAACTTTAATCACTCTGGAAACTCAGAGCCGTTAGAAGAGAAGGGACATACAATAACATCTAATTAGAATTAGAGACGTTTCTTTATATGTTTAAATTTAGTTTGGTTTTATACAAACAGATTTATTCTGAACAAATTTAAACAATGAAAAGATTTTAAATGATTTTAACAAAACATTATAGCTGAATTTCAAATTCATATTTTTTAATGCCTTAGTTATAATTTATGTTCAATAGTCAATTTATTTTAATATCCTGCAAATAGCAAAGAATAACTTTCAACAGGAAAATAAAGTTTCATTACTTTGAAAATGGGACATTTTTAAAAAAGCTACTTAAAAAATTCAGCAGCCTGCAGCATGTTGCTTCATCTAGAGGAAAAAGACCACGGCCACCCTCTGTAAGCGCAGCGCTGCATGTAGACGTGTGCGATGCCGCTTCCAAAAGCATTTGCTTGATAATGAACAAGGTCAAACAGCGTAGGAGGAATAGCTGTGTTGGATGGCTCATGGCTGTCAGTACATAAAAATCATGAAGCAGAATTTGAACTGTACTCAAATCTGAGCTCAAACTTCCCACGTACAAGCATGCTCGTGTTAAAAACAAGCAGAAGAGGCTGCCAGCACGGTAAGTGGATTTTACTGGGTAGCGTAACAGGCTGTCATTATAGAACATAAAATCATGAAATGAGATCAAAAACAGTCATTTTAAGATGCTAAAAATAACTCCAATGGGGAGAAAATTGCCACATGCAAGACAAGTGACAGCTGACTCAAATTAAGTGAAGGAGCTCTAAATAATCAATTCCCACTAAAAACAAGCCTCTGTAGAATTTAAAATCTCAACATGAGACTTAGATCTGCTTGTGTGCCTTCATAGCTCTGCACAAGTGAGTATTTCAAACTTGTATGGACTTTGAAATATGAAACAGGAGTGCTTTACTTGAAAATACGTTCATTTATTTGTGCAACAATGAGCCTGCATAGTCCTGGTTATCATCCAGTTAGAGACAGTTGGCAAAGCTTACCCTCTGAATATTTTGTGATTGATTTACTGTATTTAGGGTTAGATTTAGGGTCAGTTTGCATCCACTGACTGCTTATTAGCTGCCTGACAGTGAGGGTTCCTCCTCGATCCGCTAGATTAAAGGAAAAAGGTCTATCGGTTCCAGAGTTGACGTTTTACTGTGTAACCCTGTCATAAAGAGCCTTTATCACTGGCAGGGTTCATTCCTCTGCAGGATGCCTGCTCAGAGGTTTCTGCATTGCAGAGGTAATTACTGGATGTCCCATGTTTGCACCGTGTCTGTGTGATGGCGTCATCGGTCTGTTCACCACTTTGGTCCAAACTGGAAATACTCATTCTGCTGCCCTCTGATGACGGAGTAGGAGCAGCTGGAGCAGCTGGAGCTCAGGAGCTCTTTTTCATCAAACATCACTGGTTGAGCCCCAACTTCATCAGTCAGTGCAAGTCTTTGGACAAGATATTCCACCTCAGTATTCCTCACTTGTAAGTTGCTTTGGGTAAAAACATCTGATAAATAAATGTTGTAGAGACTTCCACCCACCTTGGTGATACCTCACTGTTCCACTGAAGGTTGACATTTTATCTTTGTTCATTTTAGATGATGTCTTGACATTTATCTGCCGCAATGAGCTTGACATTTGTGGTTGAATGTGTTAGAATAAACTGTGGTTCAGACATTCCTGCAACCCTAATGTGAAAAATGTAATCATTCAGTTGATCCTCTGACCTATCACCTACTGCTTCCATCACAAAATGTCTCAAATATTTTGGTTTATGCCCAAGCATCCGCTAAACTAAGAACATTCCTGTCAGCCTTGGCAGTACTTATGGTTATGAAATGCTATCATGCTGAACTCAGATGATAAGGTGCATCCCATTTGATCAAGGAAATCAGATTTTCTGAGATTCTAAAGGAAAAAAATAGTAATGTCCTGATGTTCGACTGATTAAGTTGGAGCAGTCTAACCTGCCCCAACATGGCTACCCCTCCAGAATAAAGTGCCACATATCTTACTGTTCAGCATCTGTTGTTGAAGGCTATGCCATTTGTATTTTTACCAACATGTCTTCTAATGATGGCCAGCAAACAGTCCAACCTGGTGGGACATCATTCCCAGCTCAGAGTGTTGAGTCCCAAGGAAAACTGGGATGCAGATTGTCTTTGTCCCTGTTAGGACGGTTGTCTTATAGTTTACATCTGAGCGTTGTGGCCCATTTGAATCCCTACTCACACACCTAACCCCCCACCCTACCTAACCTCATCTGTGTCATTAGCATGACCTTAACCATCATATCTGAAAGCCTAACCCCAACATTTAACCCTCAGCCATATAGGAAGCTTTTCTGATTTCTCCCATAGCAGGTCCTGGAAACATATATACAGATTCAGAACAAAAGAAAAAACAAAAAGACCACATAGGTCATTTTTCCACACCGTTAAATATAACTAATGAACACCCTGTAAACACCTCCCCTACAAGCCTGGAAGGAAACACTACTCGTACGAGTGCTCCCACATCAGAGCAAGATTTCCCTTAACAGGCAACAAATGTAGAACAAAATGCTAAATCTGGCTTATGTTTGGATAATAACACAACGCTGTACTAAGACACTTTTGTCCCTTCCTGGTTAGGTTTAGGCTACAGCATCATTTGGTTGGAATTGAGCTCTGGTTGGGGTAAAAAATATAACAACTGGGCTTGAATACATTCTTTCTACAATGGCCACTGTTACCTTTATGGATACCTGCAGTTCTTCTCACCGCCACTAGAGGCTGCGAATTCTCCACATATACAGTAATTATTATTTATTATCATTTTGTCCTGCGTGTGCAAAGATATTTTACTTGAGATTATTATTTTCTATACATTTGTGAGGAATCAGTTGAAAATGCAATTGATGAGAAGAATCTGATTAGATCTGCTAATTTTCAAAGCATTCCCATTCCTAAAGGACGTCAACACATATTCACCCTAAATACAAACTTATATTAAGTTATGACATTGTGTTAAATTAAATAATATGTTAAATTATTAGATCTGTTTCCAGGATGAATATCTAAGTGGGGTGAGCATGTAGGTGTTAAAATAATTTAACACCCTTCACCAATAAAGTGCCAGTTTGTTTAGCGGAAACTGCTTGTGATTAAAAGAAAAAGTGTGATCACTGGTGAAGGAAACGTTAACGTTTGACTTTTAAATATGCAGATTGGCTATGGCTGCAGTTAAAACATGAATCAACAGCATAGTGAGGTACTGAACAGAGTATCTATTATCTTACACCCTGCCCTCAGCAAAGCCATCTACATCCACATAAACCTGGCATGGCATTAACGTCACCTTTTATTACATAATTGCTGCACCTTAATCTCATCCCCATTATGTGGACATTGTGTAGATATATAAACATTTCATCATTCACATTTAATATGAGCTCAGATCCAGCTATTCAGACACTGAATAGTTCATAACCGGTGTTGCTTGTGGATTAACACGTGACCTTTCGCTCACGTAAGACAGAACAGACGAGGCGGAGAATAAAAGCAACCAAAGACAAGTGGTGTTAAAATGAACATTTATAATGACTCTTTGTTGCCGTCGCAAAAATAATCTTTAAAAAACAATTCAATTATTAACACTGAAATGCTGACTTCACTGGTAGTCCACGAGTCATAAAACACAACTCACTGAATTTCTTTTACAAACACATTACTACATTTTACATTAAATAGTCATTACCGTTAAATCTATTAATGAATAATGTTCAAAGAAACTAATAAAAACAATGACACTTAAATTCCTCTCATTCCCTCACCACAGAGGCTGTTGTCTTTCTTTTTAAGTCAACAGTGTATCGTGTAGAAAATATACTGCTTCTGGGATGTTTCTGACAAAAGCAGAAAACAGACTGGCAGCATAACAAAGACGGCATGAGCTCAAACTTCGTACGGTTAGAGTGATGTGTTCCAGGGGGGTGGAAATGGGACGTGGCCATCCCAGCGATCTAACAGCGATGCAGGCTGGCTGCCTTTTGGCTCAGTATGGAATTATTTGGCACGCTTGCTGACAAATATTTGCCACAAAAAGCTTTCACACTTTTGTCTAGAATGGCACAAGAAGGCATTTTTCTTTCTAAATATCTCCAAATGACTTTTTTTCTGTTTTCCATTTTAAAAGACATAAATGCTCTCACAGAAAGCCCTTTAGCTAGTTTACACTGCGGACTTTCACAGATTCTCCCCACTTTTCACACAAGAAAGACAGAAACGCTGTCATAAATGTCAAAGAGAAATAGACCCAATCAACTAAACATCACTTGGATTAAGTTGGAAATATTTCATCTTATGCTGTCAGTCCATTTTTTCCTGAAATGGGACAAACAGAGGTTAAACAACATAAAACCAAACCAAGAACGAACACAACATGAAAATATTTGCAAGGTACTGGCATGCTTTCCTCAGTGTACACTTTAACGCAGGCGTTCAACCTTGCAGGATAGTCCAGAAAACCAGAAAACAAAAGAACAGTCTTCCAGAGTTTGACAGTAGAATCTCCAACACATGTATGAGTTCTCAGAGATGAAGAAGGTCAACAAAGTTCATGGGAGGTTCAGAGAGTCACAGACATAAAAAACAAGAAAATGGCCTCATGTGGTTGGCAAACAATCCCGTAATTTCCCAGACGAAAGGGGCCGAGAAAAACCTTAACCCGTTTAAAGGGAGGACACAGTAGCAGGCGCTCGCTGTAGTGAAACACAAACTGTGATATTGTGTAGGCTGAGAGAGTGAGACTCAGGTAGAATTGGTTTAAAAAGAGGAGCGAGCAGCCTCAGCCAGTTTGTAGCGTTTCAAACCAGTCCTTCAGGTGAAAGGGCTCCGTGGTGGTGGATGAATGTCCAGGAGTGAAAATCAAAACAAACATGACAACTTTTGGAATGATCCTCTGGCATTTGGGTGGGAGTAACTGCAAAGACAAGGGGTTTTAAACACATGGTGTAGGAAACCAAGCCGTCTTCGTTCAGAGGTTTCCTCGTGACGAGGTGGCTGAGGCATTCTTCAATTTGCTGGTGCCGATCACGTCTTTCATGTCCAATTGTAACATCAGCCAGACTTTACCCTTCATCCCTCAGTGCTTAAATCCCAGTTTGCTGGCAAAATACAAACAATTTACAATTTCTCATTTCAAAACAACATTGGCAAAGGGGTACAGATCCATCGCGGCTTCACAACAGACCACTCAGTGACTGACACAGACCTCTGCTGCAGGGAATGTGACGGAGAACCCTTTGAGAGGGGAAACAGATGCTACTTTTTCTTGTTTTATCTGAGACTCCAGCCCTTTCCACCATTCTTCAGACCCAACAGGTTCAGGGAATAAATAAATACAAGTAACATCAGAACAACAGTAAAGGATGGTAATAAAATCAGAAGAAATCAGCTGCGGAAAGCCAACACGGTTTGCTTCATTTCACACCCATTATGACCCACTGATCGGTAAAGTGCATTTATGCAACACCAAACAAACAAGATAATGTTGACAGCAAATCGGAAGTTGTGTTAACATATCTGGTTCATGACTCTGGCCGTGGGAGGCCTACCTGACTATAGCTGAAGTATGTTAGTGACATAGATATTAACTCTACATGTATTTGACATTCCTGCCCTGAATTTACATTAAAGACAGATAAACATTTGACAGAGAAAAAGAAAAAAGGGAAATGGGTACATTCATAGATTAGATCTGGGCTTTCAAGCTGCAACGTAGAAAATATTATGTGACAGGTTAGGTGAGGTTCAACCTGCCTATAAAAGAAATGCATGATATCCTAAAACACACAAGGAGCCAACGCACAACATTTTCACATTTACTTCGTTCACATTTGTTAAACTCCTCGCTGTAAAAACACTGCGAATCTTGTCTGATGGTGGCTCGAGAGATGAACTGTGCCGATGACAAATTTTGATCTCAGGTGTGTGTTCGTACGCGTCTGTGTCTTTTTTATGGTTTTTTTTTTTTTTTTTTTTTTTTCGGGCCAACATGACAATAATGAGCTTCCTCCCAACTCACAAAAAAAGAAAAAAAAACAAGAGAAAAAAACGCAAAGAATCCAACATTTTTAACATGAGGCGAGTAAACTTAGGAGCTTTACATCTGACCGCATGCAGTGTTATGTCCTTGAATGCTGCGAGACACCTCGCAAATTTTTATAACTTTTTTTCCTCCATAATTTACTTTGATACCATGCAATAGAAGACGTGCAAAAAGATAACACCTAACTCCACAAACACATTTTTGATTGTTAATGGCTATGTTATGAATGCTTATAACATGTTATGCTTAGTCCATGCTGGCCTATAGAGACATCTGTGAGAAAACAGCAGTACTTAAGCCACAGGTCAAACGAACACACAAGGGATGCATGGAGTGTAAAACAACAAGGATCCATAAAAATCACAATCATTAACTCTTACTCTATGTACCTATGGGATAAAACAATGCACAAAAAGTTCTTTGTCCTTTGTTTTCTTAAGTAATGTATTTGATTATCTTTTCTTAACTTAAAAGACAATGTTTGATTGGCACTTGATCAGCACTTCTAAACAAGTTATTGATATCTAACATTTGATCGCACATCTACAATTTCAGAAGCTGCGGAGGTCTAGTTTGGCACAGGTCGTACTATGGAGTCTATTATTACTTTTACTAGCTTACCAATACTGTATAGTATTCTATACACCTCGTTTTATGCTCCATCCTTTAAGAGCATGTCTCTAATCAACAGACCAGACATCTTTTCAACTAAAATATTTTGTATAGTTTACTTATCAAATAGCAGCATTTTCATAACTTACAAAAAGTACATGTAAACCTATTCATTCAAAATCTTAGTAATTTCAAAGGTTCATACAACAGACATAAAACACAAAACAGGACAACATGCTACTATATTGCTTCCAATATTCTTTACATTTTCTTACTGTCAAACTAAATTATCAATGACAGAAATATGGACACCACCGGCTGATGATGAGTCATCATAATGCACAAACAAATCGCGAAGCTAATCTTAATCAGGCTTAGTTGGCACTCTCATCATCCACACAAGTATAACATAGTTTCACATTGTATCGACAACGCTGGACTGCATTTGGACTACAAACTAGAATAGCTACAATAAAGTACATATAGATCATATGACATGACATATTGTATTCCACAGAAATGATTTCTAGTCATTTTCAGATAACAGGATATGCATAAAGGATGTCGTTGTTTCGGCTTGAGGTCACAAACAAGTTCCCACGTTTCTCTCTCGCAATCTTATGCAATCTGTCCGAGCCGTGCGTCATTTAGAGGCCGAAACTTGAGCTCAGCCATAATATGTATATTCTTTAAACCAAGATTTGCCCTCTTTTAAAAGAAGGAACCACAAAAAAAAAAAAAAAAAACAGACTTTCTCTTCATTTAAAAAGGCTAAACCAGTCTAAATCCTACTTGTTCTTTTTCTACTTGTTCTAGAGGGAAATTTTTGAGCTAACGTTGCTGGTTGGTCTTGGTGGGTGTCACAGTTTTGGAGGCAGGTGTTTTTCTGTGCATTTTAGCCTTTGTGACCTCTGCGGCCTGGGAAAATATTTTCGTACCCCTATGACCTATAGTGCATAACTCCCACCCACGGCACATCCAACACACCGCCCATGAGACAAGACAGGAGGAAGGAGAAAGAGGGGGAGAGCACAGTGTAAGAAGAAGCATGGACAGGGATTAGGACACAGAAGGAATCCCAGAACAGAGAGAGCATGCAGGGGAATAAAATGTTGAGAGAAAGAGGAAAGTTAATGAGGGGCAGAGAGAAACAGTATTTGGCACAACGAATCAACCAGAGAGCTTTGAAGGGAGAGCTCTCTGGAGTCAAGCAGTCCAGTTGCATTGATAAACATCCCTTTGTTTTGTGCTTGTATCTCATTATATGCTAAAATACTGGGCAGTAAAAGGTTATCTTACGCTATGATTTCACTGGTGGCCAGATTGGAAGTTATGGGTGATTGCGAAGCCTTCCAAACACATAGTGAGAGGAGAGATTTCAGCTCGGAGGAAAGGCTGATGGCTGCAGTCGCCAGCCGTAATGTTCAGACACAAGCAGCTGTTTGAACACTTTATATGAATTTTGAAACGTGAATCATGAAAATGAAAATGGCTGTTCGTTCAATTTCCCTTAAAAATCGTGAGTGTTTCTGATTCTGTTGGGCGCTGCTCAGCACCAACCCTCACAGCTTTGCTTTAACGAAGCTGATCATAGAGCTTGGGTTGATGGGGGACAACTAGAGATGTGACATGGGGCAAAGATGAGAACTGATCTGAAAAATATTCTCAAATTTCAGAGATTAAACATGAACATCACAAGATGCTGCAGTGTAAATGCTCTAGTGGAGATATCCCCTCTGTCAGTATTGATAGGTTCTGTGTATGCGACATGGATGGCACATTAAAGAATACTCATCCCCAACGGGACAGACAAGCTTTACATTGTGATCTAAATGTCTCACAGTGCAGTCTTAGAGACCCAGTGTACTCAGGATGAACGCTATGGATAGCAGCACAGAGGGGAGGCAAGCTAATCTTTGAGTGCTTGGAAATGCTCTAGACATTTATTCTGCCTGCATTAGACAATTACCTATAAAAAACAACATGCCAAAACATTTTATGCTTTATTACACGCTTTGAGCTTGAACGTGGTTTGGGGAAGAGTATCAACCTGCCTGGACGAGCTGCAGAATCGCCCTTTTTTATGCAAATTGGGAAGAACGGCTCACAGAAAAGTGACTCCAAACCTTCTTTTCAAGTGTCATTCTATTCCCCTTTCATCATTAGTATATGTCTCTTGACTATTTGGTAACCTTAATGTAAAGGCGATAGTTTCTTTATTCACAGATATTGGTTCATACAGCTTTTCTTATCAAAATGCTTTTGTAGTGCTTTGTGAACTGAACTATTTCGACACTGCTTCAAGGTAGGCTGAGCCTGAAGTTAAGCATTGGGAGTTCCAGATGTCTGGCTAATAAGGCAAAAATGATGTCAGGTGATGTTTATTACAGGATGTCCAGTTTTTATCAGGAAAAAACAAGAAATAAAATAAAAGGATCGCACTGGGAATGAAAATGGACTTGAATTCTGTGTGGATTGCTTTTCATCACGAAACGCTGAAATCATTTGTCATTAGGTGAGAGGCTGGGTCAGATCCAGCAGGCTAAGAAAGACCGGTTGACACGTCAGCTACTTTAAATCAAGTAAGAAGTGAAGTCGCTGGAGAGATTCTGATTTCATGTCAAAGGAGATATAAACCTAATCATATAGCACCAAGAAAGGGTTAGACAACGTATTTCTTTGTGTTTGTAGCTGTGACTGAATATGCAAATATGTCTCAGTGTTTGTGCGCTTATGGGAGCGTATCTATGTGTGTTCATGTAAAATATATTCATACATTCCTGTGTGTCTCCTCTATCCTCTCACATTGATTATTTAACCCCTGAACTGTACTTGCAGACAGCAACAGTGAAGTTCAGACTGGGTTTGAGTTCTACATTTCTTTCACTGCAACACAATATTTGATCCCTGTAAATAAAAAATAGCAATAGGCTAATATTGTTTTTACATTCAGATCAACCTGCATTCACAGGTTTAAATAATCTATTTGTGTTTGAATGAGACTGTGTCAATAAATAAAGGATGAAAGTATAAAATATCCAAATTTCGAAACTTCAATTATGATATGAGCCAGAATTTGACATACGTCAACATAGATATGCTTTTTTTTCTTCCCATTTTTTGTCTTTAAATGAAATTATACTCAGATTGCTTCCCGACCAACTGAGATGAGCTCAGGTGCTTGACGCAAAACCTCTCCCTTGTTAACAATGCCTGCTGCATTGTACGCAAAGAGCAAGGTTTGTAAAACAGCCCTGTTGGCTGGCTGGATCTTCACCTGACACCTCCAGCTCACCGGGAGCTGAGGCGTAAAACTGAAACTAAAACCAAGAAAACCAAAGAAAAAACAGAAGTGAAAGAAATCAGTAATGAGGTTTTGGAGGAGGGTGAAACCCTGCGGCCTCACTCTTGAATCTGCAACTTGGCAGTGGACCAGTTCAGCTTACTCTGATCACCATTGTCAAAAAGACTTGACACAAACTTTTAAAAAACATCAGGACATCAGTCCTAAAAACACACTCACATATCACACACACTTATCTTGACTGTCTCCCCCACCTCCTCCTTTGTTATTCTCTCATTTGATACTGAAATATTGAACAGATATTTGGACTTTTTTTTCTACTCATTAGGACTCTTTCAATTTCCTTCTATTTCTGTCTTCATCCTTTCCTTCTTTTCCCTTCTTTTTCGTTTTAGCCCACCTTTTGTGGGTTGGTAGCGCGCACGCCCTGCTCGTAAGTGATCCGCTGGCTGATCAGATACTGCGCTGCTTGTGTAGCGGCTGGCGACCCTGTTATGGTAACTTTACGGTTCCGAGTACCAGGAATGAATTCTCCTTTTTTGGAGATCTGGATGCGGGCTCCTGTCAGCTCCTGGTACTCTACCAGCGTTTTCCCTCCTTTCCCCAAAATGGCGCCCACCAGATTCTCGGGTACAGCAATTTCAACCACGTCCTTGGCCCCATCTGCCAGCTTCTCTGTTGCCAAGAGGGATGAGGCCATCAATGGAGATGAAGCATTTAGGTAACCATTGGAAGCCCCAGTAGCAGCTGCTAGTGAACCGAGGGAGAACCCACCGAGGCCTGTAGCAGGGTGGCCAGCACTGCTGGAGGCATCGTTAGCATAGGAGGCTAATAGGTTAGCTGCAGCAGCAGCAGCTGGGTTAGCACTAGCTGCAACTGCAGCGAGGACTCCGGAGGCAGCTGCAGGGTTGAGACCCAGGCCAAGGGTGTTAGTGTTGTAACCGTAGCTGGCCAGCGTATTTAGAGCTGAGGTGATGGCGAGCAGATCATTGCCAGAGAAACTGGACATGGCGGCAGGGAAGGCACCCATTCCTGTCAGTCCAGCCTGACCCAGAAGGCTGGAGGCAGTGGCAGCTGCTGCAGCCGCGTTGGGCAGCACCTCAGCTGTATTGGCGTAGGGTGAGCCCGTGGGGTTGGAGTTGGCCACTGGGCCAGAGACATTGGAATAGCTAATATTGAGGCAGCTGCTGCTCTGAGGGTCCTCCTGGATTTTCTGCACTATGATTTCCACAGCCTTACGGTTCTGTTCAGGTTCCCCGCTGATGGTTACCACTCGCTCCTGCAGGTTGATGCCTTCTGGCTTCTGGGAGAGCTGCACCCAAGCCCCTGACTGCTCCATCACTGCTTTCACTGTGGCTCCACCTTTGCCAATGATCAGCCCTGCTGTGCTATTGGGCACGATCAGTTTGGCCTGCAGAGAAAAAAGGAAGACTTTAGTAGCAAAAACAGGAAACATAACAAAAAAAAAAAATCTAACAGCATAAATGGTCAAGAGATGAGTCAGAGTACTATACCAGCCCCCACTTTACTCAGCGATTTGTTAATCCCAGGGGTTTAGGCTGCAGCTGCCACATGGCTCTGTCTAGCTATTAAAGACTGTAGGTAAAAATAACCTCATACACTCACATTTTCCTGAGCCTACCAGACTGCAGGTTGTGGCCCACAGAACAAGTGAGACTGGCAAGTAACAAACAAAGTGGAAGTAAACCGCACACTGAAACACTACAGTTTATCACACAACCATTCGGAAAGTCTTATTTAGAAGTCGGTTGGAAAGGTTTGGCAGTTGTTTTCAAGAAATACTCGTGTGATTGGATGAGCCATCTGTCCATCACTGTCTGTCACAGGCTACCTTCAGCCAATGAATAGAGTGACGCTTGCGGGCAAGAACTAAAGCATACTCTTCAACCATAAAGCTTTCAGTGTTACTCTTCATCCTTTCAATGAAGGAATAGTCTCTAGCTGTGGTAGAGGGTCACATACTCGAACATATTTACAAGTGCCAAGCTCCAAATGACATGCACACCGCCGCTGCCAACTTAGCAATGTTCTCACCATATTTAACGAATATTCAGACCCTCTAGCAACTCCTTCTCAAAGAAGCGACTAGTGACTTTTTTGGGTGTTTTTGGAGACTTTTGGAGACTGATGTGAAATGTCGTTAGCAGCAGTGCTAACCCCTGCTCATCAAGGCGCTCACCCCACCCTGGCTGGCAGTCGACATAAACATGTAGTTAAAATGTTCATGTTCACTGTGACATACTGATTAAAAAACCTGTACATGAAGCAACGCCGGCCCTGGCTTATGCGTTATGTCCTGGGTGAATCATAAATTGTGATTTCAATGTTGACCAAGAAGAACTGTGGTTATGATTTTTTCTATGATCGAGCAGCCCTACATGCTTGACTGTCCTCACACCTAAAACCTACTAATATCAGATTGGCCAGCTTTAACTTGCCACTGCCCCCACACTCATCAAAGTGGATTTATTGTGATTGTGAACTTGATATCTCACAGTTCTCCAGCTGCTCTGCCGGGACTGTGGAACCTCACCTGTTTGACGCGATCCGGGTTCACCGTGGTTTGTGGCTGCAGTATGCTGACTGGTTCTGGTTTCTGGGCGCTCTGGGGCATCTCGCGTACTTTCTCCGCGATGAAGTTGTGGACACCATTGAGGGCTTCGACAGTACCCTGTATCAGACAGACTCTTTCTGTTGTTCCTGTGACAAGAGAGGATAAGGGATGGGTTACTCTAATGAGCTCTGACTGGATACTTGGCAAACAGATTTGAGGGATTTGCTTGGGTCTGGGCTAAGATCTACATCTGCATTAAGGTATTTTGACAATGAAACTGCTCCATGACATTTGCCAAACTTACTCCTCACCTCCTCCAGAAAAGATAGAAACAGCTGAAAGAGTAAACACTGTTTAGTTAGTGAGCCACAGGGGGAGAAGGATTCCTCCTCGGTGATGTAACAGTTACAGTGCAGTAATGCTCAGCCTGTCCTTGCCTTGCAGCTCTAATAGACTAAACACACATTTGTTCTTCCTCTGGGCTTCTTTCTACGCCCACAGTGACAACCCAACTGGCATTACGTTGCCATGGCAAAAGGGTCGAACCATGGAAACAGGTGATGCAACAGTAAGCTCTTTATACTGGCTTGCATGATTTTTAAAACACTCTCCCATTTGTATCAACCTTCCTGCCTTGGTAGGAACATTTACTTTAACTTTGTTTGAATGTAAAAATGCTCTGTTTTTTTTTGTCAGCCTAAATCTCAGAGTTGACTGAAAGAAAAAAAAAGTCTGATTTCCTTCACTTATTGGATTAAATTTGTGAATGGGAAGACCACCTGATGAGAGGATCCTGAACGATTCTGGTTTGCACACCTGAAAATACCCCCAAGCAATTTAGCACCACTTAAGAAATGCTAAAATTAATTCAGTAAAAACAGTACTTGTCTGATTGGCACTGATATGTTGAATAATGGATTCAGATAGTTACTTTAGTTTAAACGTATCAGTAAAAGACACTGAGAAAATCAGAGATGCGGAGTCCTGACATAAAGTACTAAATCTTGCCATAAAACACATACACTGAAAACTGTTAATCGTTTCAGCATTTTCTTTCTTTTTATTGTCACGTTATTGCCTATAAATTGTACATGATCCAAAATAATGGAAAACATCTATATCCAAGTCTGTGAACCGAATCTTCTGGAACTTCTGAGAACATTTGGTGTCTTTTAGTGTGATTTAGTGATTTACTTTATCTGCCCCTACCTGGAGCACCCAATGTGACAAACTGAAAGACCAAAGCGTGCACGTACAAGTCTGTAATCTGTCAGATTTCACACATTCAGCCATCATACAAATTATTATATTTCAAACTGATAACAGGTAACAATATGCTCTAAAAAACATGCATAAAGCTCTAAGTATAGTTTCTCTACAAAAAAATATCCAAAATGTCCAGGGTCAGTCACTGGAAAATGATTCAGACAAGATAGTATGTATATTATTTTCTTTGAAGTCTAATCCCTGTTATTTTCTACCTTGCCAACTAATGGAGGAAAAAAGAAAGAGGAGGATTTTCGTATTTATGAACTTCTCCTTTATATCCAGCAAGGAAACAACACAAACCGAAGACAGAGTCATGGGAAAAAGACAAGAACTCTTTACAAACTAAAGTTTTACAAATCAGTTCATTGAGGTTTGCAGCGTTTGTTTCTGCACAGCATTTCAATCAGAGTGAAGTCTGACTTTAACTGGACAGTTTGAACACTGTCATTCGTTTCTTTTCCAGTTATTCTCTTGTAGATTTGCTGCTGTGTTTGGGATCATCGTCCGCTGTTATGGCCCCGTTTTAACCAAGCTTCAGCATGTTTGACTCTCAGGGCCTGGAAGGGGTCCAGGCCCTGTGGCTGCAGAACAAGCCCAAATCGTCAGTCCTCCATTGCAGTGCTCTACAGTTGAAATGAGGGGTTTGTGCTTTGGTTTTTCACCAAACAGCATGCTGTGCATTCTGACCAAACATCTCTTTTTTCACCTAATTTCTCTGCTTCAGAGAGGAGCTTGTAAACCTAAGCAGTGCTGCTATGTTCTTTTGCCATGGCTTTCCTACACCTTTCAAAACAAGTTATATTTTAGGTATGTATGTAACAACATTGTAGATATTTATTCATTTACTGTGATGAACTTTAACACTGTAGAGTCTGTACAGCAGGGGTGCCCAAGTTCGGCCCTCGTGATCAACCATCCTGCAACTTTTAGATGCAACCCTTCTCCAACACACTTGAATCAGATGTCATCTGCATGTCATTCAGCTCTGCAGAGGCCTGGTAACAAGCCAGTCATTTGATTCAGGTGTGTTAGAGAAGGGTTGCATCTAAAAGTTGCAGGATGGTTGATCACGAGGGCCGAACTTGGGCACCCCTGCTGTACAGTCTGAGATTTGGCTCTTTGGTTTCTTTGCCATGTCTAAGCATCGCTTGGTCTGACCTTGGGATGAACTTGCTGGGACATCTACATCTGTCTTCAGTATATCCCTCTTGTAAATAATGGTTCTCACGGTAGGGTGATGGACTCCACATTGTTTGGAAACAACCTGATAGCCCTTTCCAGACTGATGTCCAGCAAAAATTGCTTTTGTCAGACCACTGCAGCTAAATTTCCTCCTTGGCATCGTGTTAACACACCCGAATGCTCCAGACCAGCAAACTGCCAATGCTTCAGTTTTTATAGAGGCGCTGAAACTTGCTGATGATCAATTAATCAAGTGCACCTGATTAGCAGCACCTGGCTGCTAAATACCCCTGTTAATTCCTTTGTAAGCAGTTGTGATATACTTAGCTTTTAAATAAATATTTCTGCTTTTTTGTTTGGTTTAAGGTGTGATCGATCATGTGTTGTGATTTATTTGAGGTTATACTTGCCTAATTTGAAGAGCTGGTAAGAATCATATGAGATATTAACGTGTCCTGATTCGTACAAATTTAGAGTTGTTTCTTTTTTTTTTCTTTTTTTTTTTTTCTAGTAATCATGACAGTAAAATCTCTAAATGTTTTATTTCTTTTCACGTGACTGCATGCATTTTATAAATGAGAGAGAGGTTGGAACCAGCAGATGTATAAAGCCTGATGTCAGCACTGTACAGATTGTTTTAAAGTGACTTTCAGTCTCTTCAGCCGAGCAGTCTCTTTCACCACATATATGCAAAGCTAGAGACTAGGTAATTTCAAGTAACGCGACATGCACATAAATAAATCCTTTCCATTTAAACATCTAAACAACAAAAAATGTGTTCAAAGATTGACTTCATTACCCTCCTGACAGCATGACAGTTTACTCCAAAGTAAAAATCAGGACAAAAATCTCTGCTGTTGATGACGACACAAAGAGGACTTGAAACTGGCTGTTAGCCCTTACTTCCTGAAATGCCCACATCCATTTTGCCTTCCACATCTAATAGTAATGAATGTCAAAAATACAGATCCTTGCTCTGTGTAACAGTCAGACTTTGCACGTTCTCTCGTTGCCATGAGGGGAGAAAAATGTGTCAGTTCCCCAGAGAGCAGACGTCTCAGCCTCCAGCTTTCCCCAAAAGACCCCAGACATCTTCTATCTTGATCCCAAAGTACAGAAGTTTCCACACTTTCCTGCAGTTGACAGAGCTCTTCTGTGATGAAAATCAACCTCTGAATTAGCCTGTCCAAGTCTTATGTGTGATTTATTAAGACTGCAAGCGTTCCACACATGAAGCATCACCTATAATTACTGTCAACACATCAACAGCTTTGCAAAGATACAGTATTATCCACACGACAAACGGAGCTGGAGCCTGTTTGTTGGAAATCCTGAATGTATTTGTTATGTCATAATGTTTCCATATGGCACGCCTCTCTAAAAGGCAAATGCTAATTTTGTATGTGGGATCTGTCATAGAGCCACCTGCATCCAGAAAAATAGAAAACAATCCCATGGAGATCTTATATCACGGAAGTTTGCATAAATCCCTGTGGCTATCTGGAAAACGTAAACCCGTTAAACTTATAATAGTCAATATCATAGGCAATATTCCAAATCCATATTTCACAATTAAATTAAGTTAAATTAAATTAAATTGACTTCTCCCTGACCTGCCACCTTACCGTGGTGGAGGAGTTTGCATGTCCTGATGATCCTAGTAGCTATGTTGTCGGGTGTTTTATGCCCCTGGTAGCAGTGGTGTAGTCTAATTTATTCTCGTGGGTATATTCTGATTTTTTGCCTCTCACCCTCATACATCACGTCCTGGTGTAACATCTGTCCTGCAGCACTTTTCCCAAAGCAGCAACTGCTCTTAAATGTATACTAAATGTAAACAGAAGATGTATAACAATCATTCCTTTCCTTATGGGGAGGAGCTTTGCCTGCTTGGACTGGGGGTTGTTGCCGTGGTGATCGCCCTTGTCCCAGTAGCTGGGGGTCCTGCACTGCCGTCCTACAGCTGTGATGTGGACTCTGGTCTGCCCTGATCTGGGTGGTTGCTGTGCTGGCCTCTGTAGAAATGGGTGGGCTGGCTCTTGGTGTGATCGGATCCCCAAGGTATTGTTTCCTCACAGCGGCGTCAAGACAGATGTTTATTACTTTTATTATTTTTGTACTAAGAAACAAAAACTATGGAGTTCTTGTTTGTGTATAATGAAGGGAGGGGGGGACAGCTCTGTTTGTGTATATATGTGGACGTCTGTGTGACTGTGAGAGACAATGATGGGTGTGTTTTTAAACTGCTATGTCATATAGTGTGTGAAGGCTTGTTTTACTTTAATATGCATACATTTGTTTCATCATGTAAAGTACTTTGTGTTGCCTTTGGCAAGAAAAGCGCTTTATAAATAAGGTTTGATGTGCATTAACAGCTGCACTTTAATTAACCACTGAACAGCCACTGACAGAACAAGACAAATTCATTTTCAGTAAATAAAAATTCATGAAAAAATAAAGAGGCAAATATTCAAGTACACATAACACACACGTAAGTTATTTATTTGATGGTGTACAAGGTGTCCTTATTAATCGACATTTAAGATGACTATGGGTTTTCTTCATTTTTATTTAACTATAATAACATGCAAATACAGCATTAACTCTGTACATTTAAATAGTTTCTACCAGCTTTAAATGTTGTCCAACATTTACCTATAACTTTCCGTTTCTCCTCTCTAACCAAGAATGCCTGTTTTTAAATTCCTCCCCACCATCAGGAGAAGCTGCGGCAGCCTCTTTGCGGTCATCAGGCTCCTTTCTGAACTGTCAGCGGTAACTGTAAAGTCCCCCGAATCGACAGGAAACAGCACAAGTAGCAGCAGCTTACTGAAACACTGAAACTGTGTGATATGACTTTGTTTTCGTTTTCATGTATTTTTCTTCGCATTCTCTCTCCACTAATTACTCGTACCGCCAAAAAAATTCTTCTTTTTCTGCTGCTGCTGCTTCCTCTCATGCGCTACTCTTTGATTCACGGTTGTCTAGCAACCAGCCACCAGCTGATGGGAACACAGCTTAGGATCAGGACAGACGGCCAAGCTGCTTTCCCTCTGTGGCTCAACGTCACATTTGACGGAATTCCTCATGGTCTAAACGGGCCGGCTTCGGGGCTAATTTATAATCAGGAAAGTAAAAGTTGTGTCACAAAACCATGTTGATACGTATCGTATCATATTTTTGTGGCTATATGGAAATTTGGGATTTTTTCTAGTTGGTATACGGCGTATACCTGCGTATCACGTAGACTACACCACTGCCTGGTAGGGTCACCCATAGCAAACAGGTATCAAGGGGAGGGACCGGACAAAGCGTGGCTCAAATCACCCCTATGACGACGACAAATCATGGACCAAGGTTTCCCTTGCCTGGACATGGGTCACCGGGGCCCCCCTCTGGAGCCAGGCCCGGAGGTGGGGCACGGAGGTGAGCGCTTGGTGGCCGGTCCTTTGCCCATGGGGCTCGGTCTGGCTCAGCCCGAAAGGGTGACATAAGCCCCCCCTCCCGTGGGCTCACCACCTGCAGGAGGGGCCATAGGGGTCGGGTGCAGTGTGAGCTGGTCGGCTGCCAGAGGGGGGGACCCTGGCGGTATGATCCTCGGCTGCATTAGCTAGCTCTAGGTACGTGGAATGTCACCTCTCTGGCGGGGAAGGAGCCTGAGCTGGAGCACGAGGTTGAGCGTTCCTGCTAGATATAGTTGGATTCACCTCGACACACGGCTTGGGCTCTGGAACCACTGTCCTTGAGAGGGGCTGGACCCTCTTCCATTCTGGAGTTGCTCCCGGTGAGAGGCACCGAGCAGGTGTAGGCATGCTCATTGCCCCCCAACTTGGCGCCTGTACATTGGGGTTTACCCCGGTGGACGAAAGTGTAGTCTCCCTCCACCTTCGGGTGAGGGGATGGGTCCTGACTGTTGTTTGTGCTTATGCACCAAACAGCAACTCAGAGTACCCACCTTTTTTGGAGTCCTTGGAGGGAGTGTTGGTGAGCACTCATTCCGGGGACTCCCTTGTTCTGCTGGGGGACTTCAATGCTCATATGGGCAATGACAGCAAGACCTGGAGGGACTTGATTGGGAGGAACAGCCCCCCTGATCTGTAGTCGTGTCGTCGGACTTTCGGCCGCATATCCTGGACACTCGGGTGAAGAGAGGGGCGGAGCTGTCAACGGATCACCACCTGGTGGTGAGTTGGCTCAGATGGTGGTGGAGGATGCGGGTCAGGCCTGGCAGACCCAAGTGTGTTGTGAGGGTCTGCTGGGAACACCTTGGGATCCCCCCAGATGAGCTGGTGAATGTGGCCGGGGAGAAGGAAGTCTGGGTTTCCCTGCTCAGGCAGCTGCCCCCGCGACCCGACTCCAGATAAGCAGCAGACAATGGATGTATGAATGGATGGATAAATTTTAATGATTGATTTACTTTTTCTACCTACTTCAAAACAGTGTTGCATCTCAATGAAAAATTCTAACTGCATGGACAGACTGGAAATTTTTGAGAACTTTTAGGATGCAGGTGTTTTTCTAAAATAAACCAAGAATTACTCTGTTACACATTAAAGACGGTAAAATCCCGTCAATCAGGATGAGGATTTGCGAGATTTAAGAATGTGGCCTAAAACTGTAAATATAAGGTAAAAGAGCGATCCTAATTCTGCAGGTTGGGGATGTGTTGTGTTGCAAATCCTCGTGAAAATTAGTCAAAATTACAAAGTTACATTGAAAAAAATCTCCTTAAAACACAGTCTCAATTAAATGTTTTGAAAATAAATATTGAAATTTGGAGACGCACATAAGTTATGAAGTTATCAAGAAATTCTTTAAGGTGGTTTGTATCTGCATAAAACTATTACAATTTTAGAACTAACCACTAGGTGGCAGCAATTGTAGGTCTGATACACTGGGTTTTTTTTTTTTTTTTGTTTGTTTGGTTTTTTTTTAGCTAATCAAAGTCTGTTATGATCAGTATCCATAGCAACGGAAAAGCTGTTTACCAGCAGGACCCACTGATTTAACTGTCCAAACCTAACCTATGGGTGAAGTAACACACATTCCCACAGAGTTGAAGAGGAAATGAAGAGGATGTAGGGCAGGAACGAGGAAATTCAGAACATATTTCCCAACTGCCCTGATGGGAAATGTGATGCAATTACCTCACAAAATGGACAAGCTCTTAGCGCTAACAAGTACACAGAAGGAATACATAGGAAGAAGTACTATGTGTTTTAACGAGACAAGGCTGCAGGAACATCCTCTAACATGTTTATACCCTGCTTTAAAGATGCATTCTGTAACTTTCTGACTTTAAACTCAGCATTGTGAAGTTGTATGATGGCAGAGCAGCATCTATTATGAGCATTTGTGAAGTCATCACTCTCCAGCACCATCCCAAGGCTGAGAATCCACACCATACAATTTTTGCATCTGGGACCTCGCGTGACTTTGCAACCGAGTTTGGCTTTATGCACCATGTCACAAGCTAGCAAGCGGATAAAAACACACCGGCCGTTTTAAACTGCACCGCGGCTGAATCAGCAAAGAAACAAGAAGACGTTGGAAAAGAAGAGCAAAAGGAAGAGAGAAGGAGACAGAGCAAGAGATAAGACAAAACTTCTACTCGCTGGAGAGAGCCACAGTAGCTGTGGATAGAGGCCATGTCACAGGATAAATGGCAAAAGTTCTGTGTCTTTAAGACTGATTAGATCCAACAAAAAAGTTAGTGGAAAGCTAAAAGGACGATGTCCTGTGGTGCTTGTTAATTTGGACATGTCCCAGAAAAGAAAAAGAATCAAGCTCAAGAAGGCTCACTGGAGCTGCTGAGCATCATAGACTTCACCCCTATACACCAAGGTTTTCATCGCTTTCCTGCAGGTTTTTGTTGTTTCCACATCTGATTCATATAATCCAAATAGATCCAACAGGTTCTTGACAAGTTCTTAACAACGGTCCATTGATTTCAGTCAGGTGTGTTGGAGCAGGAAAAACATAAACCTGCAAGATAGCGACTGGAGTTTGATATCTGGGTTCTACACAACACAGTAAGGAAACAACAGTGTGTTCAGTCAGAGGCTTCTTCAGATAGCTGCAAGACAGAAAGCTACAAGATCATTCCTGCAAGAGTTATCATCCTCAGGAACAATGCAAACAGGTTTTTCTTTTTTAAAAAATGACCTGAAATGACTTTTCAACTTTCAGTGGATCTACTGTCAAGTTACACAACAATTACACAATCACCATGCAAAGGTTTACTCCACTGACGAGGAACAGCTTTCTTTTCTGGATTGTTATTTCTCTGAATGTCAAATGGGCCTCAGAAACTTTTCTGGGATATTTCTGTGTTTTGTTGTAGTCTGTTCCATCTTCCTGATTCCAGCGGTGGCAAACTGTCTTTGCTGGTTGATGTAAAATTCCCACCACTGAGCCAGGATAGACGAGTCATCACAGACAGCAGCCTGAAATCTCTGCTCGGCCCTGTGACTCAGCGAAGAAGTCGACACCTCTCAGTCTGCCATTTTCAAGCCTGAAGTCTTTTGTTGGCCATCGCTATCTTTTCAGGTTAAACGACCATAAAAAGAGACAAAAGTGGCTGAAATCTAATTTCACACAAATATTTAACTTTGCCTCTTTTTACTGGTTTGATATGGATTTATTTTCAAAATGAAAAACCAGTGGCCTTTTCTACAGAATTAAATCTGACTTACACCATGAAGACTTGTAGGATATATAAACTGATTCTGTATTTCATGAGAATTTTACATTTCTGTATAAAATGTAATAAAAATGCTTTAATTTATGTATTTATTTATTTTTTTAGGTACCAGCATCACGAAACTGTAGAATTGCACTATTACTAACTTCCTGTTATTTCTCAGGTGAGGCAGCCATGTTCATTTATTACACACCGCCTATGTCCCTGCACGCCAGTCTAACCACCAATCACAGCAGAGCAGGTGTGTTGATAATCCAGCATCAGCCATTTAAAATGAAGCAGACATGAAAATCGTTTATATGCCTCCTACATACTCCAACCTCTGGCATGAAGCAGACCACGATGTTTCAGCGGGCTGTGTCAGTGCGGTACAGCAGTCGCTCTGCACAGGCTGAATCAAAGCTGCTGCTTCTGGTGTGCCATGAAAGCGACGGGGAGGACTGAAACCCTCTCTGTGCTCAGACAGCCAGCCAGCTTTTTCAGAGCCGTCCTACATCCTCACCTCGAGTCATTACCTCCTAGGAGACGGTATAAAGCCTCAAAATGAAAACTGAACCATTTTGATGTTAATTTTAAATCATTTTGAATGATGTCTTTCATGGCTGCATGGATTCTGAATATCCCTCCTGGGGCATCGTGCTTTTTATTCTTTCTCATTTTTGAAGTTTTTTCTTTCTAAATGGGTATTGTCCAGTACACGTACGTATTCTGCTGTGAGGTTGGATGGTACTATTGCAGTGTAATGTCTGTTTTGTCTCCTTACTGACTTTGTAAAGGCAGCTAATATAACAGCACACAAGTCCAAAACAAATTAGGGAACAATACTGTGTATTGTATAGTATCATATTTAATCGTATCGTGCTGAATCGTATGGTATTGGAATCCTAACCACCTACTACAGCCGAGCATCACTGCTGATGATCCAATCCAGCATCACCCGCTTAACAAGCATCATTTAAAATGCATCAAAATTGACATGGCTTTGAGGTGGTTATGTCTATCTTTTCTATACAGCCTAGACTCCAGTCCCTGACAGTCTACCACAGGAGTGCATCCCCCCGATGATCCGACTGATGCTGCTATATTACAACATAATGCAAATCATGTAGAGAGCTTCCAGTCAGTTTTCAAAGGTTGTTTTCATCTCAAGAGACAACGTATGATTTCAGAGATGTCTGCAGATTTACTGTACCAAAGGCCAAGAAAGAAATTCAAGGGAGATGTTTATTTGTTGTAATATAAATTTAAGAACCTGTGGTTTTTTGGTTTTCAAAGGAATGGCTTACAAGGTGATTTTTGACGGATATTAAAGTCATAACTTATGAAGGATTTTGTTATTTATCTTATTCTGCTTCGTTATTCTTCTACTTCGACTGTCAGTTCATTAGCGACTTTTCTCTTCTGTTTTTTTTCCTTTTTTCTTCTTTATTTCTTCATATACATGCTGACAGGTAGCGTCAAAAGGACAGGTTTAAATATAAGCACTATGCTTTAGCTTTCAGTCACTTTTATGTTTGTACTGAACACATTTGTTGTTTATTATGGGACTGAATAAAACATGAACTAAATTGAATTGAATTGAATTGAATTGAATTGAATTGACTTGAATTGAAAACCACAATATAATCTGCAATACATCTAAATGTACCTGGCTCTATAGGCTTAGTCAGTATTGTGTAAATTTGTTTAACAGGGATTTAAAAGAAATTAACTTTTATTGCTTTTATGAATATTTTGCAAAAAAAAAAAAAAAAAGACAAATGAAAAATATCACATATTTGGCTAGAAGTCGCAGGACTGATCCTCATTGGCACAATTTTATTTTCTGCTTCAGCAAACTGGTATTGGAAATTCCTCTAAGTAAATGCCCTGTCAGCATTAGAGTCCATGTAAATTTGGTGGTAGCTGCAGTATAAAATGTGGATTTGCAATGCAGCTTGCTGTAATTAAAAGTCAATCAGCCATTTGGTTTCTTTGCAAAGAGGAAGCCAGTGTGAGCAGAAAAATTGGGTTTAAATTGAACTCTCATGCTAACTTTACTCAAATGACATTACCACAAAAAGATTAGAAGAAACTAGAATTATAACATGGTGACTGTTTATTCAGTGGATAACAGAAGAATTTAAATGCAAAATAAGCACTAATATTTTATGTAATTAGAAATCATTGAGGAATGCTGAATAAAATCTTTGTATTATTGCATGTATTTCAGTCTCTGGAGGTGTGACCACTAAAACTGACTAGCACTTGGGAGTGGGTGGTATGGCCACTAAAAGATCTCCTTCCAAGGGAGAATCATCATCCACAATCTGAGTCACAACTCCCTCTTCAAGTTTATTTGAAGTTATATGACCATGAGATTAGTTGTGCACCGTTGCTAAGATACAAATTCTCCAACTTCAGCTCACGGCTAAAAGCTTAACCCTGTGTTAGCTAATCGTAAAAGTCTGAGTGAACGGGGCCGAAGCATCTCTGATACGTCTTTGAGGATGTTGTTGAGCTCTTTGCTTTCATGCATCTAGTGAGTGTGGTCTAAATTGTTGAATGACAAATTAAGCTTATATGCAGCCTATGCAGAGCAATAAAGACTGGACAGTCATGTCATTTAAATAATTATTATTCAGAAATTATTGTTCAGAAAAGTCCAGAAAGCAGATCATATTCGGAACAGAATAAAACGAAAGCATCACAGTTTAGATGTTAAGGTGTAACAACACATCGATTTACACTGATTCATTGATTTGATGAAGCACAGGATAATTGCATCAATCCAAACTAAAAACATTGAGCAAACATTAATGCAGTGATCATTTTAGACAAGGCAGTTTATTTCCACAGCACATTTCATGTACAGGACAATACAAAGTGCTTTAAAACATTAAAAGCATCACAGATGGTGCAAAGAAAGCCTTCAGAAGTAGAAGCAACAAAGTAAAAATCACGATAAAATCACTAAAGTTACATTAACATGATTGAAAGAAAGATTAGTTAAAAGTTACCATGCAGATTTCATGCATAGACACACAAGAAAATAAATAAATTTAACCTTGATTTAAAAGCTTCATCTCCACTGGCAGTTTGTTCCATTTGTTTGCAGCATAACAGCTAAATGCTGCTTCTCCTCGTTTAGTCTGGACTCTGGTCTGGCTTCTGGTCTAGACTCTGGCTTGGCTTCTGGCTTGGACTATGGTCTGGACTCTGGCCTGGACCCCGGCCTGGCTTCTGGTCTGGACTCTGGTCTTGACTCTGGCCTGGATTCTGGCCTGGCTTCTGGCTTGGACTCTGGTCTGGACTCTGGCCTGTACTCTGCCCTGGACTCTGGCCTGGCTTTTGGCCTGGACTCTAGCCTGGCTTCTGGCCTGGACTCTGGGCTGGACCCTGGTCTGGCTTTTGGTCTGGACTCTAGCCTGGCTTCTGGCCTGGACCCTGGTCTGGCTTTTGGTCTGGACTCTAGCCTGGCTTCTGGCCTGGAATCTGGTCTGGCTTCTGGTCTGGATTCTGGTCTGGTTTCTAGTCTGGACTCTGGCCTGGCTTCTGGTCTGGACTCTGGTCTGGACTCTGGCCTAGCTTTTAGTCTGGAGTCTGGCCTGGCTTCTGGCCTGGAATCTGGTCTGGCTTCTGGTCTGGATTCTGGTCTGGAATCTGGTCTGGCTTCTGGTCTGGATTCTGGTCTGGACTCTGGCCTGGCTTCTGGTCTGGACTCTGGTCTGGACTCTGGCCTAGCTTTTAGTCTGGACTCTGGCCTGGCTTCTGGCCTGGACTCTGGTCTGGACTCTGGCCTGGCTCCTGGCTTGGACTCTGGCCTGTACTCTGGCCTGGACTCTGGTCTGGATTCTGGTCTGGACTCTGGCCTGGCTTCTGGTCTGGACTCTGGCCTGGCTTCTGGCTTGGACTATGGTCTGGACTCTGGCCTGGCTTTTGGGTCTGGACTCTGGTCTGGACTCTGGCCTGGACTCTGGCCTGGCTTTCGGTCTGGACTCTGGTCTGGACTCTGGCCTGGATTCTGGCCTGGCTTCTGGCTTGGACTCTGGTCTGGACTGTGGCCTGTACTCTGCCCTGGACTCTGGTCTGGACTCTGGCCTGGACTCTGGCCTGGCTTCTGGTCTGGAATCTGGTCTGGACTCTGGCCTAGCTTTTAGTCTGGACTCTGGCCTGGCTTCTGGCCTGGACTCTGGTCTGGACTCTGGCCTGGCTTCTGGCTTGGACTCTGGCCTGTACTCTGGCCTGGACTCTGGTCTGGATTCTGGTCTGGACTCTGGCCTGGCTTCTGGCTTGGACTATGGTCTGGACTCTGGCCTGGCTTTTGGGTCTGGACTCTGGTCTGGACTCTGGCCTGGACTCTGGCCTGGCTTTCGGTCTGGACTCTGGTCTGGACTCTGGCCTGTACTCTGCCCTGGACTCTGGCCTGGCTTCTGGCTTGGACTCTGGTCTGGACTCTGGCCTAGCTTTTAGTCTGGACTCTGGCCTGGCTTCTGGCTTGGACTCTGGCCTGTACTCTGGCCTGGACTCTGGTCTGGATTCTGGTCTGGACTCTGGCCTGGCTTCTGGCTTGGACTATGGTCTGGACTCTGGCCTGGCTTTTGGGTCTGGACTCTGGTCTGGACTCTGGCCTGGACTCGGGCCAGGCTTTCGGACTGGACTCTGGTCTGGACTCTGGCCTGGATTCTGGCCTGGCTTCTGGCTTGGACTCTGGTCTGGACTCTGGCCTGTACTCTGCCCTAGACTCTGGCCTGGCTTCTGGCTTGGACTCTGGCCTGGCTTTTGGTTTGGACTCTGGCCTGGCTTCTGGGCTGAACTCTGGTCTGGACTCTGGCCTGGACTCTGGCCTGGCTTTTGGTCTGGACTCTGGCCTGGATTCTGGTCTGGACTCTGGTCTGGACTCTGGCCTGGCTTTTGGTCTGGACTCTGGCCTGGACTCTGGCCTGGCTTTTGGTCTGGACTCTGGTCTGGACTCTGGCCTGGCTTTTGGTCTGGACTCTAGCCTGGCTTCTGGCCTGGACTCTAGTCTGCACTCTGGTCTGGCTTTTGGTCTGGACTCTAGCCTGGCTTCTGGCCTGGACTCTGGCCTGGACTCTGGTCTGGACTCTGGCCTGGCTTCTGGTCTGGATTCTGGTCTGGATTTTGGTCTGGACTCTGGCCTGGCTTCTGGTCTGGACTCTGGCCTAGCTTTTGGTCTGGACTCTGGCCTGGACTCTGGTCTAGACTCTGGTCTAGACCCTGTCTTGGCTTCTGGCTTGGACTCTGGTCTGGACTCTGGCCTGGCTTCTGGTGTGGATTCTGGTCTGGATTCTGGTCTGGACTCTGGCCTGGATTCTGGTTCTGGACTCTGGTCTGGACTCTGGACTGGGTTTTGGTCTGGACTCTGGCCTGGACTCTGGCTTGGACTCTGGCCTGGACTCTGGTCTGGACTCTGGTCTGGACTCTGGCTTGGCTTCTGGCTTAAACTATGGTCTGGACTCTGGCCTGGACTCTGGCCTGGACTCTGGCCTGGACTCTGGTCTGGACTCTGGCCTGGATTCTGGTCTGGACTCTGGCCTGGCTTCTGGTCTGGACTCTGGACTGGACTCTGGCCTGGACTCTGGTCTGGACTCTGGTCTAGACTCTGGCTTGGCTTCTGGCTTGGACTATGGTCTGGACTCTGGCCTGGACTCTGGTCTGGACTCTGGTCTGGACTCTGGCCTGGATTCTGGTCTGGACTCTGGCCTGGCTTTTGGTCTGGACTCTGGACTGGACTCTGGCCTGAACTCTGGCCTGGCTTCTGGCTTCAATGTCCAGATCGATATCTCAGTCGGTAGAACATCCGTCTGCCATACAGTAGATCGAAGTTCGATTCCCACAGGGGTGAATTGCTTTGGAGTAAAGCGTCTGCTAAATGGATGGATTTTAAAACATGGAGGTTTTGTTTCACAATGACAGAACATATTTTAGTGGTTGAGCTTCTTATCAATGTTGGGGTAGTTACTCTAAAAAGGTAATTAGTTACTAGTTACTCATTACTTCTGTAAATTGTAATAAAATTACTTTACTCGTTACTGCATTTGAAAAGCAACGCCACTACTTATTACTTTACCATTTCTTAATTCAGCGTGTAGACATGGACAAACATCATAGCCGGATCATCACTGCCTGTCTTTGTTACCCAAAAAAGTAATATCGTTTCTGTAAAGCGTTACTTTGTAACGCGTTGCTCCCAACAATAGTTCTTATTAATATCATCTCTCTTTTTCCTGGACATTCTGTTTTTCCCAGAGCATGGCTCTAGGAGAATTAATATGGAATGTGTCTTTATTCATTTCTGCAAACAGCTTTAATATCTAACATGTGGTGTCAAAGGTAATAGTGGATTGTGCACAAATGTCTCACATTTAACGTCATTTCCTTGATTTTATTCTGGACCATTGGTGTCGCCGTTTCCCATTTATCTAGATTTTGTGCGTACGCCTGGGTCAGAGTTGCCATGGAGGCAGGAACATTTTCCCGTCATGTTTGGTTTTCATAAATCCCAAAAGTTGACTATATTTGCCGTACCCCGGTTTTTGTTCCTATGCCAGCTTTAGAAATAGGGCTCCAGGTGTTTACCAATGCTGACCCTCTTCTCTTTGCTACCAAACAGAATAATCTCAGTTTTATCTTCATGTAATTGTAGAAAATTCTCCCTCATCCAAGTGTTTACTTGCTCCAGTCTCTGTCACAGTAAGTCTGCTGGGCTGCAGTCGTCTGGTAACAGAGACACATAAAGTTGTGTATCATCTGCATAATTGTGATAATTAATGCTATAGTTCTGTAATATTTGACCCAAAGGGAAAGCTACATTTGTTCAAATTCCCAAAGGAAACAATGGTTAGACAGAAATGGCTGGAGTTTGTTTTTGGGGACCAGACACAGAGTTGCACTAACATTTGTATCTGTGACCGGCACTTCACCGACGACTGCTGGATGAATAAGGGCCGGTACAACGAGGGATTTGCGACCAGGCTTTAGCTGAAAGGAGGGTCTGTTGCTACAATGAAGGACCACATTTCTGATCCTGAGCCACAAGCTGTAATTAAAACCGAATAAGTTGTCTGTTTAGTTTTGATAGTGTGTGAGCAACGGTCCAACTACAGGAATAAACCCAAACTTACTTTACCTGATCGCTACCAGCAGGTAACACATGATGACCAGAAAGTTAGCGATCAACACTGTAGATGGAAAAGCTGCAAACGTAGTAACCAGGCTAAAAACATCCAGCTGATTATCCATGTGGAAAAACAGATGTACATGGAGTGGCTAGAAATGCAGCTAGCTATAGTGTAACATGCATGAAAGTGTTAGCAAAGAGCATCATTAGCTTATCTATTTCTTGCTGGTTGTTTTGTGAATTGCCACGGGTTGCCGAGTCGCTGCTGGTTCCCAAAGCGCTGATACCTGTTGCCGAGTCGCTGCTGGTTCCCAAGGCGCTGATAGTTGCAGAGTCTCTGCAGGTTGCTGAGTCGCTGTGGGTTGCAGAGTCACTGCGGGTTGCACATGTGCTGCGGGTTGATGAGTCACCACTGCTTGCTGAGTCGCCGCAGGTTTGCCACAGGTTGATGAGTCACTGCGGGTTGATGAGTTGCTGCGGGTTGCAGAGTCACCACAAGTTGATGAGTTGCTGCGGGTTGCCGTGTCGCTGCGGGCTGATGAGTCACTGCAGGTTGATGAGTCGCCGCAGGTTGATGAGTCGCCACAGGTTGATGTGTCACTGCGGGTTGATGAGTTGCTGCGGGTTGCAGAGTCACCGCGGGTTGCCGTATCGCTGCGGGCTGATGAGTCGCTGCAGATTGATGAGTCACTGCAGGTTGATGAGTCGCTGCAGGTTGATGAGTTGTTTTCGGGGTCTGATTCAGGCTCAAACGTGTACAACTGTAGTTTTTTGTGTTAACATTGTTTACTGGATATTTATATTACTTTGGTTTGTTTACAAGTTCTGCCGGTGTTTCTATGATGAAAACAACCACATCAGCGGGAGGCGGGGCTCAGGGCTGAAGAGTCTCATTCTACTGGTTTCTGGCAGAGGCTGATCCGAAGGCCTACAGAGAGGATCCATATAAATAAATAAAGGGCTTTGTGAAAAATGCTGGACTGATTCCTGTCCTTTTGGACTCACATTAAAATAAGTTAGCCTGTACAAGCATAATAGAGCCCTTTTTAGTCCAATGCCAGCCACAAATTAGATATATGGTGTTAGTAAGTGGTTCTTTATTTTATATTATTATTTTTATATTCTAGTTGCTTCTAGTGTGTTTTCCTGATCCTTCCCTTCTTCCTTTATTTTTTACTTGAAAAGTCCAACCAGGAAGAAATGAGCAAATTAGCTTAATGCTATATACTTTATAATGAAAACTTCAGGGTTTCTATATGACCTCTATGTCTCTTTGCATTGTTATTGATAAATGAACTAAAAAAAAAAAAAAAAAAAACATAAAATAAAAAAAGAGAATAGATTGCTTTTCATGTAAATGACTGATTGAGCCCTGGAATAAAACATTATTTTTATATTCTAGTTGCCTTTTGTAATTTGATATAAATGGAAGTGATTGTGTTAAATCCGCATGTGATATTGTCTCATATCAATTCCTGGCTCTGAAATTGTATCATGGCGGAAGATGTGACAATTGCAAACATCTAATTATTATCTATTTAATCAATTTAATACAGTATCTTAAACAAACTTGTAATTTACACCCCTACTACATATCATTAGCATCACTGCATTGTCATATATTGGCTAAGTTGTGATATCTGTCTAACTGTACTCCCCTAATGTTGCTAACTGAATGTGCATTCATTCCCTATAAAACCTTAAAATATGACTTAAGCAGTTATGCTACAAGGTTAACAATATTCAAACTTTTAATGTGGACTGACAACTAACAGATATGATACAACAGAATACAATAAGATACAACATGGTAAATGGTCTGTATTTTATAAAGCACTTTACTGTACCTGAAACGATACCCAAAGCACTTTACATATACGTCACATTCACACACACATTCACACACTAATGGTGGAAGCTACCATGCAAGGCACTAACCACGACCCATCAGCAATTTGAGGTTCGGTGTCTTGCCCAAGGACACCTCGACATGAACTCGACTTGGTCGAGGGTTACAAGATGACCACTCTACCCACTGAGCCATGCTGCCCCTCTACTGTACTATAATACAGTAAGCTATGCTTGATTGTCTTGAAGTCAAATACTGTAAATATTAGAAGCTTTCATAGTCATAGTTAAATCAAATTAATCACGAGAAGAAACTGCATGTAGTTCCTAATGTCCATGCAATCTTGCATAGCCAATACAAATAAATGCATACTCCAAATGCTCACTGTTAAAACACAATCAAAATATTTCAGTCTGTTTAGCTTCACACATATTTGCTTAAATGTTTAATAGAAATAGGAAACAATGACAGGAAGCAAAAGCTTATAGTCTGCATAGAGGATATGTGGTGGGTCAGTCAATATCCTGAGCTTGTCTCGGAACAGACTGCTCATAAACTGACTGGAGGGGTCGAGCTCGCCAACTTTTTAGTTAAACAGTGAGATTGGCAAACCACACTGACATCCCTTATCTGACTAAGCTCTCTAACAAAGCCCATTTTACAGCCTAGTTAAACAAAATTATAATCCTTTGATCCACACCATACACCCACTATAGGCTCTTTCCGACTGTAGGAACCTTTTGTAGTTCCTATAACCTTTTCAGGAACCAGGCCGTTTTTTCTTGCATTCCGACATATAGGAACTAGGGACCAAACCCCCCAGTTCCTATAACCATTTTAGCTCCTGTTCCGAGGCAGGGTCTGAGCGGGGTTCTATAGGAACCCTCATGACGTAGGTGTTTGGTGACTGGTAGCTCCGCCCCTTGCCAGATTTCCGCATTTTGTGTCCCCGCCACATTTAAAAAACACAGTTGCACATACGGACAAAAACAACAACAGAGCAAGCGATAAATGGACCGACGAGGAGGTCAAAGCTCTTCTGACCGTCTACACCACAGAGGATTTTCAGAGAGGTTTTGAAGGTTCGCAGCGAAATATAAAAATATTCCTGACGATCAGCTCTCAGTCAGAGAACGCGGGATAACGTGAAGCAGCGCACGTAGAAAACTCACACAAGACTACAAATAAATTAAGGATCATGACAACCGGAGCGGGACGAACCGAAAAAACAGTAAATTGGACAGCTTGTACCACCGACATGTTTACTCGGGCAACGCCGCAGCAAATGACTCCTGCGTGCGGCAGGAAAAGCCAGTGTGATATGCAGCATACACACACATGTACATAGTTATTTTTGCTCTGCTGTATTCACTATAAAAAAATAAATGACTTTGTAAAGAGTCTGAAGTTTTCAGTTTGTGTCTGTTAGATGTGCTTTGGCCACATCTATAAAATATTAGCTAATAAAAATATTGAGTAGTTATTAACTTATCACAGCTATGAAATATTAAATAATCCATCTTTGGCCGCTACATTTTAAGTCTTATCCTGGGTGTAAATTACGTTAGTTTATCAACTTTATAATATGCTCCATGTCACAGAACGAAGTTTATCATGTTTAACCAAGATCTGACACAAATTACACACCTGTAAACATTTCACCACCCTTTTTATATTTTTACCTTCATCTACGCTAAATCTGTGTATGTCCTCATAATTCTAAACCATAAGTCAGTCACAACCAACCCTTCAGTGACGGATTACTCCTCCACCTTTCTACTAAAACACACAAATCTTAATAGCAGATGATGAGATCTTTATTTTGCACATAACACAAAAAAAATGAAAAAAAAAAAATGAAATGATGCATTTTCTATGGAACATTTTCTCTTTAAATGTGTACATCATGTATACATGTATGTTCTGTCTGTCAAACTTCCAGAACATGATGCTTATTATGAAGAGGTGTGTAGTGATTAGCTGGAAGGCAGGAGGTAAAGCATCCAGGCTGCTCTCCATCTCCTTCAGTATCTGCAGCAGGTGGTTGTGTCCATCCTCTCCAGTGCAGCTTCAGGCGGCCACAGATGTATTGAAATGTCTCCCTGGACATACAGAAATTCTCTATCCACTGCTCATCGGTAAAATTGAGAACAACCTTTTCCCACTAGTTATCAGCGTTGCTGCCGCTGGATTCTTCATCTTCTGACTTTCAGGAGCCTTCCAGCCTCGACCTTGAGAAGCCTGGTTGTATTGTCCATCAGTAACATCTCCATCAAGCAGAGCATGAACACGACGATCTCTTCGTTCTCCATATTAGCTTGCCGTGTTGTTTTGTTTTTAGCGGGTTACGTGACGTATGCGTCACATCGGTCCCGCTACCGCCCCCAACTAATGTGCGAATGCAACATGAAACAGTTCCCCTGGAGAAGGTAGTTCTTAGAACTAGGGCAGTTATTAGAACTGCGTTCTTAGAACTTCTCTGTCCAAATGCGCCTAATGTGAAAACGTTCCCTCTGTTGTAGGCAGGACCACAAACCTTTAACATGAACCCTCCAGCTGAAGGTGTCGAAATATCTCTGTATCTAAATGGGTACTGAAATATTTAGAACAATACACCTAATCGATGTATGCACCACTGATGTAGTATCTAAAACCATCTCCTTAGTTTAGTTTACAGTGAAGATGACATCACACTACTGCACAAAGTTTTCTATCAGAGAAATTAAGAAAGGTAGAGAAATTTTCTTTTGTTTTTTGTTTGTTTTTTTCTTTTGTTTTGTTTTTGTTTTTGTTTTTGTTTTTTTGCGGTAGGCTCAAGATAGCAATGTCAGCAGATAAATTAAAAACAAAATTCCTGGGAGACTGTGCACTGGTTCGTGTTTAGTGTCAGTTTAGTGTCGTACAGTGTTATAGAAACGAACTGGAGACCTGACAGAACCCTGTGAAGTGCCCATACTGACAGATCTGGATTCTGAGAAAGCAGAACTTACTCTAATGCGATCCCTTCAACTGGATCTTTCTGTCTAAAATTGGTGGCATATCCCTTTAATCAACTGACCTTTGCCAATCCCACACAAAGAAAAAGAAAACCTGCAGCAGCATTTTACTTGCACTGTATTCCAAGAAATGTGCCTGCAGATCAGGTCAGCAGAGTCTACCTACAACACATTAGCATGACAAAGCAGAGCGGTACAAGAGAACAACTCTGAAACAACTGTTTCTGATCAAAGTTGGACTATTCACTAGAGACACAGATGCAATGTGGGAAAGTAAAAGCTCTTGTTTCAGTCAGTTTGAAATCCCAGTCTATGATGTCATCCCAGGCAGAGGTGATCCAGAAGGGAGCAGCAGTGTCTGCTACATACGGCAGTTCAGTTTGAGTAGAGTTTTCCATTTGTCTTTAAAAGGATATACCTCACTACTGTGGATTGGTCGTGTTTGCTAACTTAACGTCATTGTTACGGTTGATATCTTATGAGCAGATCATGGAAAACTTACACCCTGTGTTTCTATGACATTGCAACAACTTCATCTGTTTGTGATGTACTTTGTAACCCAATACAAGTATCTGGCTGGTGGCAAGCTGCACAAAGCAAAGCATTTGAGGTTTTGTTTCTAAGTTTAAGTTGAAATCATGAAGTCTCGCGGCTCTCTTTGTAGCTGCTTAAGTATTCAGATGTGTGTAAGTAGGTGTATGTAGGCGTTATATGTGCTAAATGCACAGTGCAAGTGGGTGAATGCATAGTGTGCTGTGTTTGTAGGATCTCCAGTAACTTAGCAATACAAAGATTAAGACAGGCTCAAGCAAGATAATAAAACCAAATCAAAGGCAGCGGCTATGTGTAGGAAGCAAACTTGAAAAAATTTTTAGCGGTATGATGTCATAGTTTCTGGCTCTTACTCTCCTAACTACCAGGAATCAAATCTGAGCAAAACAGAGTGCAGAGAAGGAAAGAGGAAACTTGGCTTGTGCTAGAGCAGCTTGAGTACAGCTGGGAGAGGGGTCATGTCCACAGAGAGCGACTGAAACAGGCTATTTCTGGGCCTGCCCCCCTGTCCCCTCATTCTCATACAATCATGCATCATCCACACCCTTCACTATCACTCATCCATCTCAGTCACAGCAGGACTCAGTTGTGCAGTTCCCCCAATTAAATTCATGCTTTCATTTGTGCCCCTGTCAGATGGGTGACGGGAGGAGGGTGGAAGTCTCACACTGAGACGTCACAGAGAAGAAAATGGCTGCATTGGTTGTTGTTCCTTGATTTTTCTAGTGGGCATACCTGAGTGTGCTCAGCCAGCAGCAAGATGAGAAATGCAAGAATGATTTGTGTTGTGTTAGCATGTTAGCCCAAATTTCAGCTAATCCAGGACAAGCATTTTTTTCATAACTTGATTAACTTCCCCAAAAGCAGCACTCTTACATATTGTGTAACGTACGATGGCAGTTGTTTCCTTTAACTTGTGTGGGCCAGAACAACTGCCCAATCAAATTCTTGCCAGCACCCTTTCCCTGAACTACTCTTCTCACTCATCACAGTAATGGCTAGGGGGATGGGCAGAGCAGGTGGTAGCCCAGGAACACATCCACAGTCTAAAGTAAGAAATTAGGGTACATATTGTGCCTCTCCTTTACTCACTAGAAACAACTCATTTCCTGAAACATTGCAGGCCTCCTGTGTGCAAAATCTAGAGCTGAGCCCTTTGAATACGCTTCTCCTCATCAGGGTCAAAAGAAACATGGTGGAAGACAAAGTACAGGAAAAATATTTGCTTGCACATCCTTCTTCTCCTCTCCCTGTGCTCCTAGTAAATCTTTACCACGGTTCAGTCGCTCCAATATATCACACGTAGAGGCCAAATTTAAAATGCAAAGTGTGTTTTTCCTTGTAAGTAATATTCTTTTCTTTTACAGCAGATGCAGCAGAGATCACAGGACAGATTCACTATGCAAAGCTGCTGATTACAAAGGTAACTGATTTCTTGAGAACAATGTTTTTGGTCTTTGCAGCATTGTGGTATTAAGTACTAAAAACAATCATGAAACTCTGTCATTTGAAACCATCTGGAGTATATCTCACATTCATATCCAGCCCTTTTAATTACTCTTACCTAATTCTTATCTTTAGAGGCACTTTTCTAAAGTGTACAAAGTCTACCACACAGGGGTTATTTGCCAGCATCAGTTATCACAGCAAACATCTGGACATAATAATCAGCGAAACGTTCAGCACCTGTTATTTTCAGCAAGTTGGAGCTTCCTCTGAGGCATGAAGGACAAACAGCCAGGCTCCTCCACAACTCAGCCGGCTTGTGTTTTAAGGATAAGAGGGTTCAGCTAGGACCTCTATATGAGCCAGGTTTGAGCGACACTCTTGCGCAATTATTGCTTCGGATATATGCCTGTAAGTCCTCTGCATTATACAACTTGCATGAGGGTATAAAATGGCCACCCAGCACCTTTTATTCTCAGTAATGTGAAGTGAACGTGTGAAGTTTTTGTACTGGCATCCTGTATATACCTTGAAGTGAAAATGCTGGATGTCTTGGAAACCTGCTGATTGTCATATAGCAACATCCACAATGTCACATCTCTCTTATAGGCTGCAAATACCTTCTGTTTGTGTTTTGGTCGAATTACCAAGAGAGAAAAGGCAAACAAGAATCTTAAAGACTTGAATGCAACATCTGACAGCTGCAGCATCTAGCATATTAGGATGGTTAAGTACACAGTCTTCATGATTACTGTCTGATTAATATGGACTACCATTGTTTCTAAGCAGCAGAATTAGGACAAAATAAATGTCAAATGTCTTCTACTGAAGCACTGTTCCTTCAGCTGGCAAACTTACTTCTGTGATGTACAGTACTGGGGAATAGGCACTCCTCATTTCTTTCTACATTATCAAGGAAACAGGAAATAAGTGAAGCCATTAACTAAAATATGTGCAAACATGGATGAAAATACAGGACATAAGTACTACATAGTTTTGAGGAGTATTTGAGTCAGTATTTGGTCAGAGCAGCTTTATTGTTCAACACAGTCTGAACCCTCTTAGTCTACAAGAAAAGTTCTCCAGACTTCCTGATGGACTTTCCAAAGATCTTTTGTTGATGTCGGCTGCCTTTTTCTCTGTCAAGATAATCCCACACTGCTTTGGTAATATCAAGGACTCTGAGGAAGATTCATCCCTCCATCAGACCTGTTGCCACTAATTTTCAGTCCAGTTCTTTTGTCATTATGCATACCTCAGTCTTTTCTCCCTGTTTCCATTTCTTAAGAATGGTTTCTTGACAACCATCCTTCCATGGACACCATTTCTGATGAGGCTTCAGTCAAGAGTATGAACAAACTGAAGGGCCAGATCCTTCTCTTAGGTCATGTGTCAGGTAATTAGTGGATTTTCCCCAATTTCTAAGGACATCACTTTCACTTTGTCATTTATGTGTGACGCTTGTTTTGTCCTCCACTCGTCAGGTCTCTTCATTTATTTTAATGACTCACTGCCTATCATGCACATACATGCCAAGTTTTAAGCTAACAACTCTGGGAATCAGCTTGTTAAGCAAAAATACATTTATTCTGTCTGTAAACTATCTTATTTTTGGCATTTTTCTCAGATATGACTAAAGACATGGAGACAAAATATATTTACAAAAGGCTGCCAATAAAAAATTAATGAGGAATTTGAAATGCGTTCTTTGCTAAATTGTGTGTTATGTGTAGTTAAAATGATTTTCCCCTTGAGTTAGGTCCTTTTTTCGTGCTTGAATGGCTCATAATTCCTCTTAAAATGGGTCAAAAGCAACCAATTTCCAAGAATGTCAATAAAAAACTATGACCTATGCAAGACCTACAGAAGGCCTGGAGAACTGTCGCTCAAGATCATTTTAAAAGATCACAAGAAAGTCTGACTGCTTGAAAGGGACATAAAAATGAGGAGTGTCAACACTTTTATACAGTGCAGTTTTTACGTCTTTCAAACATTAAATTTAATTTACCAAGGGCTCATTCTTACCTGGGTAAAAGTCTTTGGATTTGGACAGCTTAATGGTGGCACCCGTCTCTTTCTGCAGTTGTACGATGGTCTGGCCACCCTTACCAATTATAGAGCCGGCTGCATAGCTGGGGATCAGCACCTTCAGGAAGTACTCACCCTCCTCTGGGGAAGAGACACACAAGGTGGGAAAAGGCCACATCATGTACAGCAGCTCCACACATTGTCATGTAGTTCATACAAGTACCCAACCCCCATTAACCTCAACAGGCAAAAAAAAAACAAAAAAAAAAAAAAACAAATGGAAATGCTTTGACATGCATCTATATTCCTCTGGTGAAGGGAAGGTGTTTGTTTGAGCTGGAGTTTGTGGAGCTCTCAGTGCATTCACATTCTGTGGCATGTTCTGTGTCCTGTCCCAGATTTCGCATGGAGTAAATGATGACCTCCTTTCCAGTTTGCTGAGGTCTAATTTTAACCATTTCAAGGAGTTTTGGCAACCTCTGAATAAAAACCCAGCCAAGCTCAACGTTAGTAATCCTCCTTTACTCATAAATCAAAGGAAAGTAAAATACATCCGAGTGTAAAAACTTATCCTGGTGAGCAAAGTTACACTTGGAGGACGAAACGCAAACACTTGAACTTACAATCCAAGCAGTTCATGAATGCTAATGCTGAATTATCCTTTGTAATTAACCAACATGTGGAGAACATATGTGAACCAATCCTGCAGATTTGCTCAAAGGGTATACTGCCAAAATGGTCTAATTTTGGAAGAGGCTTTCGTGGTTTAAAGTGGCTTGTTACAGTCAGTTATTGATGGGAGAGTTTGAAGAATTTGCAGCTCAACATTGTTCCTTCTCATACAATCTCAATTAGAAATTAGTCAACACCAAAGTGGGTAAAGAATCTGTCTGAGAAAACCCTGATCACGCTAAGTGCGTAGTCTAAGAAAAAGCAATCAACCACACACAGAGCTTGAACCAAGAAGTAATTAAATTACCCGTCAACAGCACATGAAAATCTTATATTTATGGATATGTGGCAGAAGGGGGTCACCCAATGAATCAATGAATTCCAAATATCATCTTGATGAAGTCGTGGTAAACGCTTCATACAGGTGTGTACTTGTACTGAAGCACTGGTACAAATAATGTCTGCATGCTGATTTGGATGCAATGACGTCATGTTCGATCCCTTTCAGCTGCCAAAAGGGTGACGTCAGTGGAGCGGGCCGAGATGTAACAAGCCACTGTCCACCTTTAGATGACGAGATTTCTTTCGCGGTTTCTCACTTGCAGCATGAAACTGATTTTTGATGTCAGGTGCTGCAGCTGCAGGGGTCTGTCACCTTGTCACCACGTTTTTATGCCTTGTAGAGGATGTCAAGTGCTTGACCGGTGCAATGGAGGGATGGAGGTGGGCTGAGACCAACCTGTTGCCTCCTCAGAAATTCACTCATTAGATTCAGATGTGAATGAACATGGCACTGTGACCTAAGGGAATTTCACAGCACACATGTTGGCTTATTTGCTTACTGCATTAATATGCCTCTCATGTTTCACTCAGACACAGGCATGTTTTTTTGTGCATATCACCCATAACCAATGGCTCTGATAAATACACACCTATTCAATGACATGACTGTTGATGCAATTTCACTTTGGAGATGGAATAACTTGCTGAGATAATCCTAAGTCCCAGAGAGTTTTATAATATAATATTTACAAGAATTCGTCTTATTTCCCGCTTTTGTCATTTGTAGATATTCAGGTTTTTGTTCAATGCTGCAGTCAGCTCTCTGCTTTTCTCACAATGTAAAAACATAAAATGACCTTGGTGGAAGAAGCAGCAATCATTCACGGTCGCAGAAAACGCTTTTGTGCCCTCACTTCTTTCGCCATGTATCTGATACCGTACACACACACACAATGAAATTCATTTGATGCAGATTACAGGATCCCAATAAGCCAACGACCTGTTGTTGGCAGACAAACCCACTGCGTAACTTTCTGCTCATCTTCAGCCAGAGTAAAGCCAGCAGGGGAGGAAGCCACTAAGATTCCCTCCGTTGCCCTCACAGCCACGTTTTCTGTCATTAGTCAATAATTAATTCCGTCCTAGTGTCTGAGATCACAGTAACAGGTTTTAATGGCGTCATGTGGTAGAGTAAACATGGCAATCTGTCGCCAGGGAACGAGAGCAGTGGGGCTCATTGGGAAGCTGAGCCAGTGGGGTGTTAGTTCAAACCCTTGCTTCCAATACTGGAAGGATGGCTTGGAGGAGAGACTTGGTCTCTGAGCCAAATGTGTTTAGTTAAGTCACTCGAGGGGGGTGGGTCAGGAGGAAATGCCTTGTGACCGTCCTCCCTCCTTCTCACAACCCTTCCAAGTACCCATTCTGCATTTCAATGGACTAACCTGCTCCTGTCAGGGAGCAAGGACGATGGAATGAAAATGAGCAATAATGAACCAACGGCCTTCAGCTGTATGAAACTATGCATAGGTCTAGCATGATGGATAAATTCAACAAGTCCAGACAAAAAGAGTTTTGAAGCTTACCCATTCTGAGATCTGCTGCTTCTCAAGTCCTCTGTCAGATCGCCATCAATGCCGGGGCGCAATCTCTAAAAGGGATCTTAACATTAGCCTAGGCATAGGTGCAATGGTAGTGTTGAGGAATGCGGCCAGTCGACCTTTTTCACCGAGGTCTTATTCATCAGTGAGTGCAGAAAAAGAGATTTCACCGCAGCATCCGAGCCATGCCTGCAGCTGGCCAGAGCCTCAATTGTCTGAGAAAATGCTAATGCAGGCTCTCAGTGTTTTCAGTGAAAGACGGCACGCATTGTTCAAGCCTGCATCGGTTTGAAGGGGGGGGGGGTCTTCCCTGCCGCATCACCCTTTTCACTGCTCTCATCCATATTCATCGAGTGGCCTGTCCGTCTGCAGCAGTGCGCAGGACTGACACCTCTCTGGGCCAATGGGTGGCCGCCTCTCTCCGGCACGTCATGTCCCCACCCCCTTGAAGCCGGTCCCAAAAAATTGAATTTTTTCCCCTACTCCGCCTCTTTTGACGCAGCACTATAAAGTACGGCAGGCCATTCACTCACTCTTTTTAGTGAAAAGTGACAAAGGTGAAGTGGTTGAGGGGAGCGGGCTCGGGCGTTGAATAAGAAAGCTTGTGGAATGACCTTCAACAGTGGCTGAAGAGGTGCACGGATAACACAAGCAGATGATGAAGGAGGTGGAGGAGGAGTGATCTGAGACAGCGTGCCTTACGCCACCCATCCTCCTTTCCTCCTCCTCTCCCCACACCCCCAGTCCCTTAGACGGCCATGTTTGAGAGGGTGGAGGGGCTCATCAACCATTGCAAATGGCAGTGCCGCAGAATGGTGGAGGGGGGTGATGAAGCCAATCACTACGCCTATAAATCTTACACCGAGAGGTATCTTAAGTGACTGAATGTGTGTAAAAACTGCAAAGTACTTGGACGTTAAGTGTGGACGCTGGAGGGGGAGCAGTGGGTCCAGATTTAATAGAGCTTTCCAGGAAACCTGTAAAAAAATAACTCCCTTTTTCCCAGATCCTGATTAGTTTCATCCACAAATCAAACCTTAACATCACGCCACCAATTTGGTTTTTGAAGCAACGCCTTCCAGAAAATTCTAACAGTCTGATTCAAGTGAGAAGTGCTCTACTATATAGACACAGCTTCCCTGTGGACTCTTCCTCTCTCTCTCTCTCAGGGTCTATCTATCGCTCCTTTCTCTTCGCTTTGCTCTGTCTTCATTTCTATCGCTCTCTCTTTCTCTCTTTCACTGCCACCTGGCAAATTCACAGTCCACTCACGTCACATAGCTCTGCAAGGGCACCTGTGTCCTTTCCACCAAAAATCGGAAAAAAAAATTAAAAAACACAGCTCACATTCCTGTGCCAGCTTTTCCATTAGCAACATAACAAGATCATAACTAATCCCTGAGAACACAACCTTTTTTGGAAGCAACATGCGCTCAGTGTATGGGTAACTAGAAAGAAAAAAGAAAGGAAATGAAAGATGTTCATTTTGTGGAGAGAAGGGCAGCGCTGATAAAAGAGGAATAATTTCCCTCATTCAGTGTCCGCGGCTCCTAATGCACATCGAGGGGCTCAGCTTCTGAAAGAGCACAGGCTTTCTTCTCTTTGTTGTAACTGCCAGTCATGTTAATGATCAGTTTGGTAGGAATAACGTGATCAATATCAGACGTAGTCAAGGGGCTGGTGATTACAGGGATGGCTGACGATTATCAGGCTGTCTAACACTACTGCCAGACAGGCTGTAGGCTAATGTGGCTGCATGAATTATAAGAAAACACTGGGACAAAATACTGTTTAATTAATTTGATATAGGCTATGGTGAATGGTATAACTGAGGTATGTATATTTTAATATATTATTTTAAACAAAAACCTAGACAATAAAAAGCCTTCAGGCAACTTTTACTGGTGTCAGTGACCGCGTCTGAATGCAACTCGGTTGTGCTGTTAAGATCCAGCTAAATGTTAAAGGCTCAAACACGTTTAACCCTCCTCACTGTAGGATTTCAATGTGTAAGGCCAGTACTTCAAGATTTCTCAGGGAGCCACTTTAAGTCAATTTGAACATTTTGAAATGCCTTAAACAGCTAAACACAAGATCTATCCATCTATTTTCTCTCTCCTGCCCCAGTGGTCACTGGGCAAGTGGTGGAATGCATCCCAGGCAAGCTGCTGGAAAAAGCAATATTTTTCATAGTAAATTAAGAGAGTGCATCTTCTTTTTCTTGAGAAGAAATCAGGGACTGTTCAGGGAAATATTAGCAATCATAACTAGATATTTTCTCATGGAAGGCAACATTGTCCCTGACTGATTGGTGCTGCTGTTTCTGGGTCAAACGTATTGGCTTTATGGAGCTGGCGTGTTCCTGCATGGGTCCCTGTATGCTCTGCTTTTCTTTCCACAATACAAAGACATGCATGCTCAGCTGAGGGACAATCCTAAATAGTAAGTGTGAACATGCATGGTGGCCTGTCTTCAGGTGTGTTTGCCCTGTGACTGACTAGAAGACAGTTCAGGGAGTACATGGCTCTCCGCTCATACCCCCCCAGGCTCAGGCAGACTTCTCTGAACATGATGAAGAGGTTAGAACTTAAAGGTCCATTAATCTCCTCGCTGTTTTCCTTGATTAAATAATTAGCTATTTGGTGGATAAGATTATGTTTAGGAAGCAATTTGCTGAAAACAAGGCATTCTCTTCAGAAATCAGCACTGTCAGTGTTGCAGCTGTATTTTGAAATTATGATCGAAATAAGATGCCGTCTGACAGAAAGTCAGAGTTTTCTGTTTGAATTTTGTTTTTCAGCATTTGTGAAGTTGCTCCAAATATAATCTCACACCATCTAAGATTAAATATCTCCCTGGATATTGGATGGGAAAATCCCAGTGATTCGTCTGTGTAACAGATAAGTGGTGAAAACTCTCCAATAGACAAGAACACCATGTGATCTTCCAGTTCTGTAGGGGTTTTAGAGGTGTTAATGGAAGACATATGGGGTTTGAGCATGTTCTAAAATACTGTCTGGTGGTACGAGGATCCCTTTGTGCCTTACAGAAAATTCATTTCTGAGGCGCAGTGAGGTGCAGCGGAGAATCACTCATGCTGTCAGAAACGGATATAACGCTGCTGTCACTGAATGGGTGGCTGTCTGAGACAGAGACAGAAATTTCAGCAACATCTGGTGAAGGAACTGCCTATTCTCTGCAGACGTCTAATTAACACTAAGTTGTTGAGAGACTGTTCCCCGTGAGCTGCAGACCATAACAGTCAAAGCTGAAATAAGACGTACAGGAGCTGGAATCAGCCATCATCCTGCTGCTGTCCGACATCTTACTGACAAATATTGAAGCTTTGATTCACGCAGCTGCTGCACGTCTTTTCTCTACTCATATGCACCTCCATTCTCACTCTTACTTCATGTTAAAAGAAGACATTTTCCTTCTGTAATTACACTTCTAAAAAAATCCAAACAGCACATTGAGTACATTTTAAAAACCTATAACAGCTCCACAGGTTTTTAACTGGGATTCTGGTGTTTCAGAATTGTAATTCTAGCATAACACTGAGGTGATGAGAAACATAACAGCCATGTAGAAAACACCAAACAGATGCTGAGATTTGCCTCACTATGCAACCTATAAATAACCTGAGTTGGATAAGGATCTAGGCTACAAGTGGAGATGATTGTGCACCCTTAAGGGTTGTGTGAATTTTTACCTGTTGGTTCTCCTGCTAAGCTTACCTTAGAACGTGTACTTTAAAGTTAACTGTGTAAGAATCTCAGCATCAGAATTATGCTGCAAACAACTCTTAGATTCTTCACACAAACATCTTTTACAATTATACATACAAGCTTCACTCCCACCCCAGCTTGAAAAATTCAAATATAAGCTTATTTTGAGATTAAATTGAATAAAGCTGAAGGATACTGTTTCAGTGGGGAATTTGAGCCTTGAAAGTGATATGATTCACACCTTGAGCAAGATGTTTTGATCCATATGACTCACTATAAGGTGATGGGGGAATGGTTAAAGACTCCCTGTTACTCAATCATGAATTTGGCCAAAGCGCAATCAAGGATGTGTCTGCACGAGTAAAAAACTCTGATTAACAATGCAAAGCACCACTTTCTCTTCTTCACAGCATCCCTTCAGCTCCAGATGTGGAGCAGAGAGGTAGTCGGGTTCAAATTCAAAGCTGACCTGAGGAGGCCGTTCGCTCCGGCTGCCTGCCCATCCTGCTGGGATGCAGCATGTGAAGTAACCAGCCATAAACACGCAGCCAAGCGGACAGGACTCGGTTTTATCTTCCTTCTGCTGCTTTGATTGAGGACACTGAGCGTCCACGCAGACTTTTGCGCTCATGTGGAGAAGACGCAGCGGATGAGCTGCTTCTTGTGTTGCACTCTTACCTCCAGTGTTGGTGCGTTTGGTACAGCCGGCCTCTTCTGCCGGAGTTTCCAGTGGTCTCTTGCGGGAGTCCGGGTTATCAGTCTCCATGTGGGCCTGCTGCAGGCTGTGGAGGTCAGGATTGGAGTACATCCCGTTAAGGTCCACGGCTGCTCCGCCACCACCACCGGCCATCATCATTTTTTCCGCCGGAGATAAATTTGCGCCTCTTCTCTGACACAGAAACCACCCGCAGCGCCTTCACCACCACATAGCCTGGAAACCAGTACCGCGAGTTCTGGGCTCTGAGGACGGTCTCAGGGATCAAATGGTTAGACAACACCGGGGAGCAGGGTCTCCTCTCTCCGCTGCTGCTGTCTCACGGAACTAAATATAAAAGCCCATTGAGAGAAAAGCGCTCTACCTCTCCAGCACCATGCGGCTGTTGTTGACGCGCAGAAACAAATAAAGAGGCAGCGCGCGGTGAGCAGATCTGCCTCGCAGGGGCAACACGCCGAGAACAGGCTTCCCTAACTTATCTTCACGCCATCTTTCCGCGTTAAGTCCGGTGCGATGAGTGCAGCTGTTATTATTGTCGCCTTTGTGTGCAGAAGGGGGTGAAAATAGTTTGGGGCTCCAGAGAGGACCACAGTGCCACTGACCGGCCAAACCACGGGACCAACAATAGAGAGGTCCTGATTCATTTGTTGCGTTTCTTCTTTTAACCATGCCTATAAATAGGCATTTTTGTGACCCCCCCCCCAAATTTTATTTCACATTTTCTGAAGTTAAATTATCGAAATATCAAATCTAATTTTTTTTGGTCGTTTTTGTTAAAATCTGGAGCCATTCTTTTACAAGATGTTCCAATAATTTCCTTTGCGGTCCACTTTGAAAGAAATGTTTTCTTTACTCCCTGCAGCGCCTGACAAACACGCAGAAGCCCGAATGGCTTTATTTTCTACAAATAACTACATATTTAACATTGTCTACATCATCAGCATATCGTTTAAATAAACTCATTATTAGGCTTTTTGTTTTTCCATGTTTATTTGAAATTAGATGAAAATGATTTACTGATGTTCTATGGGGGAATTACAATGATGGACCAGAAAATAACACGCCACCTTTTTAGATTTCTACCATCTGCTGAAGAATCAGCATATAAACAGTCCTGGATGTGTTCCTGCAGCCATGTCTCCATGAAACACAGAATACTGCATTCCTTCTGTGTCCTTCTCAGTGTTCAGTCCTGTCCATCACCGTATCCTGGACACTCATAATAAATCTGGAAAAATTAAAAAATATATATTTCTACTATAAACTAGCTTCAGTGAAGGAACTCAAAGCTGAGGAGTCAACTGAGTGGGAAAAAGTCAGTTTATTGATCTTTGTGAGGGCAACTAATGTCACATCTCCTGAGTCCAAACCAAAAATTGCCAAGGGGACAAAATATCACATGTTATCATATTTCTAATCAGAAAACTGTCTAACTTGGAGACAATCCTTCACAATGAACCTTTGTTTACACTTGACTAAAACATACAAACAAAATGAAATATCTTTAAGATGGTGTCGGAGTGACGTCTTCCTGGATCTGATTGGCTTTGCTCTCCTCCGTCTCTGAAGCTGTGGTTGGCTGTAGCTCAGGCCCTGCCGTCAACGCCGACACCCTCTGGCCGAGCCTCTCCAGGACTAAATCAGCAGTGCAGGTAAGACTATGCTGAAAACACAGAGGAGTAAAATGAGCCAATATTTCAGATGCAGAGTATGTAGAGCAGCAGGTGTGTAGAGTTATGCTGTGAGGGAGATAAAAGGAAAAATCTGCCAGAATAGGCTATTTGTTCAAGGTTGGATGCTTTTTTATTCAGGTGGAGGAAGCGGAGTTGCACAAGCACAGATTTAAATATTTTCCTCTCTTTTTGAAAAGATGCAGTAAAACCTGCAAAATCAGTTATGCTGCCATTTCTCCTAGTGGCCAGTAGAGGTCAGTAAGTTACCTGAGCTTAATTATTCACTTTTTCTGTTACATGAGTTTTAAAAGGAGTTATCACGCTAATTTGCAGACCAGCTGTGATACCTTCACAGATTTACTCCCACCCACCTGTAGAATGTGCAAACCCTTCAGTGTGAGCACTGCCAGCTCTCTTAAACCGTCCCCGGTCAAGTCTAAGTAGATGATGGACAGCAAAGGACTCTTGAAGCTCCGCCTCCACTGCAGCTGAAACTGTCCATCTTGCCCACAACCTTCAGGTTGAAATTTGTAGCAAAGAAGCTCCTGCATGACAGAAAGGTAAATAACCACCTCTTCGGATAACTACAGCAACATGAAGCATGCCCTGAGCTGCCTGCCCCGACTGTTGCTGTAATTTAATTCAGGAGAAGACTTGTTTTTTGTTTTATTCTGGTCTTATTGCCAAAAACAGTCACATTAATTCACCCACTGGTGCTGTGAATGTATTGTGTTGACAATGTTTGATTTATTCCTCAGTGCCTGAGGGCTCTGCTGTTGGCCAAGGTGAGCCAGTGTTTTAGTAGCTGATGTGGTCCTTCATTGTCATATGCACAATCATTTATTCTGATCCAATCGCACTTACAGTCCTGATGTACAGCCACAAACATGGATTTATCTGCATTATAAAAACTCCCCAACTACTGCACTATTTCTAAGCAGAGTTTGTCAAAAACTAACTCATTTAGCCTTTTTAACTGATTAAATCACAGGAAATAATGGGTTAGGGGCTGACATCAGTAACGGGGTGTCTAACCTGTCCATATGTTCCCAGCAGCACCTCCTTCTGCCCGTCGAAGTCCAGGTCAATGACCAGTGCGCAGAGCACTGCATCCCACTGATCACTTTCCGAGAGACACGTCGACCAGGACAACCCTCGCTCCTGGACGTCTCTGAGCAGACACAAACGTCACAGCACAACAACACAATCCCTTTAGAACCGCCACGAGGCTGTCCGATACGAACCTGTAAACAACCGCCATCTCTATAGTGCTGGTTATCAGGAGGCTGTAGCTCTCCACTTCCTCACCTGGGCAGGACAAAAGGTAGACAGCTGAGGTACTCTGTACATAATGACAGTACGAGTCAAACCTAAACCAGTCTGTGGCTTACTTGTCTCTCTCCTGGGCTGGCTGGACTTGGTTTGGCATCTCAAAGGAAACAGCAGCACTGCAGAGATCGGACTGTCGAACTGGACCCGCCAGCTCTGCAGAACCTCTAATCAAATCACACATAGAAACACGGCTACCGCACATTACTGATAACCCAACCCTGTAGCAGCACATGGAGAACATGAGGAAAACAAAGCACATTTTATGTTAAATGATCACACAGAGGAGATTCAGTCTGCCCTCTGATTCAAGCGGCACCGACGTATCAAAGTAAACAAATTCCTGCAGCTGAGCCATGAAGACATGAAGCCTGATCTTCATAATGAAGCCTGGCAGAAACACACACCACCACAGAACTGACGCTTCCTGAATGAGAATTAGTTATCTTAAAGGTCTTCACAACAACAAAATAATCACTAATATGATTTAAATGAGTCATTTAAAAAAGGAGGCACATCTTTTTATTCTATGGTTTTATATAACAGGCATAAAAAATCAGATCTATGTTTTAAAATGAAGTAAATACAGCTTCAAGTGAACATAATATATTACTCTCTCATTTAACCAAAACTAACCAAAACCCAGAGTGTGTGTGAAAACCAACTCCCACTCCACAACTCGGTAGCTTTTAGGAAACCGTTGGCAGAAATAACATGAAGTTATTTTCTGTCATCAGGCACATCATGGTGGAACAATTCTGGCTCATTTTCCTTCTCAAAGTTGCTTCGGTTCATTGAAGTTTGCAGAAATGTGTTCTGCACATTTGTCTTCAGTCCCAATGCAGCATTTCAGTCAGGTTGAGGTCTGGACTTGGACTCGATGCTGCACCTCCATTCTTTCCTTTTTCCGGCATTCTGCTGCTGTCCTGTTGCATGAGCCACTTCAGCCAAGCTTCAGCTGTCAGGCAGATGCCTCATGTTTGACTCTTAAATACTTTGGTATCTAGACGAGTTCATGGTCGACTCAATGATGGCAGCATGTCCAGGTCGTGTGGCTGCAGAACAAGCCCAGATCATCATCCCTCCACCACCGTGCCTGACAGTTTGTATGAAGTGTTTGTGCTGATATGATAGGTTTGGTTTTTTTGTGCATTCTTACCCAAAATCTTCACTTAGGTCTGGTCTGTCAAAGAACATTGTTCCAGAAGTTTTGTGGTTTCTTGAGATGCAGCTTTGCAGAGCTAAGCCCTGCTGCCATGTTCTGTTTTAGGAGAAGAAGCTTTCTTCTTCAGTCTTCTTCCTGCTTGCACTAAACATTTAACATGCTAACTGAGCATCTGAAATGCAGCTCCTGGGTTTGGGAATGAACTCGCTGGGACGGCCGCTCCTCAGGAGTTTGGCAGTGGTCTTGAATGTACTTGGAAATATGTTAGAGGAATATTGGTGTTAACATTCCAGTTGGGTCTAGAAATCTATTAATACAAACTCGAGTCTCGGGTCTCCCGAATGGGAGACGGATGCCTCGCCAACTGAGCTAACCAGCCCCTGTATCCCACGTTTTAAAAAACCCTCCTTCAGTGTAGAACAATGGGCTCCATTTTATTTGGAAATAGAGTTAAAACCCTGCCCAGACTGATGAGAAACAACAGCTGCTTCTCTGAGATCACTGCTGATGTCTTTCCCCCTTGGCATTGTGTTAACACACGCCTGAATGCTCAAGAACAACAAAATGCCAAAACGTCGGCTTCTATAGAGGCGCTTGCTGGTAGTTAATAAAGTATAAATGCATTATCCATCCCAAAAGCTCTGCTCATAGCGGAGACCCGGGATTTATTTTTATAAGGAGTTGATCCTATAAGGATCCCTTACCTGGTCCCTTCTCATTGACCAAAGCCAGTTCAACACAGCCGTTCTGACAACCGAATGCTGAGAGCCGCCGGCCTCCAGATATGCTGAGCGTATCCAACCATAACACACTGTATGAAGAGAGGGGGGGGGGATAACCATCACCAGCTGTTATGGACGATACACACATGTAAGTGAGGATGTGCTGACTAGGCCTTAATTACTGCCACTCAGACCCACTGCAGCACACACGGTCAAACTACCATAAACAGCTAAATGACTGAGAGGCTGTGAATAACTAACTTGCTGGGCAGCTGTTGTAGCTCAGGGAACAGTCTCTCCACTGGCTGCTCCTCAAACTGGTGCAGGGAGGCGTTCTGTTGGAGACCAGAGACCAGGCTGAACCAAGGACTGCCACAACTCATCCCATCATGTGAAAGTTAGTGTCGACATGGGTAACCTACTAAATTTTGAGCTGCTTTTCTAAGATATGGAAACTCAAAACATCTATATTTACACTGACATTGGGCCAGTTTTGACCTGCTGATGAAGATCAGACCCCTAATGTCAAGTACTAACCTTTAATGTATGTATATGCTACTGGATGCTTGAATTTCCCTCGGGATCAATAAAGTATCTATCTATCTATCTATCTATCTATCATGGGACATGAGGACAAGCTCCAAATGTTGTAAACATGTTTAGCACAAAAAGTACGGAATTTAGTGTTTGGATGATTATTTCCCCCCTTTGATAATACCAATGAGTATACGGCACTGGAAAGCCAAAATCAACTGCATTATCCTCCTGTTGGTGTCCTGGCTGCATGGGGGAGACTGTTTTCAATCTGGAGGATGGAATTAGATCCCAGATTCTGGAGATATATGCCACTGGCTCCAGAATCTCATTCTTATGTCTGCCTATCAGTTAGTAACCAGGTAAATCTCCAAAGGAGTAAATATCAACAGGAGAACAGTGCAGGAGGTTTTAGAACATTTCTGGGGGGCTCTGCCCACACATTCCACAGAAAGATGAACTTTAATACCTCGTTGTGAAAGTGGCTCATCAGGCCTTCGTGCCACACGTATGATGATGCTGTAATTTGCTCTTTGTCGGCTTCAGAGGCTCCAGGACATTCAGAACAGCGCTGCTGGCTCCCATGAAATGTGAGGATGGACATTAAAATCTGCATCATTAATTCTAATGCCAACGTGGCAATGCACCAGAATATTTACAGGAACTCCTCCAATCCTCCACAGCTCCTCACCATCTCATTCCCCCAGAACTAGGCTACACACTATGGGAGACAGCCTTTCAGGCAGCAGCTCCACAGCTTTTAAAACCTTTTTAAAACTTGTTCTATTTCCAAAAGCCTGCCAAGAGTTAAATATGTCTGTATTTTAATGTGTTATATGTCTGCCTGTTATTGTTTGGTTTATCTTTTTACTGCTTTTTTTCGTAAAATGCATTACTAAACTTATTCTGATTATTATTATTATACAACATCTAAATGGGTGTTATTAAAGGGGAGAAATAATTCTTCAAACACAATTTCCGCGCTTTTTGTGCAAAGTTTAGACAGAACTGAGAAAATAACCAACAGGATTCATTAAATAAAACAAAGGAATGACTTCACATAATTAACACGGTCATAAAGCGTTAAGGCAACATGTTCGTGGTCTGCTGGTGACCACACCTCACCTCCTTGTACAGGTGAATCCTCTGGTCATGGCCACTGAGCAGGAACACCGTCTCACTGCCTCCATCAGCACACTGCACTCTGACGGAGGGAGAGAAGCTCTCTGACATTTACCATCCACACACATCCGTCTGTACGCCGCACACACGGGACAAACAAGCCTGAAAGCTACCTGGAAAAACCACGCCTGCACATGCGTGTATAATCTGGTAGCTCTGTGCTTTGCAAAGGTCTCACACAGAATCCCTGTTATGTTATTGATGAATGATGCAGCGAATCCGAGACGTCCAGACTTACACACCGGCTTTCTGCATTTCACTTCCTTCACTTGAATTTAAATGTTTAAGTATAATTTGCCCTGTAGAGGAAGAAACGTGCTAATCTCTTCTGTTTTTCTTTCTGGTACACTGTCTAAATATCTGGGTGACCCTAACTCTGGACATCCTTCGCCCATCTTTGCTTCTAAAGGTCTACACCGTTGGCCTGAAATTACATTTCAATGAATTGTTTTTAATCTCATTACTAGCCCTAAACTTTTAATGGAATATTTTCAAGTCTTTTATGCTGAAATGGATGTAAATGAACAAATGAAATTAAGCTGATGAGAAAGAAAATCTTTAGAATCTTGTTATTACATGAAACTGCACTGAAAAGACACGTTCATTTTCCCAACCAGATCAGACTCCAATTAAAAGTCCGTCTTCTGTTAGTGAGGATGAGGTACTTTTATCTGCTTCATTGACTCAACCTCTTGCAATGTGACCTGTAAGGTTAGTTGCCATGGTAACCAAGCTCAGCATTTACTCAGGTAATGGCGTAACTTACTCTGTATGGTAGAGCTGAAAGGGGGTGAACTGCAGCTCCAGATTCAGACAGCTTTCTGTTCGGAAAAACATGATGCCCATCAGCAGGTTCATCACAGAGTTAAAAGTGATCACGTGCACGTTCCACGCTGCCTTACTCACGTGCAATAGACTCCAGGTTGAACTCGGAGCCGGGCTCATAGTCACAGTAGATATTCAGGAAAGGAGTGGCTTTGTCACCAGAGTCCTGCAGCAGATTAGCCATGAGCACCACTACATCCACCTTTATCCTATGGCTCATAAATGTTAGACGTGAATTACCTTTATGAAGGTGATTCCCACCACCAGACCTCTTTTGGGTGGAGACTTGTTGAAGGCATCAATTGATACAATCTCTGCATCAACTGGATAAAGTTTTCAGAGTTGAATTTTGCAGCATCAACCATACAGACATACCTAAAAGGACTCAAACTGAGTACCTGGTATGTATGTAAACTGAACCTCCTTGGCCACAGGTCGGACTTTCTGCTGCAGCTCCTGGTACCTAAAACACACCACTTTACCTTTGAGAGTGGCCGCTAACAGCTCCTGTTCCCCGGCCTGACACAGCCCATAAATGTTACTCTGAGATGGTAAACGGCTAAAGCTATCCTCCACAAAGGGATACGGCTCTCGAAGCATCCTCCACGACACAACTAAGCAGGCTAATTTCAAAAGAAATCTCACTAATTTTGCTTGTCTATGTTTCTTTAATAGCGCCTTGTTGTATCAACTCCATTCGGAATAATTTCAAATTATATTTGAGCTTCCTCATTTATTTCTAAATATAACACTGTTGTCAAATAACAGAGTGTGAAAAGTTTCGTTGAATAGAAACTGCTTGACATCAGTATTAAAAAAGAGAAAAGGAAAAAGAAGGAGAATAAGATAGATCGATGGAGAGAGAGAAACTTCCGGTTTGGAAGGAGATGCGTTCGAGTCTATTAACAAAAAAACATTCCTGCTTCTTAACTATGGCTTTCTAAAGAAATTGGCCTTTCGGATACAAACATTATTTTAATTAATAATTGATTGATATAAATTATTTTAAAACAGAAATACAGCAATGTAATGACAAACTGAAGGCAGATATTTAATTTTTGAGTTTAAAACAATCAGACATTCTCGCACTTCTGTAAATGTTATCAATTTACCCACCAAGCTTGTGTTTTTAAAGGCAACACAAGTCTTCTTCGCTAGATTAAGTAGTTGGTTTTGCTTTGCTGCTGCCACCTAGCGGCCATTCTTTGTAAAAATTGTAACGTTTAATTTCCTTCGTTCAGAGAAGTCTGGTTTTTCATCCAATTAACGAACACTATACCTTCTTTGATACAAGAGTTAACCATGTTTAGGCATTTTTAGAAGGAAATAATGTTGCAGACAATATGATTATTATATTTATTTACATTAATGCAAAATACAAATATGCATATCTGATTTATTTCCATTTTACCATGTTATCCACATACATAGGAAAATACAATTAAAATTATCTCTCTATTTATGTTGCCCATTAAGCAAAATGTAAAACCCCAGAAATAATTTAGTTTACACTTTTCCACCAGAGGTCAGTGAAAACTTATTGGTTAGACTGAACTGCCTGAAGGAGAGGCTTTACAGTGTGTCAGTCTTTTGTGGCAAGTTACCTGCATCCTGATGAAATATAAGAAACAGGAAACACTGATGAAAAGTCAATTTGCATAACCATTTTGAGAAATTGTATATTTACCCCCATTTGAATTAATAGCTAAGGTGATTCTCTGAAAACAGTAAGTTTTCAGAGAAGCGAAGCTCCCGAGGCCAGATATGAAGACATATCTGTATCCACATTTATAATGAGCATCATCTTGGCTCAGCCGAGACACGACCTGCTTATACCAGTCAACACTTGCATATTTCTCCCTCCACAGTGCAGCAAATGTTTCCTTAACATGTTTTCCACCACCTTGTCCTTAATGTAATACACTGGGAAAAAAGAAACACACACACACACACACACACACACACACACACACACAAAGTAAATTAGCCTTTGTGAAGTTGAGGTGAAATAAGGATTCACACTAATTTTTCAGTCTGTTGTCATTAACATTTGACCACATTATTGACAGCTAGTGGTGTGAAGAGTTGTGTTTTTGTCATGTAAATGGTTCTTATGAGCTATTCTATTTAAAATGTTCCTTAAACATGGAAAAACCATTATGTATTAGCAGAATGCATCCAGGGTCAGACAGTCATCATTTTAAAATAAGAAACACTAAAATATACGAGTGCATCAATGATACAAAAGTGATGGAATTAATCACATTTAAGGAACACGTTTGAAGAGAGACAACAAAAGCAGCTCTTCATCAGTGGACACGCATGTCTTTATCGCTACAGCAGCACCGGTTCAGTGGCCTTTGTCCTCATTGTCCCACAGTTCCACACGGTGTGTTTTAGTGTCCTGCATGTACATGTGTTGCTGGGGAGGCAGACGAGGACGAGGCCCCGCGAGCTGCTGCTCCATATTGTTACAGTTCAGAGGTGGTGGTGTGCTACACCCCCACTTCTCCTAACACCACCTGCTTATCCATCTGCAGGATTACTGTCCAGTGTAATCACTCATCCTCCATAGCGACACACCTCACCTCACGCTGCAACTCCTGAGTCATTACACACACACACACACACACACACACACACACCTTGCACAAGAAGTTTATTGTAGTTTTGTGCAGAATGTAAAGTAATTGAAGCAGCTTACAAACACCGTTATTGGTTGTTGGCCTCGTTGAGACGTTTCATTTTACCAGTGATGATTTGATTTGAGCTACAAGTACTTCACAAGAGAAAAAGGTCACCCTCATCTTCATCAGCTCTAACACCATACATGCAGCCCGCTGTGATGCTTTCATGTTCATTATAAAGCACTTTGAACTGTCTTGTACATGAAATGTGAGGGACAGACATGATGAGAGTGAAAATAATAATTGTTTATCAGTACCATGTACAACCCAAAATCCAAATAAAACGAGGTTGGATGTAAAATGGAGATAAAAACAGAATGCAATGTTTTGCTAATCTCATGGACCCATATTTTTCTCCAATAGAACATTTACGTTCTGTTTTAAATGCAGAGCAGCCTGAAAGCAAGCGTCCAGTTTTTATCTTCCACTTCTTCTTCTGAATCCTTCAATAATATTATACGTTGTGGATAGTGGGATTGTTTTTGTTCCATTCTTTTTTTTTATTTGCAGTTTACACAGCATCCCAACTTCTTTGGGATTGGGTGGTACAATACAATAATACAGTTTCTCTACTGCTAATCAGGCATCCGAAAGGAGTGTGTGGATTCCTGAGAATCAGCTGGAACTGTCTGGAGCATGAAGAACGAGCAGAGCATCGTTCCTCCAGTCAAACCCTGGCATACCAGATTACTCCGAGGAAGGATATCAAATTCTCCGGAACATGACTCGTCACAAAACAGCTAAAATCATTCATTTTTGTAGAAAATGTGCCAATGTGACTTAAGCTTAATTAAATATAATTTTAAAATTAAAAAGCTCAAAAGTGTTTTCATAAACTCATCAAATACGTATCTTTAAACTTTATATGTTGCATGTTGTTGTCAGCATCTGTTTTCACATGGAGACCTTCCGACTGTCTTTAGTGGTAAAATGTTTCCTGAACCCTTCCCGGGTTTTTCTAGCCTTGATTATAACCAGGTTCATTAGTTACTGCAGCCTACTCCATAACTGTCCATGCACATTGTCCCTTCTCATTGTTAGTTGTGAGGAAAAATAAAACATTCCCAACGGAGTAAGAAGTTTCCTCAGATGCAACAAAACATTAAAACTCACTTCAGTATCTGTATTCAGAAATAAGTAAGCACGTCTACAGTTTGTTACCAACAGTATACTGAAAAGAAGTTGAGGATGGAAGCATGTTTAACTGTGTGCTATCAGGTTTTTATTTAATACATCTGTTAATCATTCGGGAGATGAGGATACTAAGTGTTGTAGTTTTCAAAGAATCTTTGTTGTTCTTGCTGATTCCAGGGATTCAGCTGTTCAGCAGTCTGTGGCTGGAGTCTGAGTCTCCTCATCACGCACCACACATTTTCATTAGGAGATAGAGCTGAACTGCAGGCATGTCAGTCAAGCACACACACACACACTGTGTGTATGAAACCATGCTATAGGAAGTTCTGACATTGCTGAAACCACTTATTCCCCAGTGAAAGACGCCACCTTCATGGTAGCATAAGTCTCTCCAAAATGCCAATATCCACCTCTGTATCAGTGTTACCTGACAGACATGACTGGGTCAAAAACCAGAGCTTTAGATTCTTCTTTTATACCCAATCCTGACACCCGCACCTTAGCCTCATTCACAAGGGTGCAAAATGAGATAGATAACCCTAACCCTATAGATAGATAGATAGATAGATAGATAGATAGATAGATAGATAGATAGATAGATAGATAGATAGATAGATAGATAGATAGATAGATAGATAGATAGATAGATAGATAGATAGATAGATAGATAGATAGATAGATAGATAGATAGATAGATAGATAGATAGATAGATCAGAATGAGGAAGAATGGAGATTTAAGTGACTTTGAACATGGCCTGGTTTAACCAGCACAGCCTACCTGAGTATTGTTGCTGACCATGTCCATCCCTTTATGACCACAGTGGAGCATCTTCTGATGCTACTTCCAGCAGGATAATGCACCATGTCACAAAGCTCAGATCATCTCCACCTGCTTTCTAGAACATGACGATGAGTTCACTGGACTCCAACGGTCTCCACAGCCACCAGATCTCAGTCCAGTAGAGCAGCTTTGGGATGTGGTGGAACGGGAGATTCTCATCATGGATGCAGCCGACAAACCTGCAGCAACTGTGTGATGCTGTCATGTTAATATGGAGAAAACCTCTGAGGAAGGTTTCCACCACCTGCTTCATCTATCACACCAGGATTAAAGTAGTTCTGAAGCTAAAAGATGATTCAAACCAATACTAGCAAGGTTGACTTGATAAAGTGGCTGGAGAGGTCATGTTCTGAATATGTTTAAACGTCAAATAATAATTTGGTAATAATTCAGATAATTAGTCTTGTTCATAGCAACTTTGATCTATTTACTTTATCAATATTAAAAAATGAGGGCTCTATAATAACTACACTTTGTCTCGAAGAGAAGAAAAACTATTTTCATTTACAAAGATAAGAAGCAAAAAAAATGTTAAATTGTTTAAATATTTCTGACATATGAAGGGGGCGGCGTGGTTCAGTGGGTAGAGTGGTCGTCTTGTAGCCTGAGGGTTGCTGGTTCGATCCTCTGCCTGTCGAGCTCATGTCGAGGTGTCCCTGAGCAAGACACCGAACCCCTACTTGCTCCTGATGGGTCGTGGTTGAGCGCCTTGCATGGCAGCTTCCTCCATCAGTGTGTGAATGTGTGTGTGTGAATGGGTGAATGTGACGTATGATGTAAATCGCTTCGGGTAAAAGCGTTATATAAATACAGAGCATTTACCATGAAGTTAAACCTGTTAGCTCTTATTAACTAAGATAAGACATAATCAACCCGAGTTATGTTGGAGGTCGTGTTTTCATTTTGTGGTGGGATTCCATCCCACGTCAGTAGGTTGAAATGTGTGTGTGAGATACTGAACCACACACTGCCTCCGAGATATTGATTAGTGTGTAAACATTCATTAGTGTGTGGAAAATAATGCTGTTTCTACATCTGGTGGGTGTCAGAAGGTTAATTCAGGAGAGTCTGGGATCCCGACAACAATGGAAAGTGTTGCTGAGGCACCTTCTTCTCTCTGTGTCAGATTCGTTGACTCTACTGTCAATGAGCCTGCACATCATATTGAGATTTATGATGACTCAGCAGATTTATCCCATTACTGAGTCTGAGTCTCAGCAAGGATGTGACACCTATTAGCAGTTTCTGTTAAACACTGTGGGTGCTGTCATAGTCCATTTTGAGTGTGTGTGTTCTGGGTGATGGTCCGACTGGTGTGAGTCCTAACGAAGCTGGAAGGGGCAAAGGTTAATGGCGGTGTGAGCTGAGCTGCTGGTAGCACCTGGTTTGCATAGAGGAGATTATTGTGTGTGTGTGTGTGTGTGTGTGTACGTAAGTGCAGGGTGAGTGATTGGGGCTGACAGCAGCCTCTGTATTGCTGGCTGGCCTGCAGATTTAGCCGACCTGTTTTAGACACTCTAATCTGGATTAACTGCAGCAGTGTGTCAGTGGGGACGTGGACCGGAGCCTTCCCCCACCCATTACCCCTTCACCTGCTTTCCTCTCCATCCCCTCTCACTTCACCTCCCATCCCTTCCTGCCGCGTCTCTTCTATCTCTACCCTCCATCCTTTCATCCACCTTGCTGCCTGATCTTTTCCACACAGCCCACCTCTGTGTTTAGGCTTCAGCATGTCCATCATAATCTGTGTTCAGTCTTTAAAAAGAAAAAGAAAATGCTTGCTTGCATCATTCTGAACATGTTGTGCGTCCAGCTTCGGGAGGGGGGGAGGGTAGTTGGACAGGGATTAAACCAGCTCAGTCCTCTTGCCTATTTGCTGCTGCAGCTGTAAGATGTACTGTTGCACTATTGAGCCTTAAATTGCGCTGCTGCCATGAAGAGGACAGGGTTTAATTTAACATATGCCATCTTTTTGGTGGAGTAAAAGTCTCATCACAGCAGGACTGAAAGGCCTCATGTTACTAAATGGATAAACAGTGACCCAGTGTTCAAAGATCATTTCAACAAACCAAATAACTAAACAGTCCATGCACATGTACAGACTTCCCACCTGGTCACATACATCAAACTCACTTCTGAGCAATATTTTCTCATTTAGCGACACTCTGGTCCACAAAAACAACATGGGACATATGTCTTTCCTTCGTCATGTGTCCAGCCTCCCGCCAGGTGCAGCAGCTGTCTCCTGACTTTGACTCCTCTGTCCAGGTCCTTCTCCACAGCTTCTCCACCAACTCTTCCCTCATCTTCTGTCACTTTCTTGTCTTTTCTCTCTGCTTGGCCCAAACACCCACAGGTCTGTGTATCTCTGTTGGTGTGGCTGCTACGTCCCTTCAGCCTCTTTCCTGCTCCACTACTGAACGGATTGCTCTGCCTTTCCTCTCTTTATCTGGAGATAAGATACTTACTTTTCAGATAAAGCATATTATGACAAATCAAATGAGCTTTGTCGCTTTTGTGCATCTGGGTGTTTGTGTGCCTGTGAATTTAACACGTGTGTGTGCAGATGTTTTGGAGATGAATGTAATCTGTGCAGGATGTGCTGCAGGCTAATAGACCAGCATTTTAAAGGACATGTTTTTAGGGAGTTTAAAAGGTTTGTAAATGTAAAGCAATTATTTAAAATATTTTTTTAATTTTTTTTGTCACATCTCACTTTAAAGATATTGTTTGAATAACTTAACATTTTCTTTACATTTTTATAGGTGTTTGTCTCATTAATTCTTGTCTGAAAATATGTTATCATCCAAATGAGAACTTGTTAGTTGTATCAATAGAAAAACTCCAAAACTTTGCAAACATGAGAATAAGAAACAGTGGATAAACTCCATGGCAGCCTGTGCGCGTGTGCGCTTGTTTGAGTGTGGGAGGGGTTTACTGGAGTCACTTGCTCCTTCTAATTAGCAGCGTGTGCCGGTAAAGAAACTCAGTGGAGCGACTTTACCAAGGCGCAAAAGAATTCGGGGCCACTCCAGCTGCGTGTGATGACCGGCTGCGTGAATTCTGGCTGGGAGAAGTGGTCCGGATGCTGCTCTCTGCTCTGCCTCTAAGCTGACAGTCAGTTGAACCCGAAAGTGCGATTTTCACAAAAGAACAGTCATTGGCGTTTCTGCGAAGTCCGGTGCGTCCCGCTTCTGTGCGCAGCGGGTTGGATCGGACGGATCGACTTGTTGCCGCCACTGAGCTGCGAGGGCCCCACGGTTGCTGCGTTGCGTGTCCGACCTACAAGTCAGGACTTAAAAGCCTGCTGAAAGGATGATGTCCTACATTAAGCAACCCCATTACACCATGAACGGGTTAAATTTGCCTGGTCCTGGAATGGATGTTCTTCACACAACCGTTGCTTATCCACGTAAGTAACTGGCAAACACTTCTTTTCTCTTCCCTTTTTTCTTTTTTTTTTTAAATATGTGTTTTTATAAGTAAAATCTGTTCACGCATTTGTCTTCGTTTGTCATTGTAATTTATCGTATCGTGTTCTGTTGGATGCGTAAAGACGCACAAGCTGGTGCGTAAAGCTCCAGCCAAACGAAAATGGAATAAAAAATTAGACATTTTGTCCTCTTAAAGATAAGATCTTAAATAAAAGGTTAGGATGATTGTAGTGACATGGTAAATATTAAGAATTGTGACTGTTATATTGTTTTATGACGGAGGAAAGAATATTAAAGACTGCTTTAGCATTTTGGGACGATTTGATTAAGAGTTCGTGTTTTTTTCTACTTTGCTGTCGAACATAAGACATTTTTGTGAATTAGTTGTGCTTAATAGGTTAATAAACCTTTTTAAGGCCATGCGCGCTCAGCTCAGTGTCAATCAGAACTTAACTTTTTTCATCAAGTGTTTTCACATTATTAACCCTAATAAATATTGAAAAGTTTGGCTGAAGACACTCATTTTACTAAATGAAAACTCCCTGGAATAGTCTGCGTGAAACAGTCCCTCATCACTGCAGTTCTGATACAAACAGGCGTTTGGCTGAAAGTTCTATGGAAGACAGACAATCAACTTAAACGGGACTCAAACTGCAACCAGATGAATGAAATGTAACTTAATATATTATTCAATATTCCGTGTCTATAAATAGAAAGCATCATGCAGGGTGAGCAGCTATTTGTTGCTAATTTTATTCTAATATTTGTTTTATTTGTTTGTATTGAGAACAAACTTCACCACCAGTCATTTCTTTCTGTCCTATTCTTCAAAAAAAAAGAAAGAAAAGAAAAAAGAAGTTGTTCTCGCATGGGTATCATTCATGTCACCTCTCTGTCGCTGCCATCATGTTAATGTCTGTGTCTCCTGGGTTGGCAGCCACTCCCCGGAAGCAGCGCAGAGAGCGTACCACCTTCACTCGGACCCAACTGGACATCCTGGAAGCACTGTTCTCCAAGACCCGCTACCCAGACATCTTCATGAGGGAAGAGGTGGCCCTCAAGATCAACTTGCCTGAGTCCCGTGTGCAGGTACTGCAAAACAAGGCAACAGCCAAGATGGATGAGAGTCAGACTAGTCTGTGTGGGTTGGTCATAGGGAGATGAGACATCTGAAAAAGGCAGATGAAATACCAAAGGATATGTTGGGTCTCATGAGTTTATTGAATGTTATTAAGGAAGCAGTTGTCCTCTATAAACCACATACGTTCTAATCTGCACCTCATCACAGCTGTTTTATAACTTGCCTCTTTTCCTTTGAATCTTCAGGTGTGGTTTAAAAACCGTCGTGCCAAATGTCGCCAGCAGCAGCAGCAGAGCAGTGGCCAGTCCAAGCCTCGTCCCCCAAAGAAAAAGGCCTCACCAGTGCAAGAACCCAGCGCTCCGGATCCAGTCCCCAACCCACCAGGCTCTTACAGCCCATCCTCAGCCCAGTCAGGGCCCAGCCTAGCTCCGAGCTCCAGCACTGGAAACACTGCTGTGTCCATCTGGAGCCCGGCCATCTCACCCCTCCCCGACCCCCTGGCCTCCTCGGCACCCTGCATGCAGCGGCCGTCACCTTACCCAATGAGCTACGGCCAGCCATCAGCCTACACCCAGGGCTATGCCAGCACCACATCCTACTTCACTGGCCTGGACTGCAGTGCCTACCTGTCCCCCATGCACTCGCAGCTGTCAGGCACCGGCGGTGCTCTCAGCCCCATCACTGTACCTTCAATGGGGGGCTCACTGAGCCAGTCCCCAGCATCACTGTCTTCGCAGGGCTACAGCACTGCCTCCTCCCTGGGCTTCACCTCTGTTGACTGCCTGGACTACAAGGACCAGCAGGCCTGGAAACTGGGCTTCACTACGATGGACTGCCTGGACCACAAGGACCAAAACTCCTGGAAATTCCAGGTCCTCTAGGGAGTGATGAAAATGTGTTCATGTGTGTGTCAACATGTCACAGGTGTCAATCAGCCCAGCACGAGATAGTGTGAAGCAGTTTGCCAGAGGACCTGTTACCACTGATTCCGTTTCATGTTTGTAAGATGTTTTTGTTTGTTTGTTTGAGAGTGATCTCTGTAGAAAGGCATTATTTGGAGTGATTTTTTAAGTGGGAAGGACCAGAAGCTGTCATCAATCCTGCCTGAATGCAAAACAATTGCTGTCCTCATGCTATGTTCAGTCTGAGAACTAATGCCTTTGAGGAGTCTGTAGGAAACACTATCTATGGAAAATCACTAAACCCATCACACACACATTTACAGGCAGACACACACTTTAAATTTCTTAATTTTGTTTTAAACTTGCATGTCATAGAGTGGAAGGAGAGCCGCTCCCACATGAGGAAGCTTTAGGTCCAACCCTCCTCCAGGGTTACATTATTCTAAACTATTTATTATTATTATAAACTACGTTTAGTTTATCATTTGATTTCATTTAGATTTTTTGAAGTGTTTGTGTTATGTATAACAGTGTTAGCCTTTAGTCTTACCACCCTGACCTGTTCGATGGAATAAAAAGATTCTCTGTTTTAGCTGTGTGACATATTAAAGTGATCTGTTTATGTTTATGGGCTGATGGTCATTGAGATGAATCATAGTTTGGAGATTGTTATTTATTTATTTTTTTGTTTGTTGGGGATTTGTCTGGTCCACCGGGGGGGGGTCAGTGCCCTGATGAGGTGTGGATGTGGCCCTGCTGGGAGTCCGGTCTGGACCTGTCATGTTTGTCATATGGCCTGCAAGGCTCTCACTGGTCCATCTTGGTTATTTTAGCTTATCTGATTCTGGGAGTGTCCCAATCCTCTTAGCCTTCCTTCAGCAATGCCCTAAGTGAATTAGTTAGGATTATTGCCCTATCCCCCATCGTGTCTCACCCACCTCGGCCTCTTCTACCTCTTCCATCCTTGGTTCTCCCTCATCTTTGTCTCCTTCATTATTATGCCTCTTCAGCTCTGCAATATTACTTTTACCGTCATTATTTACGCTCCTGTTTGCCTGCCTTTTATTTTTTTATTTTTCTAATCAAATTATTTACATTTTAAATTTTTTGGCCACAGGTGAGGTGCATTTCTCTTAAAAATATGAGAATGACTGACAACAAAGCAGTTCAAGTCTTTTTACTGCACTGATTCCCCTCACCCCTCCACCGTTCTCCACAGCTCCTCTGACAACTTGGTAATCCCCCCCTGACCTGATTACTGCTACGTAAACTTAGCTATGACATCAAACGTGTGGAAAGAGTTTATACAAATGCATGCAATGTGTTTGCAGCCGTATCTGGCTGACGGTAGAGAGATGGACGTTATGGATTCATTCTGATTACTTAAAAAATGAAGCTCATCCAGAACTAGTCTTTTTTTATTGTTTGCGTTGCTATTTTGGCTTAACAATCAATAAACTTCATTTAAGGTCTTCACATGTTTAAGATTTGTTTACAGTTGCACCAGTGAAACACTTCCTGTAAACTAAATTAATGTGAAATGCTTGATAAAGCTGCACACCTGATATATAGATCACAAAAATAATAGGTTTTTGTTATGTAAATTCTATCTGATAACTGTCCTGAACCATTAAAAAAATCTACTGCAATGAGAGAAGAAAACGTTCAGCGACGGACATTTCAAAGCACTTTTCTACCTAATCCCACTCCGGGTTTAATCCCTCTGCCCTCCTCTCTGTGGAGCGATTGGTTAATCCCTGCGTCTGCCTGTTCTGATTGGTTAACCTCTCTCAGAGGGTGCAGCACACTAGTAATCTTCCCCTCTCAGCACTGTGTGTTACAGACGTTTGCAGTGTAATCCCAGGGAGGAGCAGATGTGATGGGGGATGGCGAGCCAGCGAGCAGACCTTGAGAAAGGTGAATGACGTGTGAAAGAAAAGCTTCAGCCAGCAAATAAAAAGACCTGTTTTTACAAACTCAAACAACTTTTATAGCTAAAGAAACAAAACAAAAACAACATGGACACACGTTTTGCATGTGCTTGGATGTGTGTGTGTGTATTATTTTTCCTATTAAAGTGTGTGAAAGTTATAAATCCAGTGAATTAAATCCCCTGTGATACTTGTAGTCTGAGTTTTAGAAGCACTGGATTTACAGTTCTGTGGCCTCCCAAACAGCCACAAAAGTTCAAATGCTTAATCTAAAAATAAAAACTACAAACACCAACATGTTCACCACCGGCGGGGAGGCTGGCTCGGGTCAGGCATTACGAGTTCCCTTTGAGACATATTGTTATCGGCCTTTACTTAAAATTAGCATAGCCGTAATGAAAAGGGTGTTTCTCTACAACCAGGTTAATATTAATACTTTGGAACCGTGTAGGAAAGGAAGGTTTGTTAAGATGTGTAAGTGACAGTATGTCTTACTGGTGCAGAATGAATCAAAACAGTTTCAGGCTTGCCTGAAAAAACACTTTTCTGAATGAATGTCTCTTTGGAACGATGCAAATATAGCTCTAAATCTAAATCATAGTACAATATATGAGCATCGTCTCTGCAAAGGCCAACTCTGGTAAGTGAAGCAGAACAAATTAGAGAGGATTTTACAAACAGTTAATCTAAAGGATGATATTTATGGAAAAGGGTTAAAAAATCTGGGATCTTACAAAAAGAAAGTGACTCAGTTTGCTCCAGGTGAGGAGTTTAAAATGACTCCACCGGACCACGAATCATTTAACAGTTCGTTTAATTAACCCAGAAGAGCCTGACGTGACATGTTTGTTACATACAGTTTCTGAGACATTTTTCTTCAATTTATGGTAAAAACTTTGCTTAAAATCCTGTTGAACACAATCCGATACTCGTCTTCTGTCCCCTAACAGATACCCAGAAGCAGAAAACCCCATTATATTTTTAAACTATCACATGGTGATAAATGGTAGTTTTCCCTCCAAAAACATGTTAATTTTTTTCTTACATTTTGTTAAAGGGCCAAAAAAAGACCTCATATTTAAAAAATTTGACTTTTCTTACCATTTTTTTATGGGTCGGGCCTTAACGGGTTAAATCAATTCAATCATTAATTTACACTTTTTAAGGAAAGCTTAAGACTTACCCTTTTTGTAAAGCTTAAAATTAATTATGTCTTTAGTATCTATAATTTATAAGAGAACAGCCGTTTATGGAAGTGTGTGTGTTCATGTCTCGTCTGATTGCAGGTGTGACTGATTAGTCGTCGGGGGATTGGCTGCAGCGATGCATGGCAGGTGTGTCCGTGGCAGGGCCTGGTGCGGGTGTTACACTTTACTTAGCGAACTTGCTGAGGAACCTACGGAAGCCGAGGGGGGCCATGTTTGAACATCAGCCTAATAACAACCTCGATATTTTGAGAAAAGGGAATAATTTGTGTCATTGTAAACTCAACACCAGGAAGCGGAGAAGAAACTGGACTAGGTTAGGATGTTTTAGATTTGTGAGTTTTAATGGAGAGGCTAGTTTAATGGCATGAATATAGTTTTATTTTGGATTTATTTGTTTATTAGGCCCTGGGATGCAGATGGCTAAATCTGCCATACATCTTTTTCTACGAGATGAATGCTTTGTGGATGGAACTCGAGAAATAAAACAGTTTAAAAAAAATAATAAAAAGATATTTGCCTCACCTTGCTATCACAGCTTCCACAACAATTAAATTAGGTGCTGCTTAATTCTTGACTTCAACTTGATTTCTGGAGACAAAGTGACTCATTTCACAGGAAAACAAGCTTCATTTTCTCCACATCAAGCAGCATTGTCAGCTTTATCTTCTTCATCCTGAATGATGCTCGCTGTGGAAAACCTCTGTTGCTGAATTACCCACTTACAGAACAGCATAGAGAAATCAGCGCTGTAAAGAGACAGGGCTCGCACAGACTTCTGAGATATAGCAGCATATTCATATAACTCTACAGATTAAATAAAGAAATAAGCAGGGCTTAGTTTAACTTCTTTCAGTTAAATAAAGACAAAACTGCACAAATGTTTCAGCTATAAAACAAAAGAAAGCTGCAGGTTCACTATGAGATGTATAAAGAGAGACTGAGGATGTCTGATCTGGAGCTGAGAAAAGACGACCATCTTTCCTCTGACATCGTTGCTAAGAACAGCCTGTTAACAGGCTAACTGATCCTCCTGGTCAGTAACCCCAGAACTTCTATCCAACCGGGCCTGGAATGAGTTTGCTTCTTTTTTTACTGACTACATCCAAAAACCAGGCAGCCAGTCAGTGCTTCCATGCCAGGGGAGGACATATGTCCCCATGTCCACTCAGAGACATGAACACCAGGACACACTTTTCTCCATCAGTCCTAAAAACCTGCATGAGATCATTGGCCATCTGAAAACCACCACTTGCTGTTTGACGCCCTGCAAACCAGGTTTTGTTTCAGTTAAAGTTAGATTTGCTTTATTTGGTAAATCTTGCTAGTAAACCCCATCTTCCCTTCAGAACCGCTTCATTGCTGGTGAGATGGATGGAAGCAGGTGGTGGAAACCTTCCTCAGAGGTTTTCTCCATATCGACATGACAACATCACACAGTTGCTGCAGGTTTGTCGGCTGCATCCATGATGAGAATCTCCCGTTCCACCACATCCCAAAGCTGCTCTACTGGACTGCGATCTGGTGGCTGTGGAGGCCGTTGGAGGGCCGTTAATGGGTCGTGGTCTAGAACTTGACGAGCTGTTGGATCCATATGGTTTTAAGCAGGTGTGTTGGTGCAGGGAACCATCTAAAACCTGTAAGATAATGGCTCTCAATGACCACAGTTTAAGATCCTTGCAAGGCAAGGCAGGATGGATCCATGTTTTCATGATGTTTCCAGCAGATTCTGAGCCGAGCATCTGAATGTGGAGCTGAAATGGAGACTCATCAGACCAGCAACGTTTCTCCATCTTCTATTGTCCAGTGTTGGTGAGTGTGTGTGAATGGTAGCCTCAGTTTCCTGTTCTTAGCTGCCAGGAGGCACCCGGTGTGTCTTCTGCTGCTGGAGCCCATCTGCTTCCAGGCTGGACATGTTGTGTTCAGAGATGCTGTCCTGCAGACTTTGGTAGGAACCAGTGCTGATTGGAATCCCTGTTGCCTTTCTATCATCTCCAACCAGTCTGCCCGTTCTCCTCTGACCTCAACAAAGCATTTTAGTCCAGACAGCTGCTCACTGGATGTTTTCTTTTTTGTCTGTAAACCTTGGAGATGGTTGTGTGTGAAAACTCCAGTAAATACTCAGACCAACAACCATGCCACGTTCAAAGTTCTTCCTCCTTCTGATGCTCAGTTTAAACTTTATCCGGTTTTTCCAGTTGAAATATTACATTGAGATGTTGCTTTCTAAGAAAAAATGCCACACAAACCAGCCTGAGTTTCTTTTAACATCTATTTATTACCACCATAATATGAGAAATTTGGAAAATACAAAGATCAGCTTATTTATATGTCTGAAAATCTCAAGGAATAAGAAAAATATAAAAGAAAACAAATATGAGGTTATATTCTGTATCACAAATTCTGAGAAAGGGACAGTTTATATGCTTTAACATGCAGAGTGTAACTTTCACAATGTCAATTTATCCTGTTGTGTAATGTTTATCAGTGGTGAAAGAACAAATGAAGCTTGGTGAACTAGCGCCCCCGTGTGGCCGCCATCTGAAACCACACGTTTCTACTGAAAATCAGATCCCTGTAAAGTAAAGCACCTGGTAACCGTGCAGGAAACAGATGTTTTTGTTGCTTTTATCTTGATCATTTGGGAAGTGTTAAAGGTAGAGAAGCTCCTCCGTGACTTATATGTTTAAAAAAAATAGACACCATATCCACAATATTTTTAAGCAACCAAGAGATTGTTGAGAACAACTGGTTGTGGAAGATCAGGGTTCACATGTCCACACCAACAGAGCAGCGGTCCACCCCCCCAAAGCAAAGTGGAGGAACTGGGGTGCAGGGGGACGGACTGGGTGGGAGGGGAGGAGGGTGTTCAGAGGGGGCCACAGGCCTCGGGACTAGTTTCAATAGCACCCTGCTGTGGAAGTTGCAGCTCCCCTTAAGCAGACTAGCCCCTCGGCCATGTCCCTCTGCTTTGGCTCTGTTTACCTTACAAACCGCATCAGCTGGCAGGAATGAGCTCCCTGGAGGGCTTCATGTTCTGAAAAACCGCTCAAACCCAGCGACGCATGTTTGACTATGTGAGCACATGCGCATCTGATCTGCAAAACCCTTTACATGCACGAAAAAGGTACCCTAAAAACATCTGATGAAGACAAAACAACCCTACGAGGGGCCAAACTTCCAGATATCGCTATTGGTTTATAATTAGGATTACACTAACGTCTACTGAGAAGCTGGGCAGGCAGGGACGGAGGGTGAGGGTCAGCTGGGAGGGGGAGACGAAGCAGTGAGGGGAGGGACGGGTGAAGAAAAACAGGTCTGAAGTGAAGCACCAGGAGGCGGTCTAAGCGCGCTCTCCACGGATGCGGCGTGCCAGCTGGATGTCTTTGGGCATGATGGTGACACGCTTGGCATGGATGGCACACAGGTTGGTGTCCTCGAACAGACCCACCAGATACGCCTCGCTGGCCTCCTGTAGTCACAAACAGGACAAACCTGTCAGAAGAACTGCTGTTTGAAGTAACACTGACGTAGCTTCATGAACGTTTTCTGCAGACACACCTGCAGCGCTCCAATGGCAGCACTCTGGAAACGCAGGTCGGTCTTGAAGTCCTGAGCGATCTCCCTCACGAGACGCTGGAAGGGCAGCTTACGAATCAGCAACTCAGTGGATTTCTGATACCGACGGATCTCTCTCAGAGCCACAGTACCGGGCCTACAACAGACAACCAAGTCCTGGTTCAATACACTGTTTTACTGTGAATGAGCTGCTAGAACCCCTGGAGAAAATACGGAGTCCCTACTCCGACAGATTAAAATATCAAATCTTGTTGCTTTCAAATGAAAAAAGAGCGTGGCTTAGTGAGCGCCTACACCGGACTGGCTGGCCCCAACAGGACAGCTGGCAGTGGAGAGAGCGGGAAGGACGGTTGGCTTCATACTGGCCACGTCCATATACTCCAGGACATCGTGGCTGACTCATTCGGATTGCAAAAAGCAAGAATACATTATAGATTATGTTGTACTGCAAACGTGAACAGCAGCTGGTGAGATAATATTCATGCAGGAGTATAAAATACCTCATACCTGGATAAGTACCAAGAGCAGAGCTGATAACGCTGTGGCTAATTTCTCTTTATAATTCATTCTTAGACCTAACTTTACTCACCTAAAAGTAAAATTCCGTCATGTGTTTGGTTGTCTGTGGCGTACATGATAAGCAGTTTCTTGCTGAATAACTAGAGACATGAAACAAACCATTTCTACACAGATTTCCCTTTACAGCTGAATCCCTCTTTAGTGCAGACTTTTTCACCTTCTTTGAGGAAGGCAAGATTTTGTCTTACATCTTCTAAGAAGAGAGCCAAATAAGCTGTACCTGTAGCGGTGGGGCTTCTTGACACCACCGGTGGAGGGGGCGCTCTTGCGGGCAGCTTTGGTAGCCAGCTGCTTACGAGGAGCTTTTCCTCCAGTGGACTTACGAGCTGTTTGCTTGGTACGAGCCATCACGACAAGGTATCACCTGAGGGGAACATTTAATCAAACCAACAATCGTACCATATAAAAGATGGAAGAGAATAGAACAATATCCCAAAGTGGAAAATATGGAGATTAGATTAAAAAATATTCACACAAATTCTCTGCTTTAATTTTAATTCATAAGAAATAAAACAGACCAAATGAGAGAAAAAGGGGGAACAAAAAGTATATTTCAAACCTTTCATTGGGTCATTTCATCTTTTGGCTAATCACGTTTCCATTTTGTTGGACTTGCCAGAACATTTCTTTAAAAAAAATAAAATAAATAATCTTGTAATTAGGGCTGGGCAAAATATCAAGATTTTCAAATATATCGAGACTTTAACAGACGCAGTATATAAGGAGGGAATATCGTTTATATCCAGATGGCTTGTTTTGAGTTAAAAGCATCTTTTCTTTTACATTTTGCACAGCTGTATTTTTGTTATGGTCTTTGAAATGTATTTTTAATTTATTTTGTTTTAGGAGCATTTCATTTAATATAAAGGTACTTTAATTTCAGTCAGCTGTTTTAATGCACATGTGCTACTGATCCTTAATAAAAGTGTATTTAACACTGAAGGCTGTAAATTAGAACTGTCTCTTTGTTACTTGACAAGACCGGTCGTTTTGTGTTCACCTTGAGGAGTTTGCCTCAGCTGCTGCCCCTCTCGGTTATGGGGTCCCACAGGGGTCCATTTTGGGTCCACTGCTTTTTTCCCTGTATATGCTGCCCTTGGGGTCTATTTTTCAGAAGCACAATATTGCCTACCATTGCTTTGCTGATGATGTTCAGATCTACATCCCCTTAAAACCACAGGGGGATTCTCTGACTAACCTTCTCAGCTGCTTGTATGATCTAAAAGCCTTGATGGATTTAAATTTCCTCCACTTAAATAAGGACAAAACTGATATTGTTGTTTTTGGAAATTCAGAGCTTCTAAATGGTGCAGTTAGTGTTCTCGGTCCGCTGACCTCCTTTTGTCGAACCCATGCCAAAAATCTGGGTGTTATTATTGACAACCCCTTTAACTTCCACCGGCAGGTTAACTCTGTAGTCAAAAGTGTGTTTTTCCATCTGAGGCTGCTCAGCAAGTTAAAGCCCTACCTGCCCAAGTATGACTTAGAAAAAGTTATTCACCTGCTCATTATGTCCCGTATAGATTACTGCAACTCCCTGAATTACGGCATTGACCAGTCATCTCTACATCGACTGCAGCTGCCCAAAATGCTGCTGCTCGGTTGCTTACAGGGACAAGACGACGTGATCACATCACCCCCGTGCTCGCCTCCTTGCATTGGCTTCCTGTTAGTTTTAGGACCCAGTACAAGATTTTATTGATTGTTTTTAAAGCTTTAAATGGTTTGGCTCCCTCATACTTGTCAAAGTTGCTACACCAGCATGCTCCAGCCAGGACTCTGAGGTCCTCTTCACAGCTCCTACTGAAGGTCCCGTCTGCTGGACTTAAATCCAGGGTGACAGAGCTTCTCTGTTGCCGCTCCTAAGCTGTGGAACAGCTTCCCCTTCACATTAGGAGAGGCTCAGTCTGAACAAAAATACATATATCGAGGTATATATTGTCTATCGTGATTCAGGTAAAAAAAATATCGAGATATAAGATTTGGTTCATATCGCCCAGCCCTACTTGTAATCTTTTAATAAAGGCTTCAGAAATAATAGTTTTTCTTTTGACACTGGCTGCCTTTTCACTCATTTTCAGTCCCTGACTGTTTTCAGAGGAATATGATTTCTTTGCTTTGTTACGCCACATATGAATGATTTCTTAAAAAGGCATGAGTAGCGAATCCTCGCCAGATCGCAGCATTATTAAAGCAGCGTGGGGTCATCTTGTCAGAAAGCAGAGCAAAAGGCAGCCAGCATCCAGAGAAGAGTTTGAAATGCCTTTCAGAAAGTCTGGAGAATTATTCCTGAAGACGACTTAGAGAAATTACTAAAAAGCTTGTCTAGAATAAAGCTGCCTTCAAAACTAGTTCAAACTGTACAAATTTCTCCTTTCCCCTATATATCGCATGTTACTTAAGCAAATTGCTGCACAGATTTCCTGTTTGGTTTCTTTTTTTCATAAATAGAAAAATTAAAGGTGGCTCAAACCTTGTTTAGAGTGTAAGTTTATCCTGAATGCAGGGTTTGCAAAAATAAAGATGAGATGTAACATTTAGCGAAATACACCGTTATTTGAAAAGTTTTCCGTGGATTTCAAGAAGCATTTTCTTCCCCTCAACCAGCTCACGGTCTCGTGGGAAAACTTTCTCTTTGGCTTTGCAGCTGCACAGACGGTTCACACCAAGCCAATGAGAACACTGCGAGCTACCAATCCCTCCAATCACAGTGTTAAACTGGCTAGCGCTCTGACATAAACCAATCCGCTGCGTCCCTGCTGAATTTTTAAGCCAATCAGGTTTAACGCCGGAGGGTTTGAGGGCGGGGCGGGCTAGCTTAGCCCCGCCTTGTACCGCAAGATTATGGCCGCCGACTGAAATTAACCTACCTACCAATGTGGAGGCACCGAGCAGGACGTAAACTTTGACATTTTGCTGTAAAACCTCAAAACGTGTACACACCAAACTACCAATAAATGATAATTGATAAACGTGGCTACCAAAAGACGGGCGACTCTGTGTGGATCGAAGCCATTTTCAAACCGAAAAGCGGGGTTGAAATCGCGGCAGAAAGGGAGCAGATATTTCGGCGGTGGAAGTACGGAGCCGTTTTTCTCTCAGCATCGAGGCAGCTGCTTTTTCTTCTCACCTCAACGTCGAATTTACACGCTATTTCAGCACTAAAATGACTTCCTGTCCTATTTTTTATTCCCAAATCGCGAATTATATACTAAAGTGTAAAAAGTATGTCAGAATCTTTACTTACCGGGGGTGAAATTGAGGGTTTTTCCCGCAGCGATTCAAGTGTGTTATGGTTGTCTGGCAGCCAGATATTTACTATCTTCACACAATGGAAGCAGCAAAATGGCGTCGGTGTCAATCATCCGGCTCCCATAATGCAATGCCAGTATTTGTAAACAATGCAACTTCTTCCCAGTTTTACTACTGTTTGTAAAAGAACTAATAACAAAAATATCATATATTAAATTCAAGTAATGTTAGAATTATTAATTCTTAAACGTTTAAAATCCACCCAAAACTAAGCATGAAGACAAACATCAGCCCACAAGTAAATAAATAAAAATGTATTAATTATTTCAAAACAGTAGTTTTAATCGCTCATGGGAAAATGACAGTTTAAATGACATTTTCTTAAACATAGATATTTGGCCAGTTGTACCTCTGTGACAATGCTTCTTGGTAATAAATCTTATCCTGTCAGAAAGCCTTTTTATTTTCCTTTTAAATGGAGCCTCATTTGTGAGGAAAATGCATTTGTGGGATGAGCAGCAGAGTTGAGTATTTGGGTTGTACCCATGAAAAACTTCCAAATCGTCTCTGCCAAGCCGCATTGTATTATTTAGCAGCACCTGCGAGCATGGACCACGGTCCTAATAACATCTATTACCAAAGCATTGTTAAAACAAAGAAATAATTCTCTAAACACTTTGCACACGCTTTGCATTTATAATGGTTTCTGCCAGAATAGGAAACTGCTCCATGCACAGCTCTTAATCTAATGTGGCAGCACTAGGGATTATTATTATTTTACTTTTTTTTTTTTTTTTACCCATTTTTTCTTTTAAATCACTGTCCTTTCAAATATAATTGCATTTGACAATAATGATTAAACAGCTTCTGCCTACACCTCGTCAAATATTTATGTATATTATAAGTTTGAACATTTAAATGAACAATTCTTATGAGGATTTCAGTGGTTTTAATTGTTGTTTTTAAATGTATGTTGGGTTTAAAAAGTCAGAAATAAGGGTTTAGCACTTTATTGTGCGTCTACACGACATCTTGTAAAAAGCGAGGGCTTTTCTTTTGACTCGAAGTGGCACTGTTAAACTTTGGCAGGTTTTTACAGTGGTCAGTGAAAACCTACAGTGTGTTGATTTCCAGTTGCTAGCACATGATGTGATGCCGCAAGTAACCCACAGCTGTCGCGTGGTGCTCTGGGCTGGAACAAAAAACCTGTGAAGTGTTTTGTTTGATTCCCAGTCCCGGAATGCTGCAGGGATGAGGGTTCTAGGAATGTACATATGAATGTCAGTGGCACATCAAAATAAGACAGAAATGAAGTTTTAAGGTCAGAAACTTATGTACATTGCATTTAACCTCAAGAATAAATAACTTAAACAAGTATAAATCTCCAGTATGGCCATGGACTAGCTTGTCCAAGGTGACGGATCAATGCAAAAGTTGAGGCTTAAAAAATGCAGCTTATAAACAAAATGCATACCTCACTGTGAGTCATTTTTATTTATAGTATACAGTCTCAGTATAACAGATCTGTCTGTTTAGATACCGCTTTTACAAAAAAATCAGGAGTGTTACAGAACATCTGGAAACCGTCATCTATGATTTTATCACCTGCTGGATTGACTTCTCTTATCAAAATGCAGGCGTTCATTTTCAACCAAAGCAAATAAACACCACACTACGCCCTTTTGGCCTTCTAGCTTAATTGACCTGCCAATGTCATGAGTTTCAAATTTAGCCTTTAAAGCCCTGAATGGATTATCTGCTTTATATATCACTGTGTGCTGGTTCTAGCAGGCCAGTGCTGGTCTTCTCCCTCCCAGCTCCCCAACTCTCATCTCAAAGCGGGTTCTTTGTGCTCTTGTGTACTTCGTGAATCCACTGGGATAATAAGCAAATCAATTTAACTCACTCAGTCTCGCTGTTCAGAGAACGAATCAGCGGCTGCTGCGTGGTCCTTGTAACGCATGAAATCTTTAAACCTTGTGTTCCTCCGGTGACTTTATTTCTACAGTCCTCTTGACGTGTAGGAGACTGAAGCCCTGTAATTATTCTCCGAGAAGGAAGGTTTCATCAGACTGAAACCTGAAGCAAAACCTACTTGGATTCACTTCCAAGCTTTATATTTTTCTGAATGTTTGGCTCTAAAGGAAATTTAAGTTTATTTGTTGGCCCGATTTATATTCAGATTTTTTTTAAATGCAGAATTTAGTCATATTACCTCATTTCAAATCATCACAGTGAGTAAGGACGACATGGGAGATGTTGGGTGTTGTGTCTTAACCCCCTGATTTATAAACCATTAATTTGAAGCTACCGATTATTATGTGCTACATATAGTCACGAATCGTGAAATTCAGATATTTCCAGTGTGTCTTAAACTGTGCATTTTCCTAACAGATTTAGAGGGTTGTATGTTTGTATTGATGTAGTTTGAGATTTCATTTGTCTTACTTATGTACTTTACTGTTCATCAAGTGTACATCACTTAAAAGTAATCAGACTTCCCAGAAGTCTCAATGTATTGGAAAAAAGCGCTCTCGCAACTTCCAGCCTAAGAGTCATGTATTCATTTAATAAAAATCCATCACAATGCATTTCAATGATCTGATTAACCCGTTGTTAGCCATAGACTTTTCTCTTTTGGATGTTTCTTCTACTAAGATTTCTCATGGAATTCCACATTTCTGTCCTTGGACCACTTCTGTTCATCTTGGCCCATTGATGCTCCCTTAAGCTCCATTTATAAATGGGCCTTACATGCTCCTTTAAGGCAGTGTAATCAGGAAACCGCATTATGTTTCCTTTATTGTACTGAAGACATTCGGCTGTATCGTTCTACGAAAAGCAGAAGCCATTGTAAATGGCTATACCACAGTCTAATATTTATTTTAATGTTGTTGATGGCAATCAAACACACGCGTGTTGGAAAGCATGTAGGTTTGGGGATAAGAGTACAGCTGCATGCTTGAGTGTAGCTACGGTTATAGGATGCCCAAGCTAACTGTATTGCCATTCATATCCCAGTATAAATAAATAGGAATCAAGTTATTCACTGGAATATGTCAGATGCTGCAGAGATACTGTCCAAGTTACTCTATGGTGACTTTGTTTATGATCCTGCAGTTATAAAAATCTGAATTCTTTGGAAATTTTTAGCAGCTTTTCAACCACAATTTGATGACTTTTGCCATCTGAATGAAGAAACTTCACTGGGAATTAACTGTATTAATCCTTTAACACCAAATGTGTCATAATTGATGTGTTGCTTGTATGACCTATTGCATCACTTTATGGTAGAAACCTTGCTCAAAACCCAGTTGTATACAATCTGATACGCATCTTCTGCCCCCCGGTGGTTACTTTTTGAACTACAATAATTCTGACATCACAGCTACATATATATATGTATATATATCTCCATGTGTATTAGTCTTGGTTTCAGGCCTTTAACTATGGTTGGAATAACACCTGACCCTAGAAATACTGGACAGAAAATCACATTTTTTTTAAAACAGATTTTATTTTGGCCCTTAAAAATAAATAATAAAAACTGTACAAATGTAATGTTTGTTAAAGTGGGACAGGTCAGAATTATTGTGTCCCAAATGATATCTGCTAGGAGGCAAGACACACATTTCAGACAGTTTACATCAGGGTTTTACCATAAAGTGATGCAATAGGTCTCTGAAACTGTATGTATCAAATATGATACGTTCTGGTCTGGTCATTCTGGTCAGATGATTTTTTTCTTCAGCATGACGTAAATGTGCTGGTTTTGTTATAAATCGAATCACACCTAACGTAGCATACGAGTAAATCCCATGCTGAAAATGCAGCTCATGTTTGAAGTCTGGAAACTGAGTAAATGTCACTGAGGTCTTTAGAGCTGCTGAACGCGAACCAGCAGTTTTTCCCGGTCTGACCTTTCCTCCAGACCTTTTAGCGGTGCTGCCAGAGACCACAGAGAGGGTCTCTAAAGGTCAAAATTGTTACAACAGTCATCTGGCTGTAACAGCGTGGTGAAGGGTGGCGTAGAATTCACCTGCTTGCTTTCCTGACTGGCTGATAAGAACATGCAGTCTGGGAGAGGAAGGATGTTTCAGCACTTTATTTTCTCAAAGCAGCAGTTTGGGACCACATCACCCCACAGTGATGTCAGAAAAGACTGGAGACACACTGGGAAAGAGATCTTTGATTCAAAGTATCTTCTAATGATCATCAAGACAAACACAGTTCTGTGTTTCCTTCTCGTGTTTCTATTTAACCAACGATCCCACCGAGCTAAAGCAGAGGTATATCAGAAACGTCATGCATATCAACATATCAAAAGTCAGGATTTTTTATGTATTCCTGAAGAGTTTTATTAATTTCATATCTGACTTTAGACACCTCTAGTTTGGGGAAAGTGTTTTCACATTCAAGTACACAGTGCCTTAGTTCAACACCCCATCTGAGAAGGTAGAGGCTTTAGATAAGGCAAAAGGAGCAAAACCTGCAAGCGATATAGAAATCAAAGTTACAGAGTACAACCTGGATTTAGACATGTTTTAATTAAACTGTAATCCATCCATTATGCTGAGCCCGAAGGGTCTGTAGTGTAATACTACATGAATGTACTATAATCTATTTCCAGCATGACAAACTGACCCCAGGTATCCTTTTAATAAAAAGAAAAATACCTTCATCGTTGTTGTAAATTATAAAAAACTAAAATAAACCCAAGCGAAAAAAAACGCCGCCATCAAACCAAAACTGTCAAAAATCCTTTAAGCCGATTTGTGCATGACAACGATGAGGACGACACATAACCATAAACAAGATGTGGTCTCCGGGAACAAAATTTAAGGCTCGTCACAGAGAAGTTGTGTTTTCCTCTTCCAACAAAGCAGCGGCAACATGTTCATCATGTTGTTTGAGAAGACATAACTTTCAGCTCCATTTAATTAGTCCAGTTTTTTAAAAGTACCACATCTTAAAAAAGGAAATAAACCTTTAGACTTCGGAAGCTACAACATTCACTCACCTTCACATCTTCATCCCATATGTGCAAGAGCTGTGCCAAGTCTTTGGTCCCTCTTCCAACGAAGAACAGACAAGTACCAAAACATTCCTTTACAAGTCACTGAAATCTGTTTTTAACAAATTTACCTAAAAATGGCACAGTCACAGAGAAAATAAGACATTGATAACCACTACATGAACTCAAAGAACCCATCGCAGCTTCAAATTAAATCTGCCATTCGTCAACGCAAACGACGACACACTGAACCGCCTCGTGTTAACGGGAGGGTCCCACGACTTAAATACGCCCTCCGTCTTTAACTTGTGCTCTAACACCCAGAAAGAATGCAACAGGATAAAGAAGTACACAGAACTGTTCTGTAGGAGAGAGCATGCATTTCTAAAATGCAAACCTTAGTCCCAAGTTGGTGTTCATGTTCAGCGCCACAGCTAAAAAAAAAAAAAAAAACACAAAAAATACAACTAAAAATCCCTTATTACTAGTGATTCTATCTGTATACACATATATATAGTATGTATATGTATATATATATTTTACATTTGTAGTTCCTGTGAAAAGTACCTCACGTCTTTCTCATCATATGCATTTATAATTGGCTACTGTCTCAATCAATCACATGGTCTCATGGACAATAATTTCAGGTACATTCAGGACTTTCTGTAAAAAGTTTTACAATATTCTTTACAATTCATTAAAAATACAGAAAAGCACAACTATGGATGTAACAGTCCACTGTCCTGCAGAGGCTGCTCAACCATAGCTCAGTTTCTTCTTCTACACAGCGAGAGATCATTTTTTGCCACTTCCTGCTCAAATGCTTCATTCTGTACAGATTTCTGCCTCTGGCCTCTGCAGCTCAGTCTGGATGAAAGCTCCCTGGCCCAGAGCTGTGGAGTACGCTCTGTTGCTGTGGCTCGCCGAGAAACCCGGAGCTGGGAAAGTCCCAGAGCCCCCGTGTTTTTGAACAGTGGCTTGAGGCTGAGGTACAGGGTGGTAATCATCCAAGTTGTCATAGTGGGACTGTACAGATTTAGTGCAGAGTTTCTGACAGGCGTAGTCTCTGTCCAGGTCTGGTTTGCTCTGGCTGTAGTGCTGCTCCTCTCGGATGCTGTGTGATCGCTCTGGTTTGGAGCGGCCAAGTTGCTCCCTGGGAGCTGAAGGCTGGTCGTCTGTATTGTGATAACTTGGTTTTACTTTCATCTGGAGGTGGTCCGAGTCGGGGCACTCGTAACGGGGTTGGATGTTCCTTTTGTTTGGATAATCCTGCCGGTGTTTGGACCTGCTGGCGTCCTCTCCAGACTCATACTTGGCCTCGTGTCGGCCACTCTCCTGCTGATGGGAGAGGCCGTGACTCAGAGTGGTAGGAAGCGAGTGGGAAGATTGGCATTTCTTAGAAATGCTCTGCTTGGAAAGCACATCCGACTTATCACCCATTCCACTGCCGTGGACATGCTTATCAGTCTCCATGTACATGAGGACGTCAGGGTCTGACACCTTGTGTCTGGGGAGGTAGCGCCCGTCCTTGCTCTCGGCTGCTAAAAGCACAGCTTTACCTGGGTCAGATTTACTCCGCAGGTGCAGCGTCTCATATCCTGATATATCTGCTGGTGTGAACAAGCCCACGTTGTCATACTGAGAGAGGACGGGGCCCCTAATCTTCAGTCGGGCCCTGCTCTCCCTGCGGATGGAGTGCATGCAGAGCTTTTCTGCTTCTTCTGGATCCCAGGCGAGGTAAGCAGCAGCTTCCTTACTCCCATGACTCAGGGGCACATCCCTGCTGACGAAGCTATGCTCCTTTCCAGGGGGAAGAATGTGGCGGGCGAGGTAGTGGTACCCAGTCGCCTTTCCACCCGGCCGCCCAGCAACAGCTGCAGCATCTCGGCCGCTGTAGGAGTGGAAGTGTCGGACCCGGATTGTCCCGTAAGGGTCTATGTCGTAGTACGGTGCTTCTAGAGGGCCTGAACCAGAGTATGGACTGTAGCGATACTGGACCCGTCCATTCTCAAAGTAAGGCTGCAGTTGAGTGACGTGGTAGTCGGTTTGTGAGGACTGCTGCGGGGGCTGCTGGTAGGATTTGCACTGATACACGGGTCGGTGGTAGAAGAACATGTCATCGTCTGGGGGAACTTCAGTCCTTTGAATGGGCACTGAGCGAATGGTGGAGGGAACATGGAGAGAGTGCACTCTGCGGATGGTGGGATAACCGTGGGGTCTGTCATGGCTGTAACTTGGATGCCCTGGTCCCGGAGACACATACACACGGGGGTTTCCTCTCAACTTCATGGAGTGGTGGTAGGACCTGTGGCCTAAAGTGCTGTATCTGTTATCAACTCGAGCACTGTAAGGTATCTGAGGCTCAGACTTGGACACGTAAGAGTGTGGGGTGATGCTTTCTGGTCTGTAATGGTGGGGAATGGTCTGCGGGCCCAGAGGACCAGGCCTCTGGTGGTAATAAGCTGCTCCTGGAGGTTCAATTAAAACTGGCTCTCCTTTAGCGTGGTAAAGGTAAGCTGGCTGGTGTGTGGAAGATTTACGAGGAGAAAGAGGTTGAGGAGAAAGAGCTTCCCCGAGATGGCCGGCTTCATCCAGGATGTGGTAGGAAGCTTCGCTTTGGCTAATCGCTGCTGCTGCCAGTTTGCTCTCCATGGTGCGGATGGGAGGCGCTGGAGGTTTGGGTCCGTAGGAGTCATGTTTTGCAGACTGTGTATAGGGCTGCACTGGCTTGATGGCCTCCCAAGGCTTCTCCACAGGCTCAGCAGAGGTGGGTGCTACTCTTGCGCTGGCCTTTGAGAGATGGGCCTGGGAATGGACATGTGTCTGGGGCTGCGTGGGAGGTGGCAACTGCTGGTGAGGCTGAATCTCGGCTTGGTTTTGCTGCTGAGTTTGGTGTTGGGGCAGCGAGACCGCCGGCTTTTTGGGTCTCTGAGTTGTCAGAGGAGGCTGCTCTGAGGGTTTTGGAAGGACTGGAGGTGGTGTGGTGGTATCAGCTTTGATCTGAGAAAATAAAGACATGTTACAGGTTAGCTAGGCTAATACACACCTCTGCTACATTCTGACCAGTCTAACCAGTCTGGTTTGGTTATTAAACTGGGGGGACTTGGAGGGAGGGGGACTATTCTACCAGGAGCTATAAAAGCTGTTTTTCAGCTTTGTATTATTTGTGGGATTGCTGCAAAGAGCAAACCTACTTACTTACTGTTTCTGCTACTGTATGCAAGTATAAAGTTATTCAAACCTCCAAACAACCAACTCAACTTAATGGTGGACAGGTTTGTTTATTTTTATTGAACAGCTTAAAATTTTTATCATTTTAAAAAAACAGATTAATTGGGATGAGGAGTTTTAGAGCACAGTTCATATATACATACGTACATAACACCCACATTTTCCACATCTAATTCTCATTGTAACTTTAAACTCAAAGAACTTGGAGCTCATCCTCTACATGACAGAACACCACCCTATCGCCCCATAGATTCCAGTACATACTTGGAGGAGATTTTTCAGAGAAAAGTAAAAGTCAAACATAAACGTAACCCTCGGCTGAGAACATCTGAGTACTTGTTAAAGGCTCTGTGGTCTGGAGCAACATTGAAGTGCATCTCTTTTCCTAGCTGTTACTGGATCGTTCTCACACATCATATTTGTCTTGATGACATTTACCTCTGGGAAAGGTTGCGGTAAGACTTGACTGTCTCTGCAGCTGCCGCTGTGGGTGGTGGCTGGAGTGGCACTGGATGAGCTGGTATGAACTGGGACCTGTCCTGGGACAGTCTTCTGCCTTTCTGGACTCTTCCTGGTTGGAGAAGTCAGGCTTGTTGAACTGGGAAGTGGGGTGCTCTTGTAAAGTGGAGAGCGTGGTGGGGTAGAATCCGTGTCTTGCCGAGCTCCAGACAGAGTTGTAGAGGAATTGGCTCCGTCTGATGGCTCTGTATTTGTGCTGGGTTTCTCTGGTAGCTGTGGTTTGCCTGGAGGACTGGGAGTGGATGGATAAGATGAGGCGGTGGTGACGGTGGCAGCAGTGCTGTTTGGAGGTGGAGATTTTCTCCCCACTCCCTCCTCAGTGACAGTCTGAAAATGTGGGACTGGCGGATGAACCGAGTCCTCAAAGTTAGAGGTCACCGGTTGCTGCAGAGGGGGGTACACCAGGGTTGGAGACTCGGAGGACTGAGACTGAACAGAGACTTGCTGGGCGGACTCAGCCAGGGCCAGGGCCAGCATGCGGGCAGCATTTTTAGGAGGTGGAGGGGGAGGAGGGGCAGAAGTAAGAGCTGTGGAGCTGAGGGAACGAGGGGGGAGGTCCTTTGAAGAGCCTGGAGTTAGATAGTTTCCTATTGGGAACAGAAAAACATGAGGGATGTGAGGTGAACAGTAAGACAGCAGTGGGTGAGGAGAGAGGCTGGATTTAAGGTGCTTCAGAGAAGGAGAGGTCAGCAGTTAAGCTCGGTGCTTTGGCAAGACAAGAAAAGAATTATTTAAGATTAAACTTGCCAAAAATATTCAATCACCTTGATATAATGAAACGGGTTGAGTTAAAGAAGTTTACTCTCTAGTTCTTACCTCGGCTGTCTTGGCTGCTGGCGGCTGCCGCCTGCTGTACGCCGTCCTCTCCGCTCAGGTCTTTACTGTCCACAGAGTCAAACGCTGCCAGCTTCAAGTTCAGCTCCATTTGAAAAGCTTCACTTAGTGACGGCTCGGCTGCCCTCAGCAGCACGCTGCCCATCAGGGGAGGCGAGTCTTTGGGTCTTAAAGGGGGAGACAGTGGCTGCGGAGAGGCAGCCTGTCTGGCTGTGTTCTTGTCAGGCATCTCCAGAGAGAGAAGCTCTGAAGTGGCAAACGGTGTCAAACTGGTGGCCTTTCCACATTTAATAGGTGAGACAGCCTGTGTGGGTTTATCAGTGTAAGAATAAGAAGTGGCCAGTTTTTTGCTTTCTGGCTTCTCTCTCTCACCCAGGCTGAAGTCTGCTGACAACAAGCTGCCGAGCAAGGCAGCAGAGATGAGGTCAGAGCTGTTGGGCTTGCCACGGATGCTGCCAGAGCTTCTCTTTAACGTGGAGCCCTCTGCCCCAGCTGGCGAGTCATCTACGGAGAAGGTGTAGGAGGTGTCTGGGACGCTGCACTGGAAAGACATGGGGTCAAAGTCTAAGGAAGCCATGCCGATGTCTGGCGGGCTGAGGTCAACGTCTTCGCCTGCCGAGCGGGGAGGTGAGATGAGAGCGGGCACACAGATGGGCCCGTCGTCTGCGTCGCTGTCCTCTGTGGCATCCAGGTTATCGTAGGAGTTGCAGTGCTGCCGGCTGTCCAGCAGCTCACCGTTGAAGGAGGCTGATAGGGCGTCGCTGCTGGAGCGCGGCCGCCGGGGACGGTACAGCTTGGACTCTCCTGAAGGAGCAAAACAACCCAATCAGAAATAACAGCTTTGGTGGAAGGGTACGAGAGGAAATGAATAACTGTGCTGACATAATAAACCAATACATGCAAATACAAATTATCACCTTCAACTTTGTGTAGGGAGCTCAGCGACTCTTCACTCTTGGCTGACCTTAATGTTGCTGTATCTCCTCGGCCTCCTGAAATACAACACAAACCAGTCACGTCCTCCTGATTAAGCTTCTGTAACTAAATGACTCGGCTGATTCGGTTATGAGGTGAGGACTCACCAGCCAGAGCCATGGCCTTCAGCTCACTGGGTTCACTGGGGTTACGCTGCAGCTTGCGTTTGGACAGGGAGGATGACTTTCCCAGATTGAAGAAAGAACGCCAACTACCCACAGGAGACTTCTTGGATTTAATTGGAGGTCTTTTCCTGTGATTAAAAATGATTATGGATAAGAAAATATTTAGAAAGTTTGTGTCATTAAGCTGAGAAATCCTCATTACAGAATAGGCCAAATAATGATTTAATCCACTTTGGAGTCGTTTATTTAAACAGCACAAAATCAGATAAACAGTGAAACTTTCAAGTGGTGGGAAAATGCGTCCAGCAGAGGGAGACAGAGCTCAAATCTTTATTCAGCAACATCAACACACTGTAAACATCTAAACAAGAATATATTTTAGGCCCTTTAAATATATTCTTGAAAAACATCTTCACTTCATTCCAGACATAGACCCTAACCCTCATTATTTTTCAGAGAGACATATAATTTTGTCACTTTTTGATCTTTGGCTGCTGCTGATTGGACATTAGCGTCAATTTAAGCTCTCTGATTGGTGGAAAGTTTGATAGAAATTAGCATCATCATAATTTCCAGGTCAGTACAGAGGTAACACCGTAGTGATAGCGTTCTTTTCTTATGGCAAAAATCTGATTATCATGTTATCATTGATCACTCGTTGTGGATTTACCATATAGCCTCAGAATAAACACCACCTTAAGGGTCAACTATCAACCCCACAGAGTTACTCACTACCCTTCCTGAGGCATTGCTGACGATGCTCGGGGTTGTTTTAAGGGTTAAATAACAAAGACAAGTGAACCAACCTTTCGGTGGGAAACTCGATGACAGTGTGAAACTTGCCCTGCAAGGCAGCCGGACCTTCGCCCACCTCGATGTACTTGCTGTCTTCAGTGACAGGAGAGTTGATCTGAGCCTGCGTTCTGGCCTGGGCTTCCTCCAGAGTCAGAAGTTTTGTGGAGGGTGAGGAAACCAGCAGGGACTTGGGCCGAGACAAAGAGTTGTGCCCTGGAGATGTGGCAGCAAGGCCGTTAATGGCAGAGAACACATTTATTTAGCTGGTGGTGTGTGTGCAGCCGTCTGGGCGTACCTGCGCCCTCTCTTATTAGGGAGCTGAGTTTGGAGCTGAAAAGCACATCGACATGGTTGAGGATGAACTCCACCACCACAGACTGGATTCGTACTTCCATGAAAGCTGCTGTACCGCTGAAACATGCAGATTCAATCTGTTTGGACCTGATGTGACAAGAGACAAAAGACAGGAATAGAATAAATGTTTAAATACTGAGAGCCAAATTATTCCCCAAATTTATTTAACAAAAAGCTGCATAAAGCCTTCAATAACTCATTTAAAACAGAAAAGAATTGAGATATCTGCTATAAAATTGTGGAGGTCCCTTTAAATCCACAGCCAGCTTAGAAAACCTTTGTATATTCTTACAATGTGAAACATATAAAGAACGTCCTACAGAGCAGGATGGCAGCTCACCTCAGCAGGTTTGGTGCCCAGACGATAGCCAGGTTCTTACTGTGCATGTTGGTGATGTAGCTGAACGCTGCCAGGCGGGAAAGGTGCCTCATGAGGAACTCCAGGGTCCTAGAATGAAATGAGATGCCTTTAGACATGTGCTGAGTAGAAATACTACTTCAAACTGTCTGTGTGTTACTTTGTGCTCACATCCCTCTGGAATAACTTGGAAATTTGCCATTATAAGTCTATACAAAGGATGAAAACTTCAGCTAGAAGCTGTTAAATGATTGCACTGAGTGCAGAGTAACATCACATGGGGCCTCAGCTGTAACACAAGCGAGCTGGCAGTTCCTCGCTCTGCCAGCGGGGGGCAGTGTCCCCACACACTGACCTGTAATGCGGCGGAGGAAGCTGCTGGATGACATCATGGATTTTGATAAGTCGTTCTTCGTCGGTTGCCGCTGATACGGCCTCCTTCAAAGTGAAACAAAGCCAGAAATTGGGGGTAAAATCAACAATGACTTAACATTAAACTCAGCGTAGTGACACTGTTGATGCTACATGGTGCATCGGTCTGACATCACCAAGCCCCCTCCTCTCCCCTGCTGCCATAACAACAAGAAAACATTCACTTCCCCCCAAGGCATGGCTTCGCTGAGGCTGGAGAAGGTTTCTATTCCAAGTCAAAGCGGTTTGCTGCATTTGTAATGACAGGGTGTGTCAAACACAATGCTTTTATTTTTGTGGTTTATAACAGCAAGATGAATTTTAGGAATTCCTATCAGATAAATCAGAAGAATTTTTATCATCAACTTATAAAAATCAGACTAAAAGTTAAAGAAGTGTCAGGCACGGCCAAACTCACTTAAAGAATGTTTAGTGTTACTGTTAAAACCCACAAAGCTGCCGTTATGATGCTGGGTGGTGGTGTGTGAGAGGCTTACAGAGAATTTCTCATAGAGCTGGTAGGTGAGCAGGGGGTTGGGCAGCTCCCTGAAGTAGAGCTTACAAAGCGAGCCAACACAGTGGATGTCCTGGATGTAAACATCTTTGGTCAGGTCGGGGATCTGCTCTGAGTCAAACTCGTGCCTGATGAAGGAGAAACCAGACGAACATGAACAGACCCAGAAAGGTCCAACGAGGCTTCTTTAACACTCTGATGCATGAATTGTTAAAAGAATAAATATTTTTCACATACATATATTACAGACATGTAAAATGATGATTTTCTTCCATTTTAATCTTGTTTGGCTTTTTATTTATTTTCAGCTGTTCTATGAAAACATTTTAAACTATTGTCATGTTTATATATCGACTCTGTTTTAACAGCTTTACCATTTTCTCTTCCTGTTACATATATGAAAATTTCAAATAGATTTATTTATTCTATACATGTCTGGAACATTCACTATACCCAATAATCATCCATCCTCAGCCGTGCATTTACTAGCAAACAGACTGTAGTTCGTGCATGAAAGGGTTAAACTGAAATGCCTCAAAAACACGCGATCTCAAAGTGGGAGATCTGTAAACACCAGAGGAATTCCTCGTGCTGTCAGTGGCTTTCTGTTTCAGAGAAAAGGAAAAGAAACGGATTCTTCCGGACACACAAGCAGAAAGGCATCAACTGGATCAAAGTTCATTTAAAAAAACATGTAAAAAAGGCAGGAAGCATTTCGCTCGGCTTGAACTGCAGGAATATTTCAGGCACATTTTAAGGCCCAGTCCTGAATCCGTCCTGTCCCAGGAGGAAGGGGGTAGAGTCAGGCTATGTTCACACTGCAGGGCTTAATGCTCACCTTCGGTTTTTTTCTGTGGTTCTTCACATTATAATTCAATGTTTATCAGACTCCAGTCTGAACAATCGACAGGCCTGAAGTTCTCGAACCGAAGACGTGACGTCACGTGCAGCATGTGAAGATGGATGCTACACATCAGCTTGTGGATCGATTTCAGCTTTCATATTATTAAATATTGCTTCCTCTGCTCACACGTGATCTTGCCACATCCCGCCTTCTCCGGCGAAGAGTCGGAGGAAATGTCACGTGACCTTTCCGACTGATGTCACTTTGAAAAACGTCACATTTGGTGACATGGAAGTGATCTGCAGACTTTTACCTGCAGTGTGAAAGTAGCCTCAATAAGCCTGACGCTTCAATGGGCGTACTCAAGTACCTGGACTTACTGCAATATTTAGGTGTAGTTAATCAGCGTATGTACTACAGAGAAAAATATAAAGTTTCTACAAGTCGTTCTGTTCTCTGAGATTTGGCAACACCCATCATGAGCCAGTCCATAGTTTTCCTTCCACACTTTCCTGTAACTTTTAAAGCAGCCTTAAGAAACGGCTCCTCCGGCTTTCTGAGGGCCTTCCTAAGATTCCCTTTGGACTTTGGCTGCATTTTTTTTTAAAGTCTAGCGGAAAGATGAACAGTCCACCGAGCCAGGACCTCAACATTACTGAAGCAGTGTGGAATCTTCTGGACAGAGAGCAGAACAACATGCAGCCACCGTTCAAAGAAGAGCTTCAGAAAGTCCTTCAAGAAGCCTGGAGAATTACTCCTGAAGAAAATGTGTCCAAATGGGTTCCAACTATTGAAGGATGAAGCTGTTCAGAATTTAAATACTTACCTTAAATACTGTATTTTCACTTATGTTTCCACAGATCTATTATTTTTATTTTTCTTGACAATATATAAAGAAATACAGGGTGGCTCAAGCTTCAGTAAAAAGCTGTAATAATCCAGTAATAGTACAATAATGTATAAAGATCAACCATCAGCGGCATCACAGCAGAATAAAAACGGATTCTTAATACAACACATACATTAGTTTATAAGAAATAGCTGCTGTAAAGCTTTGATTCTCACAGCCGGAGTATTAACCTGGTATGTCGGCATTCTGTGAAAACATCTGCTGTTCATCTTTCTTTCACAGATGCATCTGTCTGACAGCGTTCATGTTATCATGTTTTGGACGAGGGCCAGTTCGACATTAGATGTGTGAACTGGCACGAAGACCCTAAAACCGATCCTGTGCCAAGCTGGTGTGCATCTTCTTACCGCAGTTTCTGGATGTTTGAGGCGATCCCAGAGAGGCGGTAAATGCCGTCCACCACGCCGTGCTTCTCAATGAACTCTGTGCAGCTCTTGAGGACCTGGGGCACTGCAGAGAAAAAAACCCAAACAAAAACACTCTGTGAGACAGACTGCAGTTTTCCACGGACTGCATATTAAGATAACCTGCTAAGAGGAGTTGATCAAGTACGCTCTGCTTCCAATGCTGGCAAAGTACAGATAAAAAAAGAAAAGCCTTAAAAACACACGGCTCTTTATTTTGCTGCAGCAGCCATGGATCAGTGACTTTGTTTATATGATATGAGGTCAGAGAGTATGTGTGTTCGAGGTTCTCAGGCCTCCACCATCACTCATCATCTGCAGGGTGACAGCGGCTGCAGCTGCTCTGAGAAATTCCACACAAAGCCGGAGAGAAAAATGAGGAAACGTGTCCTCCAGCAGAGCAGAGCGCTGACGTAAGAAGGCATTACACCGATCAGCCGTACACTCGTCACGTCAGCAGGGTGGCGCTCGGCTTCCCAACCAGCCAGAAACACCTTAACGGCGTCCAGCCCCCAAAACTAAGAAAAAACTACAGCACAGTCAAACCAAGTAAGACTTTATTTATCCCAGAGGGAACATGAATGTTCCTTCTTTTTTCTTTTAGAAAAAGTAATAGTTAATTAGAAGATATTGCCTTGTTCAGAGGGCGATGACTGGAGGAATAATCTCCGGTGCCTTCAGAAGTTTTCACACTAGAAACCATCACAGGCCTCCAGGAAAAGTCATGGAAAGAACATTGTTGGGGAAGCTGTTTTATTTAGTTAAAAACAGACAAAAAATGACAATTTATTGTAAACTCTGGGATTTAAACATACTAGCCGTTTGCTTTAGATAAATATATAAAAATAAATAAATTTTATTAAATAAAATATCGGCCTTGTTTTCACGTCAAACTATGCAAGAAAAAAAATATAATCACCTTTTAATTTACATTTCTGAAACAAATATCCAAAAACATACATTAAAAACATGTAAATGTACAGAGAAAATAATAAAAATGAAGGTGAAGAGGATGTGTAATGTTGTAGTAAAACAGGTTAAATGTCACACAGCTGCTTTAGGCCTGTAATCCGTGATGAACCTGGAGCTTTTACAGCCATTTTCTTTCTGCGTCGCACGTTTCGAATCTGTTACGCTGTGAAACTGGAGTTCAGATTAAAAACCTCCGGCTGCACACTGGCATGAAATGGTCCATACACTGATACGCAAACGGCCCTCCGTTAATCATGAAGGTCATTAGCAACTCGTCTAATCAATTCAGCCGTCTTCCACAGATATTCAGATGTTGCACTTAATTAAAGAAGAGGAGGATCAGTGACATATATATACACAGGTATACAATGAAGGGCCAAAGATAGACCCTTGTGGGCCAGAGGACAGGGGTTACAAATTAGCCTGCTAGAAACGTGTATGCATGCCACTTACTTTCCATTATTTTATGAAGCAATGGTTTATGCATTTAAACTAGCAAGTAAAGAAAAACAAATACTCCCTCAATCCTAAAGAAATGAGACACAACTGGCTCTTCAGTTGAGACTAAAACCAAACTGCATTAAAAATGAACAAGTGTTCAAATTATAGCTGACCTGCTCAAAAAACGCTGGAACTTAAACGCTTGTGGTCATGCTGTCCTCTACGACCCTGCTCGGCTTCAATATTCAAATATAAAAGCACATTAGGCCATCTGATTCTTCCTCTCAAATGTAAGTCGCTTTGGATAAAAGCGTCGCTAAATGACTGTAGAATAGAATAGAATCTTATTTGTGCTTCTGAGCCGAGTTTCAGTGTTCATGAGTTTGATGATTCAACCCTGAACACCTTCAAGTCAAGGTAAAGAAACATTGACAGACGTCAGGGATCAGCTTCTTCCTCCATGAACAGTCATGCGACCACAGCTTATTAAATGAACCTGACTCACTGCGAGTGAAGGAAGATGAGCGGCTTCATGTCCACACATGATCCGTTATCATGGACAAATGGGAGCGTCACACTGGTGTCAACATGAAGTGGAATGAAGTTATTGATCGGGGCTTGCAGCATAGTAGCATCCCTCAGACGATCGGAGATGGAGTCAATGCCAAACAGCAGAAAAGACGTCTTTATCCTGCAGTTTAGTCACTGACTCCATCACAGCGCCTCACCTGCAACACACCCTGTCTGCAGAAGATCAGTGTTCATGTGGATTTCTGGAAAACCGTCACCTCATAGCAGCAGATCATCCTGTTTAATAGCATTATCTCCTAGCCTAAATGCTAAGCTAAAAGGCTACTGGCTGCAGGTTCGCAACAGTGAAATCAATATTCACATGTGACAGTAAGTCAATAATCGTGTAAACATAAATGTCAAGCTGTTTAGATAGCAGAAAGAATTTGTCATGATAAGAGATCTGCTATAAATAAAGTTATGGTAGGAAATTTTTATTAAAAAAGGGAAAAAAGCTGTGCACATGTCCGTTAATACAACCACTGCAGTTCACACTCGTGCTGTTAGCAGATTAATAAAAGAAGTGCACGTGTGAGAGGGAAAGCAGTGCTACTCACCATCATGTCCTGAGTTGAGGAGGTGCTCCCCCAGATCGCAGCCAAACACCCTCTCTCGGAGGATGCCCCTCTGCTTCAGCTTCTGCTTGGTGGGCCTGGACTTCATGAAGGAGCGCAAGAAGGTGATCAGTTTCCCGTGTTTCTTAGACACTGAGGAGGGAAGACAGGAAGCACACCTTACACCACAGTAAGTCCAGGCTGGACGCCGACTGGCTTCACACAGGATCAGTCCATGCAGCGGAGCGCAAGCCCAGCCCGCCAGCTTCATTCTAATGCAAACTCTCTTCATGCATGTGTAGCTTCCTTCATGTAAAGGCTTCGCTCTGAAATACCACTTCCCTGGCAACTACAAAGGAATCCTCCACATTCCCCACCAGCACCGTCTGCTCCCTTCAAAAACAACAATGGGAGCAGAAAACAGCAGCCAATGCTAAAGACGTGGAAGCTATCAGGGGAATCCAACCATACGCACATTTTTGAAGGTCTGAAAATCATGCAGTATTCCTCCGATGAAGCTGGGTCAGACGACTCGACCCGACAGTGCAGGTGGATCAACATGCCAGCATCTTTTTAAAGTACATCTACTGCATTTAAAGCTTTTTAAGCTGTCACAGCTCTGAGGACATTCGAGTGTCAGTTTCTCGTCTGCTCTAAACTGTGAACCCTTACATCATATTCAGGCTATTTATTAACTGCACAGTCCTCTTCTTTGATATTTGGAGACAAATAAGGAAAGCAGGAACACTTAGTGAAGATTTCTAAATGCAATACTAAAAGTCCCCATTACTTATTAACTGCAGAGCTCTTTCTCCTGAACCACCACTGCATCTTTCCATCAACTTCTCCCGCCTGAAGAAGAAAAGTGCTCTGTTGGATCCATTTTTCCCTCTTATGCTCTTGTTTGGCAGACTTTCACGTCATACTCATCATAAAAGGGGAGACCTAAACTAACTGTGAGATTCAGCTTCTCTCCTGCAGCTGAAAGTAGGCCACTGCTTCCAGACCTGCAGAATTCAAACAAGCTGAATGCGTTTGGAAGTTAATGCAAATAATAAAGGTTCCTGCAGAGTCTAATTCAGCCATTAGCCAGCTGTGATCATCAGGAAGATGCCATAACGCCTCTCGGCCTTACTGCTGCAGGATCTCGTCAGCCACGGTTTTACTTTGCTGGATAATTTACTTTAATTATGTTTGTTTTGAGAAAATATTTCTGTTCTTTCTGTTTCTTTTTTTTAGTTATTAGATCCATTTGAAGGGTCTAAATCTATAAACATGATGTCAGATATAGGACCATCATGCACCAGGGAGACAAGCAGCAGTCAAGGAAGACGGATCGATTTAGTATTTTACTTGCAATGGACGAATAAACTATCAAAACTTATTGATTTTGTTTAGACACTGGACTTCCTTCTGTTTTACGTGCATAAAGAACGGTCCATGTTGCATCGGTGGCTCTTGTGGATTATGTTTTATTAGAAGAAACGTCACCAGTGATGAGGCTGCTTGTACGAAATGCTAAATATACAGTATGTGTAACTGGCTGCTTGAGTGCTTTAATATCCACACCAGAGAAGAGCTAATGAGCTGATTTCAGAGGAAGGCTTTGCAGCTGAATTGATCTAACAAAACGCACATGATGCTGAGAGAAAAATGCTCCCATATTTCAAAATAAGCAAAAGCACAGAACTAAGGTAAGCTGTCATGAAGTTAGTAGTGATGTCACAATCGCTGTTAAATTAACTCATCAAATAAATGCAATTTAACCAAAGTTCAATTATTTGGTCTAGATGTTCAATTTCCTCCATATCCAAGACCAGATGTGCCATTCAAAGTTGACGGTGAACAGCACGATCAGCTCTTACTCCTCAACCATTCTCAGCACCGGTATCTACAAACAGAAGTCCTTGTTCCATCTGAAGGGAAAGTGGAGCTACAATTCTCCCTCAGGAAGAAATTCCTTTTGCGCTGCTGAAGCCGCAAACAAAACCGCTGAGGCAGCTTCGCTTACTTACTGTTGAGGCTTTGAAAGGGACCTTCAGTATCACAGAGGGAGGATGAGGAGGAGGAGGAGGAAGCTGACTGTGCAACTCATGCTGACACGTCGCAGACTGACTGGAAGCCATGAGGGAGACCAGTTCAGTCACCAACACGCCTCAGAAGATGAACCGAGAGTCCCGTCTGCTTACTGCCAGCCTGGAAACTGAGCATGCTCAGTCCTGATGCTGCTACGACGCCGGCCGATGGAGGCTGAACAACTTCCTGTGACTTTAATTATGTGGCAATTAACAAGGCTTTCCTGAAAATCTGCATTAGAAGAAGCAGATACATGTTCTCCCGTTTATGGTGAGCTTGATTCAGATTTAAGGTTGTAATGTTTTAACATTCCAGTTAAATGTCTAAAGCTCCACAACTGAGTCATAGACCAACAGGGCTGACCTTGAGAAAGCTGCCTACCACACACAAGCTGAACATGAACATAGAGGCGGAAGATAAACAGCTCCAACACAGCAGGAGCCCACAGCTCAGTGTTTTTAATGACCCGACCACAAAGAGTCACAGCTTAGATTTAACTGGGAAAAGCTCCCACTGGACGAATGTGTTTAGGCTGGAAATAACCGATGATGTGCACAGCTTCTCGTTCATTTAACAGCCAGTTAGACGACATTCCTGGAATCACAGAAAAGATCTTTTATTTCAGGAGGATCAGATTATCGGTCTGCATAAAGTACACTAAAAAATTAGCAACTCAAGTTTGGCTAAGAAATGTCCATTATTAAACCCTGAAAGGATCTTTAAAGGAGAAATCTGACGCTGCCGGGATCCAATCAGAGAAGTGACACATGAATCGAGCACCAGCGACCAGACATGAACCCAGTGAGAAATGTTGGGATGTGCTGGAGAAGAAATGATGCCACGGCAAACAGAAGCAATAACCAAATACCAAAAGTAGTCCAAGTAAATATTAGTGACTTTTTTTTGGATGTGGAGGTTGTTTTTTTTTCAGCTCTTATCAAGTCCTGTAAGGAGACCAAGTAGAATAAGTCATAGAATAACTCAAATATCTCTTTAATGCAAATTGGCAAAGAAAAATGGTTTCTGTTCAAGTCTGTTCTGCCAGGCGACACTCCATGACGGAGGGGGCACGCGTGTTGGCCTCTACATGCTTTAACAAAGAAACCCAGGATTTGAAAGACCAGAGTAAAAACAGAAAAGGACGATTATAATGTCTGAAGAGGATTAACAGGTTTCACTTGACGCGCTCAGCTGACTGCATCTAATGAAGCCTTTCCCCAGGAGACTCCGGAGAGGAGATACGATCATCAAGAGGTGAGCAGGAAGGAGGCCAAACATCACAGCAGGAACAATTACAGATGTGTGCCGATTAAAACCATGGCCTCGTTCCTTTCAGTTAGCGGAGAGCTTGTCAGACTTTTTTCCCCTTACAGGCCAGAGGAAAATTCCAGTTTTACTGCTAAACAGATTAGTGTCCCAGCTTCCTAAAGTAGAGCAGCAACAGCACACAGCGCCGTCCCCAGACTGCAACACTTGCTACAACAGTACTAGTGAGAGGCTGTAGCTGGAAGAGCCTCCACAGCCAGGGACACGCTCCCAAGTAGGAAATTCAAACAACCGCCTGCTTGGTGGTACAGTCACAAAATCACCCAGTCTATCAATTTCCTTGCTTTGTGATCTTTCAAATAAACCAGACATTCTCCACTGAGACATGACAGCTGCAGACTGTTTGCATTGCTTCTGCGAACAGAGGGAGGCTGTTTGTGCGTGGTGCGTTCAGGTGTCAACAACAGCTGTCTACTGTACTGTATATAGTTACTGTATAACTTATGGCTGCTCGATTATGGGAAAAATGATAATCACGATTATTTTGATTGAAATTGAGATCGCGATTATTTAACACAATTAGAGAAAGAGAGAGGGCGCGCAGGGTTGGGGGTGGGGTGTGTGTGTTGGTGTGTGTGTTGTTTGTCTCAGACCAGCAGCTACGTTCTACCCAGTGTGATCTGGTAAAACATTAGTCTGGAGACATTTCATTTTCACGTCGAAATCCGCGTCAATAAAATGTAGCGCAACATTAATATACGGCTCTATGGTGCGGCTTGACCACAGGTCTGCAGCGGTGGCGAAACATCGTACTGTAGCGACGTTCGTCACAACACCCTCCTCATCCAGGGCAGGGAGAGATACTCCACTAACATGGAGACGAGATGTGATGCTGTTTGTCCAAAGTGTTGATGAGTTTCTTAAAGGTCCCATATTATACACTTTATTCCCAATCTGAGACCATTCATTAATATCTAAATGAAATATTTCCGCCATGGTATGGACAAATCGACCCTCAGTTTGAGTGCAGCGGCTTCTCTTCACCTCCCTCTTTTTAGCAGCTTCAGAAATGTGCCGTTTATGGTGGGCGGAACCCTGGTGGAGCAGCTCAGCTGTTGGCTCCGCCCATCGCATCGCCCGTCATGAGGTGATTGACAGGTTAGGCCTTAGCGGTTACTAGACGCTGATTACAGCGTAGTGAAGGATAAACAAACGCCGGAACACCGGAACCCATTCCTGAAGAAGTTCGAGCAAGAAGACTAACAGTACTGCTCTTACCTCTCCAGCTGTGTCACGGACAGTTGGTATTGAACCTGGCTTCAGCTTCAAACAGTTGGCGAAGCCTGCTTTCCATGCACCCATGTTGTGGAAACAGTCCTCTTTGAAATGCTGGCCACAGACATGCAAAACCTTTGGAAGTTTTCCGGGTACATTTCCTCCAAAAATAAAATTAATCCACTCAGTCCTCGTGGGTTCAGTGGATGGAAGTAAAAAAACGTTTTCGTGTTCATTTATGCAGCCACAAACAGAACAGTGCTCCTGTCGCTTAGCCATGTCCGCTAACGAGGGTTGCCGAAGAGGGAAAAACACTGGGCGCTAGGTGATTTTTAGAGGGCGGGCTTTGAGAGCCGGTAGACGGGTCCATCGCTCTGTGGGGAGTGGTTATTGTCCCTTATGACGTCATAACGTACACGCTTTCAAACAAGCTCATTTCAGCGCTTACTTCCCTAGAGGTGGAGCATGGGGGAGAGAGAGCGCCTGAAAGAGTTTCACACTTACGGGTCTCCTACACATGCGGGGGGACCAGTATGACTGTTCCAAAACCATTAAAAAGTGAATTTTGCATAATATGGGACCTTTAAATTCTGCCTCATCACGCAAGTTCGATAGAAAATGAATGGAGAAGGAGCGACTTCGCCTCCCGTGTGTCCAGCCCATAACTGGTGAGGTGTTTGCAAGTGGCACTAAATAAAACTAAAGCAGACGGGGCTGTGGGAGGAGTCTGCAGCAGAGCGCTGCAATGTCTGCTGTGCTCGATTTGCAACTGAAAACAGCACAAGAGGAAACTGTGAAAGACAAAAATAATCAGATCCTTTCATTTTTATGATAGTTGAAAACCCAGATTGTAATCGCGATTAAAATTCAATTAATTGTCCAGCCCTAGTATAACTTGTATATGCTCCCTCTGGGTCAAATATTACAGAACTATAGCATTTATTATCAAAGTTATGCAGATGATACACAACTTTATGTGTCTCTGTCACCAGATGACTGCAGACCAGCAGACTTATTGTGTCAGTGTCTGGAGCAAATAAACACCTGGATGAAGGAGAATTTTCTTCAATTAAATGAAGATAAAACTGAGATTATTCTGTTTGGTAGCAAAGAGAAGAGGGTCAGCATTGGCAAACACCTGGAGACTCGGGCTCTTAAAACTACCGACCAAGTTGGTAACCTGGGAGTGTTGATAGACTCAGACCTGACTTTCAGCAGCCACATCAAAGCTTCACTAAGAAGCTTTTTACCATCAACAGGATTAAAAGTTTAGTCTCCCAGTAAGACCAGGAGAAACTCATCCATGCATTCATCTCCAGTAGGCTGGATTACTGTAATGGTCTTTTAACGGGACTTCCTAAAAAGAACATTAAACATCTGCAGCTCATCCAGAACGCTGCTGCTAGAGTTTTAACCAGGACTAAGAGATCTGAACACATCACACCAGTTTTAAAATCTTTACACTGGTTTCCAGTCAGTCACAGAATAGATTTTAAAACCCTTCTGATTGCTTATATCCCAGAATGGTTTAGGCCCAGAATACATCTGTGATATGTTCAGAGAATATAAACCTAGCAGAGCTCTTAGAGTCAAAGACTCTGGTCAACTAGTCCAGACCAGAGTCCAGACTAAACATGGAGAAGCAGCATTTAGCTGTTATGCTGCAAACAAATGGAACAAACTGCCAGTGGAGATTAAACTTTCACCAAATGTAGACATTTTTAAATCCAGGTTAAAAACATTTCTTTTCTCATGCGCCTATGCATAAAATCTGCACGGAAACTTTTTTAACTTATCTTGCTTTTAATCATTTTAATGTAATTTATTATTTTATTGTGATTATGGGTTGATGCCTTTTACTGTTTCTAAATATCCGTAATGTTTTTGTTTTATGTAAAGCACTTTGAATTGTCCTGTACATGAAATGTGTTGTACTAATAAACTGTCTTGCTGAAAAACAGTCATGAGTGATTTCGGCCTCTTGTTTCCACAAAAGAGTCAAAGCGACCGAGACAGAAGCAGCAAAGTCTCACTGTTTAATGTCTCTGGACTCACATGTTAGGTTTAGTCCTGTTTTCCCTGCACCTAAACTAATTATACACGATGTGGCAGCAAATAAAGTAACAGCGATGAGCGCAAGAGATTTTATCAACCCAAGCGGGCCTGACTTCACTTCCAGTTTTTTATAACTATGATGGCGGTAAAACCGATTTTAAAAAAGGAGGAAAAAGTAAATATTAAGAAGAATCATTAGATATCTGAAAGAAATTACAAAACTATAAAATAGTCTTAGATTTCATTGAGTTTCACTAACTCGTCTGGTTAAATATCTCCAACGTTTCACCAGACGACACCTGAGAAAGTTATTCATTAAAGAATTTTCCTTCGTGATATTTGCCGGAAATTTACGTCAGAAAATGGGAAGAAAATATCAAATTAGAAGTTATTGCTAAGAAGCATCAATTTTCCAGACGTACCCATAAACCCATCTGTCACTTTTTAGTCCTTATGGAAAAACGAAACGAGAAAGAGCAAGACAGCTACAAAAATGGACATTCATACAGAGTCAGAAGCTCTCAGACGTCCTACCTTTGCTCCATAACAATGGACGCTCCCTGAAGGCTTCAGGACGGTAGCTCAAAAAGTCCAAAAATGTCGCCTCTCTTTTCCGCAAACTTTACACCAGTTCAAAATAACAAGAGACACCTTTCAGAGGGCGACCAGGTGTCTTGAACAAAGACAATAAAAGTTTAAAGTTCATGCAGACCGACGAGGCGCGCGGACTCCGTCTCCTCACAGCGCCGCTTGCGCTGCCTTCAAGTGCTCCCGGAAATATGACGACTGCAGATGGAGCTCCCTGTATGTGAAAGCGCTGCTGGAGCTAAGAGCATAAAGTAAATACGATGGAGAGTAAGACTGAACAACATCTTTAAAACCAATAAAGTTGACAAGCTGCAACTTTATATACATAATTCATAACATAAGATTCTACAAACTTCTATCATAATTTAAGCACTTTTAAAGCATTTTCAAGAGGATTTTCTAATTCTGTAAACTGAAAAAGTATAAAACATGGTCAAAATGACAATTTATCATATGAAATCAGATGCTACTGTACTATCATTTTTATTTTACAAAAGGGTGACAAATAAAGAGGGAAAATGACCAAAGTTGAATTTTTCAAAAGTAAATTTTAAGCAAACTTGTCATCCAATACAACCTGAATGACAGACTGACAAATCAACTGATTTCAATAAATTCTAAAAGAAAAGGCCACATTTCCTGCAACGCTGAAGGCAACAGTAAATGGGAGGTTACAGTGTACAGGCTGTCTCAGCTGCATACCCACTTTTATTCTATTAAATGTTAAATGCTTAATCTGAAACACTTTTTGCTCACAGTTCTCTCCCTGACACCATGTTCCCCTGCCTGGTATAAGGAGCCCCTCTAAAAAGCCCCAGACCATCCAAACAGCTCCAGCTGGTCTGGTGTCAGTAAGGAAGACAGGCAGGCCAGATCTCACATAGGTTCTCCAGCTTTGCCTTTAAGTAAACTCTCCCTCCTAATGGGCCAAAAGGCCCCAGATAGCATCATCTTATCAACTCATTTGGAAGCTTTGACCATAAGAAGTCACATTAAGTTGAATAATAAACCAATTTGTTGCTGGTTTAGAATCATAAGACTTCTACAGTCTGGTTCTACAACCGTTTCTATGTACTTACATTTATGTACTTTGCTACAGTTTGGGAAATTTAATTCATGTGATAAAGTCATGATATCTTCAGTATTAGCATCGAAATCAACAACAGTTTTACCCCTTAACAACTAAAGGTTTTAATCTAAAAACCCAACTGGATCCAAACAAAAAGATTCACTCCAAAGCCAGAAAGATAAAGACGGAGGTTTATGACAGAACTTATTTAATCTCCTGACTGTTTATTTACCCTGTTATGCATTAAAACAACCAAAGTCCTGGTTAATTACGAATTACTTCACCAAACAGGATGTAAAGTAGCAAGCAGCTGTGTTTTATTCATCTACCAGAGTGCTTGAGCTGTTTCTTAAAAAGCCTCATATTTAACCCTGAACATATACTGCTTACTCCCTCTGCAAGCAGGAAGCAGCAAATTCCTGTCATGACATCTTATTCCACGTAGGAGCATAAAAGCTGTGTGCATTCAACCATGCAGCAGCTATTTTACATAGATACCAATAATCTATTTGACTTGCAGAGATGCTGAAAAAAGGAGGAATTGTGTCTCAGGAATTAATGCAAAGTTTATTGTACTGAAGTGGAACGCAAAGCTGACTAAAACAAATGAACATGGCAGTAAAAATGAATTCCTACCAGTTGGCTAAACGCCTGCGTGTGTTGCAACCGCAGAGGAAGTGTGAAAATTGAGTTTCTGTAATGAGGTGCTGATGCGACACAGCAATAAATAAACTGTTGTGGTGCTTCAGATAGTTTTGACAAACAAGCAACAGTGAGACAAAGTCTGAGTTAGAGTGAAATCAAAAACAGCCTCCTCCTCAGAAAAAAGGTGAAATGACAGTAACAGTCTTTCTGAAGCTTCAAGAGGCATTTTTTACTCAAGGCATCTTGCATAGTTTCACAGCACCAGGAAATGATCTGAAATCCTTGGGAAAGGGAGGACAAATCATACCCTGTCTCACATTCTCTCCACGTTTCCCTTCCTCTGCCTCACAAACCAGCTGTCTTGGCTCACGTATGCTCGCAGCTGCCCAGATCACGCGTCCCCGGACATGCAGAGGGGAGCAGGAGGAGAGTAGGCTCTGCATCTGGGTCAGGTCTACTGGGCTGTCTGCACAGGAAAGAGATCCGACTGTCACTACTTCACAGAAGTTCACAACTCTTAATTTTTCCAAATGTATGTCAACAAAAACAGTCAATTTTAACAGAACGGAGCAGCGTCTCCTGCACAAAACACCAGCGTGCTGGCTGAAGGATTAATAATCTCCCAGCTTGTACAGTCTCCATTTTAACTGGAGCAGTCCTGCATGTTGACAATTTCCATCCAGCAAAAGGTTAGTGGTGAGCAGAGCACGGATTTTCCAACGCTGCGTAGCTCCCTGCAGGAATGTGCTCTTTTAGTCGCCATGGAGAGGGAGACGGAGGTTCTAACTCTTGCGAGACAAAGCTTAACGCTCTATGGATGGCTTTACAGGCCCCTTCATTGTAAAAGGATTAAATAAATCAAGGCTGGTCGAGAACCTGCACCACAGCAGTCCTGCAGCGGGCTTTCAGCTTCAACCAAACAGATGCACATAAACACAGCTGGTCTTCGTCCACACGGCGTACGTTCAGCAGCTCAGAGTAATGTTGCAGTAACCCGGCTCACCCCTCAAGTCATTAGCATACACCTTGAGGGGCCACTGCAGAGAAAAGAACAAGGCTGGAGGGGTAACATTGCTCTCTTTTGAGACTGTGATTCGGTCTTACACCACCACCCACTTTTATGCACAAAGCCCTTTTTAAGACAGCTTTTTATCTTTGCAGACAGACGACATGCTAAATACACTCAGGGCACACTTGACTGGACAAATCTAAAATACATCTATCACATATGGAGATGGTTAACCGGATTTTAAATGAAAGAGAAAATAACAGATTTTATAACCAAAAGATTTGGGAGAAACGTGAGCTATCTGCTCTTCGCATAGGTAAAATTGATTCCAAGACTTTTTTTTCCACACTATGCCGTACACACTTGGCTGTTAATGTACAACCAGTGCAGCTAAAGGCTTATTAGGGCGTGTATCCAACATAGCTGTCATTTCTGGGGAGAGTCTATATGGCTGTATGAAACTGTGATAAAAAGTACTGCACCCAGCATCTTTTTATCACAAAGCTTCGTCTTTTGTCATCAGCTGCTCTCAGCACTTTCTTTGAAATTGAAAATCTAAAACCTTACTTTCAAAAAAGCTGATGTGCTGAACATACAACAACAATAAAAACAGAATTCAATGATGTGCAGACCTCACAAAGCCATATTTTATTCCGAACAGATCACAAACAACATACCAGATGTTGAAACTGACATTTCTCCAGTAGTTCATTTTATAGTTGATGGCAGCAACACTTCTATAAGAAGTTGGAACAGGAGCAACAAAAGCCTGGAAAAGTAACTGGAACAAGTCAAAAACAAATGAAGGAGCTAATCAGGTTAGCTGGCAGCAGGTCAGTAACATGGCTGGGTATAACCGGAGCATTTCAGAGAGGCAGAGTCTCTCAACTGTAAAAATTGGCACAATCTAAAAACTGTGGAATAATTTCAATAAAATGTTCCTCAATGTAAACTTGGAAAGACTTTAAAGACTTTGGTGATATTTTTCACAGCAGATGATGGGATCTTCAGATAATTAGGAGGAAACTGTGTGCATTAAACAGAGCTGAAGGTCAAAACTATACTGTTTTATCTGCAGGCCCTCGGGCAGCTCTACTTTATAAGCAAACCTGAATCTCTACTGGAAACCAGTGCATGAGCTCAGGACGACTTCCAGAAATCACTGTCAACACGAGCTCCCTGAAATCCATCAAATTACAACCAGTAACATAACCAAAAACCATCAACCACATCCTGCATCCATCACAGCAGCATGTTTCACAGGAGAAGAGCCCGGCTGCTGAACTGGCCTGCCTGCAGTCCAGACCTTTCACCAGTACACAACATCTGGAGCATCATGGAAGCAGAAATCCAACAACCAAGGTCCAGGGGCCTCATCTGTAAAGCTGGCGTAGGAACAAAAACTGGCATATGCTAAATATGGTCAACTTTTGGGATTTATGAAAACCTTGAACCTTGAAAAACTTGACAGGAGAATGTTCCTATTTTTTACACCATGCTGAACATCACCCTGGAACTACTTTTTACACCATGCTGAACACCACCCTGGAACTACTTTTTACACCATGCTGAACATCACCCTGGAACTACTTTTTACACCATGCCGAACATCACCCTGGAGCTAGTTTTTACACCATGCCGAACATCATCCTGGAACTACTTTTTACACCATGCTGAACATCACCCTGGAACTACTTTTTACACCATGCCGAACATCACCCTGGAACTACTTTTTACACCGTGCCGAACATCACCCTGGAACTAGTTTTTACACCATGCCGAACATCATCCTGGAACTACTTTTTACACCGTGCCAAACATCACCCTGGAACTACTTTTTACACCGTGCCGAACATCATCCTGGAACTACTTTTTACACCGTGCCGAACATCACCCTGGAACTAGTTTTTACACCGTGCCGAACGTCACCCTGGAACTACTTTTTACACCGTGCCGAACATCATCCTGGAACTACTTTTTACACTGTGCCGAACATCATCCTGGAACTACTTTTTACACCGTGCCGAACATCACCCTGGAACTACTTTTTACACTGCGTCGCCACCCTTTTCCACACATGTTGCTGCCATCAAATTTAAAATATAATCATATTTTCCATGTGAAATGAAATGTCTCAGTTTCCACATCTGATTTGTTATTTATGTTCTATTAGGAATAAAATGTGGATTAATGAGATCTGTAAATCAGTTAATTCTGTTTTATTTACGTCCTACCTGCATGCCGACTTTTTGGAATTGAGGTTGCATGTACTTCGTAGATGCCATCAAATTTATTTATTAATTAATTTCAGGAAAACAATGAAAAATAAACTTTCTCTTAAAATTTTTGTGTCGACTGTGTCGCCAACATCAGAGAGATGATCAGGATAAAGAAAAAAAATACATGCTGATATTTGTGTGATAATGGCAACCAGTTAGTCCACCAAATAACAGCAATACACACACAGATGCTATGAGGTTAATCATCTTCTCCCACTACCAAACTTCTGAAAGAAATCCAACATAAAACCACCCGTTTAACTCAAAACAGTCGGGGATTAAAGCTTCTTGGTACATCTGTCTCTATTGAATCCTCAGAGTCAGTAGTGGCAGTCTAATGGGATGTGTCTTCTGTTTGATGCTTATGGAGGAAAAACAACAATAAACAATCTGTTTATTAATCAAACACTGGAAAAGGAAGCATTTCCAAGCCTCACATTAGCATTTTTCTACCACAGAAAGGTGTATGTGGACCCAAGCCTTCTAAAAGTGCACAAGATTTTCACCAGAGTGAAGACTGAAACACCCAGTTTAAAATACTGCGGCAGGTATGCAGACATATCAGAGTCACACAGTGCAAACACATCACTCAGGAGGTGAGGAGTTAGTTCATTTTTGGTTAGAAGGTGGCGGCATAACACACTGAGGAGTTTTCGTCTACCTGAACTTAGGTTGTAGTGGTTTAACGGGTCGGCCACCCATGCACTGTCCTCTATTACACTCTCCATCTCCAAGTCTGCATGCATTCCCATGGACAGATGGACCAACACACATTTGAATGGATGGATGATGGAGGCATGAGAGAGTCAGAGGGAGAGAAGGACTTCAAGTTAGAGAACACAGCAACTGTGTACTTTTGGATTGTAAGTGTCAAACTAGGAAAAAAGTCTAATTATCAGATAAGTGTTCCTACATTTTAGCTTTAAAATTGAATTTCAACATATTTAAAAGTTGTTTTCCTAATTTTGGGGTAATGTCTCCCACTCGTATTAGTAAAACATGGAGTGCACATTGAGGATGAACAGCTGTGTGTTTGTGTGGGTGGATGGGTGTGCAGAGCGCAGACAGGCAGGTATACCAACACGCACAGGGAGGGAAGAGGCTCCAGGAAGCAGGCTGCAGCCCGGAGCAGGGGGAGGCTGAGGCAGAGGAGTCACAGTCAGATGCAACAATGGAGACACATGCTCACTTAGCACACAATCCTGAGCTGTCAGATAACAATGTGAGGGTTCACACATATGCAGGTGCTTTAAACTACAAGCTGTGTAATCGTTTATTTTGCAGGTGATTATTTAGAACGTGTGTGTTAATACGCATCTATAAAAATCTGAACAGGTAAATTAATCACATGACCTGCAGATATTCTGCAATGAAGCCAGTGTACAACTAAACAAACAAGGACACATGCATGACCACATGGACATGTTTTCAGGGTGATCCATTAACACGGCGTTAATGCATATAGCAGCGCTTTACGGTCGCCTGTCCCCCCGTCAGAGATCTGGAGTCACGGCGGGTTCAATCTGTTTCTTCTTGTTTTTCCACTGAAACTTACTTTTTACATCTTATATCCCATTTTTTTTACCAGGATATTTCTTTGTAAACTTGTACATAATACTTCTTTGGATTTGGATAGAAGTTGCTAAGTGTGTTTTGTTTACACAGCAGTGCAGTTATTGCAGAACAGCCAGACTATTGACAGGTACATCACCCCTATTTTATCAACATTGGCTTTCAGTCAAAATTTCGTATTGACTTTAAAACTTTAGTTTTGACTTTCCAGGCGGTACATGCTCAGGCCCCCCAGTTTTTTGCCGACTTGCTGTGTCCCTAATTCTCAGGGCGCACCCTTCGGTCTTCAGGCCAGAGCCTCCTAAAGGTCCCAAAGACCCAGTTTAAGCCCGGTGTACTGGTTTGGGATGGCCATCATCACACATCTTTACCATGATGAACATTTCAGGTCGACTTCACGTGAGCCGGTTTGTTCCTTCTTAGAATCTCTGTAACTTCCACACAGGGAAAGAATTTTATCGTAACATGAGATTAGTCGTAGAAAATCATGCAATTAATTACAATTAAAGACTTTTATTGCTGCCCAGCACTAATAAAAATCAAACAAAAAATCAACACACATCAAAACATTGAAAGCAGTGGGGTGGGAGAGCAGATACCGTCAGACCTCAGGCTGTTAAAGAAACCCTGAACTTACGACATCCCCCATCTCTTTGTGTCTGGAGGGATCGCTGCATGTTGTCTCTGCTCTGCATCATTTCCTCTCGGCTTGGAGTCACACTCACCCACCCTGAAGCCAGCAGCATGGCTGTGACACTGAGCCATAGCCACAGATTGAAGATATGACATGGATTTGTAAAACACATGGAAAGGTTTACTCATCAAATGGACTCGCCCACGATGCAAGCCACGGTTTTTGACGGCTGCTGCGAAGTGCGAGCGGCTGCTAAATGCTGTTAAATGATTCTGAGGGCTTTGTTGTACGGTTTTCCAGATGCCAAAGAGCATATCTGTTTGCTCTGGACACCAACAGATAGCAGTTACTTACAGTGGATTTCCATAGAGCTGAGTCTGTATAACATGATCAGTAACCTATTTAAGAGACGTGTCAGAATGACGGGTTTCCGTTCGCAGGAAAATGCTCATAAACAGTCATGTTTATAATGTTGACTGTGGTACACTAAAGGTGATAAAGACCTCAAACATGACTCTGCATTTTCCTCTTTAGGCTATAGCATTTCTAACGAATGTCAAGTCATAAGCACACCGACACATAACCTTTTACCTTTCCCAAATATCAAAAGTCTGCTAGCCTGCCACACATGAGCCATACCATCCGTCACAGAGCTCCCCTCAAACACAGCTATACGAGTCAGACTGCAGCAAACCTCCTCTAACACGTTCCTTGTGGATGGACTGATGAAGGGAGCAGTACCTGGTTTTGGCACCGAGTTGGTCATGGACTGTGGCACTTTATCATTTATGAGCTCCACACACTCGCTGGGAAAGAAGCCAACCTGGACAGAGCAGGGAGAGAAGTCAGGTGAGGGGAGCAGTTACAGTCAAACCTTAATGAAACGAGGATACTGCTGCATGGCTGCTGGCCTTTTAAAGCTCATCATTCTGAGAACAGTCCTTTGTTTTGCTAACAATTAAAGTGTATTCTTCCTCTCTGATCAGATGAATTGTAGGTTAGGGTTAGGTTGCAGATTTACACCAAAATGCAAACCTTTTTCCTGAATACATGAAGATAGTACACAGACTAATGGCGAGCGCGCTGGTACAGGCAGAGTTTTTATCACCTTCTTAATGCACAAGTTTGTTCCCAACAACATTCATTCATATCTTTAGCATAAATTTGTATTTGGTACATCAACGTCAGGTTTCAAATCAAGAGGAAACAGCCTCTGTGTGGTTTTATGTGATCAAAAGAATCAGAATCAGAATCAGAATCAGAATCAGATTTATTGCCAAGTAACTTTCATTACAAGGAATTTGTTGTGATTTGACGGTGCCTACATATAAATAGATAAATATGAACCATAAAGATATGAACAAGCCAACTGAACATATAACATTAAGACTGAAAAACTATATAAGAGTGGAAATAAAAATTATGTACATAAAAATAAATAAGAGTAAAGTAGTGTATTTACATTAAATGAAATGTGCAGTCTGTAGTATAAAAATAAAAATGTACAAATTGAAGTGACCAATGAAGGGGGAGTGTGTTAATGCGTTGTCAGTCAGGTAAGTCTTTAGGTGAGTTCCAAAGCCTGATGGCAGAGGGGAAGAAACTGTTTTTGTGGCGGGAGGTTCTGGTTCTGATAGACCGCAGCCTCTGGCCAGAGGGGAGAGGATCAAACAGATGGTGTCCAGGGTGGGAGGGGTCAGCTGCTATCCTCCCTGCTCTCCTCAGGGTTCTGGAGGAGTAGAGTTCTGGGAGAGAAGGAAGGCTGCAGCCAATCACCTTTTCTGCAGAACGTATGATACGCTGCAGTCTGCACCTGTCCTTGGCAGAGGAAGCAGCGTACCAGACGGTGATGGAGGAGGTGAGGATGGACTCCACGATGGCAGTGTAGAAGTGGACCAGCATTGTCCGTGGTAGATTGAACTTCTTCAGCTGCCTCAGGAAGTACATCCTCTGCTGAGCCTTCTTGATGAGGGAGCTGATGTTCAGCTCCCATCTGAGGTCCTGGGAGATGATGGTGCCCAGGAAGCGGAAGGACTCCACAGTGTCCACTGGGGAGCCACGCAGGATGACAGGGGAGGGGGGGGGCTGTGCTCTTCCTGAAGTCCGTAATCATCTCTACTGTTTTGGAAGCATTGAGCTCCAGGCTGTTCTCGCTGCACCAAGCCATCAGACGGTCAATCTCCCATCTATAAGCAGACTCATCCCCACCAGAGATGAGTCCAATGAGGGTGGTGTCATCTGCAAACTTCAGGAGCTTGACAGACTGGTGACTGGAGGTGCAACTGTTCGTGTACAGAGAGAAGAGCAGGGGAGAAAGAACACAGCCTTGCGGGGAGCCGGTGCTGATCGTCCTGGAGTCCGAAGTGTGGCTTCCCAGTCTCACGCGCTGCTTCCTGTCCGACAGGAAGTCTGTGATCCACCTGCAAGTGGTGTCGGGCACGTTGAGTTGTGAAAGCTTGTCCTGCAGACGAGCCGGGACGATCGTGTTAAATGCGGAGCTGAAATCCACAAACAGGATCCTGACGTAGGATCCTGCAGAGTCCAGGTGCTGGAGGATGAAGTGAGTGGCCAGATTTACAGCATCGTCTACAGACCTGTTGGCTCTGTAGGCAAACTGTAGGGGGTCCAGGAGTGAGTCCGTGATGGATTTGAGGTGGGACAGAACCAGGCGCTCAAAGGATTTCATGACCACAGAGGTCAGGGCGACGGGTCTGTAGTCATTCAGTCCTGTGGGTCCTGGTTTCTTGGGGACTGGGATGATAGTGGATGCCTTGAAACATGCTGGTACATGGCATGTCTCCAGTGAGATGTTGAAGATGTCCGTGAACAGAGGAGACAGCTGGTCTGCACAGTGCTTCAGGCAGGCTGGAGACACGGAGTCTGGCCCAGCAGCTTTGCGGGGGTTCTGTCTCTTGAAGAGCCTATTTACATCTCTTTCAAGGACAGAGAGAGGTGATGGTGGGGGGGATGTGGGGAGGGGGCACTGTAATGGTGAGAGGTGTACAGCCTCTATTGTGGTGGTGGGGGAGGGGCTGGTAGGCTGGAGCCGGTGTGAGGTGTGGTGGGGGGAGGTGTGAGAGCTGTCCAGGTGGTCTTCAAAGCGGCAGTAGAAGTCGTTGAGGTTGTTGGCAAGACGTAGATCGTTAGCAGCGGGGGGAGCTCTTGGCTTGTAGTTGGTGATCTGCCTGAGCCCCCTCCAGACAGAAGCAGAGTCGTTAGAGGAGAACTGATGTTGGAGCTTCTTTGAGTACAGCTGTTTAGCATTCCTCACCGCCCTGCTGAACCTGTACTTGGCCTCTATGTACTCTGCTCTGTTGCCACTTTTGAAAGCCTTTTCCTTTTCAGACCTCAACTGTCCCAGTCTGGATGTGAACCAGGGCTTGTCATTATTATAAGTCACCCAGGTGCGTGTTGGTACACAGCAGTCCTCACAGAAGCTGATGTATGAGGTTACAGCTTCTGTGTACTCATCCAGACTGGTGGAAGCAGCCCTGAAGACATCCCAGTCAGTGCAGTCCAGACACGCCTTTAAGTCTTCTGCAGCTTCACTACACCACTTCTTTGATGTCCTCACCACAGGTTTAGAAAGTTTAAGTTTCTGTCTGTAGGCAGGAATCAGGTGGACCATGTTGTGGTCGGAGTGTCCCAGTGCAGCGCGGCTGACGGCGTGATATGCGTTACTGACGGTAGTGTAACAGTGATCGAGAATGTTCCCCTCCCTGGTAGCACATTTAATAAACTGTTTGTATTTAGGCAATTCCTGACTGAGTTTGCCTTTGTTGAAGTCCCCGAGGACAATAACCAAAGAGTCCGGGTTGGTCCGCTCCACTTCCAGTATCTGGTCGGCGAGTGCGCGCTGTGCGTCCTGCACGTTGCACTCCGGCGAGAAGTAAACACCGACCAGAATGAAGGAAGCGAACTCACGTGGGGAGTAGAATGGTTTTGCAGTTGATAATAAAAGTTTCCAGGAGGGGAGAACAGTGCCGTTGTATCACTGTTACGTCGTTGCACCAGCCAGCATTGGTGTAGAAACAAATACCTCCACCCTTTGTTTTGCCAGAGAGCCGCGTATCACGGTCCGCTCGGTGAAGCTGGAATCCATCCAGCTGTAGCGCGGAGTCCGGGATGTTCCCACACAGCCATGACTCGGTGAAGCACAAAACAGAGGATGAACGAAAGTCCTTGTTTCTCCTCAGCAGAAGATGAAGCTCGTCCATTTTATTGCCCAGTGAGCGCACATTAGAGAGAAATATTCCAGGTAGCGGCGTGCGTCTTCCTCGCTGGCGAAGGCGCACGAGCGCGCCGGCTCGTTTCCCCCTGCGTCGGCGTAAAGTTAAGGTGAGGGCACCTTTGACTAAAAAGTCCACTAAAACTGCTGTAGGAGCCAGAAACTCGGGAAACAAACCCCGTGGAGTTCTTTCCCGAATGTTCAGGAGTTCTTCTGTAGTGAAAGAGAGCCGCGAACCGAAACAAAAAACGGTGTTGACAAACAAAACAAGACAAAACAGAGCGCACCAACAAATCGAGGCAGCCATCCGCGGCGCCATCTTACAGTTGCTTACAGAAGAACATCTTACAGAAGATTTGTTATCCAGGCTCCATGTCTGAAACAAGGAATCCGTGAGAATTCGGTGGTCAAGACGAGAGGACGGCTTCTATTTGGACCTGCTGAAGGCCAGCTGAAAGCATTTTTTATTTACTGTGTCCAAAGGAATCTTCATACAAACACCACTGCAGCTGTGAAGGATAATCCATGTCTACCCACGCAGATCTCAAACTTAAAATCAGTATCAGATACAGGAGCATCGGGGGCTCCTGCACACAGTGGCTTCATCCAGCTGTGCTGCAGCATCTGCTGAAGTCTGCTGCATGGCTTCGGACCACAGTGTGTTGAATCTGAACCTTTGGCTGAGTTCAGGTTGACTTTAACTGTTACATTAAACATTGAATGGAGCCGGTCAAACAATGCATTGAGGGTGACGACGATGGGGGAGACGTCAGGTGTAAGGGCATCGCAACATGAACCAACCAGAACCAACTGGTCAAAGACTTGAAGCTTAGAGCTGTATGATCACACCAGCAGGAAGCCAGGAGTGCTGCTACACTGGCAAAAGTCAGTTTGTTTGACATCTATGGACCACGTAAAACCCGAGATGGTTTGAATTTTATAGTACGAGCATATTAGTGTTAAAGTGGTGAGGCTCTGCATTTCTGTTAATATAGTTATCTGTTGTCAGAAAAAATCCAGATCTCCACAAACTCAGCTGCACCATCGCCACATATCTGCACATATTTTGATTACATCTCAATTTGACCTCATATATTTACATTTGGCTCTATTTGGGACTCTGAGAAGGACTGTGTGTGAATAAAAACCAGGATCTGTGTCTTACTTTGTTTCTGCATGAAAGATGAAGTACCTGAAAGCCGTGCTTGCCCCTCCACCATGTGGTGTCTTCTTTAGGGGGCATGTCAATCACAGACACAATGTCGCCAACCTGCAGGGAGCAACATTAAACATTAAACAAAATTAAACTTATGATCCTTCTTTTAGCTCTTCACAAAAGCTGTCAGCTGCCATGCTTGCTGTCATATTTATTCTGTCGATGCGTACAACACAATATTGGAAATAATAATCCTTTTTGACTCAACAAGCTGCTCAGCAGAACTGGATCTGTCCCAGGAGAGGAGCTGGAGTCTGTGGTGTCCGAGAGGAGGATGCTGAGGAAGCTCTTCAGTATCAGGGACAACGCCTACCCCCTGCATGGACGTCCTGTCAGAGCTCTTTCAGCCATAGACTGAGACCAGCGAGGAGATCTTCCCTACCTGAGGCTACCAGACTTTATAACCCCTCCCCCTTCAGCAACAGGGAAACTTAAAATCTTTAAAAACTTACTGTAAATAAGAACTACAGTATTTATCTGCATATACCTGTTCATACCCAGAACATGTACAATAGTCTTTTTGTTATATTTTTCCAGTACTCTGGCACAACAATTTCCTTTGAGACCAGTAAAGTTGTTGGTATTTGTATTGTGGTTTCTGCAGCAGCATCACTGTGTGGGTCCACTGGCAGATATCAAATCTGCCTTTAATAGTTCATCAATTAGAAAGATGTTTTTAATTTTTCTCTTTGAAGGTCAACATGTGGAACTCTTTAATCACACAACTCAAACAGATCATGGCCTGGATGGTTTCTGGAGGGGATCAGTCACGTGCTTCTGAAGTGGATCACAAGTACAACATGCAAAGTAAGCATAAAGAAAGCGCTTCAGTTGTTCCAGCTGGGCAGATTAAACTAAATCTGAATCTAGAGTCGGCTTGCAATGAGTCAGAGAAGAAGCAGGAACAGGGAGGACCCGTCTGTGACATGATGACGTCGGCTCTGTTTGCATACATGTGGAAATGCTTCACGCTGCAAAATTATTAAAAAAAAGCAGATTTTATGGCTACCTCAAATGACAGCTCGTCTGAGGCCTGGGCGATGTAACGCTTAATGACATGGGCAGCAGCGATGGCTGGCACGTTGATGGATGACTCTTCATGAACCAGCAGATGATTCCCCTTATTGTCAACCTGATGATCAGAAACACACAGGAGACCCGCTGTCATTAACGGTATCTTCTATCTCTACAGAACCGAATGATTCCTTTTTATGGAAGCTGTGAAACGCACAGACTGAACGTGTGAACAAACAGGAAAATATTATTTTTAAACAACTGTTACATTACACTACATTATATATTAAAGAAGATGACTTAATATTTGAAAAAATGGTCACACTATTGTACTTCATGTCTACAGACCTCGCATAGTTACCGATACTTGTATTAGTCTATATAGTGCAGCAATATTTACACATTTCCTCAGCGGCCATACAGCATGATTTATTGAGCAATGCAAAGGAAAACCACCAGCTGTTAGCAAAGAGCTCTTTTATGTGAACCTTGGAGATAGCAGAGCACAGTTACCTCCATCCACGTGAGGGCGGGCCCACAGTTAATCTTGTTGTCAGCAATCGCTGAAAGCCGTGAGAGGTAAGCCAACAGCATCTGGGAAACTGACTAACATGGAGAAAAACAGCAGTTAGGAATCATCACACTTGTACTATTTACTAACGCAACAAACTCTGCAGTTATCTCAGAACATTCAGTTAAACCACATTAAACGCTGCTTGAGAGTTCACTCACAACGAAAATAGAATTCAGATCCAGCTTGAATTTAAATAAAAACTAGTGTAATTAGTGTAAAAACTTTTACACAGCTGGTATGAGTTTCCTACATAAACTTATTCAGCTCAGTTTCTCTACATCATCTACAGTCTTCCCTGCAGTGGCTCTACGACCCCCCTGGGGGCCCGGCCCTCCTCTCAGTGAGCCACTGCAGAAAGTATGTTGCAAGGTAGTAAACCAGTTGAAATGACATTCCCGGCTCCATCTTCACAGTACAATAAAAACAGGTTTATGGTTTCTAGTGTTTCAGTGGAGAAGAGAATGATTTTCATAAGGAAGCCACACCACTGGTCCCCTTTCATTTTACCATCACAATGGCAGAAAAAGAGAAATCTTATGCATCAACTCTGTAATGCCATTCTTCTGGAAGTGTCCACATGACCATAACACATGCACAGGCATGTGGAAGGAAGAAGTGGTATGAAAACAAATCCATGTGGATCATACTGAATATGGAATAAGTGAGTTGAGTAAATCTAATTACTTGTTTTATACTCTAAGGTTTATTTAGTTTAGAGGCTAAGGAAAGGATGGGTGAGCAATATCATAAACAAACCTGAGTGAGATTTTAGCAGCTTAACTTCTCCAAACTTCTCAATGCTCCACATTTAGCCAGGGTTAAAATATGAAGAAAACTGGCTTCATATAAGGTCCAATCTTCCCTCGGCAAAACAGAAATACAGGTAAATTTATCTTTTTAAGCACTTGCCTCGGACTGATCTGTCAGACTGTCCAGTCGAGGCAGCTCCGGCAGCTGTGAGAAACGTCGGTCGTAGATGCAGAGATGCAAGTGCTTGTCCAGGACACGGAAATCCTCATAGCTGCGCTTCACAATCCAACTTCGGCCCTTCAGAACAGCAAAAATACGTGAGTGTGAGCGGAGAGACGTACACACAGAGGACAAGAGTCCCCTGAACTACAGCTCCAAGTAGACGCTGGGTTTACGCTGCAACAAGCTCATCCTGTGAGCATGCACGCTTCCCGCAAAAGAAGCAGGAAATTAAACATCATGATTTAACAAAAACAAACTTTCAGGAGGGAGTCAGTAATATGAATATATTCCAGTTTTTGGAAAAGCTGCTATATTGAAGGACCCTGCATATCGTTTGTACAACCACTGTTCAAATCGTTTCCCTAAAGCAACACCACCTACGTTTCTCACCTTGAAACTGAGCTTGTGGCTCATTTTGATGGCACACTGATAATAATGTTCATTTCTTGAGCCATTGTTGCCCTGCAGCATTCCAAGACAGAGAAACTGCACTTCCCAACATTTCCAGCCCCAAGCATCAAAAATCCAAAATGCATCCAAAAGAACATTATAGGAGGAGTTTAGGAAAAGAAAGCAACAGAGGAAGAGAGAAGACGCCACTGCTTCAATAATTCAGTCCTTCCTTCCCAAAATGTGTCCATGTGATGTAAATGCACGCAGGCAGATATCAGCTTAAATATGTTCAGAGTAAACAACTATGTCCATGAAGGTGAGGGTTATTGTGTAAGAAGCTGATCCATTTCTAACTGCTGCCCAAAGCCAACCAGGAAACGGCAGTTTGTGGTAATTATAAGTCATCATGCTGACTTATGCTGGCTGGAGAGAGCTCAGAGAAAAGAAAGGATGCAAAGCAGATGCTGAATTGGTCCTTATAAGGCGGCCACAGTGCATAAATCTGCCAAAGTTCAGTAGTTGTACTAAAAAGTTTGTTACGTACTCCACAGAAACAGAGAACACTGTTCCTGTTTTCGATGAACAAAAGACGTTGTTTTGTTCTCTCTGCCCAGGTTTGGAGGCTTCGTCATTTTTTTCTTGACATCATCTGGGCAGAAGTTTTTTCCCATGTTGTGAACTATTGTTTGATTGTTTGATTGTTCAGAAATTCGAAGGGGTGAGGTTAATGAGGAAAAGCAGAAAAATGCATAGTTTTAAAGAACAGCTGGGCAAGTTGTGGACTACATACGAATCTTTACAACACGTGTAAATCATGTAAAATACCACGAACGAAGCTTCTCATATGTATGAAAGAAGCAGCTGGTTGTTCTCGTCACCCCGAGGGAGCATTTCTTTGTGCTACACAACAAGCTTTAAGCACACAGTTAAAAACCAACGTTTACATTTTTCTACTGGTGCTGGCTACTACTTCCTACAATATACAATCATTTTAACAATAATACCATCAGCTGACCGGCTTTTATGGAAACTTCAGTAATGGGATGAATTTTTTTCAAGTTCAAAGTTGATCAAGTTTTAAGATTTTTGTGTTTTTTTTTATTTACAATTTGTTTTGCTTTAAAAATGTCAAGAATAAAGAAATATGAATATTTAAAGAATAAAACCTGCTATACTGCCTTTATGAACGAAGATGTTTGGCCAGCAGTTGTTCTTTGTGGAAAAAAATAACAGAAATAACCAGAAACCTTTGTCAACCCACATCGCTGAGTTTTCTTCCCTTTCACCCTCTGCAAATGTCCATGCTTCATGCTTTTCACAGATGTGGAAATATTGGAAATGGGATTCAAGTTGTACAAATGGAAATGTCTTCACAAACAGAGAATATTAAAGGCTGACTCAGCCCTTCCAAGAAGAACACAGATTAGATTCCAGTAGTGCAAACCTGGAGAATTTTTCCACCACATTAAATGTAACTTTTGTGTTTAAATCTTACAATTATTCCATGGATTTGTTGATTTTTTTATCCAATAAAAACCTCAAACCACGGAGAGAAACTGGTGGTGGAAAAGTCTTTTCTTCTGTTTTGATTTGCCCAAGAAAGATCCGTGTGAACCGAGGCCAGGGCTTGTGCGATGCAGCCCACTGATTCCAGGGCATTTTAAAGCGCTGGCAGGGCGAGACGCCGCTGGGAGGGTGTGATCCCGCTGGGAGGGTGAGATGCCGCTGGGAGGGTGAGATGCTGCTGGGAGGGTGAGATGCTGCTGACACAGCTGGGAGGGTGAGATGACGCTGGGAGGGCGAGACGCTGCTGGGAGGGTGAGATGCCGCTGGGAGGGTGAGATGCTGCTGGGAGGGTGAGATGCTGCTGACACAGCTGGGAGGGTGAGACGCCGCTGGGAGGGCGAGACGCCGTTGGGAGGGTGAGATGCTGCTGACACAGCTGGGAGGGTGAGACGCCGCTGATGCCGTTGGGAGGGTGAGACCCCGCTGGGAGGGTGAGATGCTGCTGACACAGCTGGGAGGGTGAGACGCCGCTGGGAGGGTGAGATGCTGCTGGGAGGGTGAGACGCCGTTGGGAGGGTGAGATGCTGCTGACACAGCTGGGAGGGTGAGACGCCGCTGGGAGGGTGAGATGCTGCTGGGAGGGTGAGATGCTGCTGACACAGCTGGGAGGGTGAGACGCCGCTGACGCTGCTGGGAGGGTGAGACGCCGCTGGGAGGGTGAGATGCTGCTGGGAGGGTGAGATCCCGCTGGGAGGGTGAGATCCCGCTGGGAGGGTGAGACCCCACTGGGAGGGTGAGACGCCGCTGGGAGGGTGAGATGCCGCTGGGAGGGTGAGATGCTGCTGACACAGCTGGGAGGGTGAGACGCCGCTGGGAGGGTGAGATGCTGCTGGGAGGGTGAGACGCCGTTTGGAGGGTGAGATGCTGCTGACACAGCTGGGAGGGTGAGACGCTGCTGACGCCCTGGGAGGGTGAGACGCCGCTGGGAGGGTGAGACGCCGCTGGGAGGGTGAGACGCCGCGCACGCCACTGGGAGGGTGAGACGCCGCTGACGCTGCTGGGAGGGTGAGACCCCGCTGGGAGGGTGAGATGCTGCTGACACAGCTGGGAGGGTGAGACGCCGCTGGGAGGGTGAGATGCTGCTGGGAGGGTGAGACGCCGTTGGGAGGGTGAGATGCTGCTGACACCCCTGGGAGGGTGAGACGCCGCTGACGCTGCTGGGAGGGTGAGACCCCGCTGGGAGGGTGAGACGCCGCTGGGAGGGTGAGACGCCGCTGGGAGGGTGAGATGCTGCTGGGAGGGTGAGACGCCGTTGGGAGGGTGAGATGCTGCTGACACAGCTGGGAAGGTGAGACGCCGCTGACGCTGCTGGGAGGGTGACACGCCGCTGGGAGGGTGAGATGCTGCTGGGAGGGTGAGACGCCGTTGGGAGGGTGAGATGCTGCTGGGAGGGTGAGATGCTGCTGACACAGCTGGGAGGGTGAGATGCTGCTGGGAGGGTGAGACGCCGTTGGGAGGGTGAGATGCTGCTGACACAGCTGGGAGGGTGAGACGCCGCTGATGCCGTTGGGAGGGTGAGACCCCGCTGGGAGGGTGAGACGCCGCTGACGCCACTGGGAGGGTGAGACCCCGCTGGGAGGGTGATATCCCGCTGCGAGGGTGAGATGCTGCTGGGAGGGTGAGATGCCGTTGGGAGGGTAAGATGCTGCTGACACAGCTGGGAGGGTGAGAAGCCGCTGACGCCACTGGGAGGGTGAGACGCCGCTGGGAGGGTGAGACCCCACTGGGAGGGTGAGACCCCGCTGGGAGGGTGAGATGCTGCTGACACAGCTGGGAGGGTGAGACGCCGCTGGGAGGGTGAGATGCTGCTGGGAGGGTGAGACGCCGTTTGGAGGGTGAGATGCTGCTGACACAGCTGGGAGGGTGAGACGCTGCTGACGCCCCTGGGAGGGTGAGACGCCGCTGGGAGGGTGAGACCCCGCTGGGAGGGTGAGACGCCGCGGACGCCACTGGGAGGGTGAGACGCCGCTGACGCTGCTGGGAGGGTGAGACCCCGCTGGGAGGGTGAGATGCTGCTGACACAGCTGGGAGGGTGAGACGCCGCTGGGAGGGTGAGATGCTGCTGGGAGGGTGAGACGCCGTTGGGAGGGTGAGATGCTGCTGACACAGCTGGGAGGTTGAGACGCTGCTGACGCCCCTGGGAGGGTGAGACGCCGCTGGGAGGGTGAGACCCCGCTGGGAGGGTGAGATGCCGCTGGGAGGGTGAGACGCCGCGGACGCCACTGGGAGGGTGAGACCCCGCTGGGAGGGTGAGACCCTGAACCCTGAAGTATTTTCAGCCAAGTACCTCCAAGCCCATGCAAAGCTTTTTTGGTTGGAAACACTGCCACAAGTGGCTGATTTATTAAAAATTTTAAACTAAAGAAACACTTCCAAATGTAAAATATTTTACCAGACTGTTTTGAACGTGCTGCATGTAACATTGTTTTGTTTTTAGCCACAAGAAAAGACACCACAGAAGAAGAGCCCAGGGCTTTCAGTGATGTGGTGGAGGCTTTTCACACCAAGTCTTGATGTGTTGACCTGAATTCAATTAATTTCCTCCTGAAAAGACTCAGGTGGTTTACGAACATTACGGGCATGCTGTCTGGTGAGATGCTGCTGGATTCATGCTGGTGTTGGTGAGTTTCCACCCACACAGGAAACATAATGTCTGGGGTGCTTCGTTTCACTGACAAACTCCAAACTGACATTTAATCCAGCTTTCATGCTACGCTTCAAACCATGAATCCATTGTTTCAGGTTTTTGCTTTGAAAAATGACTGACAGGTGGTCGTATTTGGGATGAGACAGAATGTGTCATTTATTATGTAGGTAACCTATTTTTTCTTTTTTAATGACAAACTGAATAATGAATATACATTTTAGTTTATTAAACTTATCTTTATATGCTGATATTACAAGATTATTAGGAATACTAAATTTAATTTATTGATGTTATTCTTCTCATGTACCCCCTGAAGTGTCTCCAGGTACCACAGGGGGTCCCGTAAACCCCCGTCTGAGAAACAGTGTTCTAGAGCAGGGGTTCCTAACCTATTTTCCCTGGGAAACCCCTTCATGCAAATACTAAAAGCCATGGACCCCCTGCCCACCCCATGCTGAAACCAAGCTGGTTTTATTCTTTCAGTCCGGTGTTCTGTCCTGAGTCCTGTTCTCTGGTAAAAAGCCAAAGTTAAATCAACAACAAACAGCCTTATTTCTTCTTAAATTGGGACAATGGGTGGACATTAATCACAATGGCTCTGAATGTTTAAAGCCTCGGGGTCCCGTGTGCTTTCTGGGGGACTCCACTGGAGTGTCCCGGACCCCAGGTTGGGAACCACTGTTCTAGAGGGATGTTAAGGAAGTATGTGGAATCAGCCGTCTCACCTGGCAGTAAATATGGACTAAGTACACCAGCTCTTTGGACTCGTAGCCATTCCGTGTCACTTCACACTGTTCATCTCCGAGGGACAACTGAAAGACAAAGAGAGGTCGGACCGTTACACAACTCCTTCTTTAAACAAGTGCTGGAAAATATCTAGAATAATGGCGAAGTTTGTTGTCAACTTTGAAGCTAAAATGCTGGCACGTGACCATTAAATTAGGGTAATGGGCAGCATGCCAGTAATTTGATGGGGATAAAAACAAAAAGAATCATCAGTGTTCTAAGGGTAAAAGATGGGAAAGTAACAAGAGTGAAACTACCAAGACTAAAAATCTCAGTGTCTGCAACATGAAGGCGCTTTATGTTAGAGACACACATCATGCTAAGTAATTGACTCTGGGAAGGAGCATTTGTGATACTTGTATGGTTTCTACTGTGCCCTGTCAGGGGACTGCAGATATAAATTAGCCCAAGGCTAACTCTGGTACAACACATTAATGGAAACAATGCTTGCAGGTGCACATTGTCCCTTGCAAAACCTTCACAATATAAATGCAAGTTAAAACTCTACCGTCCAAAGAGAAACAGAATCCAGAGATGTTTCTGCCATCTGTGTCCAAGACGGTATAAAGGGAAACCACAGGAAAACCCTCCTGTGGTCGGATGGACCAAAATTAGACATTGTTTTTTTGGAAATTATGGATGATATGTCCCCTGGCTTAAGGGAAGGTGGACCGTCCAGCTTTTTGTCATTTCAGAAGTCAAGCTTTTATACATGACTGCATGTGGCATGAATAGCTTGCACATCTATAAGACAATGTTAAAAGTTTTGGCAATTCAGCTGCCATCAGGCCATCTTTTCTAAACTGAAAGCATTAGTAGCTTTATGGAAACGCAGGCCCACAACAGGTCTAACCCATCAGAAAAGGTGGTCATTAAAGAGATAATGTCCTGGAAGTATGGTTTCAGACATTACTGCTACACAGAGGTTTAAATGCTTGACTTAGAGCATCTACAGTGTGTGCAAACAGTCCCGTTTTTAATCAAACCAGGAAGTCTTGCAAACACATTTACTCTACACTTAGAGCAACAATCAGTCGTGAACCAAACACCCGGCAGTGCAGGGACATGCTCCATGCACTTCGAAACAAGCAATAATTTCCTCTGCAGATGAAACCGCAGAGGTTGTATTTGTTCGGTGAACTGCCACCAGAGGTCATTATGAGGTTAATCATTTAACAGGCCACATGAGGAAGGAGAAGCTGAATGCTGCGACTCAGCTGACAATACAGTTAACTTTCAATAACACTGCTTACACTTATTTATTGTATTTTTATTGGTTTTATTCGTCTCACTGCCTCCTCATTACACTGTGTCTTTATTTTGGATTTTTGTATGACTGAAATTATTTTATATATATACATTTGATTTTATTATTTATTGTGTTTAAGGGTACCATCAGTGGCAGCTACCTACATTTTCATCATGCCTCCATGTATGATGACAACAAAGCTACCCTAGCCCCCTAAATGTCAATTATTGGCCTTTGTGAGTAAAAGCTACATTTCTCTCACTTCATGGGTTAGCTGACACACAAAAAAACAACATTCTTTTGCTCAAATACACTCTTCTTACACCACAGCCATCACCGTCATGGATGCCAGATTACAGGTTGCCATAGTTACATGCTAACATACTACAAACCTGTAATTTTCTGGTTGGTTATGAGATAGAAATGGATCATGGTTACAGCTTCTTATACAATGAAAATCATCATCACAGACATAGTTGCTTACTCTTTGAACATATTTAAAGTCCATACATATCTGCACCTACGCCACATGGACACATTCTGGGGAAGACGGAATCACTAAAACAGTCCCACAGAACCAAGACTACGTTCACACTGCAGGGCTTAATGCTCAATTCGGATTTTTTAAGTCTGTTCACATTTCCAGTTAAATGCGACTTGTATGTGATCTCCTGTATGAACCTGATGCGCACCAAAAGTGTCCCGCATGCGTAGAGGACTTGACGACGTGACAGCGAGCGTGCGACGTCTTGGTGTTTGCATAACAGGGGAGCGTATGTTGCAGTTTTACAGTTATTGTCCAACTGTCGCCAGCACATTTCCACTGGCTTCATTTTTGGGAGGAGATTATAAAAGACGAGATCCAGATTTGTGGCCATGGCATTTAGTGGAGCAGTGGCAGCAACGGCTGTACAGAGAAACATGGGTACGGAGTCGCAGCCAGGAGTGGTGGAGAGTCATGTGATCCTTAACAGGTAAGAGGTTATACACATTGTCATGTACGACCTGTCGGTCGGATTAATGCGACCTGGCCGTTCAGACTGAAGTCACATGGATAAAGATCAGATACGGATCTAGGACCACATATCCAGGTGGCCTGTGTTGCATTAGAAAAAATCAGATCTGTGTTGTTCAGACTGTTAAGAAAAGATTAGAACCAGGTCACATAGGGGGCAAAAAAAAAAACAGATTTGGGCCACTTCAGCCTGCAGTGTAAACCTAAGTGACATCTTTACTCTCTATTTTTAAGTTGTCTGTAGCTTAGAAAGAAAAGCAAGTTTCTGCTAATTGGAAGGTCAGTCGTTTGAATGTGAGAAAACGCATTGTGTACCTTTAAGACTGTGGAAAATAAGAAATGCTGTATGAGTGTATGAATGGTAAAAGAGCTTTGAATGGTCAACAATACCAGAAAAGTGCTATATAAATTCAAGCCCATTCATCATTTCCATTCCTGCCTTGTATAGATAAACTGCCTCCTTCAGGTGTCGGAGAAATATTTCCAGTGGAGTGCTGACAAAAAGTTTTAGACTGTAAAAGGAGCATCCAATTTCATTCAAGCTGGCCAAACAGTTATTTTTCAGCAGAGAAGGACGCACTGACTTGTAATAAAGCCAAAAGCCTGAGAGAGAGGTGTGCATGCTCAGCGTGATCACCTGGGCATCAATGCCAGCGGTGGGAAAAGACACTGAAGTGTTTCTGCTCCCATTTATTCAGGTTTTACTCTGAGATGTTTGTTTATGGTGGAGATCTAGTGAATAAACTCTTCACAGAGCAACACTAAGCTTTTTTGTGGTCATTTTTGCTGAAAAGCACAGAAAAGAAGAGCCAAACAAACTCTGGGCTCATTTGTTGTCAGCCTGTTCTGTATGATGCTTCTGTGCCGCTGTCCACGTACAAATAAAAGCTTTTCTGTTCATAGAGAAGTTGGAGAAAGCAATAAAAAAAATTCAAGGAAGGATCCAGTGGAGAAAGGCATTCCAACAAACCTCTTATTTCACAGGATGGATTTTTGGGTTTGATCCTTTACTTGAAAGACAGCTGCCCAATGACAAACAGAGGAGAAGAATGATTGTATCTTGATTCGAGTTGAAATGCAAACATGCAAAAACCAGACCAAGCAATTTTGTGTCAAAGTGGAATAAAGAAAAATCTTAAACCTGACTGAAAAGCACAATTATTATAATCTGTCTTCGTGGGGACATGAATGCATGAACCATCTGTATCTAGAAATGATCAAAATGTCACCACCCTGTTGTTCTGGCAGCCTCATCTCCAACCTGGATCTGCTTCCTGCCTGACCCACATGTGAGCAAACAACAAATGGATGCCACTTTGACACTTACAGCCCACAGAAGATCGCTAGAGACCCAGCACACCCCATGGCAACAGTCTCTGGACAAAATGTGCCCTTCTACACTAGAAAACTGCTCGGAAAGAACACAACAGAGATCTTGAGGTGTTGACACAGCCTTTAAAACTTCCCAGATGCTTATCTGATCATGCAAACCAACAATCCCCAGGACCAAAGGGCCTCCTGCCAACATCCCATGCATCCCAAATAAATTGCATATCTATCCGCATATGTGGGGAACACAACAGCGCATCTGCTGTTAATCTGTGCAAAATACATTCTGAATTTTGCAACCAAACTTAAACTGAAAATGTTTGTTTTGGTCACATTTTGTCAGTTGTGGAGCAAATTATTTCACAACACAAAAGGCTTAACAGCATTCAGGTTATTTTGTGGAAACCATTTTAATGAACACATAATTGGGGAATTTACTTGTTACACCAACTGCTTTGTTTGTGATGATTAGAAGCCTACCCCTACAGACTACAGCTCGTATATGTAATCAGAACTCCAGGTTTTAGTTTAACTCATCTACAGGAAGACCAGACAAACAACAGTCCCATTAGTGGCCTCTGCACGGCTGCTGACAGCATTTAGAAAATAAAGATATTTACAGAATAAAACAAGCCAGAGATGTTTGCTGGTTGTCTTCCAGCTGACTGACAGAACAACTGTCGCAAAGCTGCAGACATTTTCAGTAGCTAAATGAATGAATGAAATCTCAAATGATCGTTTTAAAAGCCACAAAAGAGAAAACAGAATAAAACAATTGTTTTGAGGATAGTAAATGGAACTGTAGCGCCACCAGAGAACAGCGCTGTTGTAGAAACAGAAATCAAACATCCACAACCAGAAAATGGAGAGCGCGCTCATTAGTCTTTGGGGTCCCAGACATGCAACATATTTATTAAACCACGCTCACTGATGTTGGCTGCGAGTTTGTTTTGCTAGATCAGACCTGATCAGTCACATGATGCTTAAATTCAACACGTCAGACACAGTTTACGAAATTGTTTCTCTTCCTTTTTGTCACATCATCTGAATGCAAATGCAAATATTACCTGGCAGGTAATACTGAAGCTGAACACAGACTTTCACCGTTCAGTAAGTGTTCAAATGTCATTCAAATGGCAAAATTTCAACAAGTCCCCAAATGAGAGTCAGGTTATGTTTCTTCTGTTCAACCACAAAGTTGCACATGTTCTGCAACGTGGAGGTTAAGCTAAGCAAAACACAACTGCTGCGCCAAACAAACGTTCAAACCACCTGAACTACAAGCACCTGCATATAAACTAGTTTTACTTCATCAAGTCCAAGCTGAACCACTGGAGTAAGAAATGATAACATCCTCACTTTTTAAACACCACTGAATGGTCTGTGCTGTCGTTACTGTTTACATTGTTGAAGGAACATGATCATAAATCCCAAACAAAAGCCCATTGGTGAGAGTAAATTTCAAAGAGGGCTGCTCAGCGGTTAAACAGAACCATCTTAAAGGTTTCTGCAGAGACATCTCATTAATAAGTCCGATGGGCACACAAGGATAAGACGGAAACTGCAGCAGACCTTTGTACACAAAGAACCAAGAAGAACCGTCAGACACAGAAACACTTGTCATACTTACAGTAGGTCAAGTGTGGTTTACGCTCCTCGCTACGCTTTCATTGCCTCCATGCCGAACAGCTCGGTTTGACCCTCCTTATCGAGCCAACACCTGTCCCATGTCTGGTTCTGATCTAGTCTTTCCCCAGTGAGAGAATAGACATTCAGTCCGGATCACAACTCCCCTCAGCAGGACATAAATGTCAGCTCTCGCTCGCTTGCAGCGAGTCTCCCAGTGTGGGATTCAGAGTGAATGTGGAAAAGCCAACAATATGTCCAGCAGTCAAGGCGAGAGGCAGTGGTGGTGGTTTGGTGAATTCCTCAATGGGACAGCTTTAATCTCCTCCATTTTACCCTCTCCCCCATCCTCATATTCTTGCCTACTTTCTCTGTCGACAGGCACCCAACACAACTTCTCCCAGTCTGACCAGCAGCTAGAATCAAGAGGCGAATGCAACCACAACAACAAAAAAAGTAATTTTCTTTTAGTCGTGTTGCTCTGCTGACCTCACCGTCTGCTTTCCGTGTCCTTTCGGCCACATGCTATTCACTCCTTTTTCCTCCTCAGCCTGACATGCTGGCTCACCCCTCCCCCCGCTTTCTCTCCTCCTCCCATCCCTCTCCGGTTGGTACATTCCCAGGACAAAGGGAAAGATAGAGGGAAAGAGATGACAAAAAGAAGCAGCGGAGAGAGATAAAGCAGGAGAGGGGGGGGGGGTGCACTTGCAGGAAAGCAATTTTCCTTCCACATGTGCTGTCCTCCAGCATCGTGGCATATTTCTTCCTCAAAGTGCTCTGCAGAGGAATCCTGCAGACATTCCAAGTACTCTGTTAAGCATATTACTAAGTGAGAAAAAAGAAAAGCACCGCAAACTGCACCGGGGGGCGGGGGGGGGGGGGGGGGGGGGCTACATAAAAAAGTTAACACCACAGAAAAGCAACATGAAAAAAAGAAATCTGGAATATGTCGGCGCTGCATCACCTCTGACGACTTTAAATGCACCATCTATATGAAATAGATGAGAAGGGATGTATCGCCGGAGAGCAGAGGAACCAGCAAACAGTCGGCTCATTGAAAAGCACATGTGGGTTCCAAGGAAGGCTGCAAATCTCTCCCTGTGCTGCCTTAAAAACCAAGCAAAGCCATTTGACAGCAACATGGTGATGCTCAGGCGTCTACACAGTCTATTTAAACCTGCTGTTAAAACATCCATAAATTTAAACAAAATTAACTTTTTTTTTTTTTTTGCTTTAACTCTCATTTCTGAAATGGCTCAAGGGTTAAAAGTCCACCACACCTCGCAAAAGAAAAAGGCACTGAGTTTTAATACAATACAGCCTGGGTGAAATGAACAAATTTATCTTTGTGATCCTGCTATTTTGGCTTCCCCATAATGAAAGAAGCTTTTCTGACATTCAGAGGTGTTGGATGATGACAAAAAGTCAAGGACGTATTTACTGGGATTTCCACCCACAACCATCTCTATGGTTTCCAAAGAAAAAGAAAAACTGTCCAGTGAGCAGCTGTCTGGGTGAAAATGTCTGGTTGATGTCAGAGGTCAGAGGAGAATGGGTGGACTGGTTGGAGATTATAGAAAGGCAACAGGAAGTCCAATCAGCATTGGTTCCAACCAAGGTCTGCAGAACAGCATCTCTGAACACAACACGTCCAGCCTTGAAGCAGATGGGCTGCAGCAGCACCAGGTACCACCTCTGCCAACTAAGAACAGGAAACTGAGGCTACAATTCACACAGACTCACAAACACTGGACAATAGAAGATGGAGAAACGTTGCTGGTCTGACCATAATTTAGTGGAAACAACACAAATGCATGAATCCATCCATCGTTGTATCAATAGTCCAGGTTGCTGGGGTCCAACCCGTGCTAGCAATGTGTACCAAGCAACATGGGCAGTGTATAACATCACTTACATACATGTAATAACATAGAGCAGGGCTATTCAACAAAAATTTAAAAAGGTCCAGTTAGAGAAAAACTTCTGTAGCCAATATATATATAGAGAGAGAGAGAGATCCCTCTCTCTCTATATATATATATATAGATATCTCTCTCTCGCGACAGGGGGACGGACGGACAGATAGACAGACAGATAGACAGATAGAAGCACTTGCCCATACCGTCGGGGCTGAAAAAGTGGCCTTTTTATCAGAATTATTTTTTATGTACTGTATGTTGACGCGATAATAAAAAATGATGCGTAATAATATGAAAAATCTTTCTTTTTTTTATTCCAAGCAGCAATATTCTAAGCAGTCTATAAAAAATTTGGCCTCGGCTTTTATCAGTTGCAGCCTGGAAAAAAAGAGATTAAGAAAGCAGACGTTAAAGGAGCTTCACCAGACAGCTCAGGGAAGCAGCTCTCTGCTGGCCTGGATGAAGCCATCAAGCAGAAAGGAGGATGAGGAGGAAGATGATGAAGGAGAAAGGTCAGAACCAAGACCAGAGTCATGTTAACTGTTTAAGGCATTTTAATAATTAAGAATAAATAATAATTCCTTACATTTCTATAGCGCTTTTCTAGACACTTCACAATGATTGGGGGACCTCGGCTTTTTAAAAATGAACTCTTCCACAAATTTTATTTAAGCCTGTAAAAGTGTCCACTATGTGGTTTGGCAGCCAGATATGGTACAAGCTTTATTAGCCCAGCCCATTATTCTGTAGCCCCACAAATAGTTGTTTCCATGTTAGGCCTTACAGCATTCACAGTTATCTTGTATTTACGATGTAGGCTAATAATGAAATGTTGACCATCATAAATACCCAATTAGAATTTGTCTAGAGAACACAGCTAGTGGTGAGGCCTTGAAGTCAGACTATAGCGGTTGCAGACTGGTCTTAGTCTTAGTGGTGTAATGCATTGACTCTTGTCACCAAGCAGTCTTAAACATGCATCACTCTATTCTCTCTACTGTCCCACAGTAGACCAGTATATATATATATATAATAAAGGAGAGGTTCTGCAGGTGGTGACCACAGACCACTTCTCAGTTCCTGCTTTCTGGCTGATGTTTTGGTGACTTTTGAATGCTGGCGGTGCTTTCACTCTAGTGGTAGCATGAGACGGAGGTTACAACCCACACAAGTGGCTCAGGTAGTGCAGCTCATCCAGGATGGCTCATCAATGCGAGCTGTGGCCAGAAGGTTTGCTGTGTCTGTCAGCGTCGTGTCCAGAGCATGGAGGTGCTACCAGGAGACAGGCCAGTCCATCAGGAGACGTGGAGGAGGCCGTAGGAGGCAACAACCCAGCAGCAGGACGCTACCTCCACCTTTGTACAAGGAGGAACAGGAGGAGCGCTGCCAGAGCCCTGCAACATGACCTCCAGCAGGCCACACATGTGCATGTGTAGCTCAAATGGTCAGAAACAGACTCCGTGAGGGAGGTATGAGGGCTGACGTCCACAGGTGGGGGTTGTGTTTACAGCCCAACACCGTGCAGGACGTTTGGCATTTACCAGAGAAAACACCAAGATTGGTAACTTTACCATTGGCGCCCTGTGTTCTTCACAGACGAAAGCAGGTTCACACTGAGCACATGTGGCAGACGTGTTAGAGTCTGGAGACGCCGTGGAGAACGTTCTGCTGCCTGTAACGTCCTCCAGCATGACCGGTTTGGCAGTGGGTCAGTAACGGTGGGGGGTGGCATTTCTTTGGGAGGCACACAGCCCTCCATGTGCTTGCCAGAGGTAGCCTGACTGCGATTAGGTACCGAGATGAGGGTCCCTCCTAATGCAAGACAATGCTGACCCTCATGTGGCTGGAGTGTGTCAGCAGTTCCTGCAAGACGAAGCATTGATGCTATGGACTGGCCGTCCATTCTCCAGACCTGAATCCAACTGAGCACATCTGGGACCTCATGTCTCCATTCACCAACGCCACGTTGCACCACAGACAGTCCAGAAGTCGGTGGATGCTTTAGTCCAGGTCTGGGAGGAGATCCCTCAGGAGACCATCTGCCACCTCATCAGGAGCATGCCCAGGTGTTGTAGGGAGGTCATAAGGCGCATTCGGACAGAGATTTTCTAAGAACTGTTCTAGTTCTAGGAACTACCTTCCCCAGGGGAACTGTTTCATGTTGTATTCGCACATGAGTTTAGGGGCGGTAGCAGGACCAATGTGACGCAACCGTCTGCGACAGTGACGTGTGACTTTTGCGCCACACAGCAACAGGCGGTTTTCTACTGGCGGTGAGCAGGTTACAATAAGTGAATATTTCAGGTGGCAGGTTCATTGTAACTCGTGTTCTGTTTCAGACGTTGCTGCGACTCATTGAGCAACACTCCTCACTGTCCGGCTGGTCCGGAGCAAAGCTGATGATGGTGGGAAAAGGTTGTTCCCAGTTTTACCGATGAGCAGTAGATAGAGCATTTCTGTATGTCCAGGGAGACATTTCAGTCCATCTGTCGTCGCCTGAAGCTGCACTGGAGAGGATGGACACAACCACCTGCTGCAGATACTGAAGGAGCTGGATGCTGCATCCTGGATGTTTTACCTCCTGCCTTCCAACAAATCACTACACACCTCTTCATAATAAGCATCATGTTGTGGAAGTTGGACAGACAGAACATACATGTATACATGATGTTCACATTTAAAGAGAAAATGTTCCATAGAAAATGCATCATGTGTTCAGAATAAAGATCTCATCAGCTGCTTTAAGCTTTGTGTGCATCATGGAATCATCAGTAGAAGGTGGAGGAATCCGTCACTGGAGGGCTGGTTCTGACTGACTTATGGTTTAGAATTATGAGGACATAGTCACACAGCATTATTAGTATATGAGGGTTAAAATGTAGTAAAGGGGTGGTGAAATGTTTACAGGTGTGTACTTTTCTAGTCATTTGGCAGATGCTTTTTTTATCCAAAGCGACTTTTATAAGTGTCCACAAGTATTTGATGCTGCACTTTCGTTAAACATGAACTTTATCCTGTGGTGCATTTTAAAAGTTAATAAACTGGAATGTAACTCACACCCCAGGATAAAGACATAAAATGTAGTGAGTGAAGATGGATTATTTATTATTTCATAGCTTATTAATGGTTAATAACTACTTAATGTTTTATTAGCTAACATTTCAGAGATGTGGCCAAACCACATCTGACAAAAACTGAAAACTTCAGACTCTTTACAAAGTTTATTTTTTTATAGTGAACACAGCTGTGCAGGAAGAACTATTTACATGTGTGTATATGAAGATCTTATCTGATACAGATACTTAACACACAGCAACTATATTAAAATATTTTGAATTGTAATATAAAAACTCAACAAGATGCCGGTACAATGCAATAGGATGTCTTTTTACCAGGTCCAGGATGGCAGAGGGTGCTGGCAGCTGGCTGATGCTGTTGATGGTGGTTGATGCTGGTTCTGGTTTAGTTGCTGAATAGATAAGCATTTTAGAATAAAAAAAAACAAGTTATAAACAAGAATGATGCTAATAAAGCCAACCTTTCATTATAATATATAGTGCAAAATTCTCAACTGTCCAGGAGTGCAGAAGTTAACAGCAGTCACTTCAAATGAAATTAAAAAAATAAGTTTAAGTTCCATTGAAATGACTGAGTCTGCTGTTGCAATCAGTTCTGTGTGGCTCCATCAGTTCACCCTTTTCCATTTAAACCACTATCTGTATATAAGCATACATGCCCTGTTTACATTTAACTTTGTTATCTCTATTAAATCAAGAACAGATATTTTTATGAGCATTAAATCTGTTTTATTTACCTGATCGATGCAGCTGCTGGAGGCAGCAGGAGCATCCAGGATGTAGTAAACATGGATCAGAACCGGATTATATACAAAAAAGATGGAAAACATGTGAAGTAGATCAGCTCAGCTATCTGGGTGGTACCTGAGAACAACTCTTAGGTCTATACAGAAGCTTTAATGCTTCTTGTCCTGTTTACTAACTTTACTAACTCCTCTGAGTTTGCTGTGTTTTCACTGCAGATGATCACCTCCAGAAGCCCCACGCAGGGGTCATCTGCTGCAGCGTTGCCTGAGCAGACATGTTGGTGGTCCAAAGTGTCGAATCATTTACTGGTTTTTTGGTTCGTCCCACTCCGGTTGTCGTGGTTCTTAACTTATTTGTCGTCTTGTGTGAGTTTTCTACGTGCGCTGCTTTGCGTTATGATAAATCCCCGCGTTCTCTGACTGAGAGCTGATCATCATGAAAATTTTTATATTCTGCTGCGAACCTTCAAAACCTCTGAAAATCCTCTGTGGCGTAGACGGTCAGAAGAGCTTTGGCCTCCTCGTTGGTCCTTTTATCACGTTCTGTTGTTGTTTTTCTCCGTATGTGCAACTGTGTTTTTTAAAACATGGCGGGGACACAAGATGCGGAAATCTGGCAAGGGGCGTAGCTACCTGTCACGAAACATCTACGTCATGAGGGTTCCTACAGAACCCCAAAAAGACCCTGCCTCGGAGCAGGAGCTAAAATGGTTCTAGGAACTGAGGGCTTTTGCCCCTAGTTCCTATCTGTCTGAACGTGCGAAAAAATGGCCTGGTTCCTGAAAAAGTTATAGGAACTGCAAAAGGTTCCTACAGTCGGAAAGGGGCTATACAGGCAGGTAGAGGCCAAACACAACCTCATTTTAACTTGTTTTAAGGACATTACATCAAAGTTGGATCAGCCTGTATTGTGTTTTTCCACTTTAATTTGGAGTGTGATTCCAAATCCAGACCTCCATGGGTTAAAAGTTGATTTCCATTGATAATTTTTGTGATTTTGTTGTCAGCACCTTCAACTATGTAAAGGACAAAGTGTTTAATAAGAAGATTTCATTCATTCAGATCTAGAATGTGTTATTTTAGTGTTCCCTTTATTTTTTGAGCAGCATATATGTTTTACACATCTCAGATGTATTCTGTTCTATAGTCATTTATCTTGGGCTGCTTAATTATGGCAAAAATAATAATCACGATTATTCTGATTGAAAGTGAGATCTTGATTATTTAACAAGATTATTTATTATTCATTTTAATGTTAATTTCCATCATCCATCCATTTATCCATCCATCCATCCAGGCCAGCATCTTTCCTCCGGGTCCCAGTAGCTCTAGTTAGTCTCAGACCAGCAGCTATGTTCTGCCCGGTGTGATCTGGGATAAAATGAGTTTGGAGACATTTCGGTTTCACATTGAAATCTGTGTCATATCCGGTTCTATGCTGCGGCTTGACCATAGTGGTGGCGAAACATTGGACTCACCCTCCTCATCCAGGGTAGGGAGAGACGCTCCACTAACATGGAGACCAGATGGCAGTGATGCTGTTTGTCCCAAGTGTTGATGAGTTTCTTAAATCCGGGTTGTTCACTGTGTTAACTGAGAGCTGGTCTCATGTTTATAAGGTATGTTGTCTCTTTGTGTCTCAGGGAGCTGGTGGATTATTTAGTTGCGACTCCTCAGCCCAACTTGGTGTTGGCAACTTGCGCTATATAAAAGCGAAGCGGTTGGGGCTGTGCACTGTTGCCAACTCTTCAATAAGAAAAGTAGCTATTGGCTGTCCTAAAACTCGCTAGAAGTCGCTAAATGATGGCATCATCTGATTTGCATAGTAGCCTAGTATATATAGTTGTAATGGATGCTACTGTGGAGACGGATGCTGTGAAAAAGGCAAAAACTGATGAAAAGACAACCTAAAATTGTTTAGAATAGCAAAAAATAACAAAATAAAAAATTTTCAGTCAATATTTTGATTATTTATTAAGTGTAATTTGTTTTTTAATACGGAGTCTGCAACTTGTCACAATACTTTTAACGTTTTAAATATTTTTGTCCATACTCTTCATTAATAGACATTACTATCTGACGGTAAGCCAGCGCAGGATCCTCCAGCAGCAGCTTTGAACGTTTCATTTCCAGCCTGGTCCTGAAACAGAGGCGATCATCTCCTGCTCTGAATGCTGCTGCGTGAGGACCAGGCCTCTTCTGAGTGCTTCTGGACTGGGGAGGGGTCTGCAGCACCCAGGAGGTGACAAGACTGTGAACGAGTATGGCGGCGGTGTGAGGGGGGAGGGAGGAGGGAGGGGCGGAGGCGGTTGATATTGCGAAGGTGAAAATGTGCTGACCGGGTTATGTTATTGATATGTGATGTGAAAGACAGAGTGCAGTCGAGGATGACACCCAGGCTCTTTACCTGAGGGGAGGGCGAAATGGAAGAATCATCAGTGGGAATGGAGAAACTTTCAGATGTGAAGAGAGCAGATTTAGTACCTACTAATAACATTTCTGTTTTGCTCCTGTTTAATTTAAAAAAGTTTGAGGTAAACCAGGACTTAATCTCTTGAAGACAATCTGTGAGGGAGGATGGTGGGAGGGTGGAGTTCTGCTTGGTGGAGAGGTAGAGCTGGGTGTCATCCGCATAGCAATGAAAATGTATGTGGTGTTTTCTAAAAATATAACCGAGAGGAAGGGGGTAGGTGATCAACACCAGGGACCCCAGGACAGAGCCCTGGGACACACCAGTGGTGACTGGGACTGACTGGGAGGTAAATGTTTTCAACTGGATGAACTGAGTGCGGCCAGAGAGGTATGATTTGAACCAGCTGAGGGGGGTGTGGATGATGCCGATGGAGGAGAGTCTAGCCAGGAGGATGGAGTGGAAATGGTGTCAAAGGCCGTACTCAGATCAAGGAGGATGAGGATGGATAACGGACCGGAGTCAGCTACCAGGAGGAGGTCATTTGTGATTTTAAGTAATGCGGATTCGGTGCTGTGGAATGGGCGGAACCCGGATTGAAAATTTTCAAACAGATTGTTGTGGGATAGATGGGCTTGGAGCTGAGAGGCAACTGCTTTTTCCAGGATTTTTTTAAATAAATGTGAGGTTGGAGATGGGATGGAGGTTGTTGAGATTGTTGGGATCCAAACCAGGTTTCTTAAGTGTGATGGTAGCTGTTTTTAACAATGATGGAACCAGTCCAGTGGTGAGGGAGGAGTGAATGATGTGGGTAATGAGAGGTGTCAGTGAGGATGCAGACGCTTTAACAAGGATGGTTGGGAGGGGTCTAATCGACAGCTACATGATTTGGATGATCTGGATGCGTGCTAGTGTTAAACTGGGCTCACACTGGAGTCATAGTGCACTCCCGTCATCTCGGTCGTTAGGTGTAAGCTGGTAATCTGTGCTGTTTAACGTCAATCTTTAGAAGACGAGTAAAGTCTTGAAAACTTGTATTTAAATCTGAGTTCATCATAATGCAGGTACACATTCTGATGGCGACCAGAAACTGACCTAGATCCTCCCTCTTAAAGTCTGGACTCTTCTAACATAAGATCCCATCTTGTGGACAGCTGTGAGAGAATCAGGGGGTTTAACAGGAGCAGGACCAGCCCAAATCAGCAGTTACACTCAGAAAAAAACAAGCACAAAAACCCACAACTGACCATATTTGTAAGAGACTTAACAGAAAAACCAGCCCAAAGGCACCGATAACAGGCAGATTTAGCAGATTTGCTGCTTTTCTCCAGCGCAGTCGTCTTTATTCCGGCTTCGTCTGATCCAGCGGGCAGTTTACCGCCGCGCCGGGAGCCTCACCCACTGATTGGCCGAGGGCATGGCTTATCTCACGTACAATTGGTCCGTGTGTTTCCTGAACGCTACCGTTAAGACTGTTAAGAAAGTTGCGCCAGTTAAAGTAAAAGTACCCCGTCAGATTTTATACTTTAACTCTGGGTCCATGTGGGACCGCTTGTTAGTGACTTCTAATGTAGAGCTTTACCATTATGAGATCTTATCAAAGATGTGGGATGCAAATTTGCAGAATATATGAGAAAACTGCATTTAAAAATAGCAGTTGGTCTCTTGTGGTGCTATTCTGACAATGTTGGACTGCAGAACCACGGTGGGCTTTGTGCAGGCTGCCTGAGGGGCTCTGCTGCAGTACTCCAGAGCTGCAGGACGTGTGAAGGAGCTACGCCTAAAATCATTAAGCTGCAAAAATGGATCAGGCATGGGACTGAGCCCTGCAATAAAATTTAGACAGAGGTTGATGCAAGGGGATGAGATCATGGCTAAGAGGAGGTTCACAAAAGCAATCCAATTACTGTAGTGTATACACACACCCACACACACACACCCAAGTATGAATGAAAGAGCTCAGTCTAATGTATTTAATGAATGACCCTCAACACAAAGGGTAGAATGGGCTATAATGGTTTTCCACCTTAGTGGGTGGAGTATAATGTCAATATGTGCATCCTGCTAATTCAGGCCATTCTGAACACTGCTGTTATCATACTCCAAGTTAGCAGCCACCCCATTACAATCACACACATCAGATAATCTACTCAGAGCACATCAGTCACAAACAGCTCTTGATGGGTGGAGCTAAATGGACTACATTGCCTACAGAGTCCCTTACTGTCAAAAGGATTTTGAAATTTAGTTGTCTTGATTCACACATTTCCATGAGGCCAGAGAGGGGTATGTGAGCGTTCAAAACAAGGTCTCAGTGCTCCTGTAGAAGTGCAGCAGGCAGCCACCTCAGCAGGTTGAATGTTCCCACATCGCAGGCATTTCCCCACAGGAGCATTCCACAGGTCAGGTAGGAAAGTGAAGCACAATTTGTCAAGTGTCAGGGAGGAAAGACAAATACAGACGTGGACAAAATTATTGGTACCCTTCGGTTAATAAAAGTAAAAACTCACAATGGTCACAGAAATAACTGAATCTGAAAAAGTAATAATAATAAAAAAAAAAAATTCAATGAAATTTAACCAATGAAAGTCAGACTGCTTTTCAACCATGTTTCAACAGAATTATTTAAAAAATAAACTAATGAAACAGGCCTGGACAAAAATGATGGTTCCCTTAACCTAATATTTTGTTGAACAACCTTTTGAGGCAACCGCTGCAATCCAACGATTCCCTCTCAGCAGGTATTGTGGCCACTCCTCATAAGCAAACTGCTCCAGTTGTCTCAGGTTTGAAGGAGCCTTTTCCAGACGCCATGTTTCAGGTCCTTCCAAAGACGCTCAATAGGATTTAGGTCAGGGTTCATAGAAGCCACTTTAGAATAGTCCATGTTTTCCTCTTAGCCAGGCACCTTTGTCCATGTCTGTAAATCAGTTTAGCCAAGCTGCAAATGCTATAATAAGACACATGGAACAGTCTGGGGTGGTAAAGGTAATGTCTGGCCCTGAACATGCATCACTCTGGGAATGTAAAGCGTTCCTACGTATGCAGACATGTTACCCTTTATCAAGGGTGTGAGATCTGATAATCTAATATTAATAGCAATATTAATCTGTAATATAATGTTTTTTAAATTTAAATAATTAAGTATTTAATCTTAAAGATTTTGTTGGTGCTAACCAGATAGGCTATCCTTCCTTGTGTGCCTCTACGTGTTGGCTGCTCCTGTAGCTGTTGTCTTTCATGCAAGTCACTTTCCTCTTCACCGAGCCTCATGACAGATGCACGACATGCCGGTGAAGTTCCCCTACATCTGCTGCAAAAGAAGATTAACTTCAGCCTCAACCTCCTGCAGGTGGAAAAGTGATTCTTAAAAAAAAGTTAATGCTGCATAATATTAAGAAAACAAGGAAGATCACAATCTGACGTGGGATTTATCGTAAAAACACATCAATATGCCAACCCCACCTCACCTTGTCAGATGAGTGGGAGTGTTCAGGATTCACTGCTAATCATTTACCTACATGAACCCAGTGGCAGCATTTATAAAGCAGAATATATAAAGATTCCCTACAGTGTGCATACCCTCCCTCTCTGCATCACTGCTTCCTAACTTGCAACAAGATGGTTTGTGTGACCATTAGATCACAAATGGTGGTATTTTGGTAAAATCTTGCTTTTTGTAAAGAAAAAGAAAAAAACATTTAGTTAAAAAAAAACACATGTAAAGCAAAAGCATCAGTGAGAAAACATGAGCTGATTAACACACACAAAGCAGCAGTTTTCAGCTGAGTTTGTGAAGTGCTTGTTGACAAAAACTGTCTGTATTTCCACCTGCTGTCCACAGACTCTGGTCATCATGTGGACCCCAACTGCTGTTTAGAACGTTTATAAACCTGACAGGTGATGTTGAGGAAGCGTTTTTAAGGAATAATTAAACAGTGATTTGTGGAGATCACTCAGGTCATGTGGAGAAACTATTGGAGAGACAAAGATGCAGGAAAACCACTTTGGCCAGAAACAGGTGTTTGTAATTTTCAGCTGCCTGGTTGTCGTAGGCTCCTTATTAGGATCACCCAGGATGCATCAAACGAGAACAGGCTCCAAGCTGCTTCTTACCTAGAAAACTTTGTGGCTGTACAACATCAACATATCATTTTCACCAAGTTGGAATAGTTCTGTCACTATTCTCCCTAAAATGTACATTTCTTTTACTTAACGTGCAAACAGTTGCTGGGTATGTTGGGTCAGTAACTTAACAGAAGATCCTACAAACCATGGACGTGTCTTTTCTCAGGATCAACAGAAATGTAATCTAAACATTTTCACTTCAGCAGCCTTTCACTGTGTGATCAAACCTCACTTATAAACCACTAAGATACTGGTTCTGAGTCTGAGTTTAAATGGAAGCCTCACTGACCCGATACCATCATTCAAGTTTTTACCCAAACTCTGCAGCAGCAGCATGAATGAATCAAAATAAAAAAACACTTTTATTCTTCATCAGTGTGTGGCACCATCACCGAGCAGTTTTTGTTGGAACCATCTTGTTGTCAAAACTTAATGTTCAGCTGTGTAAATGCAGCTTTCAGTGATGCTGACCTCCAAACGATGACGTGAGGCAGACAGAGTGAGTGTTTGTGCTCTGGCTGGTCTTTTGTTGTCACTAACAAAGGCAGAATAAGTCTAACAGTTACATCATCCTCAGCTTGGAGGCGGTGGAGAGCAGATCTCTGATGGAGGGTTTGACATCATCCCTCTGCAGGTCACGGCTCTCACAAACACGCCAAACTTCAACAGCATAAGAAATCAAAACTATCTAACTAACTTCATCCTTATTTTCCATCCTTGTGGTACGACTTGTGGTACGACTCATACGGATGTTTTAGGGCCAGAAGCCGATACGGGCTGCCGATTTTCTTGAGCCGATATTTGGAGCTTTTGTTCCCACAATTTACCAAATAAAAATGACAATAATAACAGTGTTATGAGCTTTTTTTTAAAGAAACATTTATTAAAAATAGAAGTTCTGAAAGTTCTTAATCCTCCCAGTTTAGGAGCTGCTGGTTATATGAGAAAGTAATATTTTTGCCTTCTCTGTGCATCGCAGTGGTTTCAACCACATGTACACTGCCATCGTACGTGAAGCAACACGTGCACGTGGAAAGAAGGCCAGAATATTTATACTGTCACAACAATCTACAGAATTCACTATGAGGCTAAAACAGCTATGTACATGTCTCGGATCACGTCTCTTCTCCTGCTGCTGGGGCTCTGCGCTGCAGCCAATTCTAGACTCAACAGAATAAAACAAGATGGAGTTTTTACTGAAACTCTTATCAGACTTTATAGATCAGTGGAAGGTAATTGTTGTCTATCAGCTGATCACTCTGATCGATCAGCTGCTGTGTGAAATCGTTCCACTATCAGACATCTGAAAATGTTGGTGTCCAAGATTATTTCACAACGAATATAATTTACTTTGGTGCACTAAGTCTAAAACTTACTGTTGTTTTGAAGCTGATGCAGCACGATTTCCACCAGCACCTGCTAGAGGGGAAGCAGTGATGCAGCGTCTCCAACAACACAGAGCTGTCCATGGATGTCTGTCGGAAATCAGTAAAAAATATATCGACCGGCCGATATATCGATGGACCCTTAGTCTGTAGCTGCTTTGGGAGGATAGGGCGGTCTGGAGCCAGTAGGGGCCTGGGGTGTACGGACGCTCGCAAGCTTTGCATGAAGAGATTGATAGAAAGGTGGATGGATGGAAAAGCAATCTCACAGACAAAATGACAATCACAGCCACCTCCTTCCCCGAGGACCGCCTCAGTCATGACTCTGGAGGGAGAAGCAGCTGAGACACGTCAGCTGTATGAAACCAGCTAAAAATGGGCTGAGGGGACACGTCAGTCTTCATTACACGGATGGCTGCTTGCATATCCAGCCTGCTGCTCTCATTCACCAGCTTCATGAAATCACACGCTCTGACACCGTTGTCACCATGAGGGGGCGCCCCTCCACAGCTGCTCAGTCTACTACTACTCAAAGAAGCAGTAGACTCTGCAAATAAGTTTTCATGAGTGACATTGGTGAAGTGCCAATTAAATTAGTGATGTGAGCAATCTTTGAAGCTGAAGGTAACAAAAAGCTGAAAAGGTTAATTTTGAAGCGCCGAATGCCAGATTTACTAAATCTCTGCTCTGAGTTAATTTGTTGTGGTGATGTACTATCGAGTCCTAAAGGTATGAACAGTGGTTTTTGCATCTGGTTCTGTTGCACGTCATTTATCCCAATTCCCTTTTTCTAGAAGTCAAAATTAAGGTAGGTTGGTATTTTAATAAATCTTGAACATCAGAGATAAGTACCACCAGGTATGTAGGGAGGTAGGTATGTAGGCAAGTAGGTAGGTAGGCAGGCAAGCAGGTAGGCAGGCAGGTAAGTAGGCAGGCAGGTAGCAGGTAGTTGGTAGGGTAAATAAATAAATAAGAACCGGTATGGTTGGATTGGTGTAGGGAGGCAGCACTAGTATTATGTAATATTAGGGGAGGTTAGAATATAAGAGGGGAAAGATTTTTTAAGCAAATGTACATATAATGCAAGATTAAGCTACCCTGGAAATAAGATAACTTTAACTTGAGTCATTAAATACCAGCAACATGTTTGTTTTGGTCCTCATTTCTTTATGTTGTGTTTTATTGATGCATCATAACTTGTGTTGCCTTTAAATGTTGATGCAGCTATGATACATCAGCACGTTTCTACTCTGGAATAACAGCTGCTTACAGATGTTAGTAAGACGCAGGGATGTGTGGCTCCTACGTCCACGTTTTCCTTATCTTTGCTATATTAAATGACTGAATCATGTTTGTGTTGGTAGATTGCTGCTGTCTTTACTGAAACGAGCTGGCTGCATCTCTGTTTACAGATCAGTGCAGTTTTAGGAACATCTTGTGCAGAGCTGGACGCGCCCTCTGCGCCGTTTGTGAATTGCAAACACACGAGTTTGCAGGGCTTAATAAATTGTCACGTCACGCAATGTGTAAAAAGTCAGTTGTCTTGCTGGGACCCTTAAAATGACCAAATATGTCTATGAAATAAACTGAAATTTAAGCTGATGACTGCTAAAATATCCTCGGGGTAAATGTCACGCTGACACTGTAGAGCAAACAATGGATGACATTTACGATTGTGGAAAACAGAAGCTCGTGTGGTTGCGTTCATTAACAGAATTGGTACATCTGAACCTCTTTGCGGTCTACGGAAATGTGGCAGAGAAAACATTTAGATCTTGGATATGCCATATGGAGGAGCACACTTTTGTACAAAGGACTGCAGGGCTGAGGGGCACAGAGAGAGACATCGAAGACAGAAAAAAACTTTCTTTTCTTTACTAGATTCACATGCTGATTCAGGCTAGCAGCATCTCCCAACAAGTTGCTGCAACTCTACATAAACTCGTGGTCGGAGTCAACAAGCCCAGTTCCCGTTCCAGTGGACAGTTCAACGTCTGACTTCAAAAACCTTGACTGACATATTGTTTGTTGACAGCTGGGCCATCATATCATTTTCTCTTTTACAATATTTATAAAACAGAGATCCAGCAAACTAAAAATGATTAATAAAACATGCAGTTCAAAACACACCCAGCATGCCAGGTCCACGAAGCAGGAGCTGTTTCATCTACATGACAGCAGCAAATGATGTCACTGGACCACACGTTTAGGTCGGTGTGATGTCAAAATACACATTTGTGTCCAGAGATGCATTCATTTTTAACAAGATCTTGTACTAATGGTGGGCGAGTTAGACCACGTCTTTAAGTCTACTCCAGCTCATCCCAAAGAATCTCAATAGGGGGGAGGGTGGTGAAGATCTGGACTCTGAGGTAGTGAATCCATGTGTAAAAAATGTGACACTGACAGTCTGAGCCTCACGAATCCTGGCAGCCATCTTGAAATAAACCTCATATTTTTTGGCGAATGACATAGTCGAACCTGACCAATGTTTGGTAAAAACATTTGGTGGGATTTTTTAGCACCAACTTTTCTTCATCTCACAATTTATAAATGAGACAAGAACCTGCAGGACATGGTCACGCTGGAGCAAAGTGTCCAATCATGAAGATTTTCAATCTCTTGTTGTAAAGCTCAGGGACTGAAGATTTTTAATTAATGTAATTAACAGTTTGGGGAGTTTGAAAGTATGAATTTAGACTACCATGTGGTTTAAAAAACATTTCAAATTCTTACAAGGGTGCGTTCACTCTTAACACAAGTCTCAAACAATGATGTGGAAGACGTGTAATAGTAAAGGCAGAGCTTACACGGTTATTGAAGACTGCTGGTTTCCATACGCTAAAGATTTAGTAGTCAAATAACCAGTGATGCAAAAGTGAATTCAGCACTTAAAGCATCTACTGTTGAGCAGCTGTGGCAGAGGGACCTGAAGTTGGAGCTCGAACAGCAGAGGTGGCTACAGAAAATATATAAAAGAAATAAGGAGGGAAGTTTATTCAGTACAAAATTATACACAAGTACTACGATACTATAGTAAAACCTCAAGATGAAACTGATGAGAGATGATTAGTTGGTAATGCAAAACTATGGAGGCTGCCTTCCTCCACAGTATCGCCCGGTTGTTGCACCTTTCTGGTGTAAAGCTGTTCAAGTTCCAAGAAGCTGGTTTGGTTCCCCGAGTCCTTTAACCCCAAAACTGAGCTGTTCACACGGGCAGGCAAACCCATATCTGAACTTTTTATTCACAGTCTTAACAACAAAAAGTCTGATTTTTTTCAAATCCAACCCAGGTCACTTTCACATGTAAGAGACACATATGTGATCTTTTCAAAGCGACCTCAGGCTGAGCAGTCGTGTCGCATTTAATCCCACTTTTATGTTACTGAACTGAGTCAGACCTCATAACTCTGCACCGGAGGAGAGGGGCAACAAGAAGAAATATAAACAATGGACAGAACAATATTTTATAATAATGTCTTACAGCTCTCACTGCACAACAGCTTTGAATATGATCCACACGCTAACGTGTAGCATCCATATTTACCTCCGTAACAGCCTCACGTCTTCCTCTGCGCAAAGGTCACTTCAGGGTTGCGTACACTTCACAATGAAGTATGATGATTCAAATGATTATGTAAACCACACAAATAAATAAATAAAATCAGATTTCTGAAAATAAAAAAAATAATCAGATTTGAACATTAAGACCTGCGGTGTGAACATAGTCTACGTTTGCTGTTAGGGTTGGTTTGTTAATGCATCTTCCTGGGGCTGATTGGACAAATGTACTTCGTATTCAATCTACTATATTCTATAGGTGAAGTATTTGCATTAGTCTGGCCATGTGACTCAAATCTGCAGGGATCCATCGCGTGAAGGGATTTAAGTCATTACACGAAACAAGTTCAGGGTTGACACAAAATTAATCAATACCAATTCATAAACTTTTTAAATTCAGTTTAACAGGGTTCTAACCGAATACGATCCTTATAGTGCACTGTGCCAAAATCAATACAAACTTTTTTAGTTCACAGGGAAGAGCAGTTTTTCAGTGTGTAACTTTTATAAAGCGACATCTGGCTTTGATGAGAAAAAGATACACAAAACATCTGGAGCTAATAAAGTTAAATAAACTGAACGAAAGAAATATAGTGTGGCAGCTACAGGTAGCTCGGTAGTAAAGTCAAAGACAGGCTCTTAAATTATTCATATTTAGAAATGCTACCTGATAAATAAAGACCAGATAATTAGTTAAAATGACTAGAAGAGCCTCATGCAGGATTTTGCTGTGCTTGATAATCCCAGAACACACAATGCACACATACAGGTATGTCACACACACACACACACACACATCACAGACACACAGGTGTGTGTATCTGTGACCAAAAGCCCTGAAGAAACTACTAATAAAAAGAGTAAAAGCTGCTCCATAAAGAGTCAACATAAAAGCCATGTTGGTACCGTCCCCGTCTGACTATATTCCATACGAACAACCACAGCTAACAGCGAGAGAGCACATTACCTCCACGTTACCTGCACAGGCAGGAAGGTTGTCCTTACAGGAGGTGTTCACAGGTACAGCCAGGTAAACTCAAACCTACCGTTCAGTCTGAATGTCCAGTAAAGGCCACAAAACTGTCTTCAATCTGCTGAAGTGTTTACAATTTACTCCTCTACAGAAACCAAATAAAAACACTTGACCAAGTTAAGGATTAATCTATTTTTAAAGAGCATTTGTGGAGTAGCAGAAATGCAAAAATATTACACCAATAAATAAAACACACAAATAAATAAAACTACAATAAAATAAATAAAAAGTAAACTTAAATAAACTAAAATAAAATAAAATAAAATTGTTACATAAATATAGTATTTCTCTATGTGCAGCTTCTGGAGGTTTTTCTGTTGTGAGTAAACTAACAGAATGTCCGAACGTCCCCCCACTCCCTACATAGCCCCCATACACGGCGTCCGAATATCCTGAGAGAAAAAAGTAGTGCGCTCACAATTACCCACAATGCATCTTGAAAAGTAGTGACCATCGATGGTCACTAGACGGGTCAATGTAGACCACAATGCACTGCAGGCAGAAGCTCAACATGGAGGAAGGAGGCGAAAAAACATTTTTATTGAATAGATATGCAGCAAAGAATAAAAAAAATCAGGAAAAAAAAACAAAAATATTTACACACAACTTTGGATTTTTTTTGGAACGACATCTTGACGCGTGTTGTGGTTGCTGTGGTGACGGCTGGTAGTCACATGGTTTGCGGCGATGATGCAGTGAAGGAGGGGTTGGGGAGCGGGGGGGCATTCGGACACAGACTAAAAGTTTGTTATACTGTCATTCCTGGAAAGGAGAAATGGGACAGCAGGTAATCTGGTACATGAAAGAAAAGAAAAACAAGGACTAGGTGGTGACAAGGCAGGGAAGCTTTTGTTTGTACAGAAAAACTGACAATGTCTAAAAGATTGCACTGGGCACACCTTTGTTTACAACCTAAAGCAACATTTAATCCTCAAAGTGCAAATACATTTTAGGACCTGAAACTTTGTGCATGAAGAGTGACATCTTGCAGTTCCTTGTCTGTTGGCTACAGAAAAAAAATCATGAAGGAAGTTGGAGCATTTTACCAAAATCAGCGGAGAAAACTGCTGGCGGTGCATCACAATGTGGGCTCACTTGAAAAAAGCCTGCTTGCTTTTCTTTAAAAAGACAAGAAAATGGTTGAGTTGTCACTTTGTTACTGACCCAAAATCTGAAATGAGCTGTTTCATTAAGATAAAGCAGATATGGACGAACAGAGAAACACTTCTGTCTTATTGCGAGAAAGACTGAAAAAGTATCCGCCTGCCAAAACAAGGAAGAAGCTGCTGCGTTCACCTTAAAATACAAGCTTCATGGAAAATAGCTGCCTGTTCTCCTTCATTATGGTAATGAAATAATATAGCTGATACTCAAGATGACCTCAGTCCAGCAAATTTTACTACTTTGGATATTTAGTTCTCTTCACTTGGCTCAACTCAAAAAACATCTTTATTTTAGTGATGCAGCTTTCAGAGAAAATATCCAAATATGTGGCATCGTGCAGCAGCAGAGGCTGTTGCTCCACTCATCATGTCAGATTCACTCAGGAACCAAGAAGCAGGATGCTTCTGATCAATTAACTACACAAGATTAAAGATAAAATAACTGACACAGCAGAGCTTTAATCTCTTAAAGTCATGAGTTACCGCCGGGGTTTTGTTCAGTCAGGAGAGGAGAGAGAAACCGTACAGCAGTAAACATAAAAACAAAGGCAGATATACTTGACAGCAATATGAAAACCACGAGGCTGTGCTGGACCGAGCAGCCAGCTGGGACAACATGAGAACCATCTACAAATTAAAGACTACTGAAATCAACTCCGTTGTGTTTGCACTGAGTGCAGCTCCAGTTCCATCAATAAATAACCTGCAGCTGAAGAAGGATAGATGAGCTTCAGAACTTTGTGTTTAGCTTTCAGGAAAGCAAGGAGCAATAAATCCAGCTGACTGCTGACCCCTACTGACTGGGACCAGTAAGGATCAGACTGCATTAACTGAGGAGAAAAACATATTTGGAAGAGTCTTTCCTTCACCTCTGTATTCTCACCATGTGCCAAAACGGGACGAATCCCAGCATGCATTTGGTGAAAGCTTAACAACACAGCTGACTAAAATAAAAACAGGAGAAAACCACAAATCTTTACCTTGAATGTAAATACAGCCAACAACATTAACGCAAAAACCATTTCTGTACCTTTGGAAAGTCCTTCAGGAATTTTAGCACTGTGCTTCCAAGCATCAACACATCCTTGTGGCGCCAAAAAGTCCTGGATCCCACAAGGTCACTCTTCAATAGAGAATACGTACATACGGCGCCATGCACAAACATCTGTGGGATTGATCCGCCATGTTGGGGGAGCAAGTTCTGTTTAAAGCAGCTAAGCTGTGGGTGTCATCTTCCGTTTCCCAGCTTGGAGGCAGCGCTGTGATTAGCATCACAGCGAACAGCAGCTGCTGCAGAAACCTGCCCAGGTGACGGGTTTTGGCTGACTGGTGTTAATACAGAGTGTGGGCTTTATGTATGCAGAAGTAAAGATCTGTACATTTACAAAGAACGGGGTGCTGAGCAACACAGAAATCAGGTGGAAAGGTTATAGGATCCATTTTATAGACATTTTAGGCTGCTATTGCCATTAGACCCATGTATTTCTTATTTATTTGTAATAAATAAATAAATCTACTTCCACATATTCCACACCTGCTGTTATTGCTTTCATGTTTTTACTGCTTCTTCTGCCCAAAGATGAACTAAGTAACTTTGGGACCTTAAAACTTCATGTTCTGGACTCGTTTGATGGCGCTGTGACATCTATCGAGGCTCTGCGAAGCTGCACTACGCAACATTTTCATCCCAGACGCAGCGTGACACTGAAACAGAGTTTGCGTTGCCCACAAGCTAGCAAACATATAAAAACACACCGTCAGCTTTAAACACGCAAACCATAGCGTAGGCAAAGAAATCATTGTCAGAGAAAAAGAGACAAAACAAGAGTCGGGATGAGACTTTTACTGGCTGCAGAGGTCTCACAGTGCAGGACGCAAGGTGGATGAGGGAGTAGTCGACGATGGGGGGGTTCTGCTGTGCGTCTATAAGTTAAATGTATTAAATACATTTTTAAACCAGCATATTTGCACACCAGCTTTTTCCTTTCATAATGACCAGAAAATATTTATTAGAAATGAATCCACACATGGACAGACAATATATTTAATAGAATCAAAATATCAGAATATTTACCATTTATGTTTCAGTACGATGGTGTAGCTGCAGCCCAACAGTGTGCAGACTTGCAGGTCTTCCAGCCTTTATTTAGTAAAATTTTTGAATGCATTTTTAATGATTTGTAGTTTTTAAACTCTTGGCAGGCGTACAAACTTAAAGCAAACACAACAAGAACTGGCGTCTGACACTGAAATGGTGGCAGTGCATCGTTGCAAATTTGTCAAATTATTGCATTGCAATGGTTCTTGCTTCTCTTGCGAGCTTACCATGGTAAGGCCTTTTTTTTAGACTGTTTTTAAACATGTTTTAGCAGAGCCCGAGTTAGAAATCTGAAGTGTAGACGTAAACAACAGCAGCACTCGGTCAACATGGAGGAGGCCCCAGTAACACCAGCTGCATTCTCTATTCATCAGGCCTCTAACATTCTCAGTTAAAGCAGAAGCTAATGTAAATACTACCTTGGATATACCACCATGGTTAAGTTTTCAGACTATTAAAAGCTTTCATTTTCTCCATAGTTGTTTATGTTTACAGTGTTTTCAGAAGAGAGCAGAAACACTGCAGCAACACTGAGTAGATTCAAGGATCTACAGTCCAGGCTCAACACACTAATAATGTCAGTTCTGACAACTTTATCCAAAGTCAGGCTTTTTTAAATTGCTAAGAAGCAATCCTGGTTTCAAACACGAAGAAAACAATTAAAATCAGGCTGTATTTTACAGGCAAACCCTGCAAACCCTTGCCTATTCTGTTAGGTCTATTACAGCAGAGGCCATTCCCTCAGTTTCTTCCCCAACACTGCAGGAAAAATGAAATATCAAGTTTTTTCCCAGCTATGACATGACAGAAAGCCCTCATGGTGGAAGCTGCTGTATCAAGGATGGTCAGTACCCATCACATTGGATGCGTGTGATTAGACTTGACATTAATGCAGTAAAGACACCTCCAAGAGATGGTTCAAGATGGTACCTGAATTGTGCCAAAATCCACGTTTTCGTAGTGGAAGTGAGCGCACTCTGCCAGCTTTGGGAAGTGGCCCTTGGTGAAGCAAAGTCTGGAAACGTAACACACACATGCACAGTTTGGTTAGCACATTGTCTGTCCATAGTAACGCCCTGGTGATGAGAAGACGGAGTGAAATGAGAGGGAGGACATGGGAAAAGACCCACGAGACAGAGGCGATAAAGATCCAGTTCTGGAAACAAATACGAAGACAGAAATGACAGAAGTGTGTCTGAATATGAGTTTTTTCTACTCACTTTTTAACATTTTTGACTTTCATGCTAGCCGTACTGCTGCTGCTGGAGCGCATTAGAGGCTCCGCCCTCAGCTCGGGGATCTCGGCACTTCTTGCCTGCAAATGACAAACACACATAAACAACAATAAAGTTGGTACAAACAAATAAATCTCAGGCCCAGTTTTACTGCAGCATACAATCAGATTGTACAGAATTTTAATGTCACGTTCACGTCGTGGACTTCAGGTAACGCAGCAGTCTTGGTGCTGTTTAGTGAAATGGTTGGATTTTAAAAAAACTCATTACACGCCTGCACCTGATTGGGTAGGAATGAGCAGGAGATCGGGTGTTGAGGTTGAGTAAAAAGCTGGAAAAGGACCAAACTTACAGACTTGTTAAGCAGCACTGAAGTGAATCCCATCATCTATTTTTGGATGATGCCACAGGAAACACATGGATGGTGCAGCTGTTTTCACCGGACAGCCACATGTCATGATGAGTATCAGTAACCATCTACTTTCAGCTCAGTCCTTGTTTTCAATCAGCTCTTTTCTTATTGTTTTATTACCCAACTTGGTTTGAGGCTGAACTTGTGACCACACAAGCACAGACGTGAACAGCAGGGTGGCTCCTTAAGTAGGTTTTATTCTCATAGAGGGAATTTCAGCTGTAAGCAAATACACCAATGCAAACGTCAACACTTTAATTGCAAACACCTGACGAATATCATGAAAAACCATGAGTAAAGGAGATGACCGATATCAGTCCTGTACAGGCCACTTCTCCTGAATAACAGCCACTAGCAGAGTAGACTTTTACCACCCACTGGTGACACAGCGCAGCCCAGTTTGTTTGGTTCAAACCAGTCAATAGAAAGTTTTTTTTCACATCAGTTATCTGATGGAAACTCTACTTGTGTGACCTTTCGGAAATGAAAAAGGTATGGATTTGGTCAGGAGGAGTGTTTTTTGCAGAAGAAATGAGCCAAAACTAAAATAAATATATGAATACACTTCAGAAGAAGCAAGATGATGCGTTTTAGTTGACAGTAAATCACTGAAGTCACGGAGCACAAACTTCAAAAAACATGCTAGTTTCTGATAAAACCTCTGCTTTACAAAGACGTTCAACAATCTGTTCACTCGGCTGAGGGCAGCTCTGTTTCATTAACAAACATCTGCTTTCGTTTAAATAAAAACAGGAAGATTGAAGAGCAAAAAGGATCCAACGGTACCGCAGGATGCACTGACTGAAAACTTGTTTTTAATCTGAAAGCAGCCTTTCAAATAAATACATTTTTAATTAAATTAAATTTAAAAAATGAGATCAAATTTTAAAAAAAGAGAAGAAAGAATAGAAATGAAAATGAAATAAAGACTATCTAGAAAAAAACAAACCAAAGACTGTAAACACATCTAATGAGGGGAATCCTTTTTGGTACATGCAGATTTAACTAGAAGACCCATTCTCCAGGGATTTCTTCATTTATACGTCAAATAGATGGAAAAAAATATTTATATTTTGTAGTGCTGGGCACGTTAACACATTAATCATGCGTTAATGCAACACTTTATTAACGCCATTAATTTTTTAATCGCGCGTTAAGGGTTTTTTTTTTTTGTTTTTGGTTTTTTTGCTGGCTGCTGGCTTTGATGACAGAAACATGGCGTCCACGTCTCCCTTCCCTGCTGGAGAGAGCAGGTTTATTAACATGAAGAGACATTTTCTGTCTGGAACTTAAGAAATAAGAAAAACTGACGTTTCTCTTTGTCTAAACCTGCAGATGGACAGACCATTGTGATTTTTGGACAGGAAACTGCTCCCAAAAGATAACAAGAAATTTTTATTTATTATTATTATTATTTTAATAAATGCGGTTTTAATTTATGCAAGACAGCAAAGACATGTTTTCTGACTTTCCAAGCGTGCAGCATAAATCGGGTCTTCTTCTGCCTCTGGTTCGGTGAATCTTGGTTAACCCATATTAAGATGAAACTTCCAGCTGTGGAATCTGTGAGATGTCAGCTTTCAGTAGAGGAGCCGTTTGTTCGTGTTCATGGGGAAACATCATCTGTGTTTACATATTTTTCGGACTTTGTGTACCTGGTCCTTGAATAATTTTTTGTCTTAACTGTGTTTGTTGGTGATAGAAATGGTTTTGCTGAGCTGGTAGCTGAGATTCTGGACTTTCTGTGGATACCACACATGTTTATAGTTACATCTACAGACCTGACGCTACACCCGGAAACGAGATGTTAACCCTTAACTCCCGGTAGTGGAGGCTGCAGGTGCAGAGGTGAAGCTAAACAGTCAAGCTAAGAATGAAAGTTTAGAGAATTTATATCCAGAAATGTGGATAATGAAGCAGTGAAGCTGCATGGATGGAAGTTATTGTGCATATTGTGAATATTTCTCTCTCCTCACCATCTAGAAGCTGTGAGATTCTCATCCTGCTTTCTGTCTGTTCACCTGATGCTGATATTCATCACATATTGTTCCTTCTGTGTTTAGAAGGAAGCAGCTTCACAGCTTTAAATCCATCCTGCTGACTTTTTACCTTTTAGTTAGTAAATCCTGAACATTTCATCCTTCTTTCTCATAAATATTTTATAAGTATATATGAAGAAATATTTGAACTTTTGCTGTTTAAAGAGAAAACTGCTGCTAAACCGGTTTGTGTGTTTAGTGCAGGGGTCTGCAGCCTTTCCAATCAAAAGAGACATTTTTCCCTCAGCCAGCTAAATAAAACTCCTTTAGAGACGCAGATGTTACCAGACTTTTCAAAAAGGAAACTTAATTTCTATTTTAATGAAAAGCCAAATAGGATATTTGTTATTATTGAAGAACCACATTTTTATTTCCATTTTTAGGTTTTAAAATAAATAAAAACATAAAACCTTTGTAAAAAGAAGATAAACAGACTTTCTTCTAAGGGATGTAGATATTTGTGGAAAATGATGTAAAAGAAAAAAAGGTCCATGGTTTCCAACCTAATGACAAGAAAGATAGATTTAAAAACATATTTTAGCCACATATTTAGAGGCATTGTGGAAGGTCCAGAGTCGCAGGTTGGAGACCCCTGATGTCATGTTTGTAAACCAGAATTTACTGTATTTATTTATTTATTTTATGTAGGCCGCCCTTTAAAGAAAAGAGACATTTTGCACTTAACGATGCGATAATCGCATCATGTCATACGATCATTGCTCAGCACTAATATTTTTTAAAAAATCTAATAAAAATAAACTAGAATATGTTTTTCAAAAGCTGCAAGACAAAACTAAAGATAAGGGGGAAAAAAAGCCTAGCTGAGAAACAAAGACCACGGTGCAACTCCGCGCGATTCGGCAGCCAGATGCCTTGGCGGTGAAGGTGGCGCCGTAGTGGTGAAGGTGGCATGTGGCAGTGAAGGTGGCGCCGTAGCGGTGAAGGTGGCGCCGTGGCAGTGAAGGTGGTGCCGTAGCGGTGAAGGTGGCGACGTGGCGGAGAAGATGACGCCGTGGCGGAGAAGATGACGCCGTGGCGGAGAAGATGACGCCGTGGCGGTGAAGGTGACGCCGTGGCGGTGAAGGTGACGCCGTGGCGGTGAAGGTGACGCCGTGGCGGAGAAGATGACGCCGTGGCGGTGAAGATGACGCCGTGGCGGTGAAGGTGACGCCGTGGCGGTGAAGGTGACGCCGTGGCGGTGAAGGTGACGCCGTGGCGGTGAAGGTGACGCCGTGGCGGTGAAGATGACGCCGTGGCGGTGAAGGTGACGCCGTGGCGGTGAAGGTGACGCCATGGCACCGTGACATCTATCAATGAAGGTGCCCTGTAGTCAAGGCCAGCCTGACTTTTGGTGTCTATCTGAGCTGCTAACTGCGCCAGGCTGGTAGAGATGAAAGCAGATATTGGTATTTATGGAAAACCTGCGAGGACTAACCCTTCCACCGATGGTTCTGGTTATCGACTCATCTTCTGACATTCGTGGCTTCCAGCTTCACACTTCAGTTTTTGCATTTTTCTAGTTTATGTTGGGACAAAGTGAACCACAGACTAAGAAATGAACCTACAGCTACAGGTGAACATTAAATTTCTGTACATTTCTAAATTAATGGAGAAATTATTGAACTTTGGAGCAGAAAAACAACACACCTGCTTATAAGTCGTAAAATACTCAGCTCAGCTCAGCGTCATGTTGCTGGCATTTCTGTACATTTTCTTTGTTCATTTCTCTGTTGTCAACACCAAATATAATCCATCCTGCACACTACAACAGGGCGTTGTGTGACAGCTCGCACTAAGTTGCGTAGAGCTTCCCTATTACCCCCTGGAAGCAGCAGAGGCATTCATAATGCACGCCACCCGGCGCAGAGTCCCTCGCATCATTTCAAAAGCTGAACAAAGAATATCAGATATACAGTATTAAAAACTCCACCTCTGTGATCAATATTCAGCAGCCCTGCTGAAATGGTTTTTCCTCCTTTACTCTGTTGCCCGATCGAAGGGAGCACTCGCATTAGGGCTCCAACCGCGGGTGGCTCTGCTCGTTACCATGGCAACGGCCTCATTTTTCACTGTGCTGTTGAAGCAGGATGTAATACCCGCACCAAAAATAAATAAATAAAATAAAAAGGGAGGAAAGAGATAATGATGTCTGGGATCAGCGCTGAAAGATGAGGCTGAAACGACACGGAGAGCGACAGCAGGAAGATTACTGATCTATGCAAACAGAGGTGGGAGCAGGCTAAGGACCAACCGTCACCTGCATTAATCATGACGGTCCGATCGTGTTTCAGCAGCAGAAGGGACAGTTTCCAGAGGAGAGAGAGAGTCACAAGTCAACAACCCCAGGCTTAAAAACAGAGCCTGTTAATAACGTGACAGACGGTAAACAGGCTGGTGGAAGCTGTTGTCGCTGGATCGGACTTCATCACCTGGAGTTGCTGCTGAAAGCTGATGACTGGCCTGGCTGACAAATACAGAGATGCAGTTACAAGAACTGGTTTGATCTCCTTGTGTAAAAGCAGTATTTTAAAGGTGAAATTGTGTGCTTGTTTCAGCACTTTCTTTAACCTCTTCATCACGAGGCCTATTTTTCTGTCTCCTGTATAAAATGACATACCCAAAATAAATGGAATATATCTTCACAACTACAAGGGCTGTATGTATAATCTTTGTCTCAAAAGAAAGCTGAGACATGAGAGATTACTACAATATTGTCAGAATAAACACATGTTTTACTTATACGTCTTCCTAAAAGAAAACCACATTACTCTCTATGACAACCAGAGGACAGCAGCCCATTTTTTGTTTGCTACTCTTTGGCTGCTAGCTCACCGTTTGTTTTCACGTTAATGAAACAGAGATCTTTGTAATCAGCAGAGCACCTGCTTTCATACGACACCTTGTTTGTGTGGTTTGTTTGTAGTTGAGAAATTAGCAGACAGTTCTCTTATAACGTTATAAAGCATATAACTGCTTGGGGTTTGAACGGTTTTATCTGGATGCTAATGCTTGGTAGTCTTTTAGCTGAGGGTCTCCCAGTGATTTTGGTATGTTTCAGGTTAGGATTTATGCTTTCCAGTATGTGTAAACATCTGTACTACACATACCTCATGCTGTTGCAGCCCTGATGCTTTCTAGGCACGTTCAGAGGCTGCAGAGGTTTTCAAGCCAGCTCCAAAATGAGAAATGGATTGCATGGATATTTTTTAATGCACTGTTACCCATACCCCCCGAGGGCTGCAGGGAAGTCGCTGAACAGGTGACTGTGCATGTGTTATGAGTTAACATGGATGTGACGTCTATGTCTGATGTATTAACGAGGTTTCTGATGATAGCTTCGCCTCACCATGGCACTGATGGTCTCCTCCCAGTCTGGTCTCTCTCTGGGATGGAGATGAGCTAGTTCAGGCACAAAGTCGTCGTCCTCCAGGTGACGTCCGGGCCTCAGGCTTCTGTAGGCAGCACAAACAGTAGAAATATTATTCATTCATTCATTACCATGACCGCTTATTCCATTATGGGTCACGGGTGAGCTGGAGCCTATCCCAGCATTTTAACAGGTGAGAGGTAGGTACACCATGGACAGGTCACCAATCTGTCGCAGGGCCAACACAGATAGACAACCATTCACACACACACTCTCTCATAGGGAGAATTTAGAATAACCAATTAACCTATCATGCATGTCTTTGGACGGTGGGAGGAAGCCGGAGAACCCGGAGAGAACCCACACATACACGGGGAGAACATGCAAACTCCAGAATATTATATAGAGACTATAAATGATATTGTATAGAGACAGTCTACAGTGTTTTTAAGCACATCTGTATCATGTGAATACTTTGCTTCTGTAAGAACCTCAAACGGTTAAAGGATAAGATATCTAGTGTTAAAACTTCATTATTTTAGTCTTTGAAATAAACAGAAAATGTCATTAAAACCTTTGAACCCGTGCCCCAAATGGCCTTACGCAGCACGTCTGGTCTTCAACCAGCCCAAAAGAGCTCATGTCACTCCGCTGCTAATTGCTCTCCACTGGCTTCCAGTTACAGCACATCAAATTCAAAGCTCTGCTTCTGGCTTACAAAACAATAATCCAAAAGGCTCCGGTCTACCTCCACTCCTTAATCCAGAGCTACACTCCCTCTCCACAGTTACGCTTTGCCAGTGAAAGACGCCTAGTGCTCCCACCACAAGGTGACGCCACATCAGTAGCTAGACTCTTCTCCTCTGTTGTTCCCCGGTGGTGGAACCATCTACCAAACTCCGTCCAAGCTGCAGAGTCCTTATCCACTTTTAAAAGCAAGCTAAAGACTCAGTTGTTTAAGGAGCATTTCCAGACTTAGCTTAACTCTTAACTCTACTCAGAATGAGGTAGAAAGATTTGTCCAGCTCTTTGGTTCAACCAAGTACTGAAGAAGCTGCTGCACTTATGCCCAAGGTGATGCTGTGTGATGAAATTGTAATGTTTGTATTTAAACAAAATGACTTAAAAAAACTACAAAAAACTTAAAAAGTTATGCACTGCCTCCAGCACGACATGACAGCACCTGGTCCACCTGGACTCAAAGCAGTCTGACTACCGCTTAATGATGACTTCCATCTTGTTTGAATTCATGCTTGTGTTGTTCTTACTCTCAAAGTCCCTTTGGATAAAAGTGTCTGCTAAATGACTGTAGAATAGAATAGAATAGAATTTCAGTTTTAAACTGAATAACTATGACTTGATTATCCATGAATTTCTTACTAATGCTGACACAAAAACATAATGCAGCTTTAAGAAACGATTTCCATTTTTCAGCATCACTGTTTCTAGTACCTGCAGCGTGTAGCTTGAGACCCCCCAAATATAACAGCAGGGGGTAGACTGATATATACTATATATATACTATATATAGACATATATAGTGTTAACATACAGTATACTATCCAAAAGCAGAAATGCAGTTAAAGGGTGCTATCAGCCCAAAGGGTGGCCCGTGGAGTCACAGCTACCCAACACTCGATTAGTTTTACCATTTAGGAAATTCAGCATGAGAATTTGAAGCAACTTTGAGCAAAAAGGTGAATCAGCATATTATTTATAAATGCAGTAGTTGTATATCAGTAACACCGAACACCATGTTGGAAGACAATCAACAGCCTGAGAAACTGAAAGCCCAGCTCAGACTACCACACACCAAACTAGCAAATTCTGCTTATTTACATTTCTCTTTTTGACCACTGATAGCCGGTACTGGTCTCACCTCTAGTTATAATACCAGTGCCAGTCGTGCTAAATTGGCCATGGCTGATGAAAGACTGCACCACATGTAGGTTTACACGCTACTCCATCACAAATCAGCTCCATAAACTCTGGGCTTCACTGCTGCTCCTTCCAGCTGTGCTTGAAGATTTTAGAGGCTCAATTTAAGCCGTCCTTTAAGGGTAGAGCCAGTCATGGAGCATTCAACAAATAGGAAAATCAGAATTCCCAACTTCTAAATGGAAAGGACAAAGTATATTTAGATAAATTGGAGACACCAAAAACAAATGCTCTTAAGAACTTCTTTTAAATAATTTGTCTGATTTAAGAACAGAGGTTCTTTCAGGAGAAAATTCCCTAAGTCCAGGGGTCCACAACCTTTCCAGTCCAAAGAGCCATTTTTCCCTCAGACCTAATAAACAAAACTGGTTTGGAGCTGCAAATGTTACGAGACCTTTTGGAAAAAAGACAACTTCTCAAGAATTCTATTTGTAGGTTTTAAAATAAAGAAACACAAACAGACTTTCTTCTATGGGATGTGGATAGAAAAGAAAAGCTCACAGATTTCAACCTAATGAAAAGGAAAAATAGATGAAAAAAATATTACTGGTACTTTCAGTGTTATGTTGTTGTTGAAATTCAGTGCAGGTGTTGCTAGCCACGTGTTAGAACCTTTGTTGAAGGTACAGAAAAACCCCTGCCTCAGTCCCTTAATGAGATGGAACAGTTGTTTTTACTGCTGGTATAAATCACATCTGTCAAATTCTGCAAGCAGCTCAGTCATCCAATGAGCTTCTTTTTGGTATCAAGTTATAAAACATAATCAGGCGTTTGAAGCAAAACTAGAAATGTTTTCACAACTCGGCAGATCTATCAGGAGGATTTCACCTCCCACCTTCTCCTCTTTTCTAGCCTTACACCCAAACTGGAGGCTGCATCAACTCTTTATCCACTGCTTCTCTCCTTACCTCCAGGCTAGCTGTGGGATAAATTGCTCAGTTTGGAGCCACTTAAAAAATTACTTGTTTTAAAGATTTATAATCAGCTCCAGTTCTGTGAAAATTTGACAATGTGCCATCTGAGAGAGGCTCAAGTTTCCTGGAAACATGAAATGGTGTCAGATCTGGTGGATAACCAGTGGAGAATCCAGCCATTACAATTTAAGGATATTCTGTAGAAAAATTATGTGCTGTGAGTGTCTTACGCCATTAAAGCAACCGAGTGAGGCACAGATGTAATTATACAGCTGTCTATAAGAAAGTCATCTTGTCATGTGGTAAATAATGAGAAACAGCTTATGAGGAGGCTTCCAGAGTTTCTGACATCCCACAGCCACTCTCACCCTAATGAATGCTTTAAGCACCACTTACCACAGGGGCTTGAGAACTACCGACCCAGCGTGAGGCGCTTTAAGCCAGTCACTCATCACCTCTGCTCCGAAGTGCAGGGCACTCCTGGAATTTCCTGCATTCCTTGTTTGGAGGCATGTTAGCAGACAGGAACACCTCTTTCCAGCAGCTGCTCCAAATACTCTCAACGCAGCACAGCTAGAAGTCTAGTGTCATCTTCAGCAGCCCTCTCCTCTGGTTCCCGTCTACCTTCAACACCACCAGCTTAAGGGCGAAGCTAACTGGAGACATTTACATCCAACTTTTTTGCCCTCCAACTGTATAAAAGGACAAAACAGACAGCCCCACATTTAAAAAGGTTTCAATCTTCACAATTTTGGTCAATAAAAGCCTAATTTTTGCTCTGGAATGAGAGCCGCGAATTTCCGCCTGCACTATGTAAGCAACCACCACAGCCACTGAAAGTCTGACTGAACATGGCTAATTGTTCGGGCTTCACATCACCCACCAATGTGGAAGCTGAGCACTGCTCATTTGAAAGGCCTGATGTAATGAACAAGTAAAAGCCTGAATTGGATGGACTTTCAGAGCCAGAGATCCAGATCTTGGGATCAGGATACTAGGGCCAGATCATCTGCTGGAGGGACTCTGTTTAGGCTTGTGGTATTGCTGGGTGAAACTGGGACGCCTTCATGACAGCTTTGAGTTATAGTGAAGACTCAGAGGCAGCTGCACTTCCTCTGTATTGACTTTTAAAAGGCCTATCTGCGTGAAAAATTTAAATACTTCAGGTTAGCAGCTTCAATCTGTGATCACCTCCCAGAACAATATATGAGACAGAATGCAGCAAGGAGATGAATCAGCACGGCAAAAGCACAGCAACAAGCATTGCCCGTTTGGAAGGCTGTGATCACCGTTGATGAGAGCAACTCTTTAGAGCATAGCTTGTTTTCTGTAGTGGACCGGACAAACATGGAGACACGCCACTTTTAGAGCTGCCAATAATACCCTCCAGAGAATATGGCGGCACTGGTCTGATGGCCAATGAGTGGTGACTGAAGGCTGCAGGGAGGCAGTGTCTCGTGTTCAGCTCTATAACAAATAAACCGCCTGTTTTTTAGTTTATATTTGTGGTTGATTCAACCACAAACATGAATAGATGAACTTGAACTGGCTTGAATTTTCAAAAGTGGCTAAATTAAAGTTTATGTGACGTGGCCAACAGTTTCTCTTCTGTGTTTTTAAAATGAGCAATAAAATAAACTGACATCATAAAAAAATGAGTGAAAGTTTAGAAAGCTCTCATAATTAATCAAGATTATAAAAGCTGCTTTTAGCTCAAGCTTTGGCAGGACAATAATTAAGGGATGAATGTGCTGCCTGTAAACAGTAAGTAACCGGAAATAAAATCACTTCTAAGTTATGTAGATTTTGTATTAGTGCACTTTATTATTATAAAAATTATTATTATCAAATTTTGATTCAATACCGAATTACTGATTGGTCGAAAGATGTGATTCAGAAATAAGAAGAAACAGCGTCATGTTTAAATGCCCGCCATTTTCACCCTTTGTTTCTGTTGCATTCTTCGTTACAATTCATGATAAACTCTGACGTCATAGTTCTGATGAGAGCTCTGAAGTCATCTGATTATGTGTTAAAGAAGAAGTTGAGGTGACTTTTTAAATTTATTTATCACTTTTACTTTAACAGAAGTCAAAGATTGTTCAAACATCCCAAAGTCTGACGTAGAAAAGTTCCTTACGGGGAAAGAGGATGTTGAGAGAAATACCGTTTGACATTTCCATGAGAAAAAACATCAAAAACTCAACTTACAGAAACATTTATTCTGTAAATTGTTTATCATTTATTTTTTAAGGATCTATTTAAATGCACTCAGTTGTACTGGCTTATTTTCCCTGAAAATAAACTAAACTGAATCTACCAGACACACTGGCTGGTGACCCAAACAAGGCATCAGATCCCCTCTGGTTTGGCTGGATGAACACCGCAGACTCGAATGTTCTTCAAGCCCTACCGAAGCAGGTTTCCAGCTGACACTGTAGAGAGTAAAGATGGCATTTTTGGGGGGGTGGCTGGTCTCAAATTGTTCAGGTAAGTGGGGATTGTTATGTATTAATGGGAATGTCGAAATAGCAGGTTGCAGATGTTCCCAGAAGAACTTTGCATAATAAAAGAAGTAGTATCAACCACTTTACCTGTCAGTGTAGTAAAATAAGTACACAGACTGTCATTAAGTCATGATTTACATGAAGCCCTACTAAAGGGAAGTTTTCAGTAGCCAGGAAAAAACCTCCAACAACATGAAATAGTGCTGCAGATTTTATCCTGGGTTGTCCAAACAGCTCATTCCATTGCATTTCCTGTGTTTGGTCAGCAGTGATGCCTCCAGTTGAAACACTATTTGTACTCATTTCACTTCAATTCTTCCTGCATAACTCTATAAACAGAACACACGTTAAAATGCATAGACATACTGTATATACAAAATATATGTTCTTCTCCGCACAACCTCTTCTAAATTAGAAACTAAAGAGTAAAGAAGCTTGTTTGTTAATGTATTTGCTGCATGTCAAAGGTTATTGTAGTTATACCCAGCATAAAATCACAGAAGCAATTGTCATGATCACAAGAGCTGCAGCTCTAATTATGAGTCGCACAATCAGCTGACTTAACAAGCTGCAGAGGACAAAGTTTCCGCCGAAGGCTGTTTTCACTATAATGACAAACTTGCATAGAAATTCACTGCAGCTATTTAACAGCAATTCTGTCCATTGACGAAATGAAAGAAAATCTGGGCTGAAGCCTGCTGATTATCCTCAGCTTTGTAAAAGGGTGTCTACCGTTTGCTTTGGGGAAAGGGAAATGAGACAGCTGATATTGTTTCCAGATACAAGAGTTGTCACAATCTCTCAGCTAAATTTAAATGGCCATGATTGTTTTGTTAGTACGCTCTAAATTTGCAGATTTATATTGTAAAAGTGTACTCCGTGAGATTGATTTAGAATCCAACAGCTTCAGGGCAGCTGACAACTTGAAGCCTTTTACATCATTTTCAGTCTAAAGATTATATCCAAATATGTTTAAGCCATCTCAAGTGAGACACACTTAATATTTTCATCAATCTGAGCTAAATTCTTCAGTTTTTTTCAGCAAGGTTAATGATGATGTCGTCCATGGCTTGAATCTTTCCATGAATGATTTGACCTCAATAATAAAAGTTAAGTGATAGAGAAGTCTCCAAATAAAATGTATTTTATAACCTGGGTGGTTGTTTGGACAGCTAAGAGCAGCAACAAATAGAGGGAAAACAGAAAAGCCATTAGCGGGAGCTGGATCTCATCCACAGAGCTGGAAAATCTCTCCAGTTGCCCAACAGTTTAGCTTGAATCCTACCAAGGCAGATTGTCCTGCATATGGCATCACGGACAAGACTTCCAAGAGGAAACTGTCCAAGTAGTCTGATCCGGCATGTTGTGACGCTTTAAGCTCAGACAGCCAACCACATTAAGCTGATGCACCATTTATACATCTGTAAATATCAAAGACTGGAGATTTCTGTGGACCTTCAGTTCAATCCTTTTATGTCCCTTTCCATTTAATAGAGGCTTGTAATACTGACCGCTGATTTAATGACAGCACAATGTTGTAGAGCCGTGACTCTTAAAACTAAGACATGAAAAAGCTGCATGGGTACAGATCTACGAGGGTGAATGCCAGCAAACAGGACGAGGCGATGCTAAGTTATTAACCCATTCAGACCTGAGCCTTGTAAAACTTAATGAGCCTCCTAAATTCTGAGTGGTTTCTATAGAACTCGACATAATTGTCAATATCACCTAAAAGCTTTCTTCCTCAGCCACAGAGGAGATGTTGAAAGTGAAAGTACCATGTTAGAGATTTAGTGTGTTTAAAAAAAAAAGAAAGCTGAAGGCCAACATGGAGTATCAGCCTAATTACAATCAGTTTTCTGTGACTGCGGTGGAAAAGAAAACCATGCAGATCACTATGAAGTATTTTACCTTGGTAAATAAATTGTGGGTGATAGAAATTTCTGGAAATGTTGGTGTAAAACTTCTTAAAGTCATGCTAAATTCTTATTGTCTAATATGGCAAAGAAATGCTTCAAGTTTAATGAAAGCTCACCTGTGGTGTAAAATTAAGCTTTAAATGAGTTCAAGAAGAAAACCAAAAGCTGAGAAAACACAAGACATTATATAATTAGCACCTTATTTAGTTACAGAATGTCCGTGTTTGAAGTTTACTGATCTATCTGATTAGAAAATCACTCAACAGCATTTTTACTCCATTTCTTTGAGTCACCTCGTGGGGCCTCCTGAGTCCTGGCTGCTGATCCTCTGATCCACCAGTCCAGCAGGATTCATCGGACAACTTTTCTAAATCACTACTCGCAGCTGAATGCCCTTCCCTGTTGATTCCCCCCCCTCTTCTTCATTCATACTCAGTCTCAGTAGTGATGTTGGACTGCTGTCTAATGTATGCTAAGCTGCTGCTGCCATGGTAACATCAGTGCAGGATTAGACCCAGTTCAGGACTGCAGGGATGCTGAACTAGGGGCAGGGGGCAGGTGGAGTGGCTGAGCGGCCTCAACTGTAATCCCCACCACTCCTCTTCAAAAAAAGAGGGAAAAATAAACAGCAGTACATTTTGCAGAAACAGAGACAGATGTAGGCGACGTGCCACTAATCCAGCAGAGAGAAGAACATCTGCAGGAGGAGAGGCGCCACTGGCTAGCTGGTTAGATGGCCCGGGATCGGGTTGGCATGTTGCAGGGTATTACTGTGTATTTCAACCATATCTGGTCCAAATGTAACCACACCACACATAATGTCTGGTGACTAACAGAGATAAAAATGGAAATGATGGCTAAATGAGTCACTGCCTTCATTCCTGTGTGTGTGTCAAAGGAGATCCCCTGGATGTGTTGGAGATTAGCTAAACCTCATTGGCAGAGAGTGTAGCAGCTATGATGTAGAGGAGATCAGTGCCGTCCCTGCAGCACCTGATAAGCGAGCTCGCTGCGTGGGGAAAGCATGCAGAGAATCCCGGGAACAACATGGGCTGAGGACTGTTTATGTGTCCATTTTACTGCCAGCGTGTTTGTAAAACATCCTCTTCAGTCGTGGTTTCTGGACATGAGAACGTGTTAGTGTGAATGCTAATGTGAGAGGAAGGGTGTGTGCGTGTCTGTGTGTGATGACACTGCACGAGCATGTTGGTGTGGGTGTACAGCTGTGGCGCTGACGTAACTGGCTGAAAGCCGATCCGCTCAGCACCCCTTGATGGGGGCAGTGGTCGCGGAGCTGACTGAATGAAATCTGAATGAGAGGGTTCCAGCAGTGACGACTGGAGATGGCTGTCGCCCAGTTGCTACGGGGGGGCTGATGGACTGTGTTTATGAAGGCGGTGGGGGGCAGAGTTACCCGGGGGGGTGACTGTGCAAACTCACCCTATCAGCTCAGCTATATCACTTAGACACATTGATACCTCAATGCCTCACCCGTCCTTCTCTGCATGCGCATAGCTCTGTCATTTCTCCTTGTGGCATAGAGGAAGCTAAGTAACACTCATCCACATGCACTTGCACATATGAGCATGCTCAAAAGCACAAACTGGATTCTCCAACTGGTAAACCAAGGCATGACTGAAAGGGAGGCACAAAGATAAAATCTAATAACACCCGCTCACTGTCCATGCACCTTCTCTAACTATAAACAAACTAGCATGCTCACTAAAGCCCTACCTTAGGTGTGGTCCTTGTCTCCTCACTAATACTCTTAACTCTGATGGAGAACATTTGGGACAGTCTCTTCCTAAGGATGTGCACAAGCTTCATATGTCTCTCTTACCTGTCCAAGATGTCATGGCTGGTGGTGGCTGTGGCTCCCAGCCGTCCCAGTGCTGCACTCCCCACCGCTGCGGCAGCCCCGCTGCCTGCCTCCATGATACTGACTCACCGCAACGAGCAGCCTGCCACAGAAGTGGAGAGGGAGGGACAAGGAAGAGGAGGAGGGGAGGGAGGAAGAGGATGTAAAGAGGTAGCTCAGGAAGGAGAAAGCCGAAAGAGATAAAAGAAATCACATGTAGAAGCAAGAGGGATGATGACGGGGAGTGTAGGGAGTAATGAGAGAGCTGTAAAAAAAGGATGTGGTGAAAGGAGTGCAGAGGAAGATGAGAAGGAAGATGGGAAGAGGGGAAAAAGATAATTAATTGTATGTGTCAGTCTGTGGATCCAGTGAGTCATGAGCAAGATTTCACTTCAGTGTCAACACATGGAGATTCTGGAGCACACCTTGGATCAGCCGTTAAACGGCAACATTAGCTGCCCCGACATCCTGTGCTGTCTCTTTGTGCCGTCCAAAATGTTACGGTAAATATAATCAAGCCCTTTCTTATCTCTCTAACAGTTATCTGATTTAAAGCTGTCACAGTTCAACAGTAGCATCAATCTTTTGCTTTTGTTTCCATAGTACCAATTTTATTTTCATCTTATTTTATAAAACTTTATCAATCCCAGCTGGGAAATTCCTTCTGTTTTTAACCCATCCTAGTTACACCAGGAGCAGTGGGCTTCCAGACCAGATTCCAGCACCCACAGAATAGTTGTGGTTAAAAACCTAGCTCAGGGGCCACAGTGGTTCACCTTTTTTGCCAATCCAAGAACTTGAACCTGGGTCCTCCTGCCCCCAGTCCACCTCTCTACCCACTAGGCCCCCAGTCGTAATCTTTAGGCACTTTACAGTGAATATAAACAACTTCTGTTGGAAGTCAGTACAATTCCATCTAATTTTATTGAAAATGTGGGCTACCATGTGCCATGACTGTTAAGAAGTTAGTATGGTGGAGACGCGATTGATTACGCACATCTTTAAAGTAACATTACATTACTTTCCAAACTTAAAACTCCATGTTTCTGACTCGTTTCGATGGCACACAAACACTTATTATGCACATTGTCCTGCAGAGAGTGTCCAAAATGAACTTTTTGACTCACCGGCCAAGTTGGCCGGTAGATAAAAAAAATCCACCGGCCAAACATATGTTTTACTGGCCAAATTAATAAATTATTGTACACACACATACCTCTACACATGTTATTTCTATAATACTATGTTGTGTTGTATCCAAACTGAAAGTGGAAGTCACAGCAACATTAAACAAAAGCAACAAGAAAGTGTTAATGTCTGAATTCATTAACTTAACTCTGATCAGACTCGTCCCTCTCTACTCTTCGTTCCTGCTCCTAACAGTCCTTGTGCCACAGCATTACAGCCATGGTGGGATCATACTCCTTGATTTTTGCTTTTTATTTTATTGTTTAAAAAATAAACTGAACAAAATTTGATAATAAATTTAAAGCTTATCAATCTGATTCATGACAAATAATATTGAATATAAATAGCTTATCAATAATCATAAAAGCTGATTTATAATAATAATGAACTTAATAACTGATCAATACAATAATAATAAGTATCATTATTTTTATATTGATAAGTTAATCGGTTGACAGCTCTTCGTAGTCTTGCAGAGTCATGTCATGTTATGCAGCTGTCATCACCCTTCAGGTTGAAAACAGCTAAGCTAAGCGGCTAACATCACGTCCAACAGAGTGCTGCTGAGCTGACAGCGCGGCACATGCAGGTGTGTTACCACCTACAGTCAGCACACGCAGGTGTGTTACCGCCTACAGTCAGCACACGCAGGTGTGTTACCGCCTACAGTTGGCACGTGCCGGCGTGTTACCGCCTACAGTCAGCACACGCAGGTGTGTTACCGCCTACAGTCGGCACACGCAGGTGTGTTACCGCCTACAGTCGGCACACGCAGGTGTGTTACCGCCTACAGTCGGCACGTGCATGTGTGTCACCGCTTACAAATGGCACGCACAGGTGTGTTACCGCCTACAGTCGGCCTGCATAGGTGTCACAGCCTACAGTCGGCACGTGCATGTGTGTCACCGCTTACAGTCGGCGTGTGAGAAGCGAGCGGAACCGGGCCGTGAAGCAGACAGAAGGCTGGGGTTGGGGCTGTAAGCCCTGCTGATTTATCCTCCAGTTCACCGTGCTTTCTTTTGGAAAGCTGGTCGGCTCCTGCTAAAAATCTCCACATATTTACCTACTTCATTAGCCTGAGCTAAAAGGTAAACCAGGGCTCCAGACTCCGACCAAACGGTCGCATTTTGAGACTAAAATGTGAGACAGTGTGAGTGAATTTTTCATCTACTCTACAACGGCGACGATACATTAGCCGGTCTTTGGTTGCTAACAAACTTCCTCTCCCCTCTTCAGCCCAGTACTACTACAGTAGCTCATAGTAACACACAAATTAGCTGCTGGTTTACCTCAAACTAACGTCAATACGAGAAAAAGAGACAAACACCAACGAAGAAGACGACAGCCAATGTGTGTGTAAGCAGGGACGAACGAGCACTGTGATTAGCTAATGTGTGGAAAGAGGCGGGTCTTGGGGGGATTTATTATTCCTCAGTGCTGCCAACTTAGCGACTTTGTCGCTATATTTAGTAGGGGTGTAAAAAAATAGTAACTAGAACCGAACCGTTTCGGTACGTTGGTCTCGGTCCGGTTCAGGGCTATGCACGAATAATTTTCCGGAAGTCGTGTTTGTTTATTCAATTTACGGCAGTCACACGCGCAGCACACAGCATGGCCACCTCTCAGCCACCTGAGCTTGAAGATCCGCCTGCGTCCTTAAGATCTCCTGTTTGGGAACATTTTGGTTTCCCAGTGGAATATTGTAATGGAGAAAGAAAAGTTGATAAGACGAAGGTAGTTTGCCGCTTTTGTCACACGACGATTAGGTACGTTTTATGCAACACATCGAACATGTTAGCTCACTTAAAACGGCACCATCCGACAGTTGACTTAACTGCTGCAAAGAGAAAAACTACCCTTGTTCAGACACAATTCCCCCCGGCACTAAAAGCACCTCTGCCCAGCCACTCAGACCGTGCAAAAGCCATCACAAATTCAATTGGCGTTTTCATTGCAATGGATTTAAGGCAATATTCAGTTGTGGAAAATGCTGGATTCCGACACATGCTGAAGGTCATTGAACCCCGCTATGAAGTTCCAACCCGGCCACACTTCAGCCAGAAAATTATACCCAGTCTTTATGAAAAAACTAAATCTGCCATCGTCCAAGAATTATCAAAGGCATGTGCGGTAGTGCTAACAACTGATGGGTGGACATCGAGAGCAAACGAGAGCTACTTAACTGTGACGGCGCATCACATTAACTCCGAGTGGAGCATGGTTAGCTACGTTCTGCAAACTCGTCCCATTTATGAGCAACATACAAGCGCAAACCTGGCAGAGATGCTAAAAGAAACTGTGCAGGAGTGGAAATTGGAGAGGCCAGGAACGAAAATTACAGTTACAACAGATAATGCCCGGAATATTGTCAGTGCAGTCAGCGAATCTGGTCTGGGTCCGCAGATCGGGTGTTTTGCGCACACAATTAATCTTGCTTCACAAAAAGCTACAGAACTCAACCAGATTTCGAGACTGCTTGGCAAAGTGAGACGCATCGTGACTTTCTTTCACCGAAGCCCCACAGCTGCGCACATTTTGGAGAACAAACAGGAGATGCTCAACATCGCAAAACACAAACTTATTCAGGACGTCACCACGAGATGGAACTCGAGTTATGACATGCTTGTCAGATACCTTGAGCAGCAGGCAGCGGTGTACTCAGCGCTGACCGAGAAGGCTCTGAAGAAGAAAGACATCAGCGTACTGTCTGACGTGGAGGTGAGGACGGCAGAGGAGATAATTGAGGTGCTAAAGCCACTAAAAACGATCACTGCTCTTGTATGCACTGAAGCTTCACCTTCAGCATCAATGATACTGCCCCTTAAAGCCACACTACTCCAATCCATGGAGCCAAATGAGGGAGATAGTGCAACAGTGACCCAGGTCAAGGCTGCCATCAGAGAAAACCTGCAGCAGAGGTACGCCACTTCTCAGGACTTTTTACACAGATGCACAGTGCTGGACCCAAGGTTTAAGACACTTGCTCATGTGGATGATGCCTGTCGGGAAAGGATCTACAACAGCCTCATCAACGAGATTGTGGCCATTCAAGAAGAGGTAATGCATTTTTTCTTTATTTCTTCTTTTAATAATAATTACTGAGAGCAACAATAATGATAATATTCACAATAAAAAGAATAATGTGTCTAAACTACTTTTTGCTCATACTTTTGAACAACTAAAGGCTTTAGTCTTTTAGACTCAATTACAAATATTTGCTTTTTAAATTTTTTTCATTTATAGAGCGAAGAATCCACAGGGGCAGCTGCTTCATCCTCAGAGACAGGACCCGCAGCGGCAAATGAATCCTCACCTCCAGTCAAAAAATCCGCAATGGCTGAACTGTTTGGTGATCTCTTCAAGACACAGGTGGGAAACAAGGATACCTTGCAGCTGGTGAATAAGGAGGTTATCAAATACAAGGCACTGCCTTGTATACCAGCGGACTCTGATCCACTTTTGTGGTGGAAGACCAGTGAGTACATGTACCCCCTGACTGCCAAGCTGGCAAAGCACTACCTCGCCATACCTGCTACCTCCGTCCCTAGTGAGAGGGTATTTTCAACTGCAGGAGACATCGTCACTGCCAGCAGATCTTCTCTTACCAGTGACAATGTGGACAAGTTAATCTTTCTGGCAAAAAATATGAAGCTTGAAAAAAAATAAACATTTCTCAATGCTGGAACTGATTGTGCTGCACTTTACATGTAGAGACATGTTGTTTACTTTGCCAAAATGCAAAAGGATTTTATTTTAGCCTATTAACAGTTATATAAAACTTTATTTGAGTATATCTCATTTGCCAAAAACCTTATTTGTGTTTTATTTATTTAAGACTAGGCTACTGTACATAGTTTAACCATGCAGCCCACACTGCCTTTTCTATTTCCAGTACTTTGCAATATAAGTTCCTTATAGTGTTTGCAGTTGGGGACACTGTTTTAATATATTTTTATTTTCAAGAGAAGTGGTTCCCACAGTAATTGTGTCTTTGTTGTTGGACTTTGGGCCTAGAAGCAACACTAAAAACAAGCATTTCTTTTAACAAGACTTGTCTTATGACATTTATCATTATGACAGTGTTATTCATTTTTTCCTCTGTCTATTGTAAGAAAAATTTTATTTAAATGTGTGAATGATTGATTTACAAAAATTCCAGAAAATTGTCATTTGCTTTTACATAGTTTGTACAGTACATAGTTTAACATTGATTCTGGATGTCACAAAGCCTAATTATTCTGTTTATTTAATTCCCCATCCTTTTTAGGACAATGTATAAGTGTTTTGTTTTAATAAGTTCTAAGTAAACAAAAAGCAAGTTTACATTTTGCATTTGTGTGCCCTTTCTGAACCGAACCGAGACTTTAAAACCGAAATTTATACCGAACCGAATTATTTGTGAACTGTTACACCCCTAATATTTAGTGAGTTTTCAGACCCTGTAGCGACTTTTTTTAAAAAAGCGACAAATCTAGCGGGTTTTTCTGGTTATTGGAGACTTTTGGAGACGGAGGTGAATGAAGGTAGTTTATCTTCCCAACGAGGAGCGGTGATGTGCAGACCCTCTCATACGAGGCTTGGTCTTCTCGCAGCAGCAGCTGCTGCATTCAGACGACGTTCATGACCAGGCTGAAAATGAAACGTAAAAGCTGATGCTGGAGGATCCTGCTGGTTTACCGTCACAGTAACGTCTGTTAATGAAGAGTGTGGACAAAATATTTAAAAAGTTAAAAGTGTTGTGAAATGTTCCAGACTCCTAAAAAAAATACACTTAAAAAAAACTTAACTAAAAAATAAAGAAAATATTGACATTGGCAATTATTTTATTTTATTTATTTTGTATTTTATTTAATTTTTTTATATTTTGCTGTCCTAAACATTTTTAGTTTGTCTTTTTATCCAGTTTTGTCTTTCCCACTACATTACAACTATATGTACAAGGCTGATTATGCTAATTAGCGCCTTCTAGGACAGCCAATAGCTGCTGTTTTTCCTGAGGAGTGGGAACAGCGGCTGGAGAGGAGCATCAGTCCCTGAAGCTGTTTATTACCAGGAACTACATGGACCAGTCATACCATGCCCTGTGGGGGATGATGGGGACAAAGATGCCGATCTGCTTCGACTACAAAGTGAAAATCAAATCTGATTTGATTTGACAAGTTCTATGTCTTCTCTTGTATCTTGGTGAACTAGATAGATGGCGACACAGTAACACGCCTCTCCGGAACCAAAAATGGTGCTATATCTTTGCTTTAGCTCGAACTACAAACACCATGGACACCGAAGACAGTGGTGTTCGTGTATACGACTGCCAGACGATACTGCAGCCAAGGAATCGTGCAGTTACTAACCTCCATGATGATGTTCTCAGTAAACTCCGTGACCTCGGCTTGCTGCGAAGACCAGGACTTCAGTCGTTGGTGGCCGGAAAAGAGGATGTCGCAAGCGGTGCTCGAGGAAGCGGAAGCGCGGGAAACGGGCAGGTGTTCATGCTAGGCTAAAAACAAACCCTAGCCGGCCGGTACTTTCCTCCATCATTTTGTCCAACGTCTGCTCACTGGACAATAAATTGGACTACATTCGACTGCAGCGAACTACACGGTGTGAGTACAGAGACTGCTGTGTCTTAGTTTTCACCGAGACATGGCGCAACAACAGAGTTCCGGACTCCTCCATTCAGCTAGCCGGGCTAACAGTGTTTCGTGCCGACAGGATTGCAGCTCTGTGCGGTAAGACTCGCGGTGGTGGCGTGTGTGTTTACATTAACACATAATGGTGTAAGGACTCTGTGCTTGTGTCTAACTTAGGTTCATCGGTAGTGGAGTTTGTGACTGTTAGGTGCAGACTGTTTTATTTACCCAGGGAATTCACCACCACTTTTATTATTGGAGTGTACATTCCACCCAGTGCTAATGCTAAAGAAGCTCTGTGCGAGCTCTACGGAGGTATTAGCGAGCTGCAGAATGCTCACCCCGACGGACTGTTTATCATCGCCAGAGACTTCTATCATGCAAATATCAAAACATCTATGTCCAAGCCGATATTCTATTTGCACTACCTCAACCGATGCTACTCTGTACATCATTTCATTTAATTTTAATTTTATTTAAATTTCTCATACTACATTTTTCGGCGCTAAGTGTCTCATTCTTGTGTTGTCTTTTCTTTTTCTACTGTTGTTGCACTATACTGTCTTTAACAGTCTTATTAGGGGGGTTAGGGTTAGGGTTAACCCTAACCCCCCCATTGATGCACACTTTGCACTTTATGTGACTAGGACAAAAACTGGTCCAAACTCTGTGTTGTTTTGTTTTTTACGAGTTTTTGTTTTGATCCTGGAGAAACGTTTCGTTTCACCATGTACTGTGTCAGCTATATGTGGTTGAAATGACAATAAAGCTTCTTGAACTTGAACTACTTGTTTTGTAATAATAATAATAATAATAATACATTTCATTTGTATAGCACTTTATATTGCAATAATCTCAAAGTGCTTAAAAATAATAAAAAAAAATATATATATATATATATATATATATATATTTAGCAGAAAGCTTTTTTAAAAAGGAAGGTTTTCAAGTTTTGCTTTAACTTCTAAAGACTGTAGACTTCTCAGGTCATCTGGTAGGGGTTCCACAGTCCTGGGGCAGCAGCTGAAAAGGCCCGGTCACCCATGCTACGAAGCTTGGTTCTGGGAACTTGGAGGGTGTTTATGGTTGTAGAATGGAGGGTTCGTGAGGAGGTGTGAGAGGAGTTCCTGTAGGTAATGAGGGGCATGTCCATAAATGCTCTGGTAGGTGAGGAGGGAGACCTTGTATTCTATTCTGAGTGGGACGGGGAGCCAGTGAAGAGTTTTTAGGATGGGGGTGATATGATCTTGCTTGTGCACCCTCATCAGGATCCTGGCAGCGCTGTTCTGGATGTATTGCTGTCTCTGAATGCTCTTGCCAAGGAACCCCATGAGGAGTGCATTACAGTAATCTAGCTTGGAGGAGACAAAGGCATGGACAAGCTTCTCTGCATCTGCCAGGGTGAGTGTTGGGCGAAGTTTGAAGATGTTCTTGAGGTGGAAGAATGAGGTCTTACAGAGATGTTTGCTGTGGGTGTCAAAAGTAAGGTGAGGGTCCATTTTAACACCCAAGTTAGACGCAGATGTGCAAAGGGGGATGTTTTGGCCAGAGGTGATGCTGGTGATGGTGGAGGAGCCGAGCTGATGTGCAGTGCCAAAAACAATGGCTTCTGTTTTTTAACTGTTCAGCTGGAGGAAATTTAGCTTCATCCATGCCTCTGTCTCCTCCAGGCAGGTGGTCAGTGTGGATGTTGGCAGCAGAGCAGAGGAGGTGGGGTTGTTTGGAGGTAGAGCTGTGTGTCATCAGCATAACAGTGGAAGGATATCCCATGTCTGCTGATGATATTGCTAAGGGGGAGCATGTAGATGGTGAAAAGGGTGGGGCCTGACACAGAACCCTGAGGGACACCACAGGTGACATTATGAGTGTGAGATTTTGAATTTCCCAGGGCAACATGCTCAGGAGGAGGATGTTGTGGTCGACTGTATCAAATGCAGCTGTTAGGTCCAGGAGGATGAGTAGGGTTGGGGAGCCATTATCTGCTGCCATCAAAGAGGTCACTGGTGACCCTGGCCAGTGCTGTTTCTGTGCTGAGGCCAGACTGAAACTTTTCAAACAGGTTATTGTGTTTGAGTTGAATAAGAAGTGTGCTGCAACCATTTTTTCCAGAACTTTTAACAGAAATGGAAGATTGGAGATAGGCCTGTAGTTGGAGAGAACATCTGGATGCAGGGTTGCTTTTTCAGTAGAGGTCTGATGACCGCAATTTTTAATGCTGATGGGATATGGCCAGCCAAGAGGGAGTGTTTTAGTTTGTTGAGTGGAGAAATAGCAGAAATGTTTGCCGTCAGCAAGGCTTAGGAGAACGAGGGCGGAGGTAGATGGCTTCATTTTCCTGATGATGTCCTTCACCTCATCCTGTGTGGCAGCAGAGAATGAGGAAAAAGCCTGTTGAGATGTTGGGATGGGATGTTGGGACAGCAGTATGGGGGGACAGAACAGCTGTGGTGGAGAGGTGTGAGCGGATGTTACTGACTTTGTTTGAAAAACTCTATGTGCATGTTGCACCGCTCCTCAGTGGCCCCAGAGTGAGAAGGAAGGGGTTTGAGGAGGTGATTCATTGTTGGAAAAAAAGTTGTTTAGAGTTATTGGGGTTGTTGATGATGGTGGAGTAAAACCTGGACCGTGCAATCCTCAAAGCTTCTGCATATACCCTCTGGTGTTCCCTGTGCACCTGTTTGTGCACAGTCGTTCCAGAGGTATTGAGCCATCGTTCAAGGACACGCCCAGCCATCTTCATTTCTCGCAGCTCGCAGGTGTACCAGGGTGCTGAGTGCGTAAATGAGATGGATTTGGATGTTAGAGGAGCATGACATTCCAGAAGACTGCTCAAGGACCTGTGGTAAAAATCCAGAGTCAGCGAGAGTTGACAGACACTGACATGCTCAGACACTGACAGAGAGAGAGTTGGTAGGGCCAAAGGAGAGAAGTTGAAGATCCAGGGCCAGCACATCTGAGTTCTTCAGATTTCTGAAATGGATTTGTCGCTTTGATTTGATATCGGGGGAAGGATAAGGCAGCTCCACTGCCACTACCCTGTGATCTGAAACACCAAGATCATAAACCTGTAGATTGCTGATGGGGGCGGAGTTAGAGATGACCAAATCGAGTGTGTGTCCCCTGGAATGTGTGGGGACATTGACATATTGCTTTAAGTTGAGGGATTCAAGCAGCTGAAGGAAATCAGCAGTGGGATAACAAGAGGGGGTATCAACGTGAATATTTATATCTCCTAGGATTATGATATTGGCAGAGGTAGTACAGAGTGTTGTGAGGAGATCAGAAATTTCTGGAATGAAAGCAGAATTGGGAAATGCTTTGCAGGATGTCAGAGGGAACAGGATCAAGAGGACAGGTTGTGGGTTTTGAGCTGACTAGAAGTTTAGAGACTTGGTCCTCATTTAGAGAGTGGAAGGAGCAGAGTGAGGCACCAGTAGCTGGTTTGGTAAGGCTGAGTTGGTCAGGCTCAGTGAATTGGTTACGACCTTTTCAGTGAAGTAGGAAGCAGACATTTCGGCAGTCAACACAGTGGGAGGCTGAGCAGGTGACACCTTCTCATTGACACACCCCCTATCAACAGCTGATCTGGCATCAGTCTAGCATCCTACGTATACTGTTAATGCTATCCAGCCAGTAAACATCATCTTGACTCCTGATTTTTCTCTTGTTGTGTCTCTCTCTCTTTTTTTCTTTACAGAACCAACTTCCAGGTTGTAGCTTGTTGCATCAAATCTCCCAATACAGTTCTGTATTTTGATGGATTTTTATCAGATTTCACCTTCTTTACAGATTTATTGTCTTTAAATGACTCCTTAACCTTTACAGGACCGTAAGCAGAATTTAATTTGGGGGACCCCAGATGACCACAGCATTGGTGCATGATCATTTCACACACTGTAAATTTAACACACTCATTCATGTGCACTATTTGTAGCTGGATTAAATTATACCAGTATGTTTTTTAACCATACTAGGTTAGCAAATTCAGAAAAATGGTCTGGTAATAATTAACATTTTCTGTTTTATATTTAGGGATATCTGACTGTGGTATGCAAAAGAAGACATCGACAGACAACACATTTAAGAGTAGACACGTAAACCAGCTTATAATATTATAACTTGTAGTTATAATAACTGAAAGCCTTTTCTCGGTTCCCCTATACAGTGCTGATGTCCACAATCCAATCAAAATTAGTGAACAAACCTTTGTTAGAATCATGATGATCCTAGGCAGCATACAGTGTGATGGCTACGCTCCATGTTGACACACCTGTCCTCTGGCAGCAGGTATACCAGACTGGTACTTTTTTTAGCCCACAGTATAGACAATAAACTCACTACCACACACAAAGGCAAAGGCTTGTTTTAGCAGGTGTTTCCACATTTTAAAAACATGCTTAAGCATGCTACTTTTAATTTAAAACGGTATAGCATGAAAAGCAGATTTTTTTTCCCTTTGTGCTGTAAATTACAGTAAAATGCAACAACTGAGGTCAAATGAAATGAGTGAAAAGAAATAACAAAAAAGTCAATTATACTTTTCCTAGAAATTAAATTACAAATTCACATAAATGAATTTAACCCTAACCCTATTCACATAAACCATTACTTTCATACTTTAAGCTCAGTTTAATGTTTTAGATGTAAATAATAATAAAATAAATCTCACTGCAGAATACACCCACAGGTATAATTGCTACCACCATGACATGACAACCTCCCAATCAGGTCTTAATATGGCTTTGTCAGCATTGAGTGGGCGACAGTGAAACAGCGGGAACGACCCAATTAAAACAAGTGCAGATTTCTGTGGCAGCTACTGGCTGCACTCTGATCTCAGGAGGATGACGCCGAGAGGAGCGAGGAAGGTGGGAGGGGAAAGCGTGGGAGAAGAGAAGGCCACACTGAAGCAGCTGGTTCTACATCTTTGACACTAACTTACTGAGCAAATATAACCCAAGAATTTGCTTTAGCCAAAAAGACCACTGTATGTAACACACACTCGGCAACCACATTATCAGGTCAACCTTGCTAGTATTGGTTTGAATCATCTTTTGTCTTCAGAACTGCTCTAATCCTGGTGTGATGGATGGAAGCAGGTGGTGGAAACCTTCCTCAGAGGTTTTCTCCATATTAACATGACAGCATCACACAGTTGCTGTCACACAGCATCACACAGAGAATCTCCCGTTCCACCACATCCCAAAGCTGCTCTACTGGACTGCGATCTGGTGGCTGTGGAGGCTGTTGGAGTCCAGTGAACTCATCGTCATGTTCTAGAAAGCAGGTGGAGATGATCTGAGCTTTGTGACATGGAGCATTATCCTGCTGGAAGTAGCATCAGAAGATGCTCCACTGTGGTCATAAAGGGATGGACATGGTCAGCAACAATACTCAGGTAGGCTGTGCTGGTTAAACCAGGCCACGTTGGTACTAAGGGGCCCAAAGTGGGACAAGAAAATCTCCCCCCACCATTACACCAGCAGCAGCCTGAAGCGTTGATCCAAGGCAGGATGGATCCATGTTTTCATGATGTTTCCAGCAGATTCTGAGCCGAGCATCTGAATGTGGAGCTGAAATGGAGACTCATCAGACCAGCAACGTTTCTCCATCTTCTATTGTCCAGTGTTGGTGAGTGTGTGTGAATTGTAGCCTCAGTTTCCTGTTCTTAGCTGGCAGGAGGCACCCGGTGTGTCTTCTGCTCAGTCCTGTATCAGTGTATCAGTCCTGGTTCTGTTGGATCTCAGTGCTGCATTTGATACTGTAGATCACAGAATCCTGTTGCACAGGCTGGAAAACTGGGTTGGACTTTCTGGAGCGGTCCTTAACTGGTTCAGGTCCTATTTAGAAGGCCGGAGTTATTTTGTTACGATCAGCAGCTATGAATCCGAGCGAGTGGCCACGACTTGTGGAGTCCCCCAGGGGTCAGTCCTTGGACCTCTTCTGTTCAACTTGTATATGCTCCCTTTGGGTCAAATATTACAGAACTACAGCATTAGTTATCAAAGTTATGCAGATGATACACAACTTTATGTGTCTCTGTCACCAGATGACTGCAGCCCAATAGACTTAATGTGTCAGTGTCTGGAGCAAATAAACACCTGGATGAGGGAGAATTTCCTACAATTAAATGAAGACAAAACTGAGATTATTCTGTTTGGTAGCAAAGAGAAGAGGGACAGCATTGGCAAACACCTGGAGACTCGGGCTTTTAAAATCACCGACCAAGTTCGTAACCTGGGAGTGTTGATAGACTCAGATCTGACTTTCAGCAGCCACATCAAAGCTGTCACTAAGACAGCTTTTTACCAGCTCAGAAACATCAACAGAATTAAAAGTTTAGTCTCCCAGAAAGACCAAGAGAAACTCATCCATGCGTTCATCTCCAGTAGACTGGATTACTGTAATGGTCTTTTAACAGGACTTCCTAAAAAGAGCATTAAACATCTGCAGCTCATCCAGAACGCTGCTGCTAGAGTTTTAACCAGGACTAAGAGATCTGAACACATCACACCAGTTTTGAAATCTTTACACTGGCTTCCAGTCAGTCACAGAATAGATTTTAAAACCCTTCTGCTTGTTTACAAATCCCAGAATGGTTTAGGCCCAGAATACATCTGTGATATGTTCAGAGAATATAAACCTAGCAGAGCTCTTAGGTCCAAAGACTCTGGTCAACTAGTCCAGACCAGAGTCCAGACCAGAGTCCAGACTAAACATGGAGAAGCAGCATTTAGCTGTTATGCTGCAAACAAACGGAACAAACTGCCAGTGGAGATTAAACTTTCCCCAAATGTAGACATTTTTAAATCCAGGTTAAAAACATTTCTTTTTTCATGTGCCTATGCATGAAATCTGCACGGTAACTTTTTTTTAAACTTATCTTGCTTTTAATCATTTTAATGTAATTTATTATTTTATTGTGATTATGTGTTGATTATGTGTTGATGCCTTTCACTATTCTAAATATCTGTAATATCTTTGTTTTATGTAAAGCACTTTGAATTGTCCTGTACATGAAATGTGCTATATAAATAAACTGCCTTGCCTTGCCTTCTGCTGCTGCAGCCCATCTATTCAAGGCTGGACGTGTTGTGTTCAGGGATGTTGTCCTGCAGACCTTGGTAGGAACCAGTGCTGATTGGACTCCCTGTTGCCTTCTTCCTTCCTGCCCGTTCTCCTCTGACTGACATTCAGCTAGGTTTTGTCTAGTGAGGTGGTTGTGTGTGAAAATCATAGTAAATCAGTAGTTACTGAAACACTCAGACCAACAAACATGCCACCTTCAAAGTTCCTGAAATCTCTGTTTTTCCTTCTTCTGATGCTCAGATTAAATTTTAGCAAGTCGTCTTCACCATGTCTTCATGACTAAATTGAGTTGGTACCTAATAAAGTGAATGCAAGTGAGTGTACTTCTTTTTTTAAAATAATAATAACGAATATCCTTTAAGATTGAAGGGGAGCCCCATATCCAAAGGCTCCTCTTCACAGAGTAAATTTATTCAGCATGAAACAGCAGCCAGACCAATCATCTGCTGTCACGATGCAGGACAGGACAGGTAATTAATTAATAAATAATCAGTTTAAAACAATTCCCGGTTTTAAAGTGTGGATATTTGATGGTACTATCAGCAAGTACAGAAGATGTAAGCCTATGTTGACATTCATGTCCTGTGATCTACTGGAAACTGCTGCTCTAAACACACACAGCTCAAATCACCTGACTTTTTTTCCATTGTGCGCAGAAAGAACGAGGTGTGTGTGAATTAGTGAAAGGAGAAAGTGAGTTTTGTGTATTCCAAGCAGGCAGTCAGGATGGTCAAAGTAAGCTAAGCTTCCCACCAACACCTGATGCAGCAGAAAACACAGAAAATGGCCGACCTTGTGAAAGGATGGAGCCTCAGCTCATCCCAACGGGAGATTTAAAGTCATGACTGAAAAGCCTGCACAGGAGAAATCCTAGCAGTCTGTTTAAAAGTGTCATTGTCTATGATAAAATTAAGTTTGTGCAAGTGTGTATGTTTCAATGATGATTTATTAAAGAGGGAAATACAGATGCAAAACTTTGGAAAATAAAAAAGAATCCATGTGCATATCTGCATACATGCAGTTTGACTAATAAAACTACAGTTTTACACATCTGGCCAAAGTGTTTAAACACCTTGCTTTAAATTTGGTTTATTTGCAAGAGTAAGAAAGAGTATCGCAGAGCAGATGACTCCTTCACAGTTAAGATGTTCATCACTATAAGGAACTGCAAGCGTAAACAGTTTGGTGTCTCAACAATCGGAGCTGTCAGGTGGTTTCCTGATGGGAGGCTTCGTTAAAAGCTACTACCAAGGGAGAGCTACCAGAAAAGGCTTTTGTTTTCTCTTCATTACCAAATACTTCAATTTCAACTATTTCATATTGGTTCAAGCAAACACTGTAATGTGGATTTTTTGTATTCTACAACACTACTGTAGGAAATTTATTACATTTTAGTTGCTTTAGATGGGAAAAATGCTCCTGAGTTTAAGCTGTAGCTTGACTGTCTGGAATCCATCTGATTCACTTAAAGCTTACACCAAACCATTTCCAAGTCGCAGACTAAAACCGAAAGTCTTGAGGAAATCTAGGAGTCTTACTGGAGTCGCAGCTCTCCCGTCTTCTCCATCGTTGGTTTTAGGCGGTAATCTGCGCTGCTTCATGTCAGTGTTTTCCTAGTTTTGGGTCTGCGCCAATATCAAATGTGTTTGATATTATCGCAAGTCACAGTGATGAAACACGATCACCAACCAATAGATGAGCAGGAACAGGAATCCCGACAGAACAAAAACAGACGGGAAAAGACGAAGCGATGATGAAACGTTGCAGGCGGAGCGTCCAGGAAGAGGAGCGGATTTATCAGAAGCAAACGTCTGCTGTGTATCATTTCTGTTACAGTATCATGATCTAAGAAATGAGAGAAGAACAGAAACTCGCCCCTCCTCCAGGTGGTGATGAGTCGGTGGAACACCTGGTGGAGATGCAGAGCCACTCTGATAACTGATCCTTGAGGGAAACTGTCCCTGTCTGCTTTGCTGTGGGTAGATCAGCCCTGTTTCACATCAGCTGTCCAACACAGAAAATGCTAAAAGAATCTGGTTGTAGTCTCGTAAACAGTGATTCGGTCTTTGTGAAATCTCAGTAAGAGACTCGCCTAAGACTAAACACTTCTTCCTGGAAAGCGCACAGCTGAACAAGCTGAATCTACCGCCACTGTTCTACATTGTATTACGACTTAAAATACATCTAATGTTCTTTGCAAGTTTCATTGATGTCAACACATTATCTGAGATCTGAAGTCTACTGAATGAAACCATCTTCATCAGGACGTGTTCTTTTTGGTTTTTTTTTAATCACTACCTTGTGGTTATGGGAAATCAACCCGTGACGAAGTTTGGAAATGCGACGTGACTTCACAGCTGAGTCTAGCTGTCACATAATGTTTAAATAAAGTCCTTTTGTCTTTATGAGGCGTCATACTCTCACTGTCATGCTGTGACTGGCAGGTTAGCTGTTACAGCTGCAGAGCTGAGTTTCAAGGTTGAGATTTACACCCTGTTCATTAAGCCTGTATTTAAGTTACACGTGCTGAACTAAAAGAGTCAAAATACAGTTACTGTTATTTGTTGATGGATGAAATGTGGGTTGGGTTGATTTCACAGGCAAAATGGTCTTAAAAGCAGAGGTGATGCAACGCAGTGATATACAAGTCAACATTTTTCTTTCTTTTATTTTATGTTCCAAACATCCGACTCAAAAGCATAAATTATAAATGATCATTTTCAAAACATGTGGGTATATTTCAAATTAAATATTGTGTTATGGGCTCTTTAAATTCCAGGTCTGTTGTTTAGAGTTTCCACTGAACAATGCCAGGCCTTTTGGCTGTATAAAATGAAAATTAAATAGTTTTTTTCCTCACAAGCTGCATTCATCTGCGACCCCAACTAATCTCTTTTCTTCACACTTTCTGCATTAAAAAGCTGAATCTCAAGTTAGAAATCTGCCAGTGGACTAAATTCATCTAAAGCCCTGAAAATCGGACAAGGGTCCAGTGTAGCCTTTCTGCTCCTGAAGGCACAAACTATTCAAACGTATTGATGTGCAAATTAGTAAATGACGTCAACCCAGCCACTTCTGAAACTGTTCCTGAAGGACCTAGCAACAGCATTCAGCCTTCTCCCTTTTCTGCATTGTTTCCGACAGCCTTGCTAAATGTGACGGTTTCCATGGACAGCAGAGTGGAGCTTTGTAAAACTGTCAAAAAACAAAACACCAGAGCTCCTCAAGAGTACAAAATATTATATAGTTATTTAATGTAATAATTCTTCACCGAAACAATGAAATTTTAATAACATTAAATCTTCTCAACACTTTCCTGCTTCATTTAATTAAAGAGGATTTGAACAAAAACTGTGTATTTTTAAATTCACAGTCCAGCGCTGACAGCTGTATTTCTACAGGTCAATGATTCAGAATGACACCAACATGTGACCCTGAGCTCAGCAGCATTCAGGGAACAGGAACATATTGCAGCATCTCTCAGAGGGTTAAAAACAGATGACCAGAAGCTGAGTCAGGGCTGGGCGATTTAGCTGAAAGACTAAGAGCTAGAGCAGGGGTGGCCAACGTCGGTCCTCAAGAGCCACCAATCCTGCAGGTTTTCCTTGCATCCCTGCAACAACACACTTGACTCAAATTAAATGGATCCAACAGCCTATAAGGATCTGCACAATGACTCATTAGTTTGAGTCAGGTGTGTCGGTGCAGGGATGCATAGAAAACCTGCAGGATTGTGGCTCTCAAGGACCGACATTGGCCACCCCTGAGCTAGAGGCTCAACTAGCAGACAGAAGTTGTGTTACAATAAGTTCAATTACTTTTTATAAACTTCAATCAATCAATCAATCAAGCAATCAAACTTTATTTATAAAGCACTTTTCATGCTGGGGCAACAAAAAGTGCTTTACATGAAAAATCAATTTATGCTTATTAAAACAAAAATAAACTACATAACAGGAAAAAAAAGTTACGGTTGCACGCAGGACCATGCATGTACACAATGCAGATACACACACCCCCATTCAGCACACGACTCCTTGATTTCTTTCTCTGTACTAAAAGTAGTATAAAACACTAAAAGTGATAACAATCTGGTTTGATGCTGCTGTGAGGAAACAATATCACGGGGATCCATCCACACCAGGAGCCAGTCCACCCATGTCGCCATCATGACAACCACCCCGATCAGGGCAGACTGGGGCCCACACCACAGCTATAAGACTGCAGTGCAGGGCCCCAGCCACCCAGACAAGGGCTATCACCACAGCAACAACCCCCAAACTGAGCAGGCAGAGCCCCCAAAATGGAGGATCCCCATGAGGAAAACACTGGAATTAAAACAAATATTAAATAACCTTAAGAAACAAGAAGCTAAGAGTAAGTAAATAAATAAATAAACATAAATAAAATAAATACAGTTGAGTAAAATGAAATGAAAATAAAATAAGATATAAAATAAAAAAAATAAGCTTAAGATCAAATAAAATTTAGTTAAAAGTTAAGCTAAAAAGGTCTTAAGCCTCTTTTTAAAAACATCAACGGTCTTCTGCAGCCCTGAGGCCCTCTGGCAGACTGTTCCACAGACGAGGGCCGTAACAACGGAAAGAGGCCTCACCGTATGTCTTGGTCCTCACCCTTGGAACAACTAATAGACCGCTACCAGAGGACCTCAGGGTCTGCGAGGGTTCATAATTTAAAAGCAAGTCGGATAAACAAGAGGGTCCAAGACCATTAAGACATTTATAAATTACTAAAAGAACCTTAAAATCAATCCTGAAACGCACGGGGAGCCAATGCAGTGATTTTAAAACCAGTGTAATGTGTTCCCGCCCTCTGGTCCTCATCAGAACTCGTGCCGCCGAGTTCATGTGACCAGTCGATTTCATGTAAAGAAGGCGAGGTATGAGTGAATGGAAATCTTTTTAGAAATAAAAAAAAAAAAAAAAAAAACACAACTCCCTTCACTGATAGCAAACAGTGAAATGCAGTTTTACAAAGAACTGGAAATCTCCTTCCTCCTCAGAGTGGAGTCTCACGGGATGAGATTTCAGAGTTGTGGATAATACGCTAAACACCGATCAACGGAAACACCTGCAAATCGTAATTGTACTTCGTCAACATTTTAGAAATTTTGCTTTTATTTTGTGAAAAACTGTAATGGAAATGCAGCGAGTGACTCCAGTCCGACACTTCATGCACAATGCAATAAGAACAGACCTCATACTCCTCCTTTCTTTTTCTGCTCAAAAATCACTTTGATGAACTACAAATGGACTTATGCATTTAAGCTGAAGTGAATCATCTTCAGTGTTGGACAATCACCTGGACTCATTTGTAACTCTGACGCCTGTATCAGACCTTGACATTTACACTGACGTCCTGTTTAATGAGGCTGGAGCCATCTGCAGTGCCGCCTCAACAGTGGAAACAACCTTGAACCTTCTGCTACTCAGTGATGCACAGGAGAAACAATGAAATGGTAAATGGTCTGTATATAAAGCGCTTTACTGCACCTGGAATGATACCTATAGCACTTCACATCATATTCACACATTCACACACTGATGGCGGAAGCCGCCATGCAAGGCGCTAACCACGACCCATCAGGAGCAGTTTGGGGTTTGGCGTCTTACTCAGGGACACCGCAACATGAGCTCGACAGGCGGAGGATCGAACCAGCAACCCTCAGGCTACAAGACGACCACTCTACCCACTAAGCCACGCCTGTCCATGAGGAGAAATATTCTCAAAGGTCTGAACAAGCAGAGTGATAATTACCTGATAATTAATGAGCCATAACTCATAGACTGTCTGCAAAACCATTGACTGCCTCCGAGTCCTTGTAGTCTACTGAAGTAGTAATAAAGCAAGTAGAAAAGCTGCCTGCTGACTGGAGTGCACTGCTCGGAAAGGTCACTTGGCAACAAGTGTGACCCTTGAGGCAGCCATGTTTTGTTGTTCCTGACCATAATGATAACTTAAACAGCAACATTTGAGGTTTCCAACAGACGAGCATGTTAAAAAACACAAATTTGTGCTTAATAATATATATAATATATACAATATAATGATACTTATTATTATTGTATTGATCAGTTATTAAGTTCATTATTATTATAAATAAGCTTTTATGATTATTGATAGTCTATTTATATTCAGTATTACTAATTTACTATGAATCAGATAAATTTATTATCAAATTTTGTTCAGTTTATTTTTTTAAACCATAAAAAAAGCAAAAATCAGGGAGTATGATCCCACCAAGGCTGTAATGCTGTGGCACAAGGACTGTTAGGAGCAGGAGGCCAGACGAAGAGCAGAGAGGGAGACGTCTGGTCAGCTTTTAGTTTATGAATTCAGACATTAACACTTTATCAAATAAATTTCTTGTTGACTTTGTTTAATGTTGCTGTGACTTCCACTTTCAGTTTGGATACAACACAACACAGTATTATAGAAAATAACGTGTGTAGAGGTATGTGTGTGTAAAATAATTTAATAATTTGGCCAGTAAAAAATATGTTTGGCTGGTGGATTTTTTTATCTACCGGCCAACTTGGCCGGTAAGTCAAAAAGTTCATTTTGGACACTGTCTGCTAACATCAGTGATGTCGAAGGCCATGGAGAAGCTGAGATTTAAATCCCCATGAAGGCTCTAAGTGAAAGCTTGCTGTTTATCCAAAGTGTGAATCATAGATGGGGTAGGTTAATTAAAACATAACTCTGGTTTCAGTCTGAGTCCGCTAACCCAAGCACAAAAGTATGAAGTGGAACAAATAAAAGGAGACTCCCTGTGCGTTTCACTTTATTTAATTTAATTTAATTTAATTATCATGACCTCGCAGGAGAGACGGTCCAAAGATTCAAGTCACTTTTAGAAGCTGCATCCACGTGAACAGAATTTAATGTACTAAACCAGAAAAGAGTAGAGATGAGACAACTGACCTTGAAGCTGATTTAGCAGCTGGAGTAGAGCTGAATAATAAACCCTGTTTTGATAATTACCAGGCAAAATCTGATAAGGCACCAACTCACAACAGCATTCACGAGGTGTGAAAAATGTGCAGACAGGAGAAGCAGAAATAGGTCAAATTATCTGTACTTAAAGGGTGGAATCATATCAGTACAGCAACACTGTCACTTTAACAGCTGAAGCAGATTTCTTGTCAAACTCTCGCTATGTATCCATCTCTCTCGAATTCCACTGTTTCAATTCTTCATTAGCTTTGAGTGACATGGACCCAAAGCAGTGTGTGAAAAAGGGATGGCTTTAGAAAGACAGTGGCATGAGTAAAGCACTGCTGACACTGAAAGCATTTAGTAGAAGCAGTGGGACTTGATTTCAGAGAACTGATCCATTAACACAACAAAAGGTCAGTTTCCCCATTTTATTAGCCATTACCATGTAGGAAACTATTTATTCCTTAACCTAGGCAACAGTTAAAGTGAACTGAAGTCACTAAAATTTAACAAGGAAATCCACAGATATCTGCCATTTATTTGTAAGTGAGCTGATAGGATGGGGCCTCTGTCTGATAGTAATCTATTAGCTGTCTCAGCGGTGACTAAGCAGAACGTGATCCTGTTTACTGTAAACAGTGCTTGCCCCTATTCATGGATTTTATACCTGAATTCTGTGTTTTACTTTGTAACCTGGTCAGGGCAAGCCTGATACTAAAGTCAGGCTGGGAGTCATATACTCACTCAGGCCACCCCAAATCATATAATGCATGTATATGCTCACACTTGTGCAAATGTACGTACACACACACACCAATGGATTAAGTAATCACCAAAGCTCATTACTTTAGACCAACTTTCACATAAAACTACAAACCTCCAGTCCAGTGTTTCTCTCGTCTCTACCCTCATCACAAGGTTCAACACAACAGTCAAAACAAGACTTTCATTAGTAAATGAAAAGGTCATCTCAACTTAGATAAGAGACTCCAACTTTAGGAGGGGTTCCCAAACTTTATCATGTAGCAACCTAACCTGTGAAGATATGTTTGGTCCAGCAGCACCCACCAAACAGTTCATGTGGTAAAATGTCCTGTCCACTTATAACCACTGAGCAGCTACAACTGAAGAAGCCATCCAAAAACCGCTCGCTTACTTACAGGTCTGGCATTTATACTACAGCATTTTCACTTGAATGGTGTGGACGCACACCTTTCTGATAAAAACTTCCCTTCACAATACTTGGGGTAAGTGAGTTTGATGGAGGCTACCTTTACTTTCTGATAAAGCTCCTCCTTCACCAAAACAGGAGATGTTTTTCACTTTTTCCAGAAACACTTAGGGTGGCATTTCTTAATTTTTAGACAACTTTGGTGTTTCTGTTCATCTCTTAGCCATCACTGACTTTCTGAGGAAGAGTCCCACCAGCTCAGGTGACATATCAGAATCAGAATATTTTTTGTCCCTCAATGAACCTCAATGATCCACAGAAATTCTGGAAAATGACTGAGTCTCTTTCTTGAGTAAAATTTCTCACACTCTTCCTACATTCGTTCTCAAAGATTCAGTCCCAGTTTCATGAGAGAACAGAAGTCTTGAATTGCTTTAATTAAAAATTTTTATTAGTGGGTTCCTTATTTGGTTCTGCAGGAACCCCTTCTACAAATCCTGGCCTAGAACCCAAAAGATCTTCCGGGGATCCTTTTAACTTTGCACCTTTTACTGTTCATGAAGTGCATAAAGCTCTAAAAACATTAGATCACAGAAAACTGCTGGGACCAGACTTGATTGAGCCTTGTTGTTTTAAGTTGGCAGTGAATTCAGTAGCAAAGCCACTTTCAATTCTTTTTAATCTTTCAATCAACACCATAGAAATTCCAGCAGTTTGGAAATCAGTGTTTGTTCAACCCTTACTAAAAGGTGGTGATCCAGAAGTTCTGAATAATGACAGACAGTTGCATGCTTCTCAAATTGCCTGATTTACAGGACTCAGCGCATTAAATATGAGGGTCTTTGCTCTTAATTTGTTGTTGTCTGAAAGGGGTGCCGCAGGGCTCAGTTTTGGGGCCCTCCTATTTATTTTGTACATCAATGACTTGGGTCAAAATATCTCTGATGCTAATATGCATTTTTATGCTGATGATAGTTATTTATTGTTATGGAACATCTACAAACTAGGCCATTGAAACCCTGCAGAAAGCTTTTGTTGCTGTCCAGCATTCACTTCTTCAGTTAACTTTAGTCCTCAATGCTGACAAGACTAAGCTAATGTTGTTTTCTAATAGGAAGGTGGCTGAAACTATTCCAGTAGTTTCCACTCTTGGAGGGAATGTCATAGAGGTGGTTCATGAATACAAGTACCTTGGAGTCTTGATTGATGACTCCCTCACTTTTAAAGCGCAGATAGAAAAACTTGTTGAGAAACTAAAACTCAAACTGGGTTTTTTCTTTTGAAGTAAAAAAAGTGTCTCGTCACTGCAACTTTTTTATCTGTATGAGATTATGGTGACCTCTTTTACATGAATGCTTAATCTTCTTGTCTTCAAATGGTGGACATGGTTTATCATGCTTCTCTGCAGTTTATAGCAGTTGGCAACTGCAGAGCTATGACGCATCACTGTGACTGGTACTCATGGGTGGCATTGCCCTCTCTGGCCACTAGGAGGCTGGCTCATTGGTACACATTTATTTACAAGGCTATGCTTGAACTACTGCCTCCCTACATTTGTACTTTAATCACACAGAGAAGTGTTGATTTGTACTCTTTATGATCAAATGAGCAGTTGTTCATTTCTGTTCCTTTTTGCCTGCACAGAGCTCGGAAAGAAAGCCTTTGTTTACGCAGCTCCTTTCGCTTGGAACATGTTGCAGAAAGGCTGGAAATAAAGGCTGGAAATTGACAGTTATTACCCTTAAATGCCTTCAAAACCAAGCTAAAAGCACCAGAGACTGTCTCAATAATGTGCAATTGTTTTTCATGACCAGTTTTATATTAATGTTTGCTTGAATGTTGTAACTGTGTGTTTTTACTGGCCTCCTGGCCAGGACTCCCTTGGAAAAGAGGTTTTTAATCTCAATGGAACTTTTGTGGTTAAATAAAGGTTAATAAAATAAAATAATCCGTTGGCTGCAGCTGTCAGAAAACATTCACTTGACTTTCTTTTCTTGTTCATTTGGCTCAAACCCCCATGAAAAACTTAGATTAGCAGGGAAGGGCACATAACACCCTCATGTGAGTGAATTTCACAATATTCTTCATTTCACAAACAATTCCATTTTTTATGTCAAATTCTGTGATTAGGCCTGCGTTTTCCACATCACGGAAATCATATGATCCCAAGTTTTTATTAAAGTCTAACTTGGGGATGGACTGAATCATGGATACATCTAAAATCTGCAGGCAAGTAAGAAAAGCGTATGAAGCAGCTCAATTAAACCATCTAATAAGTATAGAGGTAGAAGTTAAGCCTCTATAAAATCAGCATTCAGCCTGAGCTGTATAAATATTCAAAATATGGATAGATTGTCAATCAAGATCAATCAATTTAATCAGATTATTGTGGTGTGCTACATAATTTGTTTCTTCTGTAAAACTGCCAGAGCTCACCTCTCAGCTTTGCTGTATTTGCATCAGTGTGAAAATGGTTGACAGGAAAAGTAAAGACTTTAAAGTTGCTGAGCTATAAATTCAAAAGCTGAAAGAACCTGAAAATTATGTTTTATCATCCTGCCTGCTCACTGAAACTCAGATTAAAGGTGTGTTGTTGATATATTAATATGATGACACACAGATGCTTTCACTGTATTCTGCTAAGAACCATTTCCATGATGCTGAGCTCATACATGAGAAAAACGAGTCTCATGCACCCGTATTTTGTCAACATGGCAGACGTTATAAAACTCATCACATGCCATGCTCATTATGTGAAGCTGCCACTGATTTTCAGTCCAGTTCTTGGGTCATTTGGCACATTCCAGCCATTTTCCTCCCAGTTTCCTTTCATGGAGAATGCCTTCTTGACAGCCACCCTTACATGCAGACCATTTTTGATGAGGCTTCAGCCAACACAGGATGAATCAACCGAAGGTCCAGATCAGGGATACTTAGTTTTGTGCTACGAGAGCTGTAGTCCAGCAGATTTTCAGTGTGTCCCTGCTCCAACACACCTGACTCAAATTAAATGGATCCAGCAGCTTATAAAGTTCTGCACAGTGACTCATTCATTTGAGGCCAGGATACATTGAAAGCCTGCAGGACGACGGCACTCATAGGAATGAAAGGAATAGCCCGAGTCTACATGTATCTCCCATCTCCTGTCAGGTCTTTGCTGGATTTATTTTCCGTTTCGTAAGGACACCACTTTCAAATACTGTTCATCTGTTGCAGACTTTAGGGCTGCCACTTGTCTGCTTGTCCAGTTTTCTCACATGTTTAAGGACACACTACATACTACTATGCAGATACACCAAGTTTCCAGCTAATCACGCTTTGGGAAACACATTGTTGAAAAAAAAAACTATTTTCTGCCTGTCAAACTTGGAAAAAAACATTCCTTTGAAAGTAATCAGGCATAAGAACTGGAGTGAAAATGTGTAAAAAAGGAGTCGATATCCACAAAAACCTTTGAAAGACCTTTAGAAAATGTGGATGTTGCTTGAGAGCACTTTAAAGTATAAGAAAATGAACTTTTCCAATGTTCTGTATATAAAAATAAAGATATTTACTCTGATATTTTTAGTTCTGACTGCCAGGCAATAATCAATGACCACAACGCCACGTCTACAATTTAAATCTTAACAAATCATTCTGTCCTTCAAAATGACTGTTTAAGACTGAGTTTGTGAGCCACGGAATAAATGTGTCTAAATAAAACGTGTTGGCAACACTTCTGTGTCGCAAGGACAGGACTGCACATGGCCTCCATTCACAGTGCCAGACACCCATAAAAAAGTCATTTATCAGGGCATCTTTGACATAAATCTGAAAAGCTGAGCCAAAACTGCTGCTAGGTTCAGCTGAGACAAATCCTCTGTCCAAATGAGGCATCTCTCCTTTCAGTTTACTTTGACAGCATCTGCAAGAACTGAAGGAAATGCTGGAACAAACCATGGTTCACTGATGTACATCCTGGCTTCATTAGACATCCCCCTGCTCCGATTAATGAGGCAGTGGTGGCTTGCCAGAGCTCCGTTCTGTCAAGTGCAAACTAACCAGAGGAAGGAAATAGGTCATTTTCAAGATTGAATGTATTAGTCAAAAGGCAGTCCGCTTGTGTAGATTTCCATCATAACATAAATAAACACCAAAGCATGACTCAATTTCATGTGACTTCACAAAAAAATCAAAATGCTGTTACAAACATGCAAATTAAAGTGGGCCTGCTGCAACCCAGTTCACCCGAGGTCAACAGCAGCACCAGAAAAAGACCTTGTTATCTTACAGCTTGCAGCTTTCAGTAAGCATACACTCTGAGGAACCCTTCTTCCCAGTTTCCTGAGCATTTTCTGTGTCTGCAGGGCTCTCCCTAAATTTTCAAGGTTGCTTCAGCACTGCGAGTATTAAAAAGGCCTTTTTGACTGTCTCATCTACGCCAGCTGTATTTGTGCCAGCTCATTATTAATTGATCGCCTCTGACAGTGAAACACATTACACAAGTCTGCTCAACCTCCTGCAATTTAAACTGGGTTTCCATTAGAGACAGGAGACGTTAAAAACAAAGAATTGAGGTAACAGAATAATTCATGTTAACCAGGCAACACGAAACACACAATGTTAGCAACCATCAGGCGACATTTCACTCAAATTTAACTGAAAGGCCCTAGAAAAAGTAGCGATAGAGCATATTTCAAACTTAATGCTAGTAAGTAATGAATATTGTCATGTGTCAAATCATTTTCATCATAAAGAGAAATCCTGCATAAAAGTTATGGTATTTTATATATCATGAAAAATCACATCTCTTCATGTTTTACATTATAGTCACATAATAAACATTTGTGCCACATTTAATTCTTATTTTTTAATTAATTTGAGGATTTATGTTTCATTTGTCATTTCAGTTTCTGCTCCAGCTCAGCTCATCAGTTCCAGCTCTGACCGGTTTGATTAAAAAAAACTTGAGGACAATGCTTTAAGCAAGGCAAATTTATTTATATACCCAATTTAAACACAAGTCTACTCCAATGTGCTGTGCATCATCAAAAGAAACATTCACACAACATACAGTGAGTTGCACACTTCATACGGAGTGTACACATTTATTAACATGGATTTAAAAGGAAAAACTAGTTTAATCAAAAACAGTTGAAAACAAGTTTTAAGACTAGATTTAAAACTAAGGTGAGGTTAAGTACTCTGGTTAAGTACTTTCTGATGGTTTGTTCCAAATATTAGGAGCATAAAAACTAAATGCAGATTCTCATTATTTAGTCTCAACTTTCAGGATGAAAAGCAAATTTGACCCAGGTGATCTAGGAAGTCTCAGTGACTCACATGGTTTCTGCAGATCAGATATAGGGCCTATAGGGCAGCAATATTTTAAAAATCAAGTCTTTGGTAAACAGGAAGCCTGTGTAACGATCCGAGGACCAGAGTGATGTATTCACACTCATCTTTGAACACAATTTATTACTCACAATGACATTCACTAAGTTACGGGGGAGCTAAGGGGAGCTCAGCTCACCGAAAGGTAGAGCTCCCCAAAAGACATTCAACTGATACTTAAAAGGGAAGCCCTAAAATTTGTCCACTTTCAGGTTACATTAAAATTTTCAATAAGGTTCCTGATGTCTCTTGAAAAGAGTAGGATTGTGTTGTCAACATTGTGTTTAATTTTTTATTTTAGTTAATTAAAAATAATGCAGGCGACCCGTTTTTGGTTCCTTCAGCATCATGGACAGCGGTGGTGGTTTGTGGCACGCTGCGAGCGTCCACACAACAAACTCTTGATGTGCTTCCTTTTAAGGTTGTTAAAATAACTTTCAATCCCTGTTTCTGATTCGACAAGCTGCATACAGGAGTAGCAGAGCGGTTATTTTTGGTAGTGACAACTACGTGCATTAATTATTATGCTTGTGCAAGTGGCGTGCGAGTCGCGGCAATTCCCCTGAAGGCCCGGTGTAATTCGAGCCCTGCCCGTACGTGTCCCATGTCTGATCTTTTTATTAGTCTGAACGGCACAAATACAAATTTTTCAGATGCGACCCAAGCCCCTTTCTTATGTGGTACTAAATTGAATACATATCCTATCTTTTACAAAGCAACCTCAGTCTGAATGATCATGTCGGATTTAATCCAACTTTTATGTCACTGTAACAAGCATGCGTAGTTACTGTGTCGTCGTGTTTAATCACTAATAACTAGTGCGGTTTCATGGTGGTGTGTTATTCTCAGTTTTTTTATTGGCGGTGGCAGCCTGCCTAGTTTTCCTACAGTGGTCTTTTGATGTTTTCTATCACGTTTCTTTGCCGGTGTAGCAGCTGCTTGTCTGTTTTTTTCTGTTTGGCTTAGATTGTACAGTTGTTGCTGTCATTATTCATCTACTGAATCCTTGACTCCTTTCTTTTTCTTCCCTTTCTCATTCTCATTTCCCCATTAATTAAGCATTAATAGGTCATTCACCAATAACCAAATTAAAAAATAAAAAACCATTATAAGTGTCAAAGGGAGCCTTATATCCACCAAGCTTTTTTCCCGTTATATCAATTAAGCTCTCATTTCGTCATCAAGCTTGCTATGATGCTGGACAAGATAGAAAAACAGACTTGTAAAAACTCCATTACAGTAGTCAACTGTGTACTGAAAACAAATGCATGAAAAACCACCCACCAGCCACCCTTGTTTTCAAGTGGTACAAGGCTGATTTTGGTAGTGCTTTTATATGGCTTTAAAAATTTAGTCCTAAATGGAACAGAAGCTTTCAATGCTTTGCTTTTTCAGCAAAGCTTGCTCATCAATTAGATCTAATTTGCACTGTTGGAAGTGAAAAGGAAACACTCAAGCATGAATAACTCTTTAACTGAAATTACAAAACCAGCTCATTTTAATGCCAATTACACCAGAAGTTTTCAAAAAGTTGTTTTCAATCACTAACACTTAGTAAAAGTTTGCAGTCTTAATTCTTAACAGAAATAATGAAATGAATGCAAGGGACAAATGTACATTAAGGTTGGGTTGATGTAGTAATGCTGAGCAACTTGTTTCAACAGCAATGTCCATTCGTTGGTTATATTTCCTTTTTTATTTGCCTTTATGTTCAAATAAATTCTCCAATCAAAAGATCAAGTCAGTCGATGTTTCCAGAAACTGGATTAGTTAGTGTCTGTAAGGCCGAGGTTTCTCATGTTTTTTTAAAACTTGTATAAATTCCTTTAGGTCAGGGATCCCCAGCTTCCACGTGAGCTTCTGTACTGCAGCTTTTAGATGTGTCCCTGCTGCAATACACCTGACTCAAATCAATGGGCCATTAATGGACTTATATAGAACTTTTAATTTGAGATTGGGAAACATGTAAAACAGCAGCTCATGAGGACTGGGTTTGGAGATGCCTGAGTAAGAGTCTAAATTGTTATGGGTGTCTCGATCCGATATTAATACTGGAAATAGGTCTGATAAAACCAGTATCGGATTATATCGGCCTGCATCAAAAATCACAGATATAAGCACTCAGATATCCATTCTGCTCCAACAATTTTATCAGGCAGCACCCGGATCCAGCATGCAGAGCTCACGTGATCACAACAGAGTGTGCTAGCAAAGTACCAAGGAGCAGTAGCGATGTCGGCCATGTGGCAGAATTTTTCATTAAAGTCTAAAAAACACAGTGCCGCTGAGTGCAACACTTGTCTTTAAAAGTTTCCTGTCGTGGGACAGAACCGGGAAGTTTAAACCTCCAACCTCATCGCACATGTGAAGCAGCATCACCAATAACTATCAAGAGGCTCTTTAGTACAACATCAATTAACAGAGGAGCACAGGATCAGGTCGATGGCTCAGCATGCCCAAATGCTTATCTTCTTTAAAAAAAAATCTCCATATCATGCTCAGACTGCACAAAGCAGAGATGGGGGAGTAGGACTGCTTAACTGACTGGTTTTTATTTTTCTGTTCTTGTTATTAGGGTAATAAATTTTTTGTGTTTATACTATTTTTTGTGAAGGCTAATGGCCCATTTATGCTTGACACATAAGTCGGATAAGCACACGAAGGGACAGTTTCTTGAGGTTGGAGAGTAACACAAACAGTGTAAACTATCCTTTACTAAAGCAAATCCAAATTGTTTACTACAATGCATCTCAGAATAGCACTGAGTAGTAAACTGGTTCATACAAAAAAATGGGTTTTATTTTTGTTATAAAATAACTTTGTCTTGTACAGCAAACACTGCTTTATATAACCTGTTCATTGTTGGGAAAATAGTGCAGCAGGAAACCGTTTTTTCACTGCTGCACCACTAAAGATACATGCAGCAAAGCAGTTGTGTTATTGAAGATGTTGAGCAGTGAAAATAGAATAAGTTCAGAAAGTTGAACGTGGCAGGAGAAAAAAGGAGCCATATCTGCTGTCTGGTGATACTTTGGTTTTAAAAGGCTGGACGTTGACGAAACAACTACTTCAAAATCCTGTTGAGCCAAAGTTGGTGATGTTGATATTAATAGATTCAGGGCGATGATAAAGATGCAGCGAATGTTAAATTTTGCTTTGTTTTGTGTAAAATGTCCAATTCCTCCTCCTGTGGGCTCACCACCTGCAGGAGGGGCCATAGGGGTTGGGTGCAGTGTGGGTTGGGCGGCTGCCAGAGACGGGGACCCTGGCAGATGATCTTCGACTGCAGAAGCTGGATCTAGGAAAGTCGTATGTCACCTCTCTGGTGGAGAAGGAGCCTGAGCTGGTGTGCGAGGCTGAGCGGTTCCGGCTAGATATAGTTGGACTCACCTCGACACACAGCTTAGACTCTGGAACCACTGACCCTCTTCGATTCTGGAGTTGTTCACGGTGAGAGGCGCCGAGCAGGAGTGGGCATGCTCATTGCCCCCCGACTTGGCACCTGTACGTTGGGGTTTACCCTGGTGGACGAAAGGGTAGCCTCCCTCCGCCTTCAGGTGGAGGAATGGGTCCTGACTGTTGTTTGTGCTTATGCGCCAAGCAGCAGTTCAGAGTACCCACCACTTTGGGAGTCCTTGGAGGGAGTGTTGGAGAGCATTCCTTCCGGGGACTCCCTTGTTCTGCTGGGGGACTTCACTGCCCACGTGGGCAATGACGTTGAGACCTGGAGGGGCATGATTGGGAGGAATGCCCCCCTGATCTAAATCTGAGTGGTGTTTTGTTGTTGGACTTCTGTGTTTGTCATGGATTGTCCATAACGAGTGTCCACATGTGTACTTGGCACCAGGATGCTCTGGGCCGCAGTTCGATGATCGAGTTTGTAGTTGTATCGTCAGACTTGCGGCCGCATGTCTTGGACACTTGGGTGAAGAGGGGCAAAGTTGTCCACTGATCACCACCTGGTGGTGAGTTGGCTCAGATGGTGGGGGAGGATGCTGGTCAGGCCTGGCAGACCCAAGCGTGTTGTGAGGGTCTGCTGGCAACGTCTGGCGGAGTCCCCTGTCACAAAGAGTTTCAACTTGCATCTCCGGGAGAGCTTCAGCCATGTCCCGGGTGAGGCGGGGGACATTGAGTCCCAGTGGGCTATGCCTCTATTGTTGAGGTGGCCAGCCGCAGCTGTGGCAACAAGGTTCTCTGTGCCTGTCGTGGCGGTAACCCCCAAACTTGCTGGTGGACACCAGCAGTGAGGGATGCCGTCAAGCTGAAGAAGGAGTCCTATCTGGCCTTTTTGGCCTGTGGGACTCCAGAGGCAGCTGATGGGTATCGGTAGGCTAAGTGGAGCCCAGCTTCAGCTGTCGCTAAGGCAAAAACTTGGGCATGGGAGGAGTTTGGAGAGGCCATGGAGAATGACTTCTGGACGGCTTTGAGGAGATTCTGGTCCACCATCTGGCAGCTCAGGGGGGGAAAGCAGTGCTTCATCAACACTGTGTACAGTGGGGATGGGGAGCTGCTGACCTCGACTTGGGACGTTGTGAGGCGGTGGAGGGAATCCTTTGAAGACCTTCTCAATCCCACCGACACGTCTTCCAATGAGGAAGCAGAGTCTGGGGACCCTGGTGTTGGCTCTCCCATCCTTGAGGCTGAGGTTGCTGAGGTGGTTAAAAAGCTCCTCGGTGGCAGGGCCCCCTGGGGTGGATGAGGTCCACCCAGAGTTCCTTAAAGCTCTGGATGCTGTAGGGCTATCTTGGCTGACACGCCTCTGCAGCATTGCGTGGACATCAGGGGCGACTACAAGGGGGTTCACACTCCTCAGCCTCCCTGGTAAGGTATATTCAGGGGTCCTGGAGAGGAAGGTCCATGGATAGTCAAAGCTCAGATTGAGGAGGAGCAGTGTGGTTTTCATCCCGGGGACTCCTGTGGGGGGTACTCCGAGAGTATGGAGTGCTGGACTCGCTTGTACGAGCTGTCCGGTCCCTGTACGACTGTTGTCAGAGCTTTGTCCACATTGCCGGCAGTAAATCAGAATCGTTTCCGGTGAGGGTTGGACTCTGCCAAGGCTTTCCTTTGTCACCAATTCTGATCATAACTTTTATGGACAGAATTTCTAGGCGCAGCTGAGGTGTTTAGGGGATCCAGTTTGGTGGCCTCAGGATTGGGTCTCTGCTCTTTGCGGATGATGTAGTTCTGTTGGCTTCGTCGGGCCGTGATCTTCAGCTCTCACTGGAGCGATTCGCAGCCGAGTGTGAAGCAGCTGGGATGAGAATCAGCACCTCCAAATCCGAGATCATGGTCCTCAGCCGGAAAAGAGTGGAGTGTCTTCTCTGGGTTGGCAATTATGTCCTGCCCTTAGTGGAGGAGTTCACCTATCTCGAGGTCTTGTTCACGAGTGAGGGAAGGATGGAGAGGGAGATCGACAGACGGATCGGTGCGGCATATGCAGTGATGCAGACTCTGCATCGGTCCGTCGTGGTGAAGAAAGAGCTGAGGGAATGGCGGGTACAACGCAGGGCGTTGTGTGTTAACAGAACCCAAAACATGCGCTCATGTAGGACGCCAGGTGGGAGAAATTCTCGCAGTCAGACATGGAAGAACAAAGTTCTGATAGAAACATGGTCAACCCAAGATCACTAAGATTTGATGCAGCACCATGTTCTGTTTTTACGTGATGGGAAAAGAGTTGTTCTGCATTAACTAACAGATTAACAAGTTTTCTTATTTATTTTTTGTCTTGTCCTTTTTTGATGTAGAGCCGACAAAGACAGTAATACATTATTTTAAAGGTTCTTTCCGCTTGAATAAGTCCAGTGTGACAGCAAATGCAAACCAACAGAATGTTGCACCTTGTATCAAGTCTATTGGAATATTACGCTGGATTTATACAGGTGCGGTGTCTGCGTATGGTAGGGCCAGTGCACTCGAGCATAGGACTACTGCGTTGTGTTGGAGATTATCTGCTACGATTTCCACACAAATTCAGCAAGAAGCTCCACAAAACCTGCAAATGTAATCAAAAACTGACCAATAACAAGGGAATACTTGTGTGTAACCTTGATGCATGCAGGGGTGCACGACGGGTCTGGCGAGGTGTGTGTCAAACCTCCACGGACCTACACTGAGCATTCGGCGGCAACGCCATAACTGACCTGAAGCAGATGTCACTTAAGTATAAATCCAGCTGCCTGCCCAGACTAACTTTAGTCCAGAATGTATGAATGGGAAGTTGACAGGGAGTTAAAAGTCTCACGAAAAGGAAAATAAAGAGAAAATTTAATGTGATCATATGAGTTCCTTAGCTTGACAACTTTTCATAAATTGGCTTTATATAAACACAATGACAAAGAACTGGATTAACTTGGATCATAATTACATTTAATTGGATTACAGCATTTTGAATAGGATTAGAGTAGTTTTTGATACAACACTGAACTAAAACAAACTATTTTTTCTAAATCAATTAATAAATCAGCACCTACCACTAAAAACTCATATCAAAAGGCAGAGTCTCTCTATGGCTCTTAAATACCCTAAAAATGTCATTTCCATTTATTTCTAATACCCCACAGTGCTGTTACGAAGGTTTTCTATTGTTGGTCTGCAGCAACACAACCAGTAGGATACTGACCGTACTGACAGGAGCTGGCCCCATTTCCTCCAGCAGTAAATATTCATGGGGTAATTTGGAGCTTCACAGGAATTAGGCCATGACAAGACGGTCTGCTCTGCATTCTTCAGTGATATTACCCGTGTGGGTTCAAGTTTTAAATTCATCCAAACTAGGGCTGCAACGATTAGTCGACGTCAACAATAAAAAATAGTCAACAACGAATTTAGCCGTCGACTACTGTTGGCAGAAAAAACAATGTGTGCCTTTGCTTTTTTTTTCTCATTGAGTTTTTAGCAGCTCGTCATCTAATGCCCTCTCTTAAGCCTCGCGTCCTCAGTCCTAACAAGATTAATATAGCTGGGCTCAGAGACAGTGTTGGGTATCAGAAGCAGGCCCTTTGGACAACAGTGGTTCCACATATCAGCATGATTTCTCTTATTTAATATACACACACACACACACATATATATATATATATATATATATATATATATATATATATATATATATATATATATATATATATATATATATATATATATATATATATATAATTAAAGCAGTCTAAATTAGCTGAAGTACTGAACTTGTGATACAAACCTTTGAAAAGTCTCCCAGGAACACAACTTTCTTTTACAGCAGCTATGCCAGTCCCGCTTTGGGCCACTGGAAGCAACGCTCAGATTAAATGCATTCTGTGGAGGTGAAGTATTGCATGGCACCTACTTGGCACAAAATGCTTAAAGTACAAGAAGCAGGAGAAAGGCAAAGTGGTTTTTTAAGGTATCAGTTCAGTTTAACAGTAGACCCACTCATTGGTATTCATATCTAATTTTAAAGCAAGATGACATACGTTTCCAAGCTTAAAACTCTATGGTTGTGACTCGTTTTGATGGCCGGTGACATTTATAATTTACATTCCTGGAACTATCATTGCCCTGCAGCATCCAAAGGCTGAGAAATCACACTTCCCAACTTTTTTCCAGCCCAGAGCATCACATGACAGCTGCTTTGTTTTGCTTTACAGCACCGCGTTGCATATCAGCAAATGGATATCAAGACATTGGCTCTTTTGAACGAGCACCGCTGCCGATTCACCAAAGAACTGTTGGAGGACATTATTAAAGGACGTGAGGAAAAGAAAGAGAGAACATGGCAGCGCAAGAGATAAGGAAAGAGTCAATTTACTGACTGGAGAGGGCTTAGAGAAGAGACGGGGTGCAACACGGATGCTGATTCAGCAGTTTGTTAGTGTTAAAACCTGTCAAAGTTCTGTAGTGTTGCTTAAAAGCTGGGCAATCTTAACAGCCTTCCCCATTTGTGCTGGCTACACATAAAAACACATGACTTTTGACATGAAGTCAAGGTAATGCAATTGATTTTCTTTGTTTTTAGGCTTTAAACTTTATGCTACTAGACAAGCATTCCTGCACCCATAAAAAAGATAATACAACTTAATTTATATAGTAGGTTTCTAAACAAATGTTACAAACTGTTGAATATAGCAGCAGCCGAAAATTAAATTGAGTACAACCACTTGAAAACAATTACTGGATAATGCTCAGAACGAGATGGTCAGACAAAAAAGCACACCTGTTTTTAGATAAATATTAAATTGCTGCAAAATAAATGTCAACATGACATTTCAGCTCCCATCAACCTCCCCATCTTCTTACGGCAGCTTTGACCCCGAATCTGTACAATATTGTTTGATTTTTCATATGATGAAAAGCTGCTCATACACTCTCCAACTTCTTTCCTTCTGCTGTTGCCTAGCAACCAGCTTAGTTTATCTTCATTTCGTTGCTTCTCTGTCCCCTTTTTCCAGTTCCATTACCCTTCTTTAGTTCTTCTAACAAACTAATGTCAGAATTACCTCTATGTAGCACAACACAGTACCTCGGCTGTTTACTTTTAGTTTATCTTATCAAATTGGCCTCCAAGTCTGCCGTGAAAGTAAACTAAATCAGGTGGATTGAAAATATCTCCCATGACTGTCCCAGAAATGTGTCCTTAGATTTCTCCAGTTAAAATCTTAAGAGTTCCTTGGCTAAATGAACATATTTCTATCGAGCCTTGCCAATGTTTTTCTGTGTAGCTCAAATCATATAACTTCAAGGACGAGCATGCTTGGAATCCAAAACTGTCAGGACCTGAGTCTGCACTGACAGAAAAAACACCAAGTTTACTGAAGAGCCTCCAGGCAAGAGATTTAACAAGTATTAAGAGAAGCTGGGCTGGGAAACTATACGGATGCCTGAAAAATCCTGGTAGACTCTTCTTGAAGTCACCACTCTTGCATCTTGTCCTGATTTTTGGTTTTGTATATTGGGAAACTGGGGCTGGTTTTATTCTTGATGCTGACTTAAATTCAAAGCATGAAGTAAATTTACAAGCAGTTTTAAAACCTAAAAAAGAGAAGAAAAAGGGTTTTGCAGAACTTGCAGGGTAACTGAACGCTGTAACGCTTATCTGTTCACCACAAAGACACTCCAGGTTTGTCAAGTTACAGCTGTTAGAGACACGTTCAAATCAATGACTAACTCTAGAGTAATAAATTACTGCTGCTTATAAAGCAAACAGCTGCTTTTAGTTGCCATATTTTGGTCAATGAAGCATTTTACAGCCTTTGAAATGTACCAGGAAATTGCTCATCAACACAAATAGCTCGTCATACAAACACGTGCCAGCAAATCTATGGATTTAAACATGTGGGCATGGTCAAGAAGACTTAAAACTGAGCATCAGAATGGAGAAGAAAGAATTTAAATGACTTTGAATGGGGCAGAGAAGTCAGGATTATGGTTTTTTTTTGGTACGATTATTGTCAAAGAAATAATCACGATTTTATGACAATTGTGATTATTACATGATAAATGTGTAAAATCACAACACTCCTTATAGGTCTTTAAGTTTTTGTCATTTCTATCTTCTGATGCCAAAATAAAATAAAACAAAGTAAAATAACTAAAAAAGTCCCATTCTAACTAAATCCAATCCCAGCTTTGGAAACAATAAATAAATACTGCATATCACCGACTTTGGCTTTCTCTCTGAGAAAACAGGTGGAAATTCTAGAGGACCTCTACCTGGACCTGGGAGGCTTCTTTGTGTACATTATGTTATAAAAATGTTTTAACATTTCTTTTGAAACCAAGAAGAGATTTTACAAACAGAAAAAAATCTTGACTTCCAGCTGTTATTTAACAGAATAGCTGCTGTTTGAGACACACACACACACACATATATATATATATATATATATATATATATATCTATAAAGAAACCAGGTGTTTCTTCAGACCACTGCACAGGCATCAACCTCATGTCGAGTCGGTAAACAAAAGGCAGCTAGTTTTGGTTTCTTTTTTTTCAATCAGTCAGTCTTTATTTATAAAGACACTTTTCATACAATAATGCAGCACAAAGTGCTTTCCATGGTTAAAACAAGAGAGAGGCAGAGGAGCCACCCAACTAGACCGAAAGAACCCGCAGTACAGAGCCGCAGCAGCCACAGCCAATGAAAGCCCCCGGTGCAGAGAGCCCCCTCCGAGGAAACACTGGAGAAAAAACCTAAAAATAATATAAATAGAATACAAGCATAGAATAAATAAAAATGGGTTAACATAGAAAAATAAATAGGCTTGGGGAATAGAATAAATAAAAATAAAATGAATTAATATTAAGTAAAAGTTAAATTAAAAAGGTGGGTCTTGAGCCTGCTCTTAAAAACATTAACATTCTCTGCAGCCCTGAGCTCCTCCGGCAGGCTGTTCCACAGACGAGGACCATACCACTGGAAAGCTGCCTCTCCGTGAGTATGTGTCCTGACTTTAGGTACAGTCAGGAGGCCAGTACCGGAAGACCTCAGGGGCCGCGAGGGTTCATAAGGTAAAAGCAAATCTGAAAGATAAGAAGGCCCAAGACCATTAAGACATTTAAAAACCAGTAAGAGAACCTTAAAATCGATCCTGAAACACACGGGGAGCCAATGCAGTGATTCTAAAACCGGTGTAATGTGGGCCCACCCTCTGGTCTTTGTCAGCACATGAGCAGCTGAGTTCTGTAGAAGTTGTAGAGGTGCAATACTCTTTTTGGGAAGACCAGAGAGCAGGGCATTACAGTAGTTAATACGGCTGCTGATAAAAGCATTCATCAGCATCTCCGTGTTGGCCCGAGAGAGAATGGGGCGGACTCTGGCTATGTTTTTTAGGTGATAAAATCCTATTTTAGTAACATGTTTAATATGTGGAATAAAACCAAGCTCAGAGTCAAAAATAACACCCAGGTTTTTTATTTGTGATGATGGATTTAATGCAAATTCCTGTAAATTAGCTAAGAGTTTCTCTCTCTGAGCCTCAGGACCAATGATTAAAACTAGTCTTGTCCTGGTTAAGCTGTAAAAAGTTTTCTGCCATCCAGGATTTGATATCTAAAATACAGTTGAAAAGGGCGTCCATTGGTCTCATGTCATCAGAAGACATGGAGATGTACAGCTGAGTGTCATCAGCATAACTGTGGAAGTTTACTCCACTGATGACGCTGCCAAGAGGGAGCATATACAAATTAAAAAGAACAGGGCCTAAAACTGACCCTTGGGGCACACCACATGTCATTTTATGGATTTTAGAGGAGCATGTATCCAAACTTACCATATAAGTTCTGTCTGTGAGATAGGAAGTGAACCAGTTGTGAACAGCACCAGAGAGGCCCACCAGGTGTTTCAGTCTGTTTAAAAGAATAGTGTGGTCTACTGTGTCAAAGGCCGCGCTAAGATCCAGTAGCACCAAGACTAAGAGGTTCTGTGAGTCACAGTTAATCCTAAAATCATTTAAAACCTTCAGGAGAGCAGTCTCTGTGCTGTGGTTCACCCTAAATCCAGACTGATATATCTCAAGGATATTTCTACTATTTAAAAAATCATTAAGCTGAATAAAAACCAGTTTTTCTAAAATTTTACTTAAAAATGGTAAGTTGGATACAGGTCTATAGTTATTAAGGTCATTACAATCCAAATTGCTCTTCTTCAGAAGGGGCCTCACCACCGCCGTTTTAAAGGCCGCAGGAAAAACGCCCATCTGAAAAGAGCAATTTATCATGCATAAAAGCTCGTCTTTAAAAAATCCATGAAATGATTTAAAAAGTGAAGTGGGAATTGGGTCTAAAAGACATGTGGTGGGTTTTACTGTGGAGAAAACTTTATCAAGGATCTCAGCATTAACCAAGCCAAAACTGTCCAGTGTTTCCTCGGGTAAAACCAAGCACTCAGATGTGTTCGTGTTCTGGTTGGATAAAATGCCACATCGGATGGCACTGATTTTACCTCTGAAGTGGTCTGCAAACTGCTCACAGAGAGAGTCCGTGGGGGTTCGCTGGGAGCTGTTAAAATCAGGGTTACATAGGTGATCGATGGTGGAAAAAAGAACCTTGGGATTATTTTTATTGTTACTGATTATTTTTGCAAAGTATGTTTCTTGAGTTCCTTAGTGCGTTATTGTAAATTTTAAGTTGCTCACAAAATATCTGATAATTTATTGTCATTTTATTTTTCCTCCATCTCCTTTCTGCCGCCCTGCAATTTCTTTTGAGTTTTTTGACCTCCTCATTCCTCCAGGGAGATATAAGTTTTGGGTAAATCTTTTTTGTAGTGAGTGGAGCAACAGAGTCGAGGCTTGTCTTCAGTTTACTGTTAAAGTGTTCAACAATAAAATCACAGGGTGCAGGTAAAATCACAGGAGGACATTTATCTAAAACCTTGATAAAATTTGCAGCCACTTCAGAGGTTAGATAGCGCTTCCTCACAGTTCGCACCGAGGTCTCCCGCTGAATAAAACCAGTGATGTTAAAAAACACACAGTAGTGGTCAGAGAGAGCCGTGTCAACAACAGAGGACACAACGGCAGAAAGACCATAGGTAATGACCAAGTCCAGGGTGTGTCCTCTGTTGTGAGTCGGCTGCATGGCGTGTTGCTTAAAATCCATATAGTTAAGAATTTTTAAAAATTCTTTTGAAACTGGGTCTAAATGATTATTTATGTGCAGGTTAAAATCACCGGTTAAAATGATCATGTTATATGTTGTGTGTATGATTGATAAAAATTCTGAAAACTCATTAATAAAAGCAGCACATTTTTGGGGTTTGGTAGTGAGAGTGTTTGGTGTTGAGAGTGTTATTGGTTAAGGATGCTGTGCCACCACCTTTCCTACCAGTTCTTATAGAAAAAGAATAGTTAAAATTTGGCGGGGAGGCCTCAGCGAGAACAACAGGTGCATCCACACCCAACCATGTTTCAGTTAAAAACAAACAGTCTAGTTTGTGGTCTAAAATCAGGTCATTGACAATAAAAGACTTAAATATACGCTCTCTGTTAAATAAAAGTGCCATGTTGAGTGTGACTGGTGACACTTGAACTGAAGAGGCAGGTACTGGTTGACATTTTGGGAGAGGCCTGAGATTATTGATGTTTACGGTATGATATGGTTTGTGGTGGTGTGGTTGCTCTCTGAATGTGATGATGACATGAATTGATGAACTGTGTGAAGGAATGTTAGGTCCAAGTACAGTATTGCGAGCTTTGCTGTTAAAAGTGGAACTGAGTAAGTAGGAGCTGGGACCAGGAGGGCATCGTCGGGCATCGTCATGACGGACAGTCAGCAGGTGCAGTGGGCTTGGTGTAATGAGTGGGCTGGGTGCAGGAGTGCTGTACACCAAATGCCAAATTGGCAGACAGAAGAAGGCAGCCCCACGAGTTGAGGTGGAGCCCGTCAGTCCCAAAAAGATGCCTCCGCTCCCAGAAAGCATCAAAGTTGTTAATAAAAGTTGTTAATAAAACCCAGGTTGTGGGAACTACAGGGGGAGGAGAGCCAGGTGTTGAGGCTGAGCAGCCTGCTAAAGCAGCCTATCCCTCTGCCGCAAGTGGGGGTGGGGCCAGAGATAAAAACATTTACCTGACATTGTCCAAGCAACATGAAAAGATGGAGGAAATCCAGCTTTAACAGCTCGGACAGCTGTTTAAGGATATCGTTGGTGACGACGTGGATTATGATCCTGTTGGCCTGCGGCTGGGACCTCAGGGTGCCTGGGATTCTGTCGGCCATGTCCATAACAGTGGCTCCCGGGAACGACAGGGTGAGCGCCCCCCTCATCCGCACGTTCCTCACGATGGAATCCTCGATAATGAGCGTGGAGTGAGGAGGATCTGCCGGGGGTCGAGGGGGACCGGTGGTTCGCCCACCCATGACGTCCACATTATGGCGCCGGGGGTGTGATCTGGACGGCGATGAAACAGCCGAACTGTGGGGGCGGCTGCCCGGCAGGTGAGAGCTGGTCCGCGGCTGCTCCATGGGCCTGCTTCTCCGTGGAGCCGGAGTAAAGTGCAGCTCCCTACTGCGAGTTCTGACAGTAGCGTGGGACTGCCCGTCGCAGCTCCAGGAGCAGGATGGTAGCGACGTCACAGACCCCGGTGACACAGCGGGATGGCGAGGGCCAGCGGCCAGAGGAGGAAAATCCACAGAATCCAGGACGTTGATGTATGTTGATTCTAAACCATTCAGAGCTTTCTAGACCAGCAGCAGAACTTTAAAGTCTATCCTCTGACGGACCGGCAGCCAGTGTAAAGACCTCAGAGCTGGACTGATGTGGTCCACTTCCTTGGTCTTAGTGAGGACTGGAGCAGCAGAGTTCTGGATCAGCTGCAGGTGTCTGACTGATGTTTTAGGTAGAACCTGTAAAAACACTGTTACAATAATCAAGCCGACTAAAGGTGGAATCTGGACTAGTTTTTCCAGGTCCTGCTGACACATCACATCTTTTACCCTTGATATGTTCTTAAGCTGATAGTAGGCTGACTTTGTGGTTCCCTTCATGAGTTTCTCAGAGTTTAGGTCTGAGTCCATCAATACACCAAGATTTCTGGCCTGGTTGGTGGTTTTTAGGTGTATAGACTGAAGGTCTGTGTTGACCTTTAATTGTTTCTCTTGAAGTCAAGTCTAGTTCAGGGCTCCAGACTGCGACCAAATGGTCGCATTTTGATTGGCTAATGTGTGGAAAGAGGCGGGTCTTGGGCGAATTTATTATTCCTCAGAGTTGCCAGCTTAGCGACTTTGTGGCTGTATTTAGCGAGTTTTCAGACCGTCTAGCGAGTTTTTCTGGTTATTGGAGACTTTTGGAGACGGAGGTGAATGAAAGGAGTTTATCTTCCCAACGAGGAGCGGTGCTGTGCAGACCCTCTCATAAGAGGCTTGGTCTTCTCGCAGCAGCAGCAGCTGCATTCAGAGCACTACTACTACACTACACCCCTCTTTATGGCAGCATCCATTACAACTATATGTACCAGGCTGATTATGCTAATTAGCGCCTTCTAGCGACTTTTAGGACAGCCAATAGCTGCTGTTCTTACTGAGGAGTGGGAACAGCAGCTGGAGAGGAGCATCAGTCCCTGAAGCTGTTTATTACCAGGAACTACATGGACCAGTCATACCATGCCCTGTGGGGGATGATGGGAACAAAGATGCCGATCTGCTTAGACTACAAAGTGATAATCAAATCTGGTTTGATTTGATAAGTTCTATGTCTACTTGTTTTGTATTCATGCGGTCAGTAAGACATTTTTTAATGTCAACTGCAAAAAAATATGAATTGTAAACATTATAATTTGTGAATTTATTGTTCAAGTATTTATCAATATTACAGTGAAAATGAGAGGAAATGTGAATATTTGCTTTGCAAGGTGATTTCAGTGTGCACCCCTAAATTTTCTGCTTGTGCTCCTAAAAATTTAGGATTAGGGGCCCTTGTGCTCCTCGTAAAAAAATTAGTCTGGAGTCCTGGAGTTGGATGACTTTAATTATCTTTCTGAATGTAAGCGTATTCTGTGTTTATTCCCTCCTTACCTGAGCCCAAATAAAGTTAAGAGAAGGTGTGGGTCTTCGCCTCCTATTGGCTCTGATCCACAGCGACACAGACGAGAGTTGCTAAAGGTGTAATCGATTGTATAATGTGGAATATGGTGGAATTTGCTCATATGTGGCTATTATCCTCACTAATTTAAAAGTTTTTCACTGTGCCTGAGCAGCATGAGGCAGAAGAGCTGGATGGGACTTCAATGTGTTTTGACTGCTGCAGCTCTCGCCTGCATGCCATCCTGCAATGACCAGCTAAAGTTCAGAGATAAAAAATGGAAAAATCCAACGCAACACTTCTCTACAAGATAGAATATATGTTAATAAAAACCTACAAAGAAAATGGAATAATTTGAAGCCATTCCTACAGTAGAATCAGCTTGTTTAGCTGTGCGCGTTGTCGTGATGGACATGATGGCATTGGGACGGCAGTGCCTCAGGCGATGGAGCGGGTTGTCCAAAGATCAGATGGTCTGCAGTTTGATTTCCACTTGGGCAAGATACCCTCGTTGCCACCAGTGTTGGCATCGCTGGTGAATGAATGTGGATGAGTGTTCGTGGTGGTCGAAGAGGCCGTAGGAGCGGATTGGCTGACACGTTTCCGTCAGGCTGCCCCAGTGCAGCTGTGGCTACACAAGTAGTTTAGCATCACCTACACATGTAGCTTAGCATCTCCTACACATGTAGCTTAGCATCACCTACACAAGTAGCATAGCATCACCTACACAAGTGGCTTAGCATCACCTACGCATGTAGCTTAGCATCACTTACATAAGTAGCTTAACATCATGAGTGAATAATGGACACAATGTAAAACGCTTTGGGTACCTTGAAATGCGCTATATAAATCTAATCTCTTATTATTATGACCTTCTGGGTGTAACCCTGGGGCAGGAGACAGACTCCAGCTGCCCCTCGCTGGACCGGAAATGTTTTAATCTTCACCTCCCTGGGTGAGTTTAAAAAAAAATATTTTTGTGAGATTGTTAGCTGTTGGTGTGTTTTCCGACACGCTCTCTGTCTGCTGACGACGTGTGCTCACCTGTGTGGGCGCTTGCGATTAGCATCAGGTGGGACAGAGAGCAGCTACGACCTGCCGTCATGTAAATCAAATCAATGAAATCAGACTGTTTAGTTTCTAATAAGACAGTATAAAACCTGTTCTAGAGGCCGGAAGAAAATAAATTAACATGACCTTTTAGTGGGAAAGCCCCCTTAATATAATGTTAGTATAAGAGGCTGCCGTGTATTTAAAACAAAAAACTGACTAAAAAATCCCTGGATGTTTATGGCTGTTTGAGCAGCCAAAAACATGGTGTGTCATAAAGCCAAGTTCAAGTCCATGTAGATAATTCTGAAAAAGATTCAACATGAATCCAAAAGAAAAAAATTTGCCAGAAGCAGCAATTTCAAAGTTTCCATGTTTCGTTTCATTTAGCTCAGTGAAACTAGAACGTTTTTATTTTTTTACATTTAACCCGACTTAACATTCATGAATAAAGACTAAACATTTTCCTAAACCTCGTTATTGTTCACAATCATTTAAATGTGTAATGATCAAGCAACGAAAATTAAAATGTGTTAAAATGAGTTGCTGAAAGTAACAGTAAAAAATGAAAAAGTTAGGCGCAGCAGTGCTAAAGTTTCGTCTGGATCCCTGCAATTCCTGTTTGTTGTTTTCTTTCCTTTAGTACTTCATATAATACAAAAATCTAACCTAATAATACAAAAGACTGTTGAATACTTGTTCATCAGCACTATGTCTGATATGAATAACTTTTTTCTGTATCCATTTTAACGCGGCTACAAGATGTCTGCTCTGCAGTCTGGGAGAAGCTCATTCATGTGAAGCGTGAACTGGGAAATATCAAAACGTCACAATTTAAATGGGGCTGAATAATTGTTAAAAACTAGCAGGAGGTACAAACTGAGTCGTGGCTCAACAGTCAAAATAAAAACAACTGCTGTAGATTTCAACCATCACGAGAAGGTGGAGAGAACCAGGGTAACAAAATCAGGACTCAGAGGGTAAATTTTCACAAGTGTGAATTATGAACAAAAGGAAACCTCATTTTTAAATCAAGAACTCATTAATAATGGATGCCCTCTCTTAATTTCACTGCTTTGTTTTAACCTCAGAGCTAAATGCTGATGCTAAAAGGTAGCAAAGAAAAACACAGACTTCCTCCAAGTCGTTCACTCCGAAAGTGGACATTCGCTTCTTCCCACTCCTTCAGGGCAGGGCCATTTTTCTTTTAATGTTTTTTTTTTTTTTTTTTGGCCTTTCTGCTTAAAAATTAAAGTTAAATGCTCAACTTCTCAGTAGTCAAGTCTAAAAATATGTGATCATCCTCTGCTTTAAGAAACATGTTAAAACATGACAGGTGAATCTGAATTTAATGCACCCTGACAAAATGACACCCATCAAACTAATTCGTGGAATGGGGGGTTTGGAAAGTGGGTCTCCAATAAGCATACAATGTGACTCGTAAGACAACCCAGCTTCTGGAGGCTGAGCTTGCTTGCATCTCGGGGTCTTTGTGCTGTCTGGAGCCCCGAGGCTTTCCAGAGTCCCACAGCGTTTGAGGGTTGAAAACCAGGTTAACATGACCAACACAGAGCACTGCAGACAAATATTAATCCAACAAAAACTAACAAGAAATGTATGAGCTCTAAAAGTATAACAGACTGAGGAGGTGAGTTTATTTATTCTAATTATGTAATCTGAGCAATGACAGGACTTTCCGGCTAAATCTGACTTAATTTTCTGGGATGAGAAATGAAGCAGCTAGTTCCCTGCAAATATTCAACTGTCAAAGAATACCACCACTGGGAGCTGGAAAAAGATCCATTTCTCAACAAACACCCTAATCAACAATCACCTCGAACAATGACTGAAAACAGTGATTTGTTGAAGGTTCTTGTAATATTGTCAGGTTTTTCCAGCTTCGGCAGATTTGACTTCAAATTCTGTGGTTTTAATAAAAGACAGGAAGAGTCTTGATAACTCCAAAATGCACATTTCCTCACAGGAGCAAATGCTAAACTTTAAGGCTTTAAAGTTGAACTCAAACCCAACATTTATCTGACTGTAAAATCAAGAGTTGCTGCATGTTTTGAGACAGACGCAAACAGAGAGCGGTGTGGCGTAGATGAGCTGACGGTTTTTATGTCTTCCAACTACATTAAGGTGGCAAAGTATCTGGAAATCATAGCTGCACATGCTCATTTTACAAGTTATTATTGAGTGATGAAGCTGAAACTGCAACATGTTGCTGGGCCAGGAACATTTTACAGATTCAGTACATTATTCCCTTTAACCTGTTTTTACAAGAAATGCATGCTTCTTGTTTCTAACCCATCGGTGGGTTTTTGTTTGATAACTGGTCTGAAAATAAGTGTTTACTGAATTTACAGTTGTGACTGTAGCCTGAAATGGTATACCTCACTCACCTGTCCTGCGGCCGGTTGTTCAAACATAATCCGACTTGAAAATGGATTGTTCAAAAGGGAAATCCGGATTCTGAACTCGGCTTGCATCCCGTAGTCCAGTCCTGGTTGTTATCCGGATGAAACCCTCAGTTTGGGTTCAGAGCTTCTGAGTAGGATCCTGATAACCTGAAAACAGGATTACCCTGATCCCAGCAGAGAGCAGGATTACTAACCCTAACCCTTTCAGGAGGAAACTGTTGTAAAACCTCAGATTCGAACAAATAATAATAATAATAATAATCAGTTTAGTCGTGCATATGCTAATATTTCTATGTTGCACCTGACTTGTTTAACCGTTCCAGGGATGAAGGAGATAATGTAGAAGAGGCTCCTGTTAATCCTGTCAGCATCGCACAGCAAGAATAACAGAACATTAACTCGTCCCCATGAAATAAACCCAAAGCTGACAACAACAACAAAACAAATATAATAATCCATGTTCCTGTCAGTCATCGCTGCTAAATCAGGGAAGAACCTGCCTCGAATCATTTCTAACAGTTGCATCCCTACACGTCCAGTCCGTCCCTCATTCTGGCAGGAGGCCAGAGGTTGGGCCTCCACACGGGGCTCCGGTGCATCATTAACATCGTCACAGAGAGGGTTGCCGTGCTTTTTATTTAAGATATTCCCAAAATATCCACAATGTAGTTGTTAACGGATTAGTTTTATATTTGTTGAGAAGTCATTACATACATAGAACTAACCCCCTACCGGCTCTTCTACCTGCTGTTCTTCATGTAGCCGGAAGCCCACGTTGTTTTAAACGCTGGAAATCCGGATCTGGATCCTGAAAAACGGGAGTCTGGATCAGGTAGATCCAATCCAACGTGGCTTTGAACAACCGGGATAAAAGTAAACTGGAGTACGTGATCCTCCGTCCTGAAAAACGGGATTCCCAAATCCGGATAGTTTTTATCCGGATTAAAGCTTTTCAACAACTGGCCCTTGAATCTTAGCTTTCCAGTAGTATAACGTGTTTACATACTGGGAAGGTAGACTGAGTAAAATACAAATTTATTTGACAGGTCTGGTTTTATGAGAAGAAAGTTTTATAATCCAGCTCATCTTGATCAAAGTGTTAGGTTGTGGGAATTCAGAATTGCTACAGGTTAATAAATAAAGTGCATAAATAATTTCTATTAGTGGCCAAAAGAACAGACAAATCACCTCCTTGGTACTTGAAGAAGCTCATCAAGTCCCCGCCTACCAACCTTGGGAGAAAAATAGAAAAAAATTAAAAATCACTTTAATGCTAACCCTAACCCAGTGGTCCTTAAAAGCAAACATCCTGCAACTTTTAGACGCAGTCCTTATCCAATACACCTGAATCCTCTTGTCCACGTCATTCAGCTCTGCAGAGGCCTGGTAATGTGCCATTTAGGCGTTTTGGAGAAGAGATGCATCTAAAAGTTGCAGGATAGTAGATCTCGAGGACTAGATTTGGGCACACCTGCTTAAACGATTTCTCCTCTGTGCTTGTGTGAGGTTAGACAAGAACAGCAGGTCACCATCAACAGATCATTCATGTTGGAGTTGAGTATGCCCTCAAAGTGCACAAATAAAGACGGTAGGTTGTCAATGACGACATGCAAGATGAAAATTAATCAACGTGATTCACTTTGCTTCTACAAGAATTCCCACTTCGGTTCGGTTAAACTGGTGTGAACATGAACCAGTTCACAAGAAAGCAACATGTTCAGAGGGTCCAGAACAGAGAAGAACCAAAACAGTGTCTGTCAGAAAGCTCTACGAGTCTCCATCCACAAGCTGTTGCATCCATGACCCAAACAGGGATAAGCAGTGGGAGGGGAGGTAATGAGATGGATCATTTATTTATTTATCCAAAACCATGTCAATTATAGCTAAATTTTAACTAGCGCTGGGTAGGGCTGCAATGATTAGTCGATGTTGTCGACAATAAAAATAGTCGACAATGAATTTAGCCGTCGACTACTGTCAGCAAAAAAAAAACAATAAACAAAACAACAAAAAAAAAACAACTACAGAGTGAGACATCGCCTTCTAATCCTATCTCTGCTGAGAGTTGCACAATACACATATGCAAAGAGGGAAAAAAAACTACAGAGTGAGACATCGTCTTCTTTTTTTTTATCTCTGCTGAGAGTTGCAAATGAGTCGTAAAGTCCGCCAGGGAAAAAATATGGCAGCGGACTAGGGAGCAAAACGGCAGCAGAGGACGTCAAAAGTCTGGGATAACTTCACGCTAGACTTACAAAATAAATTAAATACATGTGAGATTTGTAAAGCGGACCTTGTGTACCACGGAAGTACGTCTGCAATGCTCGAACATTTAAAGAGGAGGCACGTCGGACTTACTTAACAACCTCATGCAAGATTTCAAGGCTGAAAATGAAATAAAGGCATTTATTTAATAGTAGGTGACTAATCGACCATCAGAATAGTCATTAGTTGCAGCCCTAGCGCTGGGCGATGAAACAATGACAAAATGTGACTGAGGACTGACAACGCGGCTAACGTTACCAAGGCTGTAGCACGGACTCGCCTCCGGTGTTATGGTCACCGGCTGCATCCAGCCATTGGTAAGTAAATGAGCATTGTAAACTTTAAAAATATCCTAACTGATTTTACAAAGCACATGTTTGTTATAGCAGGCTGACATGTATTTCCCTCCCCAGTATTGAGTATAATTAAATATGGCCAGCTAGCCAGCTGTGATTTAGGTGTTGCATTTGACCGAATACACGACTCGCCCCCCAGCTCACTGGCGGCTTCCAGCCTGGCTTGAAGCCAGATGCTGTGGACAGACTTGTTTTTCTGTCAAAGAATCTTTAAGGGTTCCCTAAATGATGTGCACTAGCTAAAACAAAGCACACATCTACGTTTTGCACTATTTACTGTAGTCTGACTGTTCTTTGACGAGTAATGTAAAAAAAATCTGACGTGCACCAGCAGTATAAAGACTGGTGAACATGTACATTTTGCACTCAAGCTTTTATTAAATGATTTCTACCTCCAACATTTTGAGATTTAAATCCAGTCCACCGTACAAAATTATTTTTATTCACTTTTATTTTACATTTGAGTATTTAAATGCCTCAGAGCCTTAACTGTGACCTGTTTATTTTTTAGTGTTGGGTTGTAGTAGCTACCTATACAAACATTTGTTTGCATGTTTACGGTGTTGTTCCTTATACTAAATACTTTTATGTTAATAAAAAAACGATATTCTAAGTTTAACTAGTGAATCCTTTGGATTCTTAATGTGACAGGCATTATCAGGATACTTTTCAAACTGGCATCATTACTGAATTATATATCATGATAAATATCAATCAATATGGGGAAAATCATCATTTTTTTGCCATATCGCCCAGACCTACTTTTAACTCTGTTACTGTTCTATCTTTTATCCTCGTTATTTTATGCAGCAGCTTCAGTGTCTGATATCTGGGTACTTGAAAACTTCTTCCTCGTGGCTGTTCTTAGCTGGTCCCTGATCCAATTTCCCTCTCAAGGATCAATGAAATTAATCGTTTCTATCCTGTTAACCAAAACAAGGGGATAAGCCTGAAAACCGCGGCATAATATATCTCTGCAGTACACCCCTTCCTCCAATCACTTTAGGGAAAGAGCCTTAAAACTGCTGACAAAAAACATGAGGAGCAAATCTCTAAACTCTGGTGCACCCAGATCTAACAGCTTCCAGTGCTTTCAGACGCTTGTCTGAACACACTGTTGAATTTTCACTCTTTTGCTAAGACAGCAACCTCAGCTTTCAGCAGCAGGGCTTGCCTAAAGTACACCAGAGCAGTTTCACACAACTCAGTGCCAGCAGAATCCTGAATGAGAGCTCCACTTTGCAGATCCAGTCTCATTATCCTCCACTGGGCCATTGTGGAAATACCCAGGCAACTCGCTAATCAGTGCCTGTGTCAATGCCAGGATTGTGTACGGGGGAGTGAAATCTCTTTTGGGAATGTCACGGCATCTTCAGAGGCCTGACTGCACAACGAGCTTGGAGCGAGATGCTTTTTCTCACACTGAATGGCAAAGTTTGTGGCTTGGTGTACATGTGGGAGAGGGCCTGAAGACAGCAGAGTATGCATCGAGCATAATTAACATACAGAATGGAGATAACAATGGATGCTCCACCCTGCATTATGCATCAGTATCTAAGGCTGGGGTCAGAGGTCACGTCTGGCTTTCTGCGTGGCTGTTGAGGACAGATGCAAACAAGGAAACCTTTGAGTGCACAAAGTTTCATGTATATAGGAAGAAAAAACAGACACTGGTTGAATAACAGGAGAACGAGCACAGTCTGTCTGCATGTTGCTTTTATATTTGATTTAAATGCATAATGCTGCATTAACATGGAGCTAGGAAAGGAAAATAAGGTTTGTAACTTGTATCTCCATATCTGAAACAGTAACAAGGACAGGTACAAATCAAATCAAAAGTACGGATTAATTCTGCTGGTCTGAAAATACAAGTCAGTTTTCCAAGTACAAAGATGTGCCACATATTTGACATGTCTCCTCAAGAACCAATCACACGTTTTTCATCCTTGGACAGTTACAGAGAGGGGAAGGCTTAGATTCTCTGTTTTTACTAACAGGAAAACGTACCGCTGCCAATCTGATCAAGCCCACTGTGACGCGTAGCTTTTTAAAGTAAGTTGGTTTATGGATACTCAAAGATCTAACATCTTTACTATTAGCCAATTCTGCCAAGTGTTCTTACCTGTTTCATTCATCCATAAACCGACTTACCTTTAGGGAGCTATGATGGTCAGCTCTGTCTGTGATTGGTTCTCAAGTGGGCGTGTAAAATGTGGCACAAATGGTTTTATACTTTTATACATGTATTTTTAGACTTGTAAAATGCACATTCATTTTCTGACATGTAATATTTACTTGCCTTTTACTTGTACACAACTTTGGCTTTTTGTATGTTAGAATGAGGGCTGCAGGATATCAGGAAAACATGCAATACTACCATTGCATGCTTCTACTATGATGCTCTACATTCAAGATACAACATCAGAGCAGCATAGACTTTTTACATTTTCTCTAAATTCCATCCATCTCCATGAATTAATGCAGTCCTGTTTATGGGATGAACTGTAATGAACTCAATGCCTCTAATCTACAGGTCTTTAATGTTTTTCAGGCAAAGAACACCTAAATGTTACTCTGAACTCTCAAACACACACTACTTGCCACTACATCAGATGCATACAAATGTCATTGTGATTGTTGTCTAGCCAGAGGTGCAACCCACTCAAAAAACGTTATAAGGTGGTTATCATAGCCTTCCTGGTCAAATGCTTTTTCACTGTAATATCAGATTTCACTGCAGGTACTTCAAAGAATCAAAATTTCTACCTGCTGGTTCCCAAGGCAAAGAACAGGCTATTCTTCTCGCATTCATTTTGCAAGTTGCTCCTGCAGAAATAAAAAGAAACTAGCTGCTCTGGACCATCAGAGAGAGACAGTTTTCAAAAATTAAACCAGAGACAAGCAGTGTTGTTTCTTCATGAAACAATTGTGAACTAAAGCAGAGGGTTGGATCAGAAAACACATCAAGCGCCGACATGCTGGGAATGTAGCTGAACAAATTCAAGGTACTGTTAGTTTTCCCAAATACACCCTCACACACACAGTTGCACACCAGTATGCTCTGAGCCGTGACCCTGATGGCAAAACACCTGATGAACCATGGCTTGTAAAGTGTTCCAGCCAATCATGCCAAAGCTAAAAGTGTGACAGATTTCAGAGGTGTGTTGCTCCAAATAATTACTCATACTGACTGAGAAATGTTGCACAAGGGAGATGATTAGAAACCCTTCAGCAAGGCACACCTCATAGAAATGCTGCTGAGGTGGTTAGTGCAACACCAGTTTGGACAAGAATGCTCTTTTTGTGTATATCTCAGTGCTGCGTTTGATACTGTAGATCACAGAATCCTGTTTTCAGGCTGAAAAACTGGGCTGGACTTTCTGGAGCGGTCCTTAACTGGTTCAGGTCCTATTTAGAAGGCCAGAGTTATTTTGTTACGATCGGAAGCTAACTCGCACATGAGTTGGGGGCGGTAGCGGGACCGATGTGATGCATACGTCTGCGACAGTGGCGTGTGACTTTAGCGCCACATAACAACAAAACAAAACCCGCTAAAAACAAAACAACACGGCAAGCTAATATGGAGAACGAAGAGATCGTAGTGTTCATGCTCCGCTTGATGGAGATGTTACTGATGGACTATAAAATCAGGCGTCTCACGTCGAGGCTGGAAGGCTCCTGAAAGTCAGAAGATGAAGAATCCAGCGGCAGGAGATACGCCGCAGACAAAGGAGACGACGTGTAAGTTTAACTTATTAAACATGCGCCGATTGTATACGTATCTTATGAGTAAACATGTCAGACGGCGGGTTTATTGTAACTCGTGTTCTGCGTTTCAGACGTTGCTGCAGCTCATTGAACCTCCTCACCGTCCGGCTGGTCCGGAGCAAAGCTGATAACTAGTGGGAAAAGGTTGTTCTCAATTTTACCGATGAGCAGTGGATAGAGAATTTCTGTATGTCCAGGGAGACATTTCAATACATCTGTGGCCGCCTGAAGCTGCACTGGAGAGGATGGACACAACCACCTGCTGCAGATACTGAAGGAGATGGAGAACAGCCTGGATGCTTTACCTCCTGCCTTCCAGCTAATCACTACACACCTCTTCATAATAAGCATCATGTTCTGGAAGTTCCACAGACAGAACATACATGTATACATGATGTAAACATTTAAAGAGAAAATGTTCCATAGAAAATGCATCATTTCATTTCATTTTTTTTCTTTTTTGTTATGTGCAAAATAAAGATCTCATCATCTGCTATTAAGCTTTGTGTGTTTTATGGACTCATCAGTAGAAAGGTGGAGGAGAAATCTGTCACTGAAGGGTTGGTTGTGACTGAGTTATGGTTTAGAATTATGAGGACATAGTCACACAGATTTAGCGTAGATGAAGGTAAAAATATAAAAAGGGTGGTGAAATGTTTACAGGTGTGTAATTTGTGTCAGATCTTGGTTAAACATGATAAACTTCGTTCTGTGATATGGAGAATATTATAAAGTTGATAACCTAATGTAATTTACACCCAGGATAAGACTTAAAATGTAGCGACCAAAGATGGATTATTTAATATTTCATAGCTGTGATAAGTTAATAACTACTCAATATTTTTATTAGCTAATATTTTATAGATGTGGCCAAAGCACATCTAACAGACACAAACAGAATACTTCAGACTCTTTACAAAGTCATTTATTTTTTTATAGTGAATACAGCAGAGCAAAAATAACGTATACATGTGTGTATATGCTCTGCGTATCACACTGGCTTTTCCTGCCGCACACAGGAGTCATTTGCTGCGGCGTTTCCCGAGTAAACATGTCAGTGGTACAAGCTGTCCAATTTACTGTTTGTTCGGTTCGTCCCGCTACAACCGTGTTTTTTAAATGTGGCGGGGACACAAAATGCGGAAATCTGGCAAGGGGCGTAGCTACCAGTCACCAAACACCTACGTCATGAGGGTTCCTATAGAACCCCGCTCAGACCCTGCCTCGGAGCAGGAGCTAAAATGGTTATAGGAACTGGGGGGTTTGGTCCCTAGTTCCTATATGTCGGAATGCGCGAAAAAACGGCCTGGTTCCTGAAAAGGTTATAGGAACTGCAAAAGGTTCCTACAGTCGGAAACAGCCTTTTGTGTCAGAGTCTGGAGCAAATAAACACCCGGATGAGGGAGAATTTCCTACAATTAAATGAAGATAAAACTGAGATTATTCTGTTTGGTAGCAAAGAGAAGAGGGTCAGCATTGGTAAACATCTGGAGACTCGGGCTCTTAAAATCACCGACCAAGTTCGTAACCTGGGAGTGTTGATAGACTCAGACCTGACTTTCAGCAGCCACATCAAAGCTTCACTAAGAAGCTTTTTACCAGCTCAGAAACATCAACAAGATTAAAAGTTTAGTCTCCCAGAAAGACCAAGAAAAACTCATCCATGCATCTATCTCCAGTAGGCTGGATTACTGTAATGGTCTTTTAACAGGACTTCCTAAAAAGAGCATTAAACCTCTGCAGCTCATCCAGAACGCTGCTGCTAGAGTTTTAACCAGGACTAAGAGATCTGAACACATCACACCAGTTTTAAAATCTTTACACTGGTTTCCAGTCAGTCATAGAATAGATTTTAAAACCCTTCTGCTTGTTTACAAATCCCAGAATGGTTTAGGCCCAGAATACATCTGTGATATGTTCAGAGAATATAAACCTAGCAAAGCTCTTAGATCCAAAGACTCTGGTCAACTAGTCCAGACCAGAGTCCAGACCAGAGTCCAGACTAAACATGGAGAAGCAGCATTTAGCTGTTATGCTACAAACAAGTGGAACAAACTGCCAGTGGAGATTAAACTTTCACCAAATGTAGACATTTTTAAATCCAGGTTAAAAACATTTCTTTTCTCATGCGCCTATGCATGAAATCTGCATTAACTTTTTTTTTTTAACTTATCTTGCTTTTAATCATTTTAATGTAATTTATTATTTTATTGTGATTATGTGTTGATGCCTTTTACTATTTCTAAATATCCGTAATGTTTTTGTTTTACGTAAAGCACTTTGAATTGTCCTGTACATGAAATGTGCTATACAAATAAAATGCTTTGCCTTGCCTATATTCCTCCCTGTTTGCAGCTGGTTTGCCTGGTTAAATAAGGATTAAAGTCTTCCACGCATGTCTTATTAAATTGTAATCTAATACAGGGAGTGTCGCTCCTGAGGACCATTGACACAGTGGATCAACTAACGAGAGAAGAGGGGAGCTTTACACACTCCTGTGTGGATGAAATCTAATTTAAGGTTTAACATTTCACATTCAATCATTGTTTTAAGGAGAATGCCAAATAGTTAACATGGGCAAACTCATTTCTTTCAACACGAAAAACTGAGGCTTTTCATTCGATTTCTGTGGCTGATACAATTCAGTGCACATAAACTCGGAGCTCGGAGACCCAGTCCTTGTTTAAAAAAAAAAAAAAAAGAACCCCACAAACCAGATTACCATCTTAAAAAAATTAAAGATTTAACGCTTTCTCCATCTGATAGTTACCGCAAACAACTAAAATATAGACATAATAACTCAAAGTCTTCAGGGTCCGCACGTGAATGCGGCATCACCTGGTCGGCTAATAAGTGTATTTGGACTAGATTGTAATACTGGTTAATACATTTAACGGGGCTTTTTTTTTAATCATATTTTGGTCAAATAACAAAGCCGAACGCGAGGGAAAAGATTAATTATCAATTCCATCAAATTTGACTAGTTTATTTGGAAGAGGGGTGCGCATTTCAGGGCAAGTAGTTAAATCAGTACTTTTCTGAACGAGAATCCGTGTACAACTCTCTTCGCGTCACTCGTCCACTCCACGAGAGCCATGACTAGCCGACCCTAGCCACACACAGAGACACACACGTGGGCCGTCCGGCTGATTAAATCAAAGCTTTACGTCTTATCTTGGCTAGTTATACAAAAAGAAGACGGTTCACAATTAAGGAGTTTATATAATGACCGTATGAAAATTACCTGGGTTCCTCCGGTCCGGGGCTGCGGACGTTGACTATCTTCGGCTGCAGAGTTTAGCTTTCGCTGTCTCCGTCTGGCGCTTCGCCGCTGTTTAATTCCCTCCTCATCACAGCTTAACACGGCGTACTACAGCACACCAGACACAGAGTATTTAAGGGTGTTGTTTCTGCCGTTACCTTCCAGCCTGGAGGAAAGCGCGCCACTGGTCGCATTCACGGTAAGTTCGGTTAACCCCAAACAAAAAGAAGCTCCCCAGAGACAACAAGGCGCACGAGCAGCGATTTCTGCCACTTCCAGTTACTCTTCTAAAGGAGTAAAAATCTCCTTCAAAGCATTTCTTCCCAATCGTCACAGAAGTATGTTAATATTCGTCTCTCCCTTGTGGCTCCTGACCGTATTCTCAGTTTAAAACTTGCCGGAAGGCTGTCCTTCGTGTTGGGACTGAGGGAGAGCACACCTCGGGGTGGACGCTGGATCAAAGGAGCTGCGCTATTGCTGCGCTGCCTTCACGGGCCGTCAGAAATGTTGGACATTAGCAAGATCAGAGTGAAGAGACTGTTCTGTCAGTTTAGCATACGCATCAGAGTAGCATATGTTAAATTGTCCCTGGTGTTCTGTTAACATTAAAGAAAAATGAAAAATGTTCTTCAGTAGAAATATCTTATATGGGACAACACAACCGAAATGGTGACCAAAAATTAAAGAAAAATTTACATGACAGGCCCCCCCCAAAAAAAAAAAGTCCTGAAAGACCTTCAAGAGTTAAATTGGAAACAAATCAGATTTAGACTATGTCCACACGGCACTGAAGCCGTTCAGGTGTGAAGACGGTGTGAAAACTAGGAGAAAGCCTTCAACATTCCCAAGAATGGCTGTGTGGGGCGCTACGATGATTAAAGAGTAACACTCCAGAGCCAGAACCAGACGTAGCGCGTGTGCAGATAATGATGTATCTGCCTGCTCCTGCTGGTGATGGTACAGCAGAACTGTGGTGCTAAAGCTGTACACAAGCCAGGACTGTCTGGAGCAGCACCACAACACATGGAGGCTCATCCCTGGCTTCGTGGGGATGAAAGGGCGGATTGCTGAAAAACTTTTGCGGTTTCACTGCAGTTCGGCGTCGTGGGGATGGCCTCTAAGCTAAAGGTAGCAAAGACAAAACAGATTGAACACAAGAGGTTACTTCTGTTGCAGATGACTGAGCTTTGACTTAAGTAAGGCTTGTGTCATAAACACAACACTTCCTTAAACTTTAAAGCCATGTGACATCAAGGAAAGGATCATTTAGATGTTGATTTCTCAAAAATTATGTTTGCAGGTCTTCATATTCCTTCCTGCTCAAATGCTACTCTTAGTTTTGAGACTTTCTCAATGTTAGCCAGTAGCGTTGCTGTTAAATGTTTCAGAAATGTAGATAACAAAAAGAAAAGTGTAATTTTAACCAAAAACAAGTGTTATGCTGTATGGAACAGTCACATATCTGAGAAGTGAGATGATTTTGAACTTCAGCCACTGACACAGTTAGGTCTTCAGAGAGGCATGTGCTTCTTTTTAGAAGAGGAAAGACAGTAGATCTGTGTGATCTTACAGAAAAAGTAAAGGTTAAAAAAGCACACATTTGACACAAGAAGACAGATTTACATGTCTTTTTATGTTTTAAAAATTAGAAGATCAATCTAGAAGACAGAGTGATTTCTGTTGAAACTAGTTAAGCAGACTTTTTGACAAAAACATTTATTATGTGAAGATAATCATTCTAAGGAGTTACCAAGAAAGAATCAAAAGAAAGAGGAGGAAATTTTAATCTAGACCACAAATCTTATCTCTCCTGCAAACACTTTTTGCAGATATACGATCCCAGCCCTGTGTTAGTTCACTTTCCACCTCACAGGCTTTGATGACAGACTGCTCAGCCTTCCTGTCAGTTCTGTCAGCCAGAGGCAACGTCCAGTGAGGGGAAATGACCTGAGGCCACCAGTCAAACACTGCCTGGCAGAGGATTCTTGCATCTCTTTGGCTGCTTCTCTTCTCTTGTAGAATATTTGCAGAATTTGCATCTATGAGTCATATGTTTTGTACATCATGTTGTCTTTTGAAATTAACCCTTTCGCACAAGCCTTACATGGCCATACAAATAATAAAAGGCATTTATTGATGCTCACACTATGAAATATCCTCTCTGAATGTGCTCTGTAGCCTTTGCTTTATGCAAACATGTATAAGCAGTGCCACCTGAAGTTGATGATAGACTGATAGCCTGACAAATAGGAGAATGTCAGCTCAGTTTATTTATTCTCTTCTACAAAGCATGAACTATTTGTCAGTTATCACCATGCCAGCAGAAAGTTTCTGACAAGGAACTAAGAGCTGTGTTTTACATGATGAATGTGACTCTGTTGACAAGCGAGTGACACACTTTATTTTTGGAGCATAAAAGCCTTGCTCACATGTGTCTGTGTGGAAACATATACACGACTTACCCTTTATTAGTTCAGATTAACATGGGGCTCTGCAGCATTTCTACATGAAATGTAGTAAGTGTAAAAAATGGAAAAGAAAACCAGAGAAGAGACAGAAACATATTAATATGAATAGACTTCTACTGTTTAACATTTTTGAGTAACAATAATTAATCTATTAACATGATCTCAAGCCAGATAAACAGGAAAAAAATGTTTTCAAACAATACAGAAATTAATTTGCTTTCTGGGCATAATGAATTAATTTGATATTATGTGAGATCATTTGCAAACCTGATCAAAACCTGCCCTCTAGTGGTGTGATTTTTACATGTTGGCTGTACATTGGATGTGGTGGACTGAATCCACTTACATCTTTGCAACAAATGCAATTTTAATTCACTAGTGTTGGATTTTTAATACAACGCTTGGGCAGAAATTTCTACTGTGAATGGCCAAGTGTTTCAAAGATGAGCTGATTTCTGGGAAGACAGTGTTGTCTTTTACAGGTTTAAAACAACCAAAGAGCAGAAAAGTCATCCTGCATGGTCAGTCGTGCTTTACTCACCCTTCCACACAGTTTAGGACTTTTTCAATCAAGCTAAGAGGTTGTTTGTTCTTGGATTTTTTTTTTTTTTTTTGTTTGTTTGTTTGTTTTTTGCTCATTCTTGCAGAAATTCTTGATTCTTGTTTGGTGCATATACACAACAGTCAGGACCCGTCCCCCCAGCTGAAGGCAGAGCAAGGCTACCCTCTCGTCCACTGGGGTAAACCTCAACGTACAGGCACCAAATTGGGGGCAATGAGTATGCCCAATACTGGGATGAACACCTTAAAAAATTTTCATGCAATAATTCTGCAAAACATTTTTCTCAATGTTACTGTGCTTTAAATTGTCAACAAACTGGTATTGTAAAGATGTTAACCAGTTTTTGTGCTTGTTTGATGAAGGTTTCAGCCACCGGAGACCCTCCTTGTGGTGACCAGCCCAAAGCATCACTTTCCATCAGTGAAGATGACCAGGTAACTAATTTTCTCCTGCTTTACTGGAACAATTACGGAACATAATAGTCTAGATGGTCTTAGTGAAGATTGTCGACAGTCCCCGTAGTGCTGGTTTTTGTTAGACACACACATTGCGAGGACTGTGTGGTTTTTTTTATCTGTAAATTTAGTGGGAGATCTTAGACCTACATGTCTGGTAATACCGTACATGACTTAGACTCCTTTCATAATTTATTCAAATTTTCATAAGCATGAAAGACAAATTATCTTTTTTTCCCCAGGTTTCTAAAGAAACTAGCTCAAGTGAGATGTCACGGGGAGAATATGTGCCGGATTCTTGCAGTGACTCGACAGCTCTGATGAGATTATTCTGGAGCCTCAAAAACTTTTAAAAAGTCTGAATGCCTGATTGCTTCAGCAGTGCAGACTGAAGGTGTATCTGTGAACACTTGCACAGGAACTGGCAGAATTCAAAGGGTCCAGTCTTCAAGCACATCCTCCTCAGGAAATCCAAAAAATGATTCTTTATCACTGGAAGAAAAGCACAAAGATAAGGAGCAATCCGATGCTCCTACCTGTCTGTAACTGTTACAAATACAGACAAGGAACGGGAAAATCCCTGCTGCATCCCACACGGATCCTATTTGTTTTTTTTAGATCTCCCCGGATATGGACCACTAAAAGATCCAAAAACCCAGATTTTACATCTGCGAGGTATCCTGAAGATGCGTGTTTCTTTGATCCCCCACAGATCCGACTTTAGCTCTCTCTGGCTACTGTTCGCATCTTTGGTGGATCATGTTCACAGATCAAAGGAAATACATCGAACATCCGTGACGGATGCCCGCCGGATATTCACAGAATTTTTCATTCATGCAATAGAACCCGATGTCTGATTTAATGCTTCTCTTCAATAATTACATAGTTTGGCATGTAGCCTTTCATGTAAAAGTACTAACCTAGTTCTTTTAAGATTTTAGCAGGCACGTTAAAATCACCCAGTCAGTTTCAAACATCACAATTATAGTTATGTGACAGTTTTTAATCTTGGTTTGTGTACCATCATCATGTTGCACTGGACGAAAAGTACCAAGATACGGAGTGATCCGATACCGCTATCTGTCCTTAACTGTCGCAAATACGGACAAGATATGGGGAAATCCCGCTGCATCCCTCACGGATCCTATTTTTAGATCCCTCTGGATCTGGACCACTAAAGATCCAAAAACCCGGATTTTCATCCGCGAGGTATCCACAAGATGCGGATCCAATTTTAGATCTCCTCGGATACTGACCGCATCATTGGCGGATCATGTTCACAGATGACGGGAAATACGTCGAACATCCATGACGGATGCCCGTGGGACATTCGCGGATTTTTCATTTATGCAATATGTCTGATTTAATGGTTCTCTTCATTAATTATATGGTTTGGCATGTAACTTTTCATGTAAAAGTACTAACCTAGTTCTTATCTTTTAAGATCTTAGCAGGCGTTAAAATCACCCAGTCAGTTTCAAACATCACAATAGTTATAATGTGACAGTCTTTAATCTTGGTTTGTGTACCATCATCATGTTGTACAAATCATTTGACCAAATTACACATTACTATTTCAGCAAGCATTTATAAAATGACATTGTCAGATTAAACTGTATAAAAAATATGAGCATTATTAACTGAACAGTGGGAACAGAATAGAATGAAGCAGTATAATAAATCAGGTGCATCTACATAACTGCATAGCTGAATGAAAACATGTCAGACATGAAAAACAGACCAATGTTTTTCTTTTTTTCTTAATTAAAGCACACAGTTTTATTTCAAATAAATGGATCTGATCCCTCTCAGCAGCTGCCTCTGGCTATTTACGCCACTGGGCACTCTCCGGTGCACCATCCAGGAGGACATCTTTTGTAGGTCAACGAGGTGGTGCTGACACCTTTCTAACATGTCCGTGAGTCTTGTTGCCCTCCATTCAGGTGGATATGCTTTCCACACGTCTTTGTCTTCAGTGTCCGTCTCCTCGTCGCTCATCATGCATGCAGGTGCCCGTTCCAGGTATCTGTACTCCTCATTGGTTAACCCTTGCGCTCTCTTGACTCGCAACTGGGTCAAAACGCCCCTGGTTTCTCTTCTCCGCCTGGGTCAAAACGTCCCACCACCACCACCACCAACCAAGCACCGGGTCAAAACGTCCCCACCACCACCACCACCACCAAGCACTACCATCATCCTCTTTCCCCCACCACCGGGGTCAAACACGTCCACCCACTACTACCGGGTCAAAACATCCCCACCACCACCACCACCAACCAAGCACTACCGGGTCAAAACGTCCCCACCAAGCACCGGGTCAAAACGTCCCCACCACCACCACCAACAACCACTGGGTCAAAACGTCCCAGCCACCACCAACAACCACCGGGTCAAAACATCCCCATGGGTCAAAACGTCCCCACCACCACCAACCAAGCACTACCGGGTCAAAACGTCCCCACCACCACCAACACCTATTTCATTTCAAAGTGTAATGTTATAATAATAATAATAATAATAATAATAATAATAATAATAATAATGCATGTCATTATAGAATGAGGACAAGTGAAAAATGTTACTTTTACAGTTGTCAAGGTAGATTTTTATTCGTCCCCACCACCACCAACAACTACCGGGTCAAAACGTCCCCACCACCAACCACTGGGTCAAAACGTCCCCACCACCACCAACAACCACCGGGTCAAAACGTCCCCATGGGTCAAAACGTCCCCACCACCAACCAACCAACCAACCAAGCACTGGGTCAAAACGTCCCCACCACCAACCAACCAAGCACTGGGTCAAAACGTCCCCACCACCACCACCAAGCACCGGGTCAAAACGTCCCCACCACCAAACAACCACCAAGCACTACCGGGTCAAAACGTCCCCACCACCAACCACCAAGCACTGGGTCAAAACGTCCCCATGGGTCAAAACGTCCCCACCACCAACCACTGGGTCAAAACGTCCCCACCACCACCAAACAACCACCAAGCTAGCACTACCGGGTCAAAACGTCCCCACCACCAACCAACCAAGCACTGGGTCAAAACGTCCCCATGGGTCAAAACGTCCCCACCACCAACCACTGGGTCAAAATGTCCCCACCACCAACCACCAAGCAAGCACTACCGGGTCAAAACGTCCCCACCACCAACCAACCAACCACTGGGTCAAAACGTCCCCACCACCAAACAACCACTACCGGGTCAAAACGTCCCCACCACCACCACCACCACCACCACCAACAACAACCACCTATTTCATTTCAAAGTGTAATGTTATTATAGAATGAGGACAAGTGAAAAAAATGCTACTTTTACAGTTTTCAAGGAAGGTAGATTTTTATTAATCTTTCCAGCACATACCTTCAATTTGGTGAGTACAGAGATCATTGTGCAGGACAGTTAGCTGAATAAGAAAAATGCATTGTACTATAAATTTAACCATCAAGCACTGGGTCAAAACGTCCCCACCACCAACCAACCACCGGGTCAAAACGTCCCCACCACCACCACCAACAACAACCACCGGGTCAAAACGTCCCCAATGGGTCAAAACATCCCCACCACCACCACCACCAACAACCACCGGGTCAAAACGTCCCCATGGGTCAAAACGTCCCCACCACCACCACCACCAACAACCAACCACTGGGTCAAAACGTCCCCACCAACAACCAACCACCGGGTCAAAATGTCCCCATGGGTCAAAACGTCCTCACCACCAAACAACCACCAAGCACTACCGGGTCAAAACGTCCCCACCACCAACCACCAAGCACTGGGTCAAAACGTCCCCATGGGTCAAAACGTCCCCACCACCAACCACTGGGTCAAAACGTCCCCACCACCAACAACCAACCACTGGGTCAAAACGTCCCCACCAACAAACAACCACCGGGTCAAAACGTCCCCATGGGTCAAAACGTCCCCACCACCAAACAACCACCAAGCACTACCGGGTCAAAACGTCCCCACCACCAACCACCAAGCACTGGGTCAAAACGTCCCCATGGGTCAAAACGTCCCCACCACCAACCACTGGGTCAAAACGTCCCCACCACCAACCAACCAACCAACCACTGGGTCAAAACGTCCCCACCACCAACAACCAACCACTGGGTCAAAACGTCCCCACCAACAAACAACCACCGGGTCAAAACGTCCCCATGGGTCAAAACGTCCCCACCACCAAACAACCACCAAGCACTACCGGGTCAAAACGTCCCCACCACCAACCACCAAGCACTGGGTCAAAACGTCCCCATGGGTCAAAACGTCCCCACCACCAACCACTGGGTCAAAATGTCCCCACCACCAACCAACCAACCACTGGGTCAAACGTCCCCACCACCAAACAACAAGCACTACCGGGTCAAAACGTCCCCACCACCAACCACCAAGCAAGCACTACCGGGTCAAAACGTCCCCACCACCACCACCACCAACCACCTATTTCATTTCACAGTGTAATGTTATTATAGAATGAGGACAAGTGAAAAAAATGCTACTTTTACAGTTTTCAAGGAAGGTAGATTTTTATTAATCTTTCCAGCACATACCTTCAATTTGGGAGTACAGAGATCATTGTGCAGGACAGTTAGCTGAATACGAAAAATGCATTGTACTATAAATTTAAATGCACATTTATACATACATACATACATACAAACATACAAACATACATACATACAAACACACACACACACACACACACACACACATATATATATATATTCTTTTTACATTCACTTCAACCTATCACCCGCCCACCTGCGGTGGGTCGCGTGATTGCTATGAAAGAGGCAACGGGCCTGTTGGTAAAAGCACATAATCAAGTTTTCCACGGTACTCTGCCTACCCTCCCTTAGGAGGTCGTACTGCAACATGGGACGCGGAACGTAACGCTTAAACCTCTTCCCGTATTTGTAACCGACCACGACCATACAGTTCTCGCCCATCATATATTCGGTAGCCTGTTCCAGCATCTCACGTCCCAAAGAATCCACGATTCCGTTGCTGAGCTTACACAGCCTCTTTACTTCGGTGTCCTTGACGAGAACAAACGTCAGCAAGCCTTCGGGGGAGATCCACTCCTTGGGCGGCCTGTAAAACGTAATGTCCATGTCCACGTACATCAGAGCGTTGCCGGTCAGAACCGAAGCACGCTCGGGGGTACACATGCCTCTCACGACCTCTTTGAATCGGGCAGCCTCGTACATAGCCATTTGCCTCAGGTAGTCCATGAAGTATACCTCGTTGTATTCGGCAGGTATCCGCTCGTACGTCTCCGGAGGATAAAGTTCAGGTAGGTCTTCCAGGCATACGGCGACCAGATTTTCTCCTCGGACCTGCCGGAGCATTTCACGCTCGTTGGTCATGCGCCATCGGGAGTAGAACAACACGTGTACGTAGTCGAGCATCGTCTTGGATTGGTGCGTTATTTTAGAAACATAGTTATGTTTCTCTCCCGCTCTGCCCGCTGGCAGAGGACGTCCAAACACACTGGCCCACGTGTACATTATTATGTCGGGTGTTAGAGTTACGTAGTCATCGGGAATGGTATACTGAAAGTTTTCCAGCATATACCTTTTTACGCTCTCCTGGCCTCCGACAATGCATGACGAGGAAGACGAAGAAGAAGAAGAAGAAGAAGAAGAAGAAGAACAAGAAGCCATTATGTGTACTACTGGGACAAAAACTCAACTGTGGGGGCCTTCTATGTAAGCTGTGTCCTTTAAGTATCTACATGTAAGCCCGCCCTCCCCCTTCTGTTATGTGGGCAGGTTTTTTGTGGTAAGATGACAGCAGGTTGATGTTCATGGTGCTGAAGGAAACAACGGATCTGAAAGACAGAAAAAAAATAAATAAATAAAAAATAAAACTTGAAATGTTGTTGTTGTTGTTGTTGTTGTGAAAGATTTTTGTTTTTGGGGTATTTCAAATAAAGTTAACGTGCCCACAACCACCACCACCACCACCACCACCAACAACACCACCACCAAGTCTTTGTTGTTTTCGTGCTCGTACTAATTGCACCTGGATTCCCAAACTACTACTACTACTACTACTACTACTACTACTAGAGCTATGAGCAGAACTAGAGGACCAAAGACGGTCCTGGACCCTAACAAAGAGGATAAGGTTGAGCATCAAAGCAAGGACGAAGAAGAAGAAGAAGAAGAAGAGGATGAGGAGGATGAAGAGGATGAAGAGGATGAGGAGGATGAGGAGGATGAGGAGGAGGAAGAGGAGGAACAACAACAACAACAACAACAACAACAACAAACGCTCGTCTCGAGAAATGGACAAATAACATGGTACACGTCTCCGTCGCAGGCCGACCGGTACAGTGGCTGCGAGGAGAGTCACGGTGGTCTCCGTGACGATAGTGATGATGATGATGCTGCTGCTGCTGCTGCTGCTGCTGCTGCTGATGCTGCTGCTGCTGATGGTGATGACCACCAAAGACAAAGGAAAAAACAGCACCACCAACAACAAGAACAACAGGGACCCACAGAGTACGCAAGAGCTCGCATTCGGGACACGGTTTCGGCCTTTCGCCTCTTTCTAACGTATGACATGGAACAGCTTATACTAGACAGCACAAACGCGGCGGGTCTGCGAAAATACGGCATACAAAGACAAAACGGGAGGACCGTGAAGAGACCGAGACTCCTCGCGGGCGCAGCGGCAGTAGACCAGGACAAAGAACAAGACAAACGACACGAACAACATCAAGAAGAAGAAGAAGAAGAAGAAGAAGAAGAAGTAGTTGATGATGAAGAAGAAGTTGAACAAGACAAACAAGAACAAGAAGATGATGATGATGATGATGATGATGGAAACCAAGAAGAACATGAAAAAGAAAAGCGAGGTCCGCGTGGTGGTGGCGGCGGAGGTGGCAGTAGCAGCGGCAGAAGCAGCAGCAGCGGCAGAAGCAGCAGCAGCAGCAGCAGCAGCAGCTGGAGAGAGATGGACGCGGTGGATCTGCGAGCGTACGTGGGCCTGCTCATTCTGGCGGGTGTGTATCGCTCTCGAGGAGAGGCCGCGGCCAGCCTGTGGCACGCAAAGAGCGGACGCCCTGTCTTTCGCGCAACCATGCCGCTCAAAGTGTTCTACTCGTACTCGGCGGCGCTGCGTTTTGACGATCAAAGTACCAGAGCGGAGAGACGCGCCACGGACAAGCTCGCGCCCGTCAGGGAACTGTGGGACATGTGGACGGAGCGACTCTCTCTCCTCTACGAGCCCGGCTCCGAAGTAACGGTGGACGAGCAGCTGGTTCCGTTCCGAGGTGAGTGAGTGGAGTGGAGTGGAGTGGAGTGAGTGAATGAATGAATGAATGAATGAATGAGTGTTATGATGATGATGATGATGATGATAATAACTATTTTTTTTTATCGTCTGTGTCCTTTTCTTTTTTCTTTTTTCTTTCTTTTTTTTTTTGTTGTTGTTCTTGGACATCGTTTTTCCCCCCTTTTTCTCTTCAATGACCACCATCACCATCACCACCACCACCATCACCACCATCACCACCACCATCATCACCATCACCATCACCACCATCACCATCACCATCACCACCAACGCCACCTCTCACAACACCAGGTCGTTGTCCATTCCGCCAGTACATGCCCAACAAACCAGCCAAATATGGAATCAAATCGTGGGTAGCGTGCGACGCCAGGTCCAGCTACGCGTGGAAGATGCAAATCTACACAGGGAAAAGACAAAAACAAAAACAAACAACGGAGGCAACAACAACAACAACAACAACAACAACTGTGGCTGCTGCTCCTGTGACTGTTGCCGCTGCCGCTGCTGCTGCTACTGCTGAGAAAAACCTGGGCACCAGAGTCGTGCTCGAAGTGACCGAGGGACTCAGGGACCGCAACATCACGTGTGATAATTTCTTCACGTCCTACGATCTCGCTATGAAACTCCTCTCTCCGGCGGACCGCAACAACACCTTGGTCGGTACGCTTCGAAAGAACAGACCGGAGATCCCGGCCGCCTTGCTCGCGGTCAAGGGCAGGCAAATCTTTTCTTCCCTGCACGCGTTCACGAGCCGAGCCGCGCTCGTTTCTCACGTAGCTAAAAAGAACAGAGCGGTGGTGCTGCTCAGCACGCGCCCCGAACACCGCCGCAGCAGCAGCAGCAGCAGCAGCAGCAGCAGCAGCCGCCGCTGGAGCGCAGGTGGTGGGCGTGATTCTTCTTCTTCTTCTGAGGAGGAGGAGGAGGATGAGGAGGATGCAGCAGCAGCAGCAGCAGCAGCATCATCATCAGCAGCAGCAGCAGCAGCAGCAGCAGCAGCAAGAGGCAAAGAGGGAAGCGCAAGAAGAAAAAGAAGAGGAGGAAAGCAACAACAACAACAACAACAACAACAACAACAACAACGAGTCCAAAAGCCCGAGATCATCCTTAGCTACAATCGCAACAAGGGAGGCGTAGACAACCTTGACAAATGCGTAGCCACGTACAGCTGCCGGAGGATGACCTCTCGCTGGCCCGTGGCCGTTTTCCACAACATCATCGACGTGTCTTGCTACAACGCCTTCGTGCTGTGGCGAGAAATCAATCCGGATTGGTTACCGCGCAAGCGCAACAAGAGAAGGCTGTTTCTGGAGCAGCTGGGACTAGCGCTCGTGGACCCTTTGATCCGACGCAGGACCCACATGCCCCGCGGGGCTCCGGCTTCAGCTTCCATCGTCGTCGTCGCCTCTGCCTCCGACAACAACAAAAACAACAACTCTGCCTCCGCCTCAACCAAGAAAACCAGAACGCTTGTCGAGCCTAGGAGGGCGTCGGCAGCAGCGTCGGCAGCCACAGGAGCAGCCACAGGAGCAGCAGCATCAGCATCGGCATCATCATCAGCAGCAGCAGCAGCAGCAGCAGCAGCATCACAACAAGAACAAGAACAAGAACGAGAACGAGAACAAGAAAGAGGACGAGGACGAGGAGGACGAATACCAGGACGAGGACGAGGAGGAATACGAGGACGAGGACGAGGACGAGCGTCTTGTGTTGGGGAGACTACGAGAGACCCGGAAGAGTATCCGAACAACATCGCACCTACTACAACATCCTCATCCTTGTGCTCAGATGCCAACGTTGTTCACGTCGAGGAGGAGCAGGAGGAGCAGGAGGAGCAGGAGCAGGAGGAGGAGGAGGACGCCGCTGTCTCCGCCGATGATGATGCAAACACGTCCCCCGCCACAGCGTTGCCAGCGGCAAAAAAACAAAAAAGCAAAAGGAAACAATGTCAGATATGTCCCTGGAAAAAAGATTGTAAAACGGTAAATGTGTGCTACGCGTGTAAGAGATATGTGTGCAGAACCCGAGCGGTCATGTACTGTCCGTCTTGCTGTAACGCAGATGCGGAAACTTCAGCGGGAGCGGTCGTAGCGGGAGACCAGAGAAAAAAAAAATAAATGTAAAAAAAATAAAAAGAAAAGAGAAACACAATAAATCATTGCAACAAAATCATGGTCCTTGTGTTCTTTTGGGTTTCCTGACTGACAGCAAAAATAAAAATAAAAAATAAATAAATAAATAAAAGTACAGAAAAAAAATAAAACAGGGATGAACTCCAAAAAAAAAACAAAAAAAACAAAACAAAACAAAAAAAAGAGGTCAGATAGCTAACACGATCCCAAAGGCAAGAAAAAGAAAAAGAAAAAAGAAAGAAAATCAAACCAAATAAAGTATGAGATAAACCAAAAGCCTGTGGTATACATTGAAATGAGCGAAGAGAGCACAAGGGTTATACATACAGGATTGTGTAGAGGCCACTTGTAAGGGGGGTGTTTTTAAATCCACCCCCCCTCTTTGTAGCTCGCACCACGCGGGGAAGCAGCTCGCACCACGCGGGTAAGCAGCGTGGTGTTTTGCTACGTTTTGTGATACTTTTTCGGTGTAATGGCAGGAACAAGCTCGTGGGTGCAAATCAAGGAAGGACAAACTACAGGAACTTGTAGCTGGTGCTTGTGACAGTACGGTGACATTTGGAGGGGCAGGAGGGTCAACCACCAATCTCCTGACTGGAAGGGGATCAGCACTACCTGAGTTACAACCACTCACAAAATAAACCAATTAACCAAACACATGACACCACACAGAGATTAACATGGAAAGAAAAAAAGGTCCAGAAGCTATCAGGATCCCAAGGTTAAAAAACATAATGTGCTGCCCCTTTAAGAAAGCTGGCAGAGTAATTGCTGCGCAGCACTGTTTGTCCTTTCAGACTTGCCGTAGTTTCCAGCATCTCAACAGCCTTACAGCAGAGCCGAATTTTTCCAAATCTTTTACGTTTTTCTTGCACGACCCTGAAGAATATGTCCGTAAGTAATCACAGAAGATTTATTTGATGTTGGTTAAGAGTATTGATCACAAGAAAGAATATGTTTGCATTAAACGTTTTAAAACGGAAAAGACGCTAATCGCGTTAGCGGCTCTATGGGGTTTTCAATGTTAAGTTAGCATCATGCTAATCGCTAGTTATGTGTGCTGTTAAGTATAAAACACCAGGCGTGTTACTGTGTTTTGTGGTTTTGCAGTAACTTTTGTCACAATACCAGTGTAAATGTAAAAAGGGATCAAACCCATTCAAGTTTATTAATATGTACATTTGTATTTTTGTATTGCAGTTTTCACAGTGCCTCTTATAAATGCCTGAATTCATCCACTGCCTCTTGGGTGTTTAATGAAGAGCCTGTTAGCTGTCTGCCACGCTAGAAGCCACACCAAAATTCTAGTAAGGGCAGAATAGTGAAAAGGACATAAGCCTAACGGGTTACCTACAGAAAAGTGTATCAACGTGAAGACATAAAGTGATCCTTCAAAGCTGCCGCCAGGATGGATAGTAATCTGGAAGACTTTGAAATACGATCGCAATGCTCCAATAGTTCACGTACAAGTCGGTCATCTTCAGCAAGTGCTATGGCTGCCAAAGCACGTGCAAAAGCAGAGGCAGCACGCACTCAAGCATCATTTGCTCAAAGAGAAGCGGACATGCTCAAAGCACAAGCATATATTGAAGAAGAACAACAAAAAGCTGCTGCTGAAGCGACAAGAAAGAAAGCAGAGCTGGAAGCAAATCTTCACACACTGCGGTTACAGAGTGCAGCTGCAGCTGCTATTGCGGAAGCTGAAGTACTGGAGTCAGCTGCAGCGAACGAATTTGGGGATCCAGATCGTGCAAGCTTGAAGAAAGAATGTGTTGAGCAAGATGTTGCAACAGATCTAATATCTGATCACTTTCACCATGACTCACAGCCACAAGAACCCACATCTGCACCAATGCGCCAGACAACAATGGACAGCGGGGAGCCAGCTAAAAGCTACACGGGGGATTGTAACAGGGAGTCAAGTGTAATCAGTGAACATGAGTTTGACGAACTACCTGCTAAATACACATTCAAACGAGAGGGCGTTTTGCCAAGTCACCTTCAGTATCAGAGCCCATCCAGGTACACTCAGGTTGACCCTGAGCCCAAACACACCTCCTCACCACCCGGGGGAAGTTCTAGACACAAAGATCATTCACGTAATACTGCACCATTCAGTCACGGCAGCCAACGTCCTCAGACTCATATGGTAAGCACTGGCAGAGACACAGAGTCTGGTTCAGCAGCAATGTCAGACTTGGCCAAATATTTAGTGCGCCGTGAAATGGTAAGCTCAGGGCTATTGCAGTTTGATGACCAACCTGAAAATTATTGGGCCTGGAAGGCATCCTTCTGCAGCTCTATAGAGAGCCTAAATCTGACACCAAGAGAGGAGCTGGATCTCTTATGCAAATGGCTTGGACCAAAATCGTCTGAGCAGGCAAAGAGAATCAGAGCAGTTCACATCCATCATCCAGTGGCGGGTGTGAATATGGTATGGCAAAGGTTGGAGGACTGCTATGGATCACCAGAAGCCATAGAAAACGCTCTTCTGAGGAAAGTAGAGGAGTTTCCAAAAATAACCAACAGAGAAAATCTAAAATTGAGAGAACTTGGAGACGTTCTGTTGGAGCTTGATGCTGCCAGAGCAGATGGCTTCCTGCCTGGGCTCAACTATTTGGATACATCTCGTGGTATCACTCCGATTGTTCAGAAGCTGCCCT